>NC_051039.1:13781146-14381146 GCF_904848185.1 Acanthopagrus latus
TGAAACAACCTTAGAAAAACCTTTTTAACTACAGTGACAAATAGCCATGTCTTTATCCATAATGTGGGCTTCCACAACTGTAATGAGGCAATTCATTCTAAATGCTATCACAGCAACAGAAACATGCACAATTGTACACAACATTAATCAGAAACATTGCCTCATCTTAGACAGGACCCACTGAAAACACCCTCAGCTTCAGTAGGCATCAGTGCTGGAAACTACAGCCAGAACATCAGTGACTGAAATGAACCTTAGGCAACAATTTCCTTGATCTCAGCTCTTTCAGAAAGGCTACACAGCACAGAATCAATGGGATGATGTGTTACTGAATCCAACAGAATAAACTTGAGGTCTAATTGGAAAAAGTCCGCATTTTGCCGAAGTATACTTGTATGCAATACTGTATTGGACTATATAGCCATTGATTTCTCCCCACAGCAGACAGTCAGTCAAGAAGATGAAATGCAGAGATGTATGTATAGAGATCATTTTCTCTTAAGCTTACATACATCTGAATTCATTTTTGCAACCAGTGGAGTCACCTCCTGCCGGGCATTAGAAAGGATGTGGATGTAAGCTACTTTCACATTGGCTTCACTTTTAAGACCAAGAAGAAGTATTTCATACTGTCTGTGGTTGGGTCATGTTATTGCATGTGTAGATGAAGTGGCACTGTCCAAGGGCCACAAAAATAAAGAGGCTGTTTCAGACTAGCACTTAAAGAAGTTACAAAATCAAGAGGAACAAGCATCCTCACTAAAAGCTAAAAAGCTTTTAACTAATCAGCCATCACAAACTTCAATTGGGAAGAAAAATCTGAGAAATATCTACTGCAAATAGTACTTGGAGAGTGACACACACTGTGCAAGTAAGTTTAGTTAATCCTTCTTTTACAGACATGCTGTGAGAAAAATGTAAGTGGTTTGAAACCATCCATATTAATTATACCGTATTGAGCTATAATCAAAGTGTCATTATCATCAGACAGAAATAGTCTAAAAAAGAATGTCTGTGTTTGCAAGTAATTAAGGGGGAAAAAAACAACACATTAAGCTCATTCAGCCTACAGGACAGGCAACAGAAGAGCAAAAATCACTTCCCATCGGTCAATTTTTCATTTAAGAGTGCAATAATTTCTTAAGCTTGTACGTCCGTCACACTGTTGCTGGACATAATGACACATGTCTGTTTAAAGAAAGTAAGGAGGCACGTAGAAAGAATTGCTCATTAAACATTACAGTCAGAGTTTGCTGTGGGAGTACATATCTCACTTCAGCTGAAAATGCACAATGGGGTGACATGATTCGTTTTCTGGAATATATCAGAGGATTTCACTTTGAGAAGGTGCTAAGAGCAAAGTTATGTCCTTTCCTTGCCGCATTACTTTAGGGATTCTAGACTGGAATAAAAAACTTTAATGATGTATGTCCATGCTCCTGATGGATCCAGGAAAAGCAGAGCTGATATAAGACTAAGTTAACCTTTTTTCGGTCATAATCTTTTTATAAGTGTTTTTAAAGCAATTCATGATTTAACACCATTATATTTAGAAAATCTGTATTCAAAGCTGCCCTGAGAACCAACTTTGAAACATCTGTTTACCATCAACTCATCTGCTCAACATCACCTTACACAGCTGAACGAGTGCTCATTATTAAGTGCAACGGTGTGTGTTTCTTTCAATCTAACTTTGTTGAATCAATAACTCATCATCATATTTACACATGAAAGCGCACAAAAACCTGTGCACACAAACTCCCCTCTGCCACACACACACACTCAGATGCTGGCTGCCCACATAAAGGTGTAGATCTACCATCACCAACAGACAAGATGACAAACTAGCACAATCAATCAAACACAAAAACATAAATAAGGGCAAAATTCCCTATTCTTTCATGTTCTACCTCACAGACCGCACTACTAATTCCTGTTATTGTTGTTGCTGTGTCCCAGTTGATCCAAAATCAGCTAGTGATTTAGAAAAGAAATTTCCATCAGTGCAGATCTTTAATCGTTACAATACAAGAGCCTGTTTTATACTGTATAACTAATTACCATGGCCATAATATTGCCCCAAATCCCCCAAACAGTCTTTTCTGGCTTACTACAGATTCTTGACTTTTTATACTTCTAGTATGCAGGAAAGCAAATCTTAATTTCTGATTGGCTATCAAGGGTCTTTTCATAGTAAATCACCACAAATGTAGGCAAGAGTTTAGGAACATATCACTAGCAGTTTTTAGACAGAGCACCAAGCCGCCAATTTGCCTGTCCTTTTGGCGACTCGGTCCACGGTTTTAGACAGAGGGCGGGAAATTGGGGGTCTGTTTTGGTCCACCGATTTTCCGCCTCGGAGGGTGCACTTATTTCCGCCTTGCCTGCTATCTAAAAACAAGGCAGAAATGTGCCGGCCTCTGCGTGAGGTGGGCGGAGGTGTCAATGACCTGCACTGTTGAGAAACACATAGCCGGTGAGTTTTAAAACCAAGAAACAGCTGATCCCAGCAGTCAGTCCATCACTTCATCCACGGACATCAAGATGAACAACTGGACAGCTGCAGAGATCCAGGAGAAGCTAGCGTCTCCTCAGTCTCTGTAGCTGTTGGTTGTGTTAGCTTGTTGTTGTGTTGGCAAGCTAAGGACGGTCACTACTTTCAAATTAAAAGCCCCCCGCTAAGAGCCCAATTCTAAACTTCTATGGGGTGCAATGTAAAGCTTTTATTTTGAAGACAAATACTATGTCACTGTTCACAGCCCAAGTTCAAGCTTCACGTCAGGTCACATGTTTACGCCTACCTCACAGGCGGCTTTTAGAAAAGGATGAATATTACACCTCGGTTTTAGGAAGACAGTCCGGCACATTGCCACCCTTACCTTGGAGCAAATGTACCACCTTTTCTATCTAAAAAGGGCTACTGACTTGGACCTAGCTGTTTTTGGTAAAAACAACCTTTATCTGTTTGATATGTTTTCCACAGTGATTATGCTTATTCACAAAGTCCCATTAAGGTTCATTGTTTAAAAGTGGTGACTGGGGAGGCCATGGAGGGCTGTTAAAACATAATTTAATTTGTTTAGCACTGTGCACGTTGGCAAAAATGTCATGTGTAGAGTGCAAGTGTTTGCACCTGGTTCTTTAAAGCTGCATTATATTCTTTAGCAGTACTTCAGTCAAGCAGAGCAATAATTGGAGCTAATGACATCCCTAAGTTGGCTGCCCATGCCATTACAAAGTAGATGCGCTGCCAACAGCTGGCGAGGGACACTGTGGATTAGAGGCAGCAATGTAAATACGTCGGTAAGAATAGGGACAACAGATCAATCACCCAACTCCAACTGTTTTCGATTGGTTGATTTTAATGGTTCTGTGTCGATTATACCAGCTCACGGGAGGGGTTACCTGATTACCTGGCGTGAGGGGGTTTTTTTTTAAATACTCATGTATTATCAGTTTATTTTTATAAATAAAAGGAAGATCCAGGTGGTAATTCCATTCTCTAGAGTCCCAGAGCTTCTCTGGTTGTAATTTTGTGGCCCATAAATGTATCACAGACTAAAGAGGAACTGCAGCATCTGCTACTTTCTTCAGATATTTTTGCTTAGAGAGTAGAAGTCAAGCTTCTAGCTTCTTCTCTCTTTTATCTTGGCTCAATCTTGGAGTTAATAAGATCTTTAACTTCTAAGTCTACTTAAGATCATGTGTTCTCTTCAATGGAACAAAAGGTAGGAACATGGGTGTTGGAGTTATGAGGCTGCATGATTAATCTGCATTTCAAATGCTTATTCATTCATTATACCAGGTCCCGGCTATATGACCCATAGAGTTTAGGCTTTTGTGTGTGATGTAGCTTTTCCGCAGGGATTGAGTCAGTAAAGTCTAAGTTGGTTGACACTGTGAATTGCAAAAGGAGCTATCATTTATTTCAATTATTTTTGCTGTCCCAACTGAGACATAAAAAATGCCTATTAGGTTTCATGACAATGAAGTATCTAAGACTGCTGTCCTGAAGTGGATTAATAGAAATGCACTTGAAATTCAGGATCCAAATATTCAGTCTTTTTTTCATAGTTATAGGTGCTTTCAACTAGGCCTGCACAATATGATGATATTGTGATGACAATATGAAGATGAAAATAAATTTAAAAAACTGACATTAATTAATCTGAGGATTAGCTGACAGCTAGCTGGGGCTTCATCTGATCGGCCAAATGTTGTGAATACATGGTGTATGTACTGTATCCACAGCTCCATGTGACAGGTTGAATGTTTGCATGCCAAGTGTGAATGCATGGTCTCTGTATATAAAAGGATATTTCTTTTAATTTCTCTTTTTGTTGGTGTTTATTGTGCATGTTCACATTATTATGACGATAAAAATAGTACATTAGTGAGCACTCATTTCAGCTGGCAATGAACATAAGCCACCATTGTGGCAGTGCTGTAAGTGTTATTTTAGAATTTAACTTGATTATTTTCCATAGGGCTTTGCATGATCTTGTCAACCCTAATATAAAGCATGGTAGTACCTCAGATTAAAGAACTGGCCATACTCTTTGGAGACAGACAAGTTGAAAGGATTTAACACAGCCAAGCTGAGTTAAAGGACTATACAGGCTGCTGCGTACATCCAGAAGCATAGCCAGAGAACTAATTTAAAGGACTTACATAAACAAGCAGCAGAGTTCACACTGATTAGATGAAGCGTGGAAATCAGATTTAACAAACATCCCTGGGAGGGACAAACATTGAGGGAGGAAAGACATTGCTTTATTTTCAGGCTGAACAACATTCCATTTTGAGGTCCTCAGACACTGCATCTTTTTTACTGTGGTTGCTGAGGCATCCAAGTTTATTCACTGTCACTTTCACAGAGACATGGCATGTGACAAATAGCTTGGCTGTTTAACTTTTGGAACATATTTGGCACTGACAGCCATCAAGTTCACACGCAGCCTATCAAGAAAACAGGGAGCAAATGCTGCAATATGATGTAACATTGCAAGTAATGATTATGCTTGAAAGATAATAGCAATACCCAACACACAGACACACACACACTGACAAACTTCTAACACAGCAATGCCACTTTAAAAACACAGGGAAAATGTCAAATATACAAGTTTGTAAAATTTCTCTATATCTGAGCTGAATCTGTAATTTGTAAGAGTTTGTACAATGTATAATGTTGATAGTAGAATGATGCGATGTCAGAAGTCCTTTATCCCGAACAGATAACAATAAATTGAATCTATTAATCTCTGTTCAATAAACAACACAATATAGTATAATATAAAGTTTAAGAAGTCAACATTATAGTCACAAAAATGTGATGCAGGATAACCGTCTGGAGCTCAAGGTGAATCGCAAAAAAGCTTGAAAATGAGGGTTGAAAAGCAAATAAAAAATGAAGACTCTTCCACAGGCATTACTGTTTGAGTGTTGCCAAATGTATACTTATTATTAAAAAAATATATGACATCCAGTTCAGTGTGATACTTCAGAACAATTTGTCCCAAGACTGGCAGTCAGCCAATGCCATCAGTAATAACAAGCAATTTAGAGCAATTTTATGGGCCACTTTATTTTGCCACTTTATCTGACAGGATGTTACACAATGAGCAAAACCCTAAACGTTCTCTGTCTCTCTTAAAATGTTTTTAATCTATCCATTTCAGTCACTGGTACACTATGTATGTAGTAAAATCTATATACTGTTTAATCTTGTTTTTATTCAAATGTGTGTATGTATGTTTTCACAGATTTCCACAAAACTTGAATATAGGATGGTTTATCATCCAGACTAGACCCCAGATCCAGAATTTTGTCTCTCACTTTTTTAAATATTGTGAGAAAATTATTTTCTCACCAGAAAAAACTCAGGCATATTTAGGTGGGTGGTATCTACTAGTAAGAACAAAAGGGAGCCATTGAGCCTTGGCAGAGATATGAACTCTATTGAGTGCCAGTCCAGTTTAATATGTATTCACATACTTGTAACTTGAAGGTTAAGGTTTCATATTTCAATAAGTAGCACAGTAGTAAGTAGTTTTGTTGTACTGGATAGTAATTTCTTCATCTAGGAGTTTACAGTTATTTTTTAGAACCCAAAACCTTATTTTAACACATTTTGTTTTAAAGTTTACTTTTCTCCAACTGGCTGACTGATCATGTGAAAAAAAGACATGACATCGGTATTGCAGTGAACTAAATCATCTGTGAGATGTCAGACACAGTCCTTTACTTATATTACTCCCCCTCTATGGGCACATGTGGCCATTAAAGGGGTGAGCAGTAAAAGATCAAACCTGTTCTACACACACAAAGCATAAAGCAGCAAAGTGCAGTGAAATGATAAATGGTGTCATAAAGCTATTTTTGCATGTCATGACTTCAAAACAGAAAACTCAGAAACCTTCAGTACCTATTGCAAATACAAAAACAGAAAAAAGAACTGAGCACACAGCCTAATCAAATGGTTCCCCCAGGGAAGCAGGTAGGAACAAAAGTAGTTTGCAAAAAGAAATGACGCGGGCCACAGTAATGTTTGCTTGGTGCATCCAAATGTGGCCTTCTACAAAACAAAATAGATTCAGCATCTTGGCAAGGCAGCCTTGCCCTTTTCTGCCAGCTGGTAATTGGCCCTGGGCAAGCCCATTTATCGTGTGTATTAGCAGCACTGCTTGGATTTTATGCAAGACCACACTGGGGTTATTTCCATACAGCCACAAGTTATGTCACACTCAAGCCTTCCCCTCGACCACTCAGGCAAGCTTTACTATGTGGACTACAGTAACAGAATATATACTGTATAGAACTATGTTTCATATCTTTACCTTGCAAATAATGAGTGTTCTTGGATATTTGATGGTGCACCAGATTCTTTTTAGTTCCACTACATTACCACCCAGAAATGTTGAAAGGAAAAAAGCATAGAATAGAAGCCCAGGCTCAACAAGAGCACACATCAGTTCTATCAGGACTCATGAGTGCATGAATGAGTCAACTTATTTGCCACTATTACTGTAAGCCAATTGTACAATTGGCTTACAGTAAGCACATACAAATATAAGCTGTGAGCACAATCTTAACGATAGCAGGAAGATTAAAATGTTTAGGTCTTATCAGCAGATTTAGAATGATATGATCAGACATACATTAGAGTTGGCATGGAAAAAGAGTAACAGGAAGTAAGAGGGTTAAGAGCATATCGAGTAAGAGGGGTAGAGACATGAGTGTGAGCTGTCTGGACAGATGCTGCAACAGTATAAAATATTTAATTCTTAGCCAGCTAAAGAGAGAGACTCTTGTCTGGTTGTGTTCTGCCTGATGAGGAGAGAATTAAAATGTCTATGTGAATACATCTTGATGGTGAAAAGAGACACACGGAACCGTTTGGCTCATTATTACCGTTATGTGCTTGACCACAGGGGTCCTCTGCCCAGTAATATCAGTAAATGGTGTATTTGCAACATGCTGCATAACACACAGTGGCTCTCCAGGGGCAAGATGTAAACACAATAAGTATGCATACAAATATGATTATGCCATTGCATTTTCCACACTTTAATTGTTATTTATTTGTATACTTCTTGCATGCCATGTGAACACAAGGTTTTTCCAGAGCACAGCAAGATATGGGAAAGTAGACATAAATATAGTATAAAGTGACAGACCAAATCAAAGTCAAATGTTTTATTTTTCTGATGAGAATGCATACTATAAACCTAATTTCAATAATTATTTATCCCTCACTATAAAAAGTATAAAGAGAATGTTTAACAAGCTCATTTTCATTTGATGAGCACTACTTGTGCCACAAACAGTGAAACCGTGTGTAATAACCTTGCATAAGGATGGCAGCTCGGGTGATGCTGGAGGGCCTCGAAAGACAAAATGCACGACTGGTAAAACTGTGCTTACTATTTTTTTTTTTTTCTCCTACTGAGACACTGGAGCAGAAATATGCAATCTTAAATGCAAACAGTTGATTAAGCATGTGTCTATATTCATTTATAGCTTTTTTCAGTGGAGGTGCAATTCAGGCTCACGCATGCACGCACATAATCATAGAATAAGTATGACTTATGTAACCGAACAATGTGTGTGCATGGCTTTATAACTTTAATGAGTGTGCACACAGATTTCTGTTTTCGAGCAGAGTTTCAGTCTTGAATCAACACTGTTTAATGTTTGTCCACATGTGTTAACCCTACAGGATAATTACTGCTCCTGCTATGTAATAATGTTACAGTAACAGTAAATTACACTTATTCTACCATATGTGTTGCACCTGTGATGTTTCAGGGATTTAGCTGACAGTCTACAAAAAATATCTTTCATTACTAATTATACAAAAAAACTATAACAACTGCAATCTGAACAGACTCTGCACATGTCATGCTACCAACTGCAAATTAATGTGTCCAGCCACATATTGGCATGGCCAATGTTGAACAAAATGCATGTGGACAGCTGATACTGTGAATAACAGATATTTTTTTGGGTCAGTTCTTTCCCCTAGGAACATTTCAAGATGTTCCCAAGGATTGATTGCACAAGGAACGAGACACATGCAATGAGCACAGAGAGACATTAAGACACGGTCACTGGGCAAAGAAGACGCAGGACAGCAGAGGCACAATGAGGACAAATCAACAAAAATTGCTTGGCCTTGGAATACACTTGCAGAGGAATCTCATGCAGATTTAGGTAAGAGGAAATATAATCTAGAAACAGAAAAGATGAAAATCCCATCAAGATACAACAGATGTCTTGCCTTGTTAGCAACATATGTGTTGACATGATGATACATTACAATATTTATTTTCATTTTCCTTTTTGTTATGGACACCTAATATATAGCTAACCACAGTACTGTAAATAGTCAGTTGTGGCATAGTACTTCTCGTGTCAGACATTTGTCCTATCCTGAATTAATAGTGCAACACTGTAAATTCTTCAAACACATGGTGGAGAAACAAGCTTAGCTGGATTCATCCAGTTTGCACCACCAATATTAGCCATTTCTCATCCTCCACTCAATCATGTCTGACTCCATTTACTTCTCACACCTTTGTCATCAGCAGTCATGTCCTTGCCAGAATTCATTAATTCAGCCAGCTCTTCTAAATCCTACTCAAGTATGCAGGATTTTGAACTTCAGCCCAGATCTGAAACCTCACTGCTAACTGGATAACACATATTTGGACATCATTGCATGCTGAAATGTTGTACTGGAACGATAGTGGAAAAAAGTGTACCCCAAACAAAAACAGCCCAGTTGTTACCACAGAATTTGCAAACAGATTTTATTTATCTATAATGGATGTGCACAAGAAATCCAGTTTACTGTTGCACAATTTTAAGCCCTTTTCTATTTTAATCTCAGTTCCCAAAAAGTTGGGATGCTGTGTAAAACAAAACATAAATTAACTGTGGTTACTAATAACAGTTTTTACAATCTTGTGTTTCACCAAGTGGTGAACACCTGAGTCCTTGTCATCATCATACTATCACCTGTTACCATTTAACCTGTTGATCTGTAAAATATTCAGTTGTTTTGTTATCATTCCAAGGGTTCTGTTGACCCTGTCCCAACTTGTTTGAAGGGTGTTGCCAGCATCCGATTCAGCAAAAGCATATGTTTAAAAAAAATTAATGAAGTTGATGAGGTAAAACATTACAATATGATATATATTGAGTTTGTAATGTCTTCAGTTAATAATATGTCAAAAATGATTAGCATAGTATAACTTTCAAGTTTTACAAAGCATCCCAACTTTTTTTTTATCATTGTTGAAACATGATCAGACTATGTTTGATTTGTTTTCTTTCTTAAAAGCAATGACATATCAAGCATTTATTGAGATAGGAAACAGTTAACAGGTAGGCTAAAACATAAGTGATTATACTGCAGCTGTGGTGAGGCTAACCTTTCCCTCAGGCCTAAGAAGCTGTTGTGCCTCGCCCTCCCATTTTATTGCTGATCAATAGTATTAAATGCCATGCGGCCTTTCCTCTCCAGAGCCCCGGCCAGTGGACTCTCCACTAGGTAGTAAATCCCAGTGGCTCTGCGTAGCCATTCAATTTTCCGCCTTCAGCCTCTGCAACTTGCATCTAACGGATGAGTGATGCACTTTAACTGTTGAACATGAGGGAAAGGTGTGCCCATGTGCATGCACGTGTATCCAACACATCCATACACAGCTCCTGAGAGATTCTGTTAACCTTTTGCACCTCCTACAGTTAGTAATATCCATAACCTTCCATCTTAAATAATTGATGAGACTGTTTATGCCCATGTGTAAAGTGCATAATGTGTGCAAAATCTCAGGGGACAAAAGCAAGAGGGCGTTCTCTTCATTTTTCCAAGTGAGCGAATCAGTCATCTAGCTGTGAGAGGGACAATATAGAAACCAGTTTTCACAAGGTGGCCTGCTGTGATGCCTTCAGGCCATAATACACACGGGGTGCTCACCAAGTGTGTCACAGTAGATACAACTAATCCCCAGCAAACTGTACATCTCTTTCCAAACAAACTACATACTGAAGACAAATAAACATATATATGGAGACAACTGCACAAACTTGCATTGCACATTTGCATAAAAGAAAATATGCAAACACACTGTATATTCATATATTTTCCTGAAAATGTGAACTGTGCAGTCCTAACTAAAAATCCTGCAGAGTTGCATTACATTTCTTGGATTGGTTTTACAATGAAGGCTTTGCACACTTTCTCATACCTTGTCATTTAAAATATCTTTTGAAGTTAACAAGTGCTGAAGTGCAAAGCAGTCAGGATTAGTGAGCATTAGAATTAGTACCTGAATGGGTGTTTGAGTAGTGAGAAGGAAGGGTTTTGGTTGGAAGTGTCACATAGCAGGGGTGTCAAGCGCTGACATTCTCAACCACTGTATGCAGCATGCTCCCTGGCAACAATATCCTCAGAAAAACCTCCTGGAGGCATGCTCAGTATTAAAGGCTAGAGGTGAATGTAGGAATGAAACTGTGCCTTACAATGAAGGATAAGAATGAAAAGATGAATATGAATAGTAAAACACTGCAGTAGATTACAAGCAACTTAACCCAGCTATCAGCTTTATGTTCAGTTTTTCCTTTAGTAATTTTAAACATACAGTACATTTCACATATTTCAGGTCTCACAGTATTTGTAGTTAAGAACACTCACGGAATGTATCAAATAGTGACAACAAGATTCAGTGGGAAAGCAGTGTAATCAGTGGTGTTATCCGCAGTAATGATTCTCACATTTTGAAAGGTGAACTTCTAAGAACAGCATTCATTCATTCTGCTCAGAGAGTGGAAAAGACTCTCAGGCTCCCCATAATATTTCCTCATTAGTAACTCTCTTAGCCCATGTTCCTATACACTGTTTGATCCTCCCACTCCTTCATTATCATTCTCACAGATGTCTTTTTTCTATCGTTGTGGTTACGTAATTCATTTTTGAGGCATGACAGGACAATTTTTTTGATACACAGTTGATAAGAATTAGACAGAGCGGGTCCATAAGTTCTAATAAGCAGCACTTTTCAGGTGGGTATGCTTAAACCACTTGATGTTTTGTAAGAAAGATTTGGACCCATTTGGAAATTACTGCAGAAAGCCATGGCAAAAGAGCCACACTCTGGAGCCACATACC
Organism: Acanthopagrus latus; assembly: GCF_904848185.1. NCBI lineage: Eukaryota > Metazoa > Chordata > Actinopteri > Spariformes > Sparidae > Acanthopagrus > Acanthopagrus latus. Next base: position 13,792,821 of record NC_051039.1, read on the forward strand.
AGCTGGAGGACATTGTACTCTATAGAGAGAATTGTGAGCATACTAACAAAAACATGGGAGAGAAAAAAAATAATACCAACTGGATGCCCAGAGATGAGAATGTACCTAAAAATACAATTCATCTAGTGTGTGGGAAAAAGACTTATTCCATGGGGAAGTGGTCTAAGGAAACCAAGGGCAGCATTAAGAGAGTGGGTTTTGAAATCAATACAACACTGGCCAATTAGAACACAATGTATTATTTTTAACTACCAAACTTTCCCCCTCTAATTACAATATATATTAAGGATACTGAAAGTTTGTCAAAATTGGGTTTTTCTTTGGAACGTATGCCAATAAGTCCTCTTTTGACTTTAGTAAATTTTCTTGCATGATATGCCTTGAGGTTTTCACATAATCTTCACAACAAATGGCAGCATATATGTCATCTGAGAGGCAGTTCACTTCAAAGACAAACTACATAAAAGCTTTCTCAAATCTCATTCTGAAATGGCTTCGAGTGTGAGAAAAAAGAAATCACTGAAGCCAGCCACTGAAAACACGGCTTCAAGGACTGTGTGTGAATAGAACAGTGCCATGAGGTTAGAACTTTGAACAGCATGATACAGTAGTAGCAACAGAGGACGTGTATTTTTACAGTACACTGTGCACCCCATTATGCAATGCTACAAACTGATTTGTCCCAAGCAGCAGTCCACCTTCAGTAAATTAATCAAAGTCTGACAACTCCACTGGCATCCTCTGTGTGTGATCACTGCAGTAAATCATTTATCTCGATCTAACCTTCAGTCCCACTCCATCCACATCTACAGATCAATGTGCCCCTCCAAAAAGAGACCGATTCAAGACTACTGACCGATTTACATGTACCATGGCCTGGTATAGTCATACCCACCTTACAACTCACATTGCAAATGCTGACCGAGATACTTTTGACTTTAGAATAATGTTGCAACAAGCTTGACCTTTCGACTTACCAGATTATTAAGCCATTTATGTGTTTTGTCTTTTCAGAGAGTTTGCATTAAGGCCTTTCTGGCCAAAAACCCTGAAGGCAAACTTCTCCCATGGGAGGTTTATAGCTGTCCATAATCTTTAAATCTTGTCTGAGGGCTGCCCATCCCTTTTGGAGGAGAATTTGTAGTAGCAGTTCAAGAAGTCAAGTACAATGACCAACCTGCGTGCACAATATATCTGTTTTTTTAACAAAATATTCTGTGGAACTAAATTGCTGTATTTCTATTTCTACTTTGCACGGAGCATTTGTGATCATGTAAACAATTTCCCCCCGGGATCAATAAAGTATTCTGATTCTGATGCATCTTCCTACAGAATAACCATAACCTTGGACTGCAGCAAGTTTTTAAATAAACAATCACTCTGCCTTTAAGTAGAAACAAAACTTAGCCTTCAGATAAAAACAAGATAAAATTGGAAGGAGAGCTGTAGACCAGCAGTTAAGCTCGGAAAGTAAATTATTCATGTTAAGGAGCTTGTTTTGTAAAATTTTCAGTTCTTTAAAATAATAAGACAGCATTCATCAAGTTAGCCCTGTTTTATAGGTCATATGGGAAGACCATGGCTGCCTGGAGGAAAGTAAAACACAAAGAAAAATTTAAAGAGCACACATGCATCTAAAAGGATAGCTAGAGGAACAGACACACATTGTTGGCTATTGAGTCTCAATTAGATTATCTAAGACCCCTGCTGCCTCACTGTCAGTGTCCTTTGAAATTCCCAAAAAGCATCAGTTGTATTCCACACATAGATCTACTCAACTGTCAGTATCTTCACAGTGTAGGCTGTTTGGCATTATGTCACAGTCTTATCGGTCTAAGGCACTATCTCTATCTATAAAAGAATAAATAGGCATTTGCGTTGTTTCACAAAATATCCGATGAGGCAAAATTGAATGGATACACCATTGGTGAGTGTATCCTGTCAGAGTAATGTCCTGGTTCTGAGATTATCAGACATTACTAGACATGCAATGCTGACCGTGGACTCTATCCTGCTGCATCCACAGCTGTAAGGCATGAGACATACAGTACAGTAATGATGACTATAGAAACAGCCTCTTTCTCACTCCATCTCATTCATAGGAGGAGTAAGTGCTTGTGATATGCTAAACATCTGTATATCTAACTATGTAGGAGTGTGCTGAAAACTTCAGCCTTGTAAGATGCTATTTTGAAACAGACAAAACAACAGAAAACAAGGTAAAAGATTGAACAAGTCGTAACAAGCAGTATTGAAAGTGTATGATTCCTGCAATACAAATCATTATTGCTGCCTATATCTACATTTAAATCTCTTATGTGCCAAATTTTGTTTTAAGAGCAACTGAAAAGTTTGGTCAAGCTATAATACAAGAGCTTCAGTGTCTCATTGTTTAATTTATGAAGGTTCTGAAATGTGGGAGTATGTGGGCTTGCTTTGTGTTAAAAGAAAGAAATTATTTCCTTTTGTCCCTGATGACAAAGGCAAAATGTTCATCAAATATATGAGCTGTACTTTAGCCTTGATGTCTCCATCACTCTAAAGATGACATCATAGATGGCATGTTGTTCAAATTGTACGTTTTCTTATCACAAAAACAACTGCATGGTAGTGAAAGCTGCATGCTTTTATTCAACCACCCAAGGCTGTTCTCATAAAACATGCAGAGTTATGCTTCAAGAACATGGCTGAATTTACTCAAATGAGTATTTATAAGCATAAGGATATACTTAATTACTATTTAAAGTGGCCATCTGTGAGATTCATGTTTGCTTCTATTGTAGTGACATTGACTTGGCATTAAATAGTCATTGCTCTGGGAACAGCAATCATTCCACAGTAGACACTGTTATTAAGTATTAGAATAATTTTAACCATATAGATGATGGTTTCCTCTACAATCATTCACATTTGTATGATGTTATTTTATGAATAATCATGGTTAAATTGCTGACAAATCAAAATCTGGTGCAGTAATTGCAAAACAAATCATTTTAGACAGGATAGTCCCTATCAAAGCTCTATTTTCAGTATTTTCAGCATAATATAACATAATATAAATTGGATTTAAAAACTAGACTACACTTATCTATCTAAAGAATAGAAGACATTTTGACATGTCACATTTGACAAATCAAAGGTGTAATTACGCTTTTCGGGCCCTGGTATTGTACATGCTGGTTCTCTGTCACACTGTCATGGATTATTGTGACACTTTAAATGGAACAGAGCCATTATTAAAGTTATTAGTAACACCTGTCAAAATGTCTGCTCTGGGTGTTATTTATAAAGCTGTGTTAAAATCCGTTTCTATCAGTTTGAAACAGAAAATCTGAATCTTGACTTGGAATTTCTAACTTCATTCACATGACAGGATCAGTTACTGATGATCTTGAAAAACATCTGATGCTGGTCCAACACCAGAGAAAAGAGAAACAGCATAGTGGTTAGTTGAGGATGTGCGTGTGAAAATAAGTGCTAAAACCAGGTGTGTTTTGTGTTTCTAAGGCAATCTGTTCCAATGGGGTGTATTTTTCTGTGGTAGAAAAGCAGAGAGAGAAAGTGGACAACCGACATCTGTGCATGGCTGCTGTTCAGAACCCTGGGGCAAACCATATGCTGACAAAGCAAGGTGTCAGAGGATACAGCCCGAAGACAGATGAAAGTGTGTTTCACAAGATCCCGCACTGACCCCAAGGCACTGGCAGAGGTAATGAGAAGACAGAAGCTAACAGGGGGCACTCTACATAATGACACAGCTGTCATCCTTATCATACTACCATGTAATCGTGCATTACTTACTATCATCAACTTTTGTCAGGTCATCAGTTTAAATGTGCAATGTGGTTTGTGTGTGTGTGTGTGTGTGTGTGTGTGTGTGTGTGTGTGTGTGTGTGTGTGTGTGTGTGTGTGTGTGTGTGTGTGTGTGTGCGCACAAGTTGACACTTCTATGTATATAGAACAGAGAGCAAGGGAGAGCTGACAAAGCCCAAATGTGACATGCAATATAGACAAAAATAATATGAGAGAGGCAGATACAGAAAGAGAGGGAGGTAGGTGCAATTAATTACCTGCATTGCACCTCTGCAGAACTCACCTGTTTAACTGGATAGAAACAACAGTACATTGATTTTCAGCAATATGCTAACAGTAGCCTGAGAGCTGTTGAGACCTCTAGAGAGCAACATTGCTGAAAGGTTAGCCAGTTTATCTGTGAAATTAATGCACTGGCCAGCTGCAATCTTTCCAATTATCATGTGACGGTGGTGCAGCCACGACTGATAAACTGAACTGTCTTTCGTGTCAAATAGAAAACACAGAGACAGAAAGTAGAAGGTTCTTTCAGTATGATGACTAGAAACTACATAACTTTCATTTTAATTAAGCAATGATATCAAATATAATTGCATGACTAGTTCAGCCAATGTTTAGAAATGATAAAGTCTGGACTAACATTTGGGTTTTATGCCCATAAGGTGAATTAAAAAACACTGTAGTTTGCATGCATTCATGATTCACTGTGAGGCAAAAATACTTTAAATATTTAATGTGTATTTTTGTTGGACTCAACAAAAGGCTAACAAAGATAAAGGTGTGTAAATCACCAGAGACATCTGTGAACGATATCATGTGAGGCAAAAATTAAGGAGATCAAAATGATTACATAATGATACCAAAAACGGAGCAGGATGTTATCTTATTCATTGTGCCCGCATGTTAAATTAACTTTGATTTAGGTTAACCATCAATGATATAATTCATCCAACACTGTTTTAGGGTGGATTTCATTTCATTTCATTATTATAACACACTTTACTCAAGATTACAACTTTAAACACTTAACTCATGTAAGTATGACACTAAATACCAATTGCAACTTTTTTGTGGAAAACAAAATCTTGGATAATTAAATCTTCACTAGTGGTCTCTGTCTTTCCAGCTGACTAATTCAATGTAAAGATTGCCTCCAGTAACATGGCAAGTGTCCGTTGAGCAGCATGCCAAGAAGCCGGGGTTCCAGACTGCCTTTGAACATCACCACCTCTTAAAGGGTTCAAAGCTTCTTAGAAATACTGTCATCCGAATTCAAACAAGGGATAGAAAAGAGTACAAAGACTGCAGGACTTCAAATCTTCAAATCCAGTGAGCTTTTCCTCCTTTTCATTACTTGGCTTTAAAAATTGAAGCTGAAGACATGCTAGATCCATTTCTTGACTGCATCCAAGACCAAGATGAAAATTTGTAATACCTGAAAATGGTATGTCTGTTTCTGAGATTGCCCAAAGTCATTAAACAAAAACCATATATTATTTTTGTTTTTCCCAAAGAAGTGAGATGCCACTGTTGTTCCAAGCTGTAACAGCTAGACAACAGGACTATAAATGAAGCAGCAGTGCCCAAACTGACCCAACTTGGAGAGCTACTGTTTCAATAAAAACTCAGAGGAGAAGTTAGCATCCCCTCTTGCCTCCAAAAAGTGTCTGTTTGAGGTCCAGGCTTCCTCCTTTTTCCGCTAGCTTAATGGATTATGACAGTGATGCAGCATGAAGCCTTAATCCCCTTGCCGCCGTCGTCTCCCCTCCCTTTATGTTAAGCCCCTTGACAAGAGCATGTGTGTATGTGTGTCAGGTGCCAACCGATACCAAGAGCCAAATGTTGGCCTTGGATGATATACAAAAACAAAGAGGGTTAAAGCATCCACTGCTTACGGTCAACTCTGCCCTTCAGGTGCCCTACTAGTCCATTTCCAGTGCTGTGAAGTCAAATATACCAGTATGCAAAGGAAAAATAGCTTTCTACTTATGAACCAAGAAGACTGTCTGTTAACTCGCTTTATCCTGTAATTTCACTTTTTCATTCAGGAACAGGGTTGCAGACGCCAAATGTATGTCATTTCAAAAAGAACGATACATTTTAAGTAATCTTTAAACATGTCTACAAATCAAGCCACATTGCGTTTTTTTTTTTTTTTTTTAAGCAGGCTGAGCAATGATGCGTGGAAGGGAGTGTCCACAACATTTTTTTGCCTTCAACTTTTGCAATGTTACATAACACAAAAACATTGAATGCAAATGCACTGAAAACAACTTGACTTAAACACAGATATTAGAGAAAAAGTTTAAGATCCACCTCCAAGTTACATCAAATGAGGCTCACCTAAAAAATCTATAACAGCTCAAGTGTACGTTGTAAAGGGAAAATTCACACCGCTTTACATTGCTGTCGGACCACCCTTTCTTTTGGCACTATATTTTCTCAACCTCCGTATCCCTACGCATTAGCGAACTAGGCAACAGCTGACCTGCGAGCGGTAGAATACATGCAAGGCCCAGTTGCTGGGCGAGAGGTTTACTTTCGAAACTTAACTCTCCGTATCCCTCTGCATTAGTGCAACTGCGTACGGATACGGAGGTTCTACGGTTGAGAAAATGTAGTGCCAAAAGAAAGGCCGGTCTGACGGCGATGTAAAGCAGTGTGAATTTTCCCTTTACAACGTACACTTGAACTGTTATAGATTTTTTAAGGTGAGCCCTGTTTTAAGTAGTTTATTTAGCTTTTTCTCTGGACCCCGTTCACTGCAGTACAAAGCTGAGCATCTGGGCTGGAGCGGCTCTCTACTTCTCCAAACTGAGGCTGCGCTGATCGGTGATTACGGTTGGGAAAAGACTGACTATAGATATGTACTTTATATGATCCACTTCAAAAAACCTGAACTATCCCTTTAAGAGCCGTAGGATCCATATTTTGCTATCCTGATCATGTCAGGAAATGATTCGAAAAAAACCATCTTGGGCTAAAACCAACTACTAATTTAGGCCTCACAAAATGGTCAAACTCTTTTACATCATGGCACTTTTGGCATTATGAACTGAATATCATACAGAGAGCTAAATTATCATGCCAACATGCCCAGACTTCAAAGCAGGACTTGTTCTTAAAGGCCTTCATTATCAGGCCAATGTGTTTTTACCCTGTGTGACAATAAAGGAAAACAAAAAGACCAACTGTACAATGGCAGCACAATTATCAGTGTAAGACAAAATAATAACTCTTAATGTTAGTTACATTTTCAGTGCTGAAACAGAATCAGCTGTACATGTGGCACGGACCACCTTCCATCTCTGTTAAGACACAAAGTTGATGAATAATACATGACTTCTGAGATCAAACATTCATTAAGAGAGGCGAGTTCCACTGACGAGGCTGGCATGAGTACTCACCATGAATGAATCCATGTTAGAGTATCAAAAGCAACCAGGGGAGGCCCCTAACGGAAGAAACCATAACTAGGACATGACTTGATAGCTCTCTCTGGTCTGGCAAACCGGATAGTCAGTGCACCAGAGAGGCACTTCCCTGCATCACATGGAGGCAGACTGTCATGTCAACATCCCAAAGGTGGAAATCCCATCCAAGAGGCAGTATTAGGGCAGAGAAATCAGAGGGTAAATCCACTTTGTTTTGCATTTAGTGGTACTTGTGTCATGTTTTAACCCTGTGAGTGCTAAAAATGTTTTCTTTTGGGTTCACAAGGTGTGTCAGGCTGACTGGTTAAACACGGCATGAATGCATTATGTGAAAACCCAAAAGTGTCATGGATTTGAGGATGGCTAAATCTGTACACTGGCATTAACAGTGAAACATGTAAAATATAAACAAGGTACACCTGGAATCTTGATATCCTTCCAAAAATTCCAAAGTACAAGCAAGACTTTTTACTCAGCATTAAAAAATAGTAATAGTCAATAATCTATACATTAACTGTTTGATAGATCACTAGTGGAGGGACTACTCAGCCCCATTACTTAAGTAAAATAACTACTACAACACCTAATATTGGTAATTATTTTCTATGCCAATAGGTAAGTGGTTTACTTATGTAGCTGGTCAAGGTAGGCCTATTTTTTAACATCATTATCTTCATATGTTAGATAAAGGTAGTGGAGTAAAAAGTAAAATGAGTCCCTGTTAAATTTTCGTGGGGTAAAACTACAAAGTGCATGATACGGAATTCCTCAAGGAAAGTATCTCAAAATTGTATTACAGATTATCAGGAAAATATAATTCTTCACATTACTAGAGAAGATAAAAACATAAATATACTCCTGGTATTTCAATACAGAGGAGTAGTAATTTAAAATGAATAACATGAACTCTACATTGAATTTATGATATGGATTGGTAATTACATTGGCAGGATTTGGTGTATTCATTTAGTAGTGTGCCTTAAACAATACTATCAAGGACTTGATAAATTTTGTATTAAATACTGAAGTGACATGGTGACATGGAGGTGGCACCCATGGACCCTAGTTTAATCTTAACTATAGTATGACTATCTACTATTAATCACTGTGACTGCATGTCATGGCCATATTTAGCCAGATTTTTAATACTGACTGTGTTTATTTGTTCATAGTAAATTAACTGAAACCACCAAACAGTGGTTGTTTGGGGGAAGGAACAAGCCTTGTATAAAATAAATAAAAGGCTACTCCTTTTGATTAGTCTATCAAAACAATTCTGCCAGCTGTCTGTGATTTTCATATACAAGAGAAAGTTGTTCTTGTCAATTGTTCCTCGAAAACACACACATCAAATAAAGCAAATCAAGTGCAGATAATCAAAGCATTATTTCTGTGTATTATACAAGTTAAGATAAAATGGTTTGGTGAGCTAGAATTGGAAGTAAAGACTAAATAAGCAGTGAGAAGATTAAAACAAATTCAATGTCTGTGAGAGAGAAAGACCGAGAAGAAGTACTGTATTTTTTCTGATGAAATAGTATTCGAAAGTAAAAATGCAACCTCTGGCGAATCCTGCATACACCTCGCACCCTGAATATTTGGGTTGGAGATTTTTTAACTCATTAGTAGCTCCTGCTGTGAAACGATTAAAACAGACGCACTGCATGATGTGAGAATTACAAGTTCTTGAATCAGCACACATTTAGAGCTGTAAATCCAAATCTACTCTATCATTAGGAACAGCAATGAGACATATTGTAGTGGCAAGCCTTGCTTTATTATAGTTTTAATCTGTTTTTCTACTCACTATCAGTAAACCATAATGCTCTCACGTGGAGTCAATATCTGCCTGTTCCGAGGCACAAAAAGTCCTTTTATAAATTAAAACTCTACATTCCGGTAATATGTACAATGATGCTCTGTTTAAAGAAAATGTCTGTGCAATTATAACTAATGTGACACAATTATCATTTACCAATCCATTGATTTGGTAGTTCAATTTGTTAACTAAAATGTATAAACATTTTCAGTCAGTTTGGATACATCCATGAATAAATAATTTTACAAAATGCACCATATACATGGATTATCACCCAAACATTGTTCATACAATATTAGAAGGCTGGACAGAAAATTAGAAATGTTGGACCAAAGTCTTGTGATACAGCAACCCTATACAGCATGCGATAACATACTACCTTTATAAAAGGATAGCATAACTTTTTACACATTCAAAGGAAACACAAATTGAAAATGTCCTTAATTAGCAATGGGAAGAAGACCATAAATACACATAATTGCCTGATATGAGTCAGCAGTTGACCCACATCCCCCAGAAGCCAACAACTTTGTCTTGCAATGAGGAATGCTGCACATTTACATGTCAAAAGTTTGTGTCAAGTTCCATGTAAGTCCATAGTCCATAGGTCCATAGACCTCAAGAGCCATTCTACATAAGAATATCCAGCCTGTCTGTGAATGAAGCTTTGGTTTCAAATTCTGTCATCATTTTCTGTGGTTATATCAAAGCCATATACCATTCTGGCCAGTGGGTTTCTCTTCTTGGCGCCCACATTTCCATACCAACATACATAAAGTCTAGACTGTAGCAAATAAAAAACAACCCAAACTCTAGCACCTGTTTTTCACCCACCTGCCTCTCAAGGTTCCTTTCCAATAATTCTTCCAAAAAATACTGCTATCGCCTGCAGTATAAAAATGTTTGCTGTATCAGAGACATGCTGCTGCCTTCATACCCGGTGATAAAGTAAGCCCCTCAGTATTATTAGCAATGGACTTGCCCAGTACTCTAGCAGGGGTGGGAGAAGCTTGGTCATGATAAATGAGCCTGCTATCTCAAGCAATGTCAGGGTAAGCCTGTTTGTCTATCCTCCTAAGGCAAGCTTTTATTCCATCCAAAAGCACTGAATCATCCAAATTGACAGGAAAAACAATCACGGTGTCTTGTTCATATCCGAAAACGCTTCACACTTCCAAGGCAATTGCAGAAAAGATGAACTACCAGAGTTGGCTATTCCGCTTATTCCAATAGGTGTGTGTTGAATGCATTTTGCCGCAATACCATCATTTTTGCAGCATTTTACTGTTACTGTGCAGCAAGCAGATGATGAATCCTTACTGAATGTACTGTCCATTGATTCAGAAAGGTAGCAGTCAGATGAAGAGAGCAAATAAACATACACATCATTTACCAAAATGTAATTATGAGACAAATACCACAAAATGTCTAAGAGTTTAAATATCGGTGGAATGCAACAGCTTTTTCACACATCCCCTAGATTGTAACACTGAATAGATCAGATGATTATTATTTCTAGACTTGTCTGACAAAAGACCCGCATCTGAATTCTTTATCTTTTAGCTAAATCAATAAGCACTGTACAGGGAATTCACATACTCTGAAAGAAGCTGTCTGAATGGATTCAGGCATCACTGCTGTAAGAACAATACAGTTGATATTAATACAAAGAAATTAAGATGTCAAGGGGAAGAAACATAATTTTAGAAACAAAAAAGGTCTGTTAGTCAGACTTACCATTCGCTGTAAGACCTGTCAGGCATTGCTATAGAGTGAAATCAAAAACGATCACTATGCATTAACAGGAAAAAGCTTATACGCCCTTCATCGTGCTAACATAAAGCAATTACCTACGTGTCACTTTGATAACCACTCATGAGAACAGACACAGGATGTGGATGACAGACTGCATACAGTTTAGGTCTGAATGGAAACCAACTGGCTTGGATTTTAAATACAGCCAACCTACACATCTGAGCCCAAACCTGCCTAAATTAGAGTATGTATTTAATTTTTAGTTTATCACATATTTTGATTCAAATGCTACTCAACGCTGGAGTGATGATGGGAATTAAAAAAATCATGTCTAGGTTTTCTTCCAAACAGTAATGGTGGTTCAGGTTTTTTATGTAATCCAATTAAAGCAAATAAGCCCAAAACCCATAAAGTTATACTGGCAGGGATAAGGAGATGGGTGGTGATGTTTGATGGCCGGTAATAACTCATGCTCAGAAATCCTATAAAATGGATCAGGAGTGAAACACATTCTCAACTTTTCTTCTTGTCGTATTTGTCTAAATAAGAGGATAAGCCCTGATGGTATGTTTCAGGAAAACTCAAGCTATCAAAAAAAAATCATCCAAATCTAGTATGATCTCAAGGATGACCAGGATTTGTGCAGAGAAGTGTTTCAAGTCTGTTCAGGCCCATCAGAAAATATGCAGCACTACAAGCTGCCATATTGTGTGCTGTCTAACTGGATTTAACAAGTGATGTATGCTTGCACAGATCCTACTCAATTGCTTCACAGTCCTCTCTATGGCCATGTTGGCTTATTTGACATTGATATGACCATCATGACACTGGAGATATTTTAAGCCTGCATTTCTTTGGTGTAATTGACAGCATTTAACAGGACAAAACAGGACATAAATGTAATAAAAAGCCTGGACCGTCGCTTAAATCAGCTTTACAATTGTGCTATTGCGATGAAAATATTAAAAAACAACACAACTTGGACATGGATTGTGTATAATCTTACTTGGATGCATATCCCTCAAAAGACTTATTACCCTCACCAACCCCACAGTGGAGGATTTTTGACTCATGCTGGCAGATATTATCTTTTGAAAAAGAAGAATCAGGTACCACAGAATGATAGTTTACAAAGACATTTTACTATCTGCTGCCGTAATTTGTATTGTTGTTTAATTGAGTTCCACCTTAACTTCTAATTTGTATGAACAGTATCTACCTATTTAAATAGTACAAATCTTATTTCACCAGCTCAAATGCTTTTGGCATTTTTTTTGTTTGCTGAAGTGCCTCCAGCCTACCGATGTATTACTATGAAAAATTTAATGAAGCATTTGTGCGGTAATCTTATTTTAAAAGCCTTTAACGTTTCATACTTAGTTGTCTGTTGGTGCTTTAAATTTTATATTGGGTGACAAAAAATACGACTTGTTTAAGACTATGGACCTGACTTCAGAGATTTGAGGCTTCTTTATGACTCACATAACAATAACTTCTAACTGATGGTCCAACTTTTGAGGCAAATTACTTTAAGATAAGTGGTTACATGAGGGTTGACAATAGGAGGTATATTAAAAAAAAGAAAAAGGTTGTGTATTGCAGCTGTAAAAAAGTAAAGCTGGCAAAAAGTCTGCAATCAATACTTAAACATTCTCTAGGGGACCAAAGAGTAAACAGACTGAGTTCTGAGTCAGGCTGTGAGTAAATCTAGCCTTCCCACATCTAATATCCACCACTGTCAGTAGGTCAGCAACTGCCTGCAGTGGAACAGCTTCATTAAGCCATCTTGGAGAAATGGGAGAGTTACTTTAGAATGTGTTTAAAGGAGCCTGGTCATAGGTGGAAGACTCACCTCTTAGCAACTTCTGTAGTGGCAAGTAGCAAAAAACTGTAGTATTAGGTAAAGTTGAGGTCTCAGTATGTCATTAAAAGTGTTACATTCTCCAGATCTAGCCCAGGAACAATGGCATCTGTATATTGACTTTAAAACAGTGGCTTCTGGCTGAAGATTTGGTGAGTTATCAAAGTGAAAATTAAATTGGGAAGAGCACTGCACAAACAACTAAATAACATACTATGATTCAGGATTAGCCCAATACTTTCAGCTCAACCAAAAGCTGATGGAAGGAGAACACACAGAAGATGCTATTACAGCAATGCAGAGACTGTGCATTAGGTTAAAAGAAAGGGGATTAATTGAAAACATCAAATAAAAAAGCAAATTGGAGCTAACCAACGAACATCAGACCTCAGGGGAAGGCTGTTGGTACAGGCAGTGATCACATCAGTGCCATCAGTGAGGATGTGCCAGTCCCTAGGTTTACACCAGATGGGGACAGTCATCCCCAGAAGTCAGCATCTTTGCCAGACAAGTCTCTTAAAGGAGCAGAGTTTAACTTATATCACAAAGTAGAGGAAAGATTTTCAGATTTCATAGTTTGTTTTCATCAACAGAATCTTTCAGGTATTTCTTCACAAACACTGATCATTCTAAAAACCCAAGTTGTGCTTTGGAAGATATAACACTTGACCTTAATCCTAAAAGTTCAAAGACTCCACACAAGATCTGAGCAGTAGCAGCTGATTACATCTTTTTGGCGCCTCGAGTTTCCAAGTCAGCCTTGTGTAAATTGAATATAGGGCTAGGACGAATCCTTTTAGTTTCAAACAAAAAATGCTTTACACCTGTTTGAGTCCACACTGGGTCTGACATTTGTCCTTGAAAAAGGGGGTAGGAGAGTAAATTAGGCACTGGCATCACTACACACAGTAAACCAGTTCCTTGAAAAAGACCCCATGCCTTGTCTTCCTATGTTTTGATGTCGTGTGGTTTAGGTCAATGCTACCACGACAAGCCACTCACTCTCAGCTCAGTGCATTTGGGCCATGGATAAATGTGCTCAAGAATATGCTATCCTTCCTATGTATTGAAGATTTTTGCACCCTGGGCTTGCAATATGTCACCTATCACTAATTTTAGCCAAGTAGAACATTGTTAATCTCATTATACATTTTACTGACTTTATAATATTTAATTTGACAATTTAAATAAAATCATACAAAAAAATGTTTTTAAATCTTGATGATGAAGGTCTATTTGATTATTCTTGATGTGAGGAGAGTCAGGTCAGCACCCTAGCACTCTCTGTTAACCAGCCACCACTGGCTCTGAGTAAGGTGAAAATTTCTTCCATATAAGCATACATAGGCAGCAGGTGGATTTTATTTACAACATGCTTTGGCTTTTTACCTTTGTAAAATAATATGAATGCAATCTGAACCAGGATTCTGTGAAATTTCATGAACTAATTCAGAATCTATGAAATCTAATCAAAACCAACCCTCACAGACTCTGTCACAGTAAGCCAGGGTGACCAAAGTCATGTTCAGCCATCTGTTCAGCTTAGAAGCCAAACAAAGTCAGTGGCGATGAGCCAAAATCCTTGGCAGAAGGCCAAATCAGTTTAACATCTTTGTAACAAGTGCGCTAGCAAAAGTGCAACCAAAACCTAATCCATTTCGCTCCCCATACTGGGCTATAACAAGTGTCTTTTGTTTATCAGTTGATGCCAACATTGACGCCATCAGGCTTACAAACACTTCTAGGTGTCAACAAATCTTAAAAGTATCATAAAATATTAACAAAAACAGTTCTTGTGCTAATGTTAGTAAATCCATTAAAACCATTAACCAACTGGGGGAAGACACAAAGCTCCAATTGTCTTTGAAACTGGTCTGGCAACTTGTTTGTTATGTGTGCATCACAGAGTCAAGTGGACTACCTGTGTGACCAGGGGCTCCAGAAGCCTCTCCACAGTCAGGGTGCGAATTTCAAGACTCTTGGGGTCCCATTTCAACAGGATGGGGGAGGTGGCGGTCGTCATGGTCTCTGTTAGAAAGAAAAAACAAATCGATGTTCAGAAGAATGACATGCTGTGAAAAGCTTCTGGCTCATTAAATCATATATCATTACATCTGCCCAAGAGGACAGGGTGGCTGGTGATGTGAGCAATGTTTGCAGGCAGTGTGTAAAAGACTGTTTGTGAATATAAGTATACAAGGGTAACTGTTCCTGCAAGGCTGACAGGTTGAGAAGACAGCACATACATAGCAAAGTTTTATGTGATGGGTTAAAAATGTTTACCTGCAATTGTTTTGAACAGGTTAGATCTCCTGGGCTTTCCTACTATAAATCAGTCAGTTGTGTAAAGACAAGTAGTCAGGCGACCAGGAAAGACTGTTTGTGATGTTCACACTGAAGAAGACGTGCAATTCATGAATGCTTGTTCTTCCTTTCTTCAACTGTACATTTATTTAAGGGCCAGATTGCTGTGACTGCAACAACACCAAGGCTCTGAGCCCTTTTACTGTAGTACACATTTACTAGTTTAAGATGGAAGAATGTACGATGCACCTTTATGGGGTGCCAGTGCTCAGGACCATAGTGAAAGCTATTTGCTTTACCTTCTAACATCCAGCGGATGACTGATCACAAATGTCATGTACCAGTTGCAGCATATTGAATCCCAGAATATGGAGTTTTTTGACATTTTCTCGTTATAAAGTGATGCTTATTCCAAGGTTGACAAATTGTCAACATGACATTTCCATTTTAACACTGTGCAGTCCCATGACATAAACCACAGAAAATAGTACACACTGCAGAGGTAATGGCCACGTGTTGCTGGGTTATTTGTTTAGTTTGTTTTCTTCCAATAAACATTACATGGATTACAGATGCACGATATATCATTTGAGCATCGTCATCGCAATGCACATGTGCACAATAGTCACACAGCAGGGCCTGCCCTGTAGAAGGCAAATGAACTCATCTAATTTCAAGGGTACCTGACACACACAGTGCATGCAGACCACCAGATCCTCCAGTCACATTAGTTCTTAATCAGTGTACGAAACAGATCACGCCCCTGCACATGGAGTTAGTCACTGGTAACAATACTGAAAAATGAGCAACAAACGAGAAAATCGTGGAAACGAAGACTTGGTCCCAAAAAGAAAAGCAATGTCGGTTATCTGGAATTATTTTGGCTACAAGAAGGACGATATTGACCAAACAACTGTTCTGTGTCGACAGTGCCTTGCATCTGTTGCCACAAAGAGAGGTAACACAACTAATTTTTTTGACCATTTACGTAGGTACCACAACAAAAACAGGTGCAACAAAAACAAGTAAGATCAGTGCAGGTTAATTGTCCGCAAGATAGCAGCAGTGCAGCATAACATAAAGTGCTATTTAGGTAATCTGAAGAAAATTCCTGTATTTTCTTCATATTGCAATATATATCGCAAGGTTAAAAAAATCGCAATTTGTTTCCAGCATCGTGCAGCCCTAACATGGATTACAATTTACTTAAAAATAACATTCAATCAGAAGCAAGCATTCGAAGAGACCATATTTCATCAAGGGATATGAGCCAATACTAACCTTCAGACAGCAATTCAACAAAATATAATGAAGCCTACTGGCCACAAAACATTTTGTGGATGTCCGGCAACTGTTGACAGTCAGCAGATATCGGCTCTGCTCATCAAATAAAACAAAGCACAGTCAACATTTCCAGCAAACCATAAATTACTGACTGGCCACCTTTCTCACTTTAAATGTATGTAATTAACTTTCCTAATTAACCCTCACCAGTAAAATTTATCTCCCTGAAGCTCGAACATCTTGAGTGAAGCTGTATCAAATTCAGGGAGAACTGTAATGCTTTGTGTAATGGCATAGCTAGTTGTCATTCAGTAAAGATTGGACAGTTTGAGGGAGTCTAAATTGGACATAAAATTAACTTGAAGTTCAGGTCTTCAGCAATTCTGACTACCTTTACAAGAGTCACATCTTTGTGTTGTAGAAAAACGGCAAAAAGTGAAGTCAAGAAATATATATATATAGACTGGGAACATTTTTCATTACAGCTGTTTAAACCCCTTAAGCTCAGTGGGGTTATATTAGGTGAATGTGAGGATTGAACAGCTGGCATGGGGGTAGCAGTCTGTTTTACTGTGTGGATCTGTTTCTACAGTAAGCAATTTCCAAATGGGCCAACTGGGACTGGCCCAGTCTACTGCCAATGTCGATGAGGCAGGGGGGAATAAAGAATGTGAATAAGAATGACAGATCTGGGCCAGAGGTCTCTAATACTACACACAGTGGGTTAAGATGGATGAAGAGTAGGAAATCTGGCAACCTGGCACTACCAAAACACTACCTGAAACACAACCCAAACATTATAGTTCTCTCAAAGAAAGAATCTAAAAGTTAGTCTCTTCAGCACTGCTGATTTCACTAGCCAAAAACATCCTCAGTGAATTTAATCTGTTGTAGCCATTTACCTTTATTTACATTAGTGGGTAAAAATATTAGTGAGTTTTGGCTTATGTTTGAAAAATATACTCCAATCAAACCTGTAAAATCTATGTTCCGTTTCCCAGAATATAAACTACATTTTTTTTTCATTTTGTCAGTCATTGCTCCCAATCGCTCAGACCAAGAAAGTAGCGATTCTTTCTCTATGGTAAAAGTCTAGTTAATGTCAATCTCATGCAGCTGACATTAGCAGTCAGCTAGTTAGGTAATGGTTGAGAAAAACTTTGAAAGAAATTATATCCATGACAGCCTCTTTTTTTGAAGACTAGTTCAACAGCTTTCCTTTTTGATATTAAAGGTTTCCCAGCAGAGCGTGGCACATATTGTGAAATTGGGCAGGGGTGATGCAAATGCTTCGGCCGGAGGAAAATGCACCCACTGCGAAAACAGCAGCACTGTGAGAGATATCAGAGTGCCAGTGTAATGCAATAAACAAAGTTCACTGGTGTATGACAGTACAACATCTCAGACAGCAGGGTCGAAAGAATTCAACACATTATGTGACAAAAACAATAATAGAAACAGCTTGTCAAGAGGTTGGTCCTAAGTGCTAAGTCATAGAGGGTCTGTCAGTAGTTAACTAGAAATGGTGAAACAAATATCATATATATAATAAATGCTATTGGCTGTGCTAATTCAAAGTGTAGTATGGTTGAAAGGGTTAGTGTCTGTAAATTTGATGTTTCAGTTTCAAATAATTTAAATTGAATATCTTTGGGTTTTAGATTGTGGGTCTAATAAAACAATACACTTGATAATTTTTTCTTAACACTTATCAATTTCAAAAAATTTATTGACCACATAACTTAACAAAAAATACAGTTTAAGACAACTTTATCTATACTGAAAATGATTCTGAACAAAATTATACAATTATGCAATATGAATGACTGGCATATCTCTAACTGGTCTGAATGTAACCTGAAGGACACATACTCATTCAAGTATAAATTCTGTCATCATTACAATAGAGGCTCACATAATAGACAGCAGTGCACAATATTGTTAAATAACTATTAGTGACAGCAAATGATCTGGTGACTCATGTGATGTGATGTTTTCTGTTGTTTAAGATCTCTATGAATGTCATGACCCTATCAATGAATATTCTTCACTCCTATCATAATTGTAGGGGTCTACCTTATTAAATCTCATGTACATAATATCTCTAATATAACCAAGTTATTTATAGTTAAACCTTCAAAACCTTTAAGAGCATGGTTTCTGACGATGCAGAGGATAGACAGCAAAGCAAAATAAAATTCTAAAAGTGTCTCACAAAGCTAGAACAGAAACAGCTGAGAGATGCTTATGTGTCGGGCTGGATGTCATTATTCAGCACATTCTGCTGCACTGTTTAACAATAAATGCCATCAAACAGAATTATATCTGGGGATATATTTCTGTGGTAAACTTAAAAAGTCTCTCTTCTGTGTATCATTGTTATCGTATCATAATGCCTCCACTGTGGTCTGGCTAAGATCATGAAAACAGCACAATTACAGTATAAAAGTATAGTGCATGTAGAGATATATGAGATATATTTATCACTGATCATCTCATTACAATGCAGTCTTCTTGTGGGAAACCTTTGGTCCTGCACCCCCATTCAACGCTTAAGTTGACCAAGTACAGCCTCTAATGGCAATGGCACTTCCCAATGGGAGTGGCCTCCACAACACATAAATGTGCCCTGTGACACAGCTAAAACTGCTCACCAATGGAACCCAAGGAGCATGACGCAGCTCGAGGCGTCAACCTGGCCTCCATATCCCCAGATCCCACCTGATCGAGCCTCTTTATAATGCGCCACAAGTCCGATTCAAGGAGTTTTGGTTGATCGATTAAAAAAAACATCTGAAAAGAACTAAGTTACGGACTTGTTATGTCAGGACAATGACAATCTCTGACAATCGCAAGGAAAATAACAATTTCAGTCAAATTTTGCCAACAACTCCTGACTTAAGGCAAATCAGAGAGGGCACAATACAAAAAATTATAGTCACAAATTCCAAGGTATTTCCAAACAACAGAGAGAGTTGTTTTCAGAAGAAGAGTAAAATCTCTCTCAACACTCTTTTGTTCAACCAGCATGTTTTAGTAAAGAGCACAAGTCTCATTTAAGTTGCTGTAGTTTGTGAAATGTCTTACCATCTGCTGCGTACAACTGTGTCTATGTCTGTGACTGACGCTTGAGTGAAACAAAATCAGACAGAAGGAGACCAGAAAATGATTTATCATATGAAAAAAGTTTTTCTTTTGTTTATTTTAAAAGACTGCACAGGCAATGTCTTGCTTTGCATTTTGAACAGAAAATCACATGATGTTGTTTGTGTTGTTATTAACGCTTCCATTTGTTGGTATCTATTTTGTTGTGTGACTCTACATGTGTACTTTACCGTACTATGTATATAAATGTTGTTTTTTAGTTTACAGTTGAAGAAAGCATTAACTGTAATGTTCTACTCTTTATACCCTGAATAAATCTAACAACCGTTTCCTCTCTGCCCCAGGACTGACTTTTGGGGAAGGATGGCAATGTTTCAAAAGGTTTAGAATAACACAATACGCAACGAATAAAATGGGCCATCTGCTAGAGTCAGACATTTGCATAAAAATTCCATTCCTCACGGCAAGACACTGATATATAGACAAAAACTGAAGCCATTTTCAAATGAAGTGAAGAAAAAGAAGACTTGTAAGTGCAGCAATGTAGAGTATCACATTTTTGCATATGTTCTACTATTCTTTAATATTTTTAACTAAGAGGTGTTTCTGATATGCTGACACCATCTTGTATTTAAAATGAAACACCTCTGAATTGAATCTAATACATCATTGCTGCTACCTGCGGCCTCAAAAGTTACCAATATGCTGAAAGCAAGAATTTCAGATCAACTTTTCACAGGAGGACATACTGCTGGTTTCACCAACTGCTGCTGTTCAGCATTCTCACTGGTTAATTCATCACTAGCCTGCAGATACTGTGCCTGTTTAGTTTGGCAAAGAATGCTTGTCAAATAGTAGCTTTGTTGTTAATTAGGAATCCGGTTTAGTGTCTTGGCATAAATAATACTTTAGTTGTCTCTGTTCATTAATCATTTCTGCCTAGTCGAGAAATAAAAGGCCCAGGTGTCAGTACAGTTTCCTCAATTTACTGCTAATGGCATGAATCACAAAAATTACAGTGGAGTCAATGCAGTAAGTCACAAGACTTAAGTATCATTTTATAAGATAATGAATGAATAATCAAATCTCTACCGTACCTCCTCATTACCTGCAATAACCATTATGTAATTGACTTAAAGGTGCACAACACTTAAACATATAAGGTTTTGACTTGGTACATACTCTCTTCACACCTCTTAATAAAAGAGTGAAAGAGAATGGCATAATGATTAAAGTTTGATTACATGATGTTTCATGCAGAAAAGATTATCTATTACAAGTCGGGAGCAACTAAAATATGCACATAATATTTAAACATCTTGATTAAGGCCATGCTATTGTTGCCCATGTGAATTACTGCTTGAAAAGACTTTCTAATGGGATAAACACACAGATGGGCAGCCCAGATGCTCAGTGGTTAGCACTGCGGGCTCATAAGGAGTGTCTAAAGTGGGTTTGCTCCAGGTGCTTCTGTTTTCCCCACAATTTAAAGGCATACATTGCAGGTTTGAATTGGCTAACTTGTGAATATGTTTCGTACGGCATTTTTGCCCTACAATTTGTTCAATGATCTGTGTGTTACAACACAAACGTAAAGTGAAGACTGATTGTGTTTTATGCACTTTTTCACCAAGATTTGCCATGTAAATGTGGATTTTTTTTCAACGCGGGTGAGGATGCTTAACAATTGATAATTGACTCCTTTCCCATTTTTGTAGTATTTTCTAATTTGCCTTTACATTTTTGTCATATCCACGTGTTGCAATTTGTCATTACAAACACTGAAACAGGGAACAGTAGAAAGCAGCAGATCATATGTTTCATCAGTCTACATACAGAAGAACTTCTTCATCAGTCTCATTCTGAATTAGAGATATTGTTTTCTCCTGTGCTGATGATGGAAGTTGGTAAGTTTGAGATATGCTGTTTTTTCTCATCTCTGTTGAGAGTTGCAAATACAAGGTATCAATCAGGCAGTTGGCATTGCTCATGTAGTGACACAAAAGCCAGTGACAAGGCAATGGTGGTTGCCAGGGTTGTAATTTCGTCATTTTAGGGGCAAGGCCATTTGGCCTTCACTTTTTTTTTTTTTTTTTTTGTTAGGGGCACAAAAGCCACTGAGTAAAATTTGATGGTTTTACCTTTCAGATTGATACCATAACATCCAGGGTTAGGGTTAGGTGATTTTGGTGACACTACACTGAGTATATTACTGAAGTTATTGGACAATTTTTCCAAACAAACAGTTGTAGAATAACCATTGATGTATTGAGTGATTTTGGTGACACTACATCTGTGAATACATTTCAACTTTACCGAACTGTATCATATCAAAACCGGCTGAGCTCGCTTGCTGTGCTGTAAGTGCCATTCTTCCGTTTTCAGATGCTGCCACTGTTTGAGAGGCTTTCACGTGAGATCACTAATGTGATGATGAGACTCCACCTGTGCAAAAGTGAACAAGTTACTGTAAGTTACTACTGTGCACTCAGGTGGCTGTAATTCAAGGCAAGCCCACTACGCTGCACTGGTGCTTTTTACATGGAACTTGGACAGGGCCAGGGGTACAAAGGCCACTGTGGCCATGATTTTTTTTCACAGGGCATCAAGGCCAGTGTGTGGTGCCCCACACCATGGCCGCTGTGACATTCCCACCCTGGTGGTTACTATCTTTTACAACAGTCTCCCTTTTAAACGCATTACCGAATGAATGATGTTTAAGTGCTACAGAGATAGCAGGCCAGCAGCCTACAACTACAACACATGTCATGCCGACTGACTAGGGGCATAAATTAGCATGCTCACGCAGGTGAAGAACCACACAACCCTGCATGTATCATGAGAGAAACACAAAATTGTTTCAGGGTATCAGCTCTCTGCCTTCACCCACCTTTTCCCTGAATTAGCATTTTCAAAGCTTCATTGCTGTTCTGGCCCTCTAACATAGTAAATATGTTGAATTTTGCACAACTGTGATACAGTATGTAAGCAAGTCACTTCCAGACCTTGGAAGGGTAGATATAAACAAAAGTTTTAATGACAGAACTACACAACTATCCACACAGTTCTCTTCGCTGTGATTGCTTTCGTTGACTCTGTTTCCACAAAACTCTCTCTTCATCTAATTTTAGCCAAATATTCATTACAGGTTTGGACTGTGAATCCTGGAAGGAGAGTGAGTGAGAGCTGAGGAGATGAAGGTTGTGTACACAGAGGCTAAAAGCATCAGCACAAACATTCAACATCCTGTCACTGCTAACTGAATGACATATGTTTTGTTATCAGGATTAAGGCGTGGTAACAATGTAGGATTGGTAACAATGGCGTCTGTATCAAGCTTACTGCATGCTGCCATTTCCTACAAGTCAGCTCATTTATCACCTAATGGGGGGTCTTCTTGATACTGTTTGTTTTTTATTGCCCATTAAACAATATTATTACCTAAGATTCTGCTTGTGTCAGCTCTTCTCTGAAGTAATGCTGATGACATGGCAGAGAGACAACTGCTAAAGGATGTAAGTAATTACCTCAGTCAACCAGGTGGTAACCTGGCTGTGTGCATGCTTAGAAAGTGTGTTGTATGGACCTGTGTGTGTGTGTGTGTGTGTGTGTGTGTGTGTGTGTGTGTGTGTGTGTGTGTGTGTGTGTGTGTGTGTGTGTCTTTGTCAGGATTTTTTCTAAATTCCTGCAAGTATTGTTAAACTTCTGGTTTTATTATAGAGTTAAGAAGGCTTTGTCTCAAAGGACCAAGGCGGGATCTACACATGTTTTTGTACACCAGGAGAAAGAGAATATGGGGAAATGCACAGTATTGTTTTTCTTTTATGCGAACAAATAAAAGGACATTCTGTCCGGTTTACATATATATTTTGTATTTTCAGACTGAATGAAATAATTGAATGAACAAGTGATACAAGGATCAACCTGAAGCCATAACAGATACTCTTTCAGAATTTCACACCAATAAACTGTTTAACAAAACAGTTACAATGGACTATATAATCAATGAATCAACTATTTGTTGAAGCTCTACGTGAACATTAACGTCACTACTTGTGGTTCTAATGGTAAAGGAAGAATGCACATGTCAAAACTACTTTCCACATATTCAACATAAGACTTTGATACTTGATTACAATCCAACACTGCTTATCTCATTTAGAACTGACCAAGCTAATTTCAACAACAGTAATGCCATTGTAATACCTTGTAAGACCTATAATTTAACCAATACAAGTGGTTTGACTAAGCAGAACATCAAATACAGACAAATTTGCTGAATTTGTTCAGCTGGACTATCTTGAGTCCCTTCCGGCTATGGTTGAGTGGCACAGTACCAGGGTTACCTTTCTGGCATGAGCTGCATGCTTGTGTGATCTCAAGCTGAGTTCAAATCCAAAATCTCCCAGGAAAAGAAGCAAAAAGGCTTTTTTAAGACCACAAGAAACATCTCTGCAAAGAGCCAGTGATCCAGAAGTTGGATGACCTGCCTGTCATGAATGTTGAAAAAAAATATGACATGTAAAAAGTCTAAGTCTGGTGAAGTTTTACTCCTAACATTAGAGAGAGCTAGCAACAAAATCAAACATTTGTAACCGCATTTCATTGTTAATGTCCATTGCATGCATGCTTAGTTTTCCTACTTGGAGGCTGCTTTTTTGAATGCCTTATACTGGCATTTGCATCAGTTTGTCAAACCAGAATGTGACTGATGTATGGTGGTCTTAATTTAAATACATAAAAATAATCCCTCTGCTGTTCATGTACACTACTCTGGTATTTAAAAAAAATTGTGGCAGGATGATGAGTGCATCACAACAAAGCAAGTAACAGCGGTGACACTGAAGACAGATATTCTGCTGAGTGAGACCTCTGTCTGTGTGTCTGTATTGACTGAGCACCTGTCATCCAGAGCCACTCCATCGAACGGTATATTGACGATACCAAAGAAAAGGGATGGCAATGCTAGTACTGTTCAACACTGTCTCTGGACTCTGGTTTTCTTCGCCTCATGTGGTGCCTTTTTGGCTATTGTTCCACTACGCTACACTGCACTGGATACCTGTTCTATAAAACATGATTATTGGGCACATTGAAATTATCAGTGGTCATACTACTTGCTTTCGACGCAATGAGTAAGTAGAGAGAATGTTTAGACCGAATCAGATACATTTCACCATGTCTACAAATTGATTTCACATTAGTGTGCATTAAATCATATAACCAGGGTAGTATACATCTAAATAAGACATATATTCATAGTTTTATTTCAC
Organism: Acanthopagrus latus; assembly: GCF_904848185.1. Lineage (NCBI taxonomy): Eukaryota > Metazoa > Chordata > Actinopteri > Spariformes > Sparidae > Acanthopagrus > Acanthopagrus latus. The sequence goes on from NC_051039.1 coordinate 13,817,469, forward strand.
TGCCTGAACACAACACCATTAACGTGCTCCAGTTATGCACACAAATGTCAACACTTGTACTCTAAACACACTATGAATGTTCAACGATATAAAGACTGCAAAACAAATTTATTACATATCACCTGGTTGGAATTTGACTTAACAGAGTTGAATAAGTCATAAAATAAAAATAAATATAACGGCATGGAGTGCTGGGAATGGATTTAAGGTCTTTACAGCATGAGGTAATACGTGCCATTGACAGGGCTACTGGAATTAATTTTAAAAAAGGTTCCTTTTAACAATAATAATTCATTTCAATTCAATTCCCAATTTCCATAATGTCATCACATCAATATCCATAAAACCAGCAAGAAGTCTTCACTCCATCTACACACTCAGAGAGACTCTGCCTAATGCTGCTCCGATGGAGAGGCATATGTCTCCTGCCCTCTGCCACTGCTCCATCTGCTTCTCCACCTCCCTCTTTCATCACATCTCCAAAAGGACGCCACATCCACACAGCTTCAAAGGTCAGCAGTTTTCTAACCTGACAAATCCAAATATGCACATTTTTTCATAAAAAGCTTTCATTAATGTACACATGCATGTACTACGAAAACAATTTTTGTTTCCTCCACAATAAATATTCAGGCGATTTTAAACTCCCTGAACACTATAAACTGCTGAGTGCAATGTGGCCATTTGTGAGCTTTAACCCCGACAGATTGATGACCTGTCCAGGCTGCAACCGTCCTCCCACCACCAGTACCATCACCATGCAAACGACAAGCTCACAGAAATGGATGAACTGATGAATGGATTTTTAAATAGATAAATTGGATTTCTATATTATATAAACACACGGTCTTAATTTGCATGACTGAGTAAACAAACTGACCTTTAAGGACACCACAATATCATAATTTTTACAGTTTATATTTGGTGGACCCTGCCATCTTTCTAGTTTCAAATAGTGTTCTGGGGACCTTATTTTTCCTGAGCGGAACAGCGTGTTTATTCAGTTATGGGACATTTAAACACCTTTTTCACCAACACTCTTCAAAAATGCATAACTTTTTAAATATTTTTTAGATATGCAATTCTGACTAGCAAAATAACTATAAAAGATAAGGCCATTTGCTGAATTTGTCAAAGCAGCTGGTTTACTCTACAAGGACAACAAATCTGAGGGCTCATCTGTAAGCCTGCCACCCACAGTGGCAGCTAAGGATCCAGAGGCAAGTGAAGCAACGTCAGCTCTATGACCTTGTATAGCTGCCTGCAGTGAATGACACTACATGCAAAAAAAAAAAAAAAAGACTATACTGAAGGGTAAGACACTCTGTACCCACTGATGGATGGACATTGCATTATGCTATATGGGTTGCATTTGACCGAATTCAAATTAATTACATGTTAGTTTGAATTCCTTCAAATTTGACTTTTTTAGTAGTGAAAGCCCCATTGTTGGGGCTAGCTAATCAGCATAACTGTCTGTGTATATTTTGATGGAAGTTGAGATTCAAAAGCAGCGTGTCATATTATATACAGTCTCCCAATAAGTGAAATCAGAAAAGAAAAGACACATCTCAATTAGATAGACTGCAAAACAATCTCAATTTGCTCTTTTGAGGTCGTGCCATTTTAGCTCAAATCTCATCTGGTGGTCTTTAAGGAAGAATCAAAATCAAGACTCCTCCCTCTGATAGTGCGTGTTGACACGGATTAACTTCACTCCCATGAATGTATTAACAAATGAGGTTAATACATGATAAGCATTCAGGGAGCAGAGAAAATAAGGTCAAACCAAGTGCTAAACCAAGCGGCATTGATTATTATAACAATTCTAATGTTTACTTACATGTAGCAACAACAAATGTATGCAACAAAAGCATAAGAGAATAAAGGTACAATTATAAGCTTGAAACATACAATTTTCTGTAATTACATCCTAGTTCATGAGTCAGTTCTAAAGCTTAATGTGTGCCTATGAATCCTTGTGTTACTGAAGAAAGGACATTGAGCACAGAACAGCTCTTTACAGAAACATGGACAAGATGTTTAAAAAGATTGCAGAAATTCTGGGCATTTCCCGATAGTCCTTGAGAGTCAGAGCTTGTTAATATTTAATACTTGAATGGAAAATCAAAGCAAGCAAGTGTAGAATTAAAGATTCTAATTTACTGCTAGATCCCTTCATATACGCAGACATGACCGTCATATTATGCAAAGAGACAGATGGACACCCACTGTTATTACATGTTATGCTGCTTCTTTGTCTCACTACATAATGGCGAGGGTAAAAATCTCTTTAAATGGTACACACTTGGGTGTTCTAGTGAGACAGAACACTTTTTCTCAGAATACTCTTAGCCTTGGAGTTTTGCAAATACATGCATATTTGTCACAGATAAAACTGCTCAAAAGTTTAAACTCTGCTTGCACTGCATAAAATGGGCATCAGAGCTCCTTTACCATACAACACCAACTTTGTGACTACAATCCCTGTCATTTGTCATTATGGAAAGTTAATATGCCGACACTGCACTGACCCAGATTCAGAGCAGAGTTAAGCACACACACACACACACGCGTGCGCGCACACACACACACACACACACACACACACACACACACACACACACACACACACACACACGGTTTGGTGGAGCAGTGCGGGAGTCTCTAAAAGCAGAAGTCAAGGCTCAACCTGTCATATCGCTGCTCTCCAGAGCTATGTTCTCAAGGCGGCCAAAATAGGCTGATCAAAGTGGAGCACAACCTGTGAAATTCTCAAAGAAGCTATGTTCTCTTAGGAATTCAAAAAAACCTTATTTAAAAACATAATACACACACTGACTAAGTTGAATAAACCACGTGTTCTGAAAGCACCTGCTTCTGATTGGCTAGAATGCATCCATGAAAATCCTACATCTGGACACCTCAAACAACTTTGATATACATCGCCACTCCCGTAAGTCTGTCAGATCATATGTTGTGCCTTATCTTTGAAAAATCAGGTCCTATCCTCCTGCAGCCTACGGATACAGCCTGTCTCAACACAATGGTTACTCTCCATAGTGGATGCTTTATTCATGCAGGCATCTTGCTCGCCTCACCTGCTTAACTTTTTCAAACTGAGGTCAAACAGCACTTGTTGGAGTGAAGGCACTAATAGTCAATTCACTATATTGTCAGCAAAAACTAAAGAAAATTAGTCATTGTGAGTGTATTATATTGGTTAACAGGAAAATAAACAAATAGAGGATTGACAATGGGTGATAACTCAATTAAATAGCCAAACATTTATCTATAATATTTATAATCAACATTGATGCATTTATCAGGTTATCTTTTGAACCTGCCCAAAAAAAGATCAATGCTGTTATTGCTTACGTTTCATGTTTTTATGATCAAGCATTGTGACTTTATTCTACTCGTGTTTTTACAGTAGTCGTGAGTATGATAACTATTGCTGAAAATACCAAATCATTTTCGCACATACAGTCTGAAGCCTGAATGCTAAAAATGAGAATCTCAGAGCAGAAGCTGAGAGTATACCAGGTGCAATGTTCGATGTTGCAGTCAAAGCATATGATGAAAGCTTGGTTAGCTCCCAACTAATTCCCAAGATAAACACTTAAATGTATGGCCATGCACTGAGCAAATACCATTTGAACCTCCCTTTGGAGGGTAATGAAAGGTGTAATTACATTATTGTGCCAAACTGATCAGGTTTAAAACAACTGTGTTAATTACTTGAGCTTGACAAAATTCGCAACGTTGCAAGAATCTTATCGGTTGCTCTCCTGCTTATTTATTCTACGGAGATTAAGAGTAGGCGCAGGGTGTTAAAAGTACCATGTGGTGCTTTTAAATACTAGTTGCACCATGGAACAACATTTTTTGTGTTTTTGTATTGTGCACTGCATGCACATGTGGACCCTACCAATCGGAAATTCGGGGCAGGAAAATGCCATCAAACGCAGCACTGGAAAAAAAAAGGGAGTAAACATGGAAGTAAACAATGTACTAAACAATGAGCCCTGTAAATGTCTTATGAGGAAGAACCTTGTGGATGCAGCCAATGCATTTTGGTGAGAAACACAAAATATTAACATACATTGTTCTTTTACAAGAAAATTCCACAGAGCACCTTTAATCATGTGAAATCTACATTTTGTTATCTGAACAAATCATATCATATACAGTGATGTCCATCTATACCAGTGGTCCTCAATAGGCGGTCCCCGGGCCGCATCCAGCCTGCCGGCCTCCTATTTGTGGCCCCCGAACTGTTATTCATTCACTATGTGTTTTGGTTGGGTCGGCACATGTATACCAAGACTTGTTTCCAACGATTGTCAACGATACACAGACAGCCAGGTTACTCGCTGCTGCAAGCACAATATTTAACTTTCACTTTCATTTTTGGAGCAGTTCGCATATTGACATTATACCGGCTGTAGGAGCATAGTTCACTGCTAAAGGAAAAGCAAACAGTTAAAATCAGCAATTTGAAGAAGAATGGACTGAAAAATGTGCATTCATTCTCCCTCCCACCAGCACAAAACCCATGTGCTTAGTATGCCAGGAGACTATAGCCATGATGAAGATTTCCGATTTAAAACGACATTATGAGACAAAGCATAGAAATTTAAAAGAGATATTTCCCCAAAATTCAGAGGTAAGAACAACAAAAATAAACGCACTGAAATCATCATATCAAGCTGCAAGCAGGATTCTTGTCACATCTATGATACAACAACGAAAAGCAACAGAGTGCTCACTTAGAAACTTTGTTTTATTCAACTACTTTAAATTGTCAAAATGGAAATGACATTTTATTTTAGTGGCCTGGCCTGACCGACCTCAATACATGGACCTTTGAGTCTCTGGCCCTTTAAGATTTGTATTTGAGTACCCCTGATCTGTACTGTTGAAACAACCTGGTCTAATTGACTTTTACTTGTTAATAAATCTAAATGATTCTTCTGGCCTGCAGGCAAGACTTTTCTCATTAGAGAGTTCTCTCATTATCCCATTATCTGAAATACTCCTTTTCAAACACCACTTTCACATCAGTTTGTTGATGTTGATTGACATTATTGATATAACCTGAGTCTAGCAACTACTCTAAGCTCTGTCATCTGCATTTTTTTTTTTTGCACTTTGTTAAGTCGAGCTATCTGAGAGTAATTCCACACAAATGCTGTGACAGAATAATAATTTGCTATTGGTCTGAATGGGACAATGAGAATCATCTGACCTGGCTTTGCAGCTCTGCTGTCAAGCACAGAGACAATGCTTGGCTTTCTTTTGAAAACAGAAACACAAGTTTCTTTAATACCCATTGCATCAGATTATTGTTTGTTACACCAGAATGACCATGTTGCTATGACCGTAGTAGACATTGGTAGTGATTTATAAGTATTACAAATGTACAGATAATTGAAAATAGTCGAGTACATGTTGCATTATCACTCCAGACGGTGAGCAAAAAAAGAAACTATGAAATGACACTAGTTATCTCACTCACATGCCACATTCAATCTGAACTAGAAACCATGAACTCAGGGTCAACAGTAATGCAAATTTGAAATCTCATACAATTCTTTATCATATTAATAAAACTCAGATTGTGTTTGGAATTACATTCCAAAGACTGAGGACCTTGGAAGACTGTTGGTACTGTCAACTTACGGTTTCATCAAGCTAATGTCATGGGATTATCCCATGACAATGGTCTAATATAAATGGGTCAATCAGAGGTTGGATACATGTTTTTATTCCTACATCAGACATGGGCTTTGTGTATCAGAGTGGCATACAGGTCTAGAAAATGTCCATATACACAATCTTGCATTGTAAAATGTAGTCATTTGCATGCTCAAAAAATGCCTGGCAGAATTTGAATGTCCCATTAAATCTAAATGCTTATGAGAGTTAAGGATGCAACTCTTCCCATGTATATGATTCATATGAAAAAAAATATTTTTGCCACTTGGGGTTCTATTCAGTCTTGAATTAATTATCCTGCAGAAATTTAGCACAGCCATCTGCTGTTTTATGCAAACCAAAACAATTTTTAATTGTGGACGTGCAAAATGAATCTGGGAAATGTTGTGTGCCTTTTTGGAGTGGAAGGTACAAATCGCCGAATAGGTGAAAGTGTCATCGTTCATTTATGTTGTCCTGTCAAAAACTGGGACCAACAATTAATTTTTAAATAACATGTAAATATATAGATGCAACTACAGAAGCCATATTTACCAAATGAGGAATCAATTATAAGAGGTAGAATTCCTTAAATAACTTTATGAATGTGTCAGCATCACTCGCCTTGCTTGGATTTTTTTCTCTGCTCATGCCCTAAATATCTTAAGCACAGCCCCGCATCTTGTAAATACGGAGGTCACATTATACTAAGGGTTGTGTGTGTTGACTTCAGCAGACAGAAGATGATGGATGTTTATTAAAGAAGTCCTAGTAAGCAAGCTTTTACTGCTCAGTATCAAGTCAGCATGGGTTCACACAAGTTTAAGAGGGGGCTGGTGACGGCATGAGACACACAACACAGTCACACCAATAATGGCAATTTCAGCTCAAAATGAAACATAATTTAAGAGCTACTGATATCATCGCCCACATCTATGATTTTTTTCTGCGACTGAAACAGGTTTGGTGTTGTGCTCGTTGACAGCTGTTTCTCAGGTTAAAAATACAACCTTTGTAGGTGGGATCCAGAATAACAGCATTAGAAACATTTCCATAAAATGGTGACATGCTTGGATGAGGTGAAGGCAGCTATACATACTGCTGTAAGTTGACTTGTAATTCTCTAGTTTATGGGAAAAACAGTTTTTCCTGGCATTCATTACCACAGCTGCTACAGCAACTAAAGCTGCGAATGTCATATTGCTCAAAATAAAAGACTGTAAACCATACTTTAAAAAGTCAAAATAAAAACTGTGTTTGCATTTGTTGCATATCATATCAAGTCCATCACCTACATTTCTCTGTTATTATCTTTATGATACTTTCAGTAAAACAAAAAATCCTAATTGGCAAGTTCACTCTCATGTATATTGTGGGTGTGTGTGGAATGAACATCTTGTTCAGAAAGCTAAGACAGCACGGTTCCTTGCGGCTTCCTTGTGGGTTAATAATGGGTAACTGCTTGTCTGTAGGAGATGAAGACTGAAAGGAGTACAATAGCAAGCAATCTACACAAACATATGCTGACAATTTCTGAGAAACTGGGAAAGACTCTTGTTGCACTGTCAGGCATTTCTATGAAAATCAGGAAGCAGTGGCACATGCTAAGCCTTTAACACCCCAGTTTTTGGTTTATTTATAGAGATCTGTCTCATCTTGACTTAAGAGGTTCATGTCAAAATGCAAGAACTGTGTGTATTAAACCTTTGAAAAGAAAAAGAAAACTGCTCTAAAAGAATATGTCCCTGGGATCCCACTCCTAACTTTTGACAAAGCCCCAGAAGTCAAATCCTAGAAACACTACTACGAGTAGTTTTAAAATCTTAACCAATTTTGAAATTGGTTTGTGTCATGCACATGTGGATGAACCCCACAGATGTTCTTCTCTCTAATCTCAAACATGCACACACTACAAGACTGGAAAATATTGGTGCATCACAAACTACAGGATATTAAGATCATTCTGACAGTGGGAGCAATGCACCGACTCACATGATATCTCTGACGTGATCTAATATGGAGCTGCATGTAAACAAATGAAGACTGTAGCAACAACTGGCTGTAATAAATCTTTAAAAAAAAAAGAGTAAAAGAAACAAGTTTGGATGAGAAAATGGTTTTAACTGTCAACAGTAGTATTTTCTAACATTAGCTTCAACCTTGGCTGGCTGGCTGTCAGCTGCTTCTGTCACTGGCTATAGACCAAATCAGATCAGAACATTAAAAATCAAAAGTAGGATGTTACTGGGGATGCCCTGATAAGTCTCTGAGCAGTTCGGGAAGTTTAAGACTCGTTCTGTAAACTCCTTACATTACGAGATAATGTTGTCTGAGATCCCAGACTGGGTTTTACCTCAGAATGTCGGAAACTCCTGTAGTGTAAGAGGAGTGAAGAAAAGCACCTAACAATAGGAAAGTTAATGGACCACAACAGAGCACACACACTCTGTGGGGGAGGAGCAGGGCCAATACTTGGGGCCTATACTGGTCACAGATGTAGCCTATAGTGGGGGTGGATAGAGAGACAAGTGAGGCCTGAGAGACCTGAATGGCCCCTAGCAAAGCTCTATGCACTGATTTGTTTTTGATCGAATCAAAACAATAACATGGCACGATGAAGAATAAAGACAAAGCAGAAGCAGAGAGAGAACCTTCTGGTGTCATTAGTGCATTAACACAACCCCTCATGGCTAGCAAAACAATGATTGTGCAAAAGAGAATGACATCCAATGTTTGCACACAAATTATGTACAGTTCGCTGAACTGCATTGTCAGTGCCCATTCATTGATGTCTACATGTCACATCTACACAATCCACCACATGCCTGTTTCTATTGAGGTGTCACTAGTTTACGACCTGTGATTTTGACCAGTTTCAGCCCATGACTGGAATCTGCACACGTGTTTGCTTTACTTGTTTAAACAGTGTTACAGGTAAAGACAGTTATATTTTCTAGTGAGCAGTGATTAAGACAGGAACACATTTCATATGACAATAATCCAAATGAATATTGTTGATTTTACCAAGAAAAACAAGTTGATGTAAATTCAAACAACTAACAGAGAGCAGAATCAATTGTTCCTTACAGTCTAAGTATTCTGGATAATTTCCAAACGTGTCAACTATCTCATATAAATTCCACAGAAAAAAACTGTTTAAACAAGTATATGTGTCATTGAAAATAGAGTATTACATTCAGCTTATGGAGACAACTTAATTATCTGTGTATAGCTGCAGTTTAGTCAACATTATGACAGCTAACAATGAAAAAGTCAAGTTATACTGGACCGCTAACATATCCTGAAGTTAATCCATGTCTTACCATGACTACCAGACTCAAAGTGACTTGGACATGCAGGTCCAACTTCAAAAAGACTGTCTTTGATGCTCACAGTTCAAGCCATACTAGACCGTATCATGAATAACATGAATTCTTAGAGTGAGACGAAGCCAGCTATAACGGTGATGAAATGATCCACATCATCTGGATTAATTTTGAGGATCACTCAGATGGTTCTGCCTGTACTTTGGTACAAAGGCTTTGCTGTCACCTCATACACTTCGAACCGATGGGCCACCGTCCAACAAAAAAGAAATACTATTAACAATTCAGTCTTCAAAATCAATTATTTTTCCCAAGAGACTGTGACATCAGTGAGAGGCTGAAGGAGAATCATTAAAAACAGTCGTGAAAAATCTTGGCGGCAGCTTGGCATCACACTCCAGTCACAACATCTCAATGAGAAGAGGTGCTGTCTGCTAACTGAGAAATCTTACTCCCTCAGTTCTGAGGAGGAGAAACAAACTCCCTTTGCTCTCGCTCCATGTGTGTTTCCACTGATACGACTCAAACCATATCACGGGTAATTTCACCCCTTAATTAAAGCTGCTATCAAAGAACAACTTCAATTTTGAAAACAGAACTGCTTATTTCTCATGCTTTGCTAGTTTGAAAGATTTCCAGCAACAACTGTCATTTGCAAGCCACTTATCAAATACTACAAGTGATGCCATCTAATCTGCATGTTCTTCGTGTTCTGTTTCAAGCATCCTGCTGCATGTTCCTTGATGTATGTCAAAATCTCCACACTGTAAAATCGGACCGGGACCATCCTAATAACCTAAAAGCCCTTATCAACATTTAGCCTGAGCCTGAACCAGGTGGTTTGAATTTCCTTTTATCACCATAATTAGCACCAAATTTGCAGTTTTTTTGTTTTGTTTTTTTTTTTAAATATGGTAAAACTTTCTCAAAATAGGTGTCTTTCTTCTTGCCCACTGGCAGAAGAGAAGCCTGCCTTTCTGTTTTTTAGTTTTTTTTTTCTGGTGTGTCATGTTCTAAATCACAAATGCAGTGGTAAATCAGTAGACAGCAGCAGGGAGGCTGGTGACAATGTTACAGTGGTTACTTTCCTTTTTTTCAGGCCCTCTTACAAATTGAACAGAGACAAGTGGGAAACTGTTTACAACATCAATGCATGTCAAAGAATCGCAAAAATGGTATGAAACTGGTTAGGACCTGGAATTTAGGGTGGACTCCAAAAACCCTGAGGATGGATACTTGGAAGTTTTTAGAAAACAAGTCATTGATGACAACAATATGATCTCACTCTGTACTTAAACAGACTAGCCTATCTATCATTAAAAAGGTCACTTTGAAAACTATAAATAGGAACATTTGAACCGCTAGCTTTTGAAACACTCCCCTGCACAGAAATATTTCATGATGAAGCTGAATTAAAGATATGCATGAGAATGCGGAGAAAACTATTTTACATGGCACAAAAAGGCTATTTTAGAGTTTCAAAAGATATGTTACCAACCTCAAATTGCATTACAAATCTAACAAAGCCTAGAGAGGTCACTATGATATACACCACTGTAAGCAGTTACATGAGATTACACGATAATAAATCAATCTTCATAAGACCACAAATATAAAATACCTTTAATAAAATACAAACATCCCACCTGATTATTTCAGTGATTGAAAATGGAGTTGCTGACGCGTCTAACTAGCTAATGGGGCTGTTTGTGCAGAGACACAACCTCTGACCATTGTTGTAGTTTCTAAAACTCACATCAGAAAAACGCTTAAATGGGCAAACTGTATAGCACCATCCAAATTAACAGCGTTTCATCAGTTTGTTCAGTGAGTTTTATTCATTTAATACAGTTTTATATTCATATCAAATTCACCACCTTGTTTATAGGTATTTGTTATCACTAAATACCTGATAGGTCAAAGCTGCGAATCAACCTAAACAAGCTACAGGCCAAATTATATTACATCACAAACAAGGACATTTCCCATCCATCTGCATGAAAGCAATACAACACATATGGTGTTAGATGGGGGGTTACACAATCAACAAGGGCCGTATATGGGGAGTGTTTCAGGACACAGACACTACATCATCGGATCATTAACCTCATATTCCACACAGACTTTAAATCCACCCATTACATTGAAGTCCGTGCAAATCCATCAGCGGCTTTTGTTGGGTGAAACTGTAGGATTTAGACAGGTCTGAAGCGTTGTTAAAAATTAAACTCCAACCTGAATATAAGATCTGAGCTGCATATGATATTACATTTTGATAAAATATTTCCACACAAGTAAAGTTGTGATGACACAGGGGGTGCATTTACTTTTGCACTTTTCATTTCTTCTTCACTTCGATTAGCTTCAGACAAAACATCACCGTTATATCTGATGATTTGCGACGCTTTGTTTGTTGAGAGCAGCCTCTTTGTGAAATGTTATTCAACCACACCCACCCACAGACTTCTGACTAATGGAAGGATGGGTGGATGGATTGATTTTTGTAATAACAGTCCTGTCGAGAATGAAGCCAGGCTGTAACAATATAAACTTTCACTGAAACAGCTCTTTTGCTATGCATCGTGGTTGTGGGTGGGGTCAGACTAATAGACATGAAAAGAAGATTAGAGAGTAACCTCACTCTTTCTTGCTGCACCAAGCTGCTGCTGACACTAGATTTTCAAGCATTGCTGGATCATCCACTTTATTGTCCCCCCGAAACAATAAAGTGCTCTTTTCTTTTTTTTGGTTCTTCTTTATAGTCCAATGTGGGATAATGTCTTTTAAACAGTTAAGGAAACAGCAGATTCATGAAGCCAATTTAACATATGCCCAAATCCTAGGCTGCTGCTTAGTAAGAGTTATCAAGTGTCCCCCAGAGCACACATAATGTTACCTTAAAGATGAGGAAACACACAATTAGCGAAAAAACCCTGATGAGAGTGTTTGCTGTCAGTCCGATGCAGTTCCACACTGCAGCATTGGGTAATATAAACCCTGAGGTTAGGAGAGTTAAAATTGATGTGGTAGACAAGAACCCCATGACTATTGATTGTTCTGTATTGTTTCTATTGCCTCATCTCTCATCTGTTAAACAGTATCAAACATTTGTGCAAGAGCTGGAGTGAGAGAAAGCCAAAGAGGACAGAAATCCTGTTCCAGATAGCGGGGGTACCATGGCTACCTTAAAGCCCCGCTTCAGTACAACAACAGGGGGTTCCATGGTGCTCAGCCAATATTGCTTCCTCTCCCAGGAGACCGAGAACACAATGCACGCCTGCCTGCCATTGATTCACCCCTAAATTATGGCATGGATATTCTTATCCACAGCAACAGAAAAAGCCTTTATACTGCAATTGGCATACAATAACTGAGCATTTAGGTAATTACATACAGGTGGCTGTCAAACATTTTGTATTGGGTATTATGAAATGAGGAGTAAGAGAGTGGCTATGAACAAGCAAAAAATAACTATGTTTCAAAACAGAACTAGTTCAAAATAGACTGATGTTGCTCAGTCAGGAATAAAAAGTGTTTAATTTTCCAAAATCAAAGCAAAGCTTTTAAGTTTGTCCAGAGGATCGAAGTGATAACAAAAAAACACTAACTACAAACTGTCATACAGATTACTAAGACTTGCTCAGCAACAGTTAACAATCTAGTATAACACCATTACCACCATAACAGAAAATGTATCCTAAAGGTTAGATAAATAAGCCTTTCATAAAAGACTGTCTCAGGCAGATTGTCAGCCAGTGATACACATATGTAGTTATCTTCCAAAAGGGCAGAGAAGAGTCTGTCCATGCTTAGCAGACTGAAATCACAGCTCTTGCCTCATCTGCCTCTCGTTAATATTAAGTAAAAGTCATCTTTAGTAATTTAAATAGTACTTGTACAGCAAAATTTAATGACTCACTTTTCTTACTCATACTGAGTAAAAACAAACAGTTTTTTCTGCCCTATTGAACAATGGGAAATGCATTGTGAGGTTAACTAATTGAAGGACTGATTGAAGTATCATGCATCAGAAAGGTAACTGACAACAATTTGAGAACTGATTCATTATTTAAAGTGACCACAAGTAACTTCCAGTTTTTTGTTGATTCTAGCGGCCCTGTTTGACAAAAGCAGTACACCAGCACCTACTGTTGTGAAGATCTTTGCTAGTGCATGGCCGACAGTGCATGCATTTGTTTTGGACAGATAGAGCACAGGATGGATCGAGATAAGGTGATGTATTGTGTGACTTGATATGTGATATATGCGATCAGACCAGAGCGCAGGAATAAATAATGACTATAAAGATAGCGGTCTTTTCGCTTATGGCCTTGTTTGCAGTTATAGGTCATTATAATCATCAGAGGAATTACAAGACTGTTTCAGAAACACTTAAAAAATTCCTCATAGTCGGTCTAAGTTGGTAAGGAAATTTTAACTGACAATCGATTATTGATAAATCATTAATGATATATGAAATATATTTGACGTTTTTTTCTGTAAAAAATTAACTGTTTTGACCAATGATAGGATATATGTTTGATGCAATTAAACACCAAGTTACTTGAATTGTAAACTAAATAACACAAAACAATGACTGGATTTTAATCGCACAGACCCTGCCTGTCGCTATTCAACAACTGGCCCAATAAAATCCAACTCATATTAAGGCTAATAATGGCTAAAATTCAGTATTTCTTATTTTATGTTATGTTATGTAATTTGTAACAAAACACTTTTTGATCTCTTTGTGCCTATACCTTTTTTTTAATCTGTTACAATCTTAACAGCCATTAACTGATTAATCATTAATCATTAACATCCCTAGTTCAAGTCAATATGAGGACTTGCTGCTTTGCTCATTTAATTGTTATTGCAAGAGGGTCACAATTTTGGGAGAAATTATCACTTAAGTGTCCAAAAAACCTTAACAGAGGGTAGGTAAATAATGCGTCACCACATAATACATTTATTTCTGAAGACCCTCCCTTTATAATCTTCTATAAGACTCAACACAACAACAACAAAAAAATCACAGGATTATTTTAGCCTCATTCTTTGCAGGCTATCTCATGAGCTCACATGGGCAACATATGGGGGGGTTGTCAGCATGCCTCCTTGCCAATCAAAAGTTTACATTCTAAATACAGCCACTATGTGACCCCTAGAGGCCCCTGGGATGCCTCATATCCAGTTACTGGAGGAGAATGTGGGATGAACCACGGCAGGTCAGAAAAAGGCTGTGGTCTGACAGCCCTGCTGCAACTGTACTGTTGAATGCAGAGTGCACTTGAGCCTGGATGATGCGTGTCTGCAAACAGGCACCAAATGCAAAAACTGTCGCTTACATACAGTTTCTGCATTACTCAAATGAGGCGTCAGTGGGTCAGCGAGCAGTGTGGATGTACACTGAAAAACTGTGAAGCTGTTTGACACCCCCTGTCAGGGCTTCTTAAAACTGTCATCATTATTGAAAAAGAGCAAACAGGAGCCTCGGCCATAAAGTAACGCTTCTCCTTCGCAGGGTGAGGCGAGGCGAGCTAGCTGCTTGAGGACGAGCACGAAGGCGTATTAAAATAATTCGAAACCATGCGCGAAATATGAGTATGACTTGTAACTCGTGCCACCGAACACGGAATTGGCGACTTTATTTGAACAAAGAGGCAAAAAAAAAAAATAGCAGACGAAGGGAACCTACGAGCGCTGCAAACAGTCATAAAGAAGAGGCTGGAGAAACTGAACGGTCTCCACCGAGGCGCTGGACGCTTCGACTGCCGTTGTAACACGGATGTGGTTCCGTTATTTTTTACTAGCATAAAAAAAGTGGCCGGAGTCAGTTAGCTTAGCCACTCCACTAGCTTTAGCAGCCTAGCTTGTCTCAGCCCGACATGCTCGCACAAGTCAGTCGGAGCAGGCTTTCAGCACTGGGTACACTGGATAGCTGTGTTTGGAGAGTGGGGTTCAGATACCGTTAGCAGAGTCGGCGTGCACAGATTTTTTTTTCTTCTTCTAATTATCATTTTTTGAGCTAACGAGAGCAGCCGAAGCTCAGCAACACAGAGTTGTGGCATTATGAGCCGTTAAGTGTTTCGGTGCGGATGATTTATTTACCCCGCCAACTAGCTTAAAAGCACAATGATGAATGAAAAGGCGGACCTCGCCTAAGCTAATGTTAGCAGCGGTGCAGCGGGTCAGTCGGTGCAGCAAGTGTAATGCTACCAGGCTGCTAGCAAAAAAAAAAAGAAAGAAAAGAAAAGAAAAACACATACACACACATCCAGTTGAACAAACCACAGCATTCAAATAGCTAAATAACCGCTTACGCACCTTCACGCGTTGGAGATGACACCTCTTGCCGGTCCGCAAACTGTTTCACAGCGCCCTGGTTTATCAACTGAGTATTCCCCCCCAAAAAAATGGTGTCCTCCTGTTCAGTAAACCCACGGCGAACAGTGGAAATCGACTCAATCCGGACGCTTTCCTCAATCCCGTGGTGCTGAATCTGAGGCTACACGCTTCTGTCGGTGTCTCGGAGATTTGCCTCCTCCTCCTCCTCTGGCTGCCTGCGAAATAATGACCCCTCCCAGCGCTCCGACCACAACAGCGGAGTAGGCAGGTGCAGATGATGGTGCGCTAGTAGCGGAGTGCCTTGCGATATAGTGGGCCGTGCGGTAGATTCCAGGCTCGTCGAATCAGGAGGGTCTCCGGCGTTGACGCATGCGTGATTCCTTGCGCGAGGATGCGCCCCTCGCCAGTGAGCACATTGTAGAGGTAGGATTTCTGAGTTCTTTTTTTTTTTTTTTTTTTTGGCATATTCTGCGGACTCCAGCTGTAGAGTTAGTCACTACAACACAAGTTCACCGACGGTCCAGCTGCGTTTATACCACAACACATTCAGAAATGGATATTACAGAAAGAGTCTCCGTGGAAGCGTTTGCTGTGGAGATGACAGCAGATTGTTATATGGAAAGAATAAAGTTACTGATGAATAGGACGACTACGTGATGGATGATTACATTTGGGCCGTCTTGGGTGTTGAGTAGAGCTACTCTTTTGTTTTTGTGTATACTTTCATAGTGTTAAAAAGCCAGCAGTTGCAGATGATCAAAAAAATAAATAAACAGATATAGCTTCACAGAATAATGGAATAACTGTATGTTATACAATATGGATATGTTTTCAAAAATCTGCATGTGAACTGTAGCCCATAACTTGGAAATAACTTGAAATAACTTGACCATTCCTTTCATGCTTTTTATAGCTTTTGACAAGACTTACCTTATTCATTTAGTCACTGATTTCAAGACATAGATCGGTTTACACACATCAAGTCACACAGTATCTAATGGTTAAATTATATCATGTCATTTTCTTTCTTTATTTTTCTTTTCTAATCTGTCCCACAATTTTCACTATCCACATATCAAACTGATACATGTACAGTGTACACTGCTGATGAACTTGGGACAAGGACAGCAGCAGAAAGACGTGCCAACATTTTCACAGTGGGTATTTTTGAGTTTGAGGACAATGAGGTCAGAGGTCAAGACAAGAATCTAAGGTGAGCCTGATGGTCACAGGAGTTACTGCTGCGGCTGTACCTCTTATTCCTTTATTTATATCCTCCTTTATTCCTTTATGAGAAACACAATGGAAGGATATGAAAAGTTTGTATAATTTACTCCAGCAAGTCTGTTGCACATCTATCCCTAAAAATATAAATCTTAAAATAAATCATCTCTCACATACTTTATGTCTGATGAGTCCTCTGACACATCCGTGGGGCTCAAACACATGTTTTATCTTATTCCTAGACATTGTTTTGAATGAAAAAGCAATGACACTGCAAGAACAATAGCTGTTACATACATGTATGAACACGAAAACCCATCCAGATGCTTCAATATGAGACGTGCAGCTGTTGTAGAGTGAGACAGTGCAGGACACCGTGTGCATACTGCCCCGCTCTCATAGCTGCAGGGTCTGTTCACTCGTCCAAAAAGCACTAAAATGAAAAATAAAAATCAACACATTCGCTGTAAGCATGTTGTTGTTTTTTTATTAGCTGTGCTTATAAAACACAACAAAGTTAATAAGGCTGAGAACAAGTATACATGACTCCTCTTGCTCTGCAATAAAGCACGGCAAGGAAGACAAATTGCATCAGGTAATTAGTGCTTTTTTTTCACCTCTTACTTGCTAATTACTCCCACAAACTAAGTGAGTTTGTTTGAGGGAATGTTAATATTTATTGACTTGATTTGGCCGACAAACATAGGGCGTTCTGTGCTGCAGACTTTAACATGAATGCTGTTGCATGCAGCTGCAGGTTTATGGTGCCTCACTACAGCCAACTGTCCAGCAGGACTTGGATCTGTTGTAAAGTTCATTTCAGCAGAAGCTGTGTTTGTTGTGCCGTCACAGTCCTGAACTCTCTCACATCACAAACTATATTTGGGTTACAGGAGGACCCAGTGACAAATACAACTGACATCCTCTAGATCTCCATCACTCATCTGTTTCTGGGTCCAAGTGACAAGAGTCTCTGCAAGGCAGACCAGGTATCCCTCTAATATCTACATCCTCCAGCCCTACCTGGGGGATCCCAAGGCTTTCCCATCCCAGACTGCATATGTATGAAGTCCGTCCTGCTTGTTCTGGGTCTTCCCTGGGGTTTTCTCCCAGTTGGATATGCCCAGATTTTGTCCAGGAAAGCTGTCACCCAATCAGATGCCTGAACTACTTAAACTGTGTCCTGGGGAACGAAAAAAAAAATGTGTGGTTGAACTCTAAGGTCTTTCGAGTTATCGGTGCTCCTCACTCTGTCCCTAAGGGTGAGCCGAGACATAAAATGAAGGTAGTCATTTCAGCCGCCTCACTGCCTCAAGCTAATGACCATAAGTAATGTTTGGAAACTAGATTGCTTGGTTTAATCATGAGGTTTGCCTTCAAGCTCAACCTCCTCTTCATCTTGACAGTCCAGTGGCAATCCACCTGTCGATCTCCTGCTCCATATTAACCCCACTCATGCACAGACCTAATCTCAGCTCACTCCCAAAGCCTTGGCAGTTTATTCATCACAGTCGGCAGAATTAAACATTGACTTTGTCAGCAGCAGAGAATTGTTCCAATCCTTATGTAGCCATTTTTCTGGCAACAAAAAGAGGTATTTTTAGCGAGACAGGGGGACAGGTTGTAATATCATGGTTTGGGTTTTTTGTTTTTCCTGTATTATTTTGTAGATTTTATCCTCATGTGTCATGTTTTACTTTGTACTTCCTGTCTGTTTTGTCCCTTTCTGTCTTCTGTGTTTTGTCAGTTGATCAACCCCTGTGTATTTCAGTCGGTCCTGTGTTTGCTACATTGTGTTACTTTATAGCTTCTCTTGGTTTTTCCTTTGCCTGCCTTTTTGTCACCTGCCTTTTGATTGCTTGCATTTTGGAATGTAGGTTTGCCAGAAAAACGGTTGGAAAATGTCCCAGCATCTCACTAAAATATCCACCTAACCTAATATCCTAAACTCATATCTTTTGTGCCTCAACCTAACCTAACCCTACCAGATTCAACATACAGTGTCAATGTTTTGCAGAAACATTTATTCTGGGGATTGGGTTGGTTTATCAATACACTGGTTTGGAATGGTGGATCTCAGACGCTTGGTGAAGTGGTCCTAATAAACTCTTCACTGGAAACCTTTTCTGTCACTTGCTTTCTGAGTATAGTTCCTGGGTTCCAATGCTTAGTATAGATGAAAACCACAAAAAGGTTTGCTGTAATCACAAGCAAATTACACATTGTTCCCAACTGACTGGTCAGTAAATGTTTATGTTTACTAACTGTAATATAACCAGTTATTGTGAGTCAGATGCTGCTGTTGTTCCTAATATATCTGTTCCTATTATAACTACCAAATTAGACAATTACAGAGCTTAACTCTTAGTTATATATGCTCAAAAGCAATTAATTTCATTAGACAGCCATATTAATTCTCATTTGTCAACACATCAGTTCACTGGAAGCTTATAGGGGAGACACAAAGTTATTTTCAGGCTTGGTCTGTTGAACTTGAGGACAATTACTGAGTCTGAAATGAGCAGGTAATCACCGAAAGCCTCCGAGAACTTCTGTCTCCGGAGGAAATTGGATTACGCTGACTTCCAGCCAACATATTAGGTCAGTAAGACACAGCTGAAGTAGTTGGACCTTTGATGCTGTGCAGCTGTGGCAGATGAACTCTTGCTGATCATTAGCCATCTTTTGGAAAATCACTAAACATTATTGGGCACTATCACTAGTGCAGGACTATAGCACAAGATAAATGGAGGGGTTTAAAAGTGGAGGTCTTTAGAAAAAAGTGACACCTGGGTAAAGGTGATGATCGATAAATCTATTGCTCAGTCATACATTGGTGAGTAAATATTGCTAAAACCAGTTGTGTCCCCACATTTCCTTTTTCTGCCTCCTTATTTGTCTTGGGAGAAGAAAAATAGCAGCAACAGCAGCCCATTGTTCCCCATCTGCTTGTGTTTTCGGTGCATGGCAGCAACCCAACACAATGCGTTAGCAAGCTATTATTCATTTGTCAGATAGGGAACCGTGACTGTGGGGTTACTGGAGACATGTCCCACAGTGTATCCCAGTCTTTCACTTATCTGGTTCAATGGCCTGATCCATCTGGAGAGAGGCTACAGTGGGAATAAACCTATCTTTGAGTCTGAGGAGTTGTCAACTACTTTTTTATATTTAGATCAAGGCAAGCGGCATAAAGCTGCAAAAGATCATAAGCTTCTTTCTGCTTTTAAAGCTGCACAGCTTCACACTGAGATTTCCTCCGAGATTTTATTCATCCAGTGTGTATGTACTGCAATATACAAGTGTACAGTATATGTGTGAGTTATGTATGCACTCGTGCTCAAGGGACAAGTGCTGTCCACAGGCCTGGCTTACGTAAACCCCCATCTGTTAGAACACATATTCACATTCCACCACAGTGTCCAGCTGGGTCCCCACCCTCCACCCAGAGGAGAGGCACTCCAGGGACTGTAATCAGAAAATGTCCCTGAACTGGCTTCCACTGCTCTCTTAACATAATGAGGCCATCACTTCACCCAACCCGCTTTACTTTGGGGATGAATAATAAAGTTTTGTGGCGCGCTTGGCTCTGAAAAACCTCGCGCTTTATCCTGCGACTCGAAGAGATGAGAATGCAGGAGACAGGAAAGAAGGGTCGGGGCTGCAGCTTTTTGAAAACTGCCATCGGATGTTAATACCTCTAGAGGATAATAGTGTCCTTGTTAGTTTTTTTATCCCTCCCTTGTGACATAAGGGTCATTCATATCTGCCAAAATCAGCAGTCAAGAGCTATTTCATTTACAAATACCAGAGATGTGAGTGGCCATGGTCAGAGGGATCCTGAACGGCCTTGCAACCAGAAGAATTACCAATATGGTTCAGGGAAGAGTTTTAGCTTCTACGTAATTGGTATGATAAATCAGGAGCATGTCTCTTACTTTTACTACCTATAATGACAAATATATGCAAAGGTATGTACGTAAAAGTAAAAGGCATTTGAAAACACATTGACAGGCCACTTGACAGAAAAATATGTTTCTGCAAATTGCAGATGTGTTAAATTTGTATGGTTTTTTTTTTGCTGTTTTTTTTTTTTTACATGTCTATGAGCTTACTAGAAAGCCTGACATTTTTAGGGGGACATCAAGATGTTATGCAGTTGCATTTGGAGTCAACAGAAATGTTACACCAAAACCTGAAATTTTTTTTAAAAAAAAGAAAAGACACATAAAGTTTCCAAATATCTGTATGACTGGAAGAGTACAAATTGAGAATATGCATGGCTTTGCAGAAATGGACAGCGCCAACATTTATTCGGCAATTTGGTTGGTTTTGATGCATAGCAAGCGGTTAGAAACAGACATATTAATACAGAACAGATATTAATTAATCACTGGATCAGCAGTCAGTCCTTCCTGGGAGATTTTGTGCCCGGTGGCAGACAAAATTGCATAGGGAGAGCAAGTTTGATAGGGAGGCAATTCTAAATGCAATCAACATTAACTTCATAATGATACATTAAAGCACAAATCTTCTGTCTCTAATCAAAATCTCTTATAAAGGGCAGCTTAAATGCATATTTTACAATACATGATGATACACTTTTGTAAGGTTTCAGGTCAAGTTAAACTGCAGGCAAAACTGCAATAAGAAAATGTCAAAAGAAGTCAAAATCACCCTGATATGTCCATATCAGGGTGATTCTTATCACTAGGTTCTGTATATGTTAGGCCACATACTGTATGTTCAGGGAATCAAGTGCATCAAAACCTTGCTGTAACTTTTGACAGTGTTATCGGCAGAGACAAGTTTTCCTTCCGTAGATTCTAATCCTTGCCTTCATTACCATTAACTTGCTCAGGCACATCTTTTCATCCAACGAGAGATAATCACAGCGGCAATCATCTCTTCATCCTGCTTGTTATCATTATCCCCACATCAACACAAATGCATTGCTTGGTCTGGGGTATTATTGAAACCGTTCACACTCTATTTAAATAGTTTTTAACGGGAAAAAAAAAAAAAAAACGTGTTCAATGTGACAATCAGATGTGAAATCTAAAAGGGTCTCGCCACATTTGTGCATCAGATTGCCTTTTGTATGCAGAGAACAAGAGTGAGAATGATTACATTTAAATGAGCTCCCTCTTCACATGATGATTTTAGTGGGGATATGCTCACAATTACCTCTGAGCTTTCAATCAGGGACGCTAAAAATAGGAGCATTCTTATGGAGCTGAATGTCTTTTGTAAAATGTCCAACTGATCTCCCTGATCTGCTGGTTTGGAATCTTTGCTTCTCACTATTCTTTTTGATACAGATAAATTATTGATTTGTTTTGATTTATTCAATAGCACATAAAAAAAAAGTACACGAACAATACAGTATAAATAAATGCATGCAAGTTAGGCCGTTGGCATAAACGGCTTGTCATGGGTCTCCCCTCATTTTGATTCAGCCCAGTTGCCAGCATATAATGCCAGCAGCTAATGTTTGGACAGATATGTCTGAGGTTTAGATTTCTACCAAACGTGGAAAATCATGCCAAATCATATAATCATAGCCAGCTATTACATTAGGAAATGCAGTTAATGGTGGTGGCGCTATTACCAGGTGACAGGTATCGAATGGGTTTCTGAATACAAATATTTGGGTATCTGGTTGGATCAGAAACTCACATTAAAATTTCATATTAACACACTTGTTAGCAAGCTAAGACAAATAATTGGTTATTTATGCAGAAACAGAACAACTTTCCCCATGTTCTGTAGGAAACAGGTCATTGAAGCTGTCATTTTATCAACCGGTCTGTTTAATGATTTCATTTGAATGTAACTGTTTTTAACTTCACACTGTCCTGTATGGTTTTCTGCCATTTATCTTTTCCAGATTTAAATAAATGGTGAATGAATGAATGAATGAATGAATGAATGAATGAATGAATGAATGAATGACTGAGTCACACCATTGGATATTTTTGGGAACGCTTGGGGATATTTCCATTTTTTATTTTTTTTGCAACCAAATTATAAGCCAAATCAGGATTTTTTTCCTTACAGTAATCAAGCGGTTTTTGTGCCTAAACCTAACCAGAGCATAAGCATATCATTATGATAAGAGGAAATTCAATCTAAACCGTACAAATGTAAAGTTGCAACATAAAGAAGAGTTAAGTTTTAATGTATCTGTGGTTTTTGCAAAAAAATGACCAAACTAACATTCATTCTGGTGTCAGGGACGTTTGATGAAAAAAAAAAAAAATACAAATGTAGTTAAGTTTGAGTTCGAAAGATTGGAAAAAGACAGATGGTTGTTTAGAGCATTAAAACCAGTAGTGACATATGGTTCAGAACATACGAATGAACGTATGACATTGCAAACAAGCAGAACAAAGCAATCGAGTTTAGTGCTGACATGTCTGTGTACGAATCATCCATTGTTTTAACTGATTACTGTAAACCAACTACTGATTCTAACTACACATATTTAGCTTCCAAACATGAAGCCATTATTCTGTGACATCACGGGTCACACAGATACAAAAAGTAGAATGACAAAGGCATTCCTAAATAGTTAAACGTAATGTACTATTTTTGCTGCATCCTGAGTCATGAATTAAAGATTGCTCATGATTTAATACATGAGATGAAGTGAATCATTTAGATCACTGTCAAACATGATTTATTATTGGGTTTGCTTTAACAGCTATCTTTTATCCTTTGGAGAGCGTGTGAAGTCATTTCACAGTGTTCTTTGGGTCCACGGATCATGAGCTAGAGGAATCTTTACTGCAACAAGACACCATTACCTCCCTTCACTGCTGATGTTATACTGCCTGGCTGCTGACAATGATGCTATGGCAAATTGATTGCATTAGAAAGCAATGCACCTATGTAATACACTTTTCTCCCTGCTCGAATACTCATCTGCCGGGGAGGGTCAGCCAGCTCAAGGACAGGATGCTTGCAGAGGCTGGGAATGTGCATATATTTGTCTATTCCAGGCAAGAAATACTAAAGCGCAATTATGTCAGATTTTTTTCATTCTTTTTTTAATTACTTCACCATCCTTCTACGTCAATCTAATAAAACGCTTGAAGGGACGGTTTCTACTCCAGTGAAATGCACTGGGGTTTATTATGCACTCAGGGAAGAGGTGGCATATTCCTGATCATGCTGCCCTTTCTGCATCACCCGGTGGCTTGCTTTGTTAGCATCCAAGGTTGTTAGTGAGTGTGCTGAGTAGATAAGCTTGTGCGCCGTCTCCCCGAGATGCCGCAAATTACAATGGGATTTAATGTGAGAATGAAACAGCATCTGCCTGTCACTTTGTCTGTGCAGTGCTTGTGAATTTTGAGGCTTCTGTCCCAAACACAACCCTCAGAGAACCGAGTAATGCCATCTGTTAGGGTTTATACAAGAATATGTTCTGAATTTTAAGAATCTTCACATAGGATTTTCTGTTTTTGCAGAGAGGAAGTTCAAATCTAGGCATTTTTTTCCTGAGGAGACCAAGGTGTAATTTTTAAATCTGAAAGCCACGTTGATATGGTGTTATTCCAGCACGTCTTATCATCAGGCCCAAAAAAGCTGAAGGGAGGTCAATTTGTGGCACCACAGCACTGCTTACTTTGTAAGCGCCATACCAGAACACAGCCTTTAGTGAAGGCTCCCGGCTCTTATAAGCAATTCTGTTCCAAGCCGCGGCACATCGGCAAGCTCTTCTGCATAAAATGAAATAAGCTGTGTCGATACAAAACACATGCAGTGTTGTGTGTAATGTTCCAACAGCCTTTTCAAATCATGTTAATAAGTAGCTGAGATAAGAATACATTGTATGAGTGTAAAGAACATCCATGTCGTTGCTGGGGTCATGTCCCTAAATCATTTTGAAAAGACAAATTTTGCCACTTTTTAGCAAAACTATGAAGTACGCTTGAATGTACTTCGATGTGTTGTGATTTTTTTTTTTTTCCCACCGCCGTAGTTATCTTCTCTGACATCTTTCAAACCCCTTCAACACATTGCCTTAAACCCACGATATGTAACTTCTGCTGCCAGGGGGCTCTGACCCTCTGGAGAATGAATCCCCAGAGTCACATTGGATTCTGATCTGAAGCATTTATCTGTTAACTTTTCGTAATGAAATATGGAGTATCTTTACTCCGTGGAGGTCGCCTCCATTGCCAGGTGTTTATGTAATGTAATGTTCAGGTATGTTCAGAAAGGGTAGAGGGGAAAAGGAGCTAGGTTTTTAAGTAGTTCATATTCTTGCTTGCTGTGTTTTATTTGCACAAGTTAGTTTTGTTCTATTGCAAGCTTTTATTGCTGCAAATTGGTTCGTGTCCGCACTTCCTGTCAGAGCTTTACGTCTGCACTCCCGCACTTGCACCTCGTAAATCTCTTGTATCAAATCTCTGAGAATGGGCGCAAAGGACCTATGGCATGATTTGATGGGTGGGACCAACCACCTGGGCAAAATGTTAAGGATAATGAGACTGGCACAGATTGAAAAAAACAAAGCAAATGTAACCGGATGGTTTATATTGTCTTTGCATTTCGGCTCTCTTGTGTCCCCCCTTCTGTTTATTTTGCAGCAGGTATGACGATTGCAGCAGATGGGTGACACGCCCCTTACCGGCACCTGTAGCGCAGCCACGTCCTCAGGCACTAATGTGGGGCGGTTCATATACCCCCAGTTTTTTAGTCTCTCTCTTTCCTCTGAAGCGAGTGCGGCTGGCTTGCAGCTCCACCAAACAGTAGTATCCAGGCATGTATGTGCCTTGTGTGTTCTGCAGGCTGGCGCTTCGTCTAGACGTTCTTTTAAAGTGTACAAGAGTTCAATTGTGGTCCGCCCCAATCAGACTGTGAGTCGGTAGTGGGGGGTGTTATTTCAGAAGTGATAGTGGAGGACCTGCCAAGTTTATACATATATATATATGTTGCATGGTTTCTTTTGTTTTCCTTTTGTTTTGAGTTTGCAGTTGATTTGTAAATATGTTGTTTGGTTTCTTTCTTTTGATTATTTGAGTGCAGCGACCTCTGCCGGAGCTAGCTGTCGTGGTCTGCCTTTCTATTCCTAACTGAACCACTGGGAGACTAAATAAAAGAACTATATAAAAGTTTTTTTTAGAAATATAACTTGATAAATGAAATTGTTTTATTGTGAGTAATAAAGGTTGTTAAATTATCTTACATCGTGCCTGTATTCATTTGTGTACGGACCTGTGTATGGGTTGCTGTTGGGGAACCCGCTCAGAGAAATTAAAGTTAAAGGAGTATACTCTTTAGGTGCAAGTCCTAAGGTGGCGTTGTGGGTGTTACATAGATTCTCTAGATCTGACACTCGCAGTTCAACTGGTATCGCCACACAGTGTCATCAGGTGGGTACCTAAACAGCTTGATTAAACATCCTGTGAGCAGCCGTCCCGCTGTGATAATTGTGCTGCTCAACAGTCTGCAGGATTTGCTTCCACTGTATATCACAGTTATTTCTATGTTAGCTCAAGTGGAGTCCCTGCATGGGGTACCATTGTCATACAGAAACAATTATAATGGTCGACCAGTTTGATGAGTGCTGATGTTAATTTTTAATAATTCCCTGCATGCCCTAAGCACAAACTGCACACCACAACCTGCCTAGAAGTAGGATTCCTATCTTGAGAAAATTAGGTTAGGAGTTGTCGTACGCTGGCTTTAATACACATGAGGAACAGATCCGGAGAACATCAGTGCAAGAAACATGACGAATGAAAGGTCGTTAAAAATTGGAAATTGAAGACTAATCATTACCGTCAGCACCAGTCACCGCGGCCTCGTCATCAAAATTGTAAAGTTATGCATGTGTATGTAACACACACACATGTCCTTACGAGGATGCAGATGCAAACACATACACAGCTGTTACCGCATGAATGATTCATGTTTTGTCGCTGCTCCAGGTCCTTGAAACGCTGCATGATGATGTCACACTGGATCTCTCACAGACAGAAAATCCCCTCGGAAGATTTGAGAAACCTTGGCATCCACCGAATAAGATGAGCTGCACTTTGCGCCTGAAAATGGTCTGACCTCTCATGAGGAAGGCAAGAACAGCCATAGCTGAGACTATGTCTTGGTTCGTCACAGCTGTCAGTAACTCGAGGAGATTGCAGAGCATGATGAAAGAGGAAAGTAAAGAAAAAGGGAACAGAACCACACACAGAGGCATCAATTATTCATAATTCCTGTGTTTGGTGGAGGCAACTGTACATTCGAACGGGTGACAAGCCATAGAAAGTGTTGGTTGTCTTCAGGCACAGGTTTATTTCCAGAGTTTTTTTTTTTTCTGTTTTACTTAGCAGGAACAAAATTAATTCTACAATACTCAGAGTGAATGTACCAACAGAGCCTTGGGGGGGTGGTTGTAATTACATCTCTGAGTTTGGTCCAGGAAATGCAGCTAATTTTCCTGGTGGAAGCCCTAAAAAAGGAGGGAAGCCAGAATGGTCTCTTGCCATTTCATCAATACACAGTGGCACACAAAGCAGCGGGCTATTTCATTTACATTGGGATATCAAAGGGTACAAATGTGCCTGGCTTAAATATCGAGTGGAGAACCCCTGTCATATTCACATAACCTCATCTCCCTCCCACACACAACACACAACACACACACATACACTACATTTTCCAGGTCTTTCACATATGCACGTATTACCTTTGTTTAACATGTTAAACACCATACTGAAAAAGCTGAAAGGAATGATAGCATTGATTCATTGATATATATTGTTCAATATGTTTCACTGATTGTGAATTGTAATACCATTAAAAATATCCATCAGCCCCTACACATCAGTAACCATCTGCTTCTCAGGCAATTCCTGCGCAATGACTTAATAAAACATCTGCAATGCACAAACCACCGTCTGTGCAGGTTTTTGTATACCCTTCATAACTAAACTAATCTAACTATAAGGCAAAGAATATGTCTTTCTGTCTGTCTGTCTGTCTGTCTGCAACTTACATAGCTTAATCCGATCTACTTCACACATGTCAGGGTTGTTGCTGATTACCAAAAAAGTGCAGGGTTAGTGCAATTTGGAAATGCGACATGTTCAGTATGAATCCATTTCCAAAGAACTGTGAACACTGCTCAGCTTCAATGCTCTGTAAACTGAAGCTGGGCTCACGGGGAAGCAGACATAAACAAAATGAAGATTAGCATGGAACAGGAAGAAAAAAACAAAAGCAAAAGTTTTTGACTACCTGACGAATTCATACTGAAAATAAACAGCAGGCAGCGTATTGTTGGAGTAACCTCTATGTGGTACTAACTGTAGCTGCCATTAACGAGTTAGCTCAGATAGCCTTGCAGCTAGCAGTCTGGACTGGGAGTTCAGAGAACTGGAGGAGTGATGTTGTTTTAGAGTGGAATGGGTCAGCGCTAGCTGGTTAGACTTAAGTATATAACTTTGCAACACAATCCATAGACCTCTGACCTCATAATCAGAACTGGTGTGAACATCCTGTTGATAATTTAAGTGATATTTTGAATGTTTTAAACTAAAAGGTGTATATATTGTACCTTTAAACTGGATGAGTGGGAAGATGCAGTCAACATGGTTTTCTATTCCTGAGTGAGAACTACAGGTGAAATCAAAGTTTATGTCAGCAGGAGTATGCTAGCTCATATTAACTTTGAGGGCTAGAATGTTTACTGTTGCTTGGGAGCACTGTCAGCTGCTCTGGACAACACTTTTTAGAAATCTGTTTTGTTCATTTTGTTACTCTTAACTGTTACTCTCTTCAAAACTTTCTATACATCAGCTGATTTTATGTGTTGACGTATGATGGCTATTGATGCATATACAATTGAAGGATGATAATTAATTTGTCTTTTTTGATTTTGCAATGATCACAAATGCAAGTCAGAAACTTAAGTTTAACACTTATCCTCATGGACTCTCACACATCTATAATGCAACAATGTGTGGAGCTTTAATGTGATTCAGCAGAGGGTGAAAGCCACCCCCCATTGAGAGGATGATTGTATTATATGATTGCATTATGTATATACGGTTCCCCACACTGCAGGAGGGCTGTGGAAAAGATTATGAAAGCAAAAGTGATGTTTACACTTGAAGAAGAAGAAAGCAAACTACCTTTAAGGAATATTGTAAATTATGAGTCTCCATGGAAAAAAAAAGTTTGAAATAAAATTCTGGGCAAGACACTGAAACCTAGATTGCTCCTGCTGACTGTGTTAGTGGGGTGAAAGTGCTGTAAAGCTCCTGATGAGCAGGTCCGCACCTTGCGTGGCAACCGAATCAGCAATGTACGTTTCTGCAAAACAGAAAGTTAAAGTATAAAGTTAAAGCTAGATATTATTGCGTGTTGCAACTTTATGATTCTTTACATTCTATTTTTATTTCACTTGTCACAATGCTCTGGGCTTAGGTTTAGGAATAAAAAATTTCACTTGATAAGGGTTAGAAAAACATCATGTTTTGGCTTAAAACACCTTTTTGGTTACAACAATCATTGTCTGAGGTCTCATTAAAAAACATGGACACATGTCACAACCCACATGGCTGCAGATGGCCCAAAAACTGTTTCTGGTCTCCACAAACTGCTGAAAAATGGTCCGAGGTCGCTGTAAAAATATCCAGTGTGGTCACACTTATAACAAATGTTTGAACACCAGCGTCACATTATCAATATTCTGTGGTTTCACACTTACAGATGTTGAAACAAAGACTTAAAATGCAGTCACTGGCTTGGCAACCATGTCCCCTGTAACTTTGAGAAGCTGGCAGACCAGGAAAGCTCTATAGAAATCCAAATTCATTAACAAAAGTCACCACTCGACTTGAATAATACAATACGTGCAAGAAGGGATTCATTCTCACGCTGACACTATGTTGGTCCACCTTCCTTTAAATACTCAAGGAGATAACCCCTAACATGAAGTGACAACACAATGTCCCGGTGACAGTCCCTGTAAGTGTCAGTCACAAGTGTCCTCACTTAGTGCCTCTGGACAGCTGAGACGATGAGTGGCAGATGCATTCATTACTAGGTGCTGCTGCCAACTTGCCACTGTGACAGTGGTTCAAGAGAACAAGCACCTGCACGGAGACAGCTAACCTCAATTGATGATGCTACAGCCGGCGTCAGTTTGTCTTTGCAATTGCAATCTGCAACAATATGGCAAGAAGATTAGTTTCCTGACTTCATAATCTTGATTTATTGGAGTCATTTGGCTCACAAAGTGAATCATGGGCTTATTGAACAGCCTAAAAAAAAAAAAAAAAAAACAGCTCAGAGGAAGTACCAGAAACTTACTTTGTTCACGGTTTTAACAGTTTGGTAATGTATTTCTGCAAGTGTGTGGGTTTACTGGGCGTTTTTATTTCCTGAGAAAATAAGAGTCACATTTAAAATGACCTCTGGAACCTCTTGAAACCCATTTGCATATGACCACACAATACTTGCATGATTTAAAGTTTTTGCCATTTAAACATATAACACATCTTTTCTTTTCTCTTTTGTTAGCCTTTGCACGTACTCGCATGCTGCAATTAGAGACTTATGAAAATGAAAAGTTGAAGACTGCAGTTGATGGAATTACAGATACAAAGCCTCGAGCAGAAGATATATAACAAGACATAACATATCTAAATGAATTACCCAAAACTGGGAGTGTTAAAATAGATTTTCCATGGAAACCAGATCACCTCCACTCTGTGCTTGCATTGCTTAAGTGTTTGCTGCACCGCCTAATAAAGCCAGAGGCAAATAAAAGCAGAGGGACAAAGACCACACTAGCAGACAGCCTTGAGTACTGGCTGTTTTATGGTGAGTGCACTGCCACTGGATCTGAAATATATACTGTTACAGAGTCCTGTTCAATGACTCTCATCCATTTATAAGCAGATCTCCAGGGAGAACTCATAGCAAATGCTTCGCCCAGAGTGCAGCCTCACTGGTTTATACCGAAAGCTCGAGACAGTTTAAGTGCTAACCAGAGGGCCACTGTACTTCTCCTGATAAAGAATACTGCAGTGCCGTTACTATACGGGCACAAAAAACGTCTCCGGTGGAAGATGCATTTTGTTCAGCGCGACTGTAAAATACTTTCGTTAATGAGCACAGAACTGAAGCAAGACTGGAAAACTCAGAGAATCCCTCATTCTTGATGTTCTTGTGTGGAAAAAGGCTCAGAAGTGATACACAGCGTCTTGATAACACCGGCGGGGACAGGGTGACGCTTTATGTTTTTTTTTCTTGCTTGCTTTCATCAGTATAAAGGAAGAGGAAGATTTCTCAGGAAGATAGATTTACTGCCTTAATGTCCTTTTCTCTCTCTCCGGTCAACAACGTTACAGTTCTACACAAATGTAGATGGATGACTCCACAGCAACACTGAATGGCAGAACTCTTGATCACTGTCTTGGAGGAACAGTATGAGCTGAAGGTGTTTTGAAATATTACTGGGAAAACAGCATGCAATGTGATGGATGCACTTCCTTTCAACAGAATTGCAGACAGAACATATTTATTTATTTCACTATTTATTAATCTATTCATTTATTACAGTATACAGTACTTACTACACATCCTGTATTTTGAAAAGCTACATATAAGTTAAATATGTTATTTTATCATTATAAAGACATTATATTGTTATTGAAAAACTAGAGTGTATTGTCTTAGATTTTAGATATTGTTTTAATGTCACAGTGTTTTCCTAGTTTCAAAGGCTGTATTACAGTGAAGTGATGTTATTTTACGAACTAACCACACTGTTTGTACCTGTCAGTACAGACGTAAGTAAGGAAGTTAAGACTTTGTTTAAAAAACACTAGGTAGGTATGCTAGGTAGGCAGCGATTACCAAGAATCAAATTTGAAATCCCTTTGACATGACGTACAAATCAACACAATAGTCTCAAAATGTGCAGTAATTTTTCCCCAATATGATTATCTGCTATTTTCACCAAACAGTTAATAAATAGCTTGTTCTGCTGACAATTAACATTGTCAACATTTAAGAAAACCCTTCCACCTGGTCCCTTGGACTGGTCTGTAAAAGTGATAGAAACTGGAGAAAACAAAATAGAAACAAGAAACAAGGTGTTTCAGTGTTATAATGGCATGATCAGTCGATGTTATGCAGAAATATATATATATATATATATATATATATATATATATATATATATATATATATATATATATATATATATATATATATATATATATATATATATTATATATATATATATATATATATATTATATATATATATTATATTATATATATTATATATATATATATATATATATATATATATATTATATATATTATATATATATATATCAAATAAATGACTTACATATTTATCAACTGCTTATTGGAAAATAGCAGAATATTATCATATATCATAATACTATGTTGGGGTAATGTCAAATAGATTATGAGGTAATCAAGGTGATAATTAGGGCAATTTCATAGAGATGTAAAATATGTAACGTGGTGTTTATCTGTTAATCTGTATAACTAGTGTTACAATGAGCTCTTTAGACAAGAGCTTGGGAGGAGCGTACCATATGTTTTGTGAATGTAACCTGTTCAACTCTTGACTCTGGCTCATAGCTGCTGTAAATTTTAAAACCTTGCTAACACAGGGGTTTCCAGGAACACTCGGACTAATACTGGGTAACAACAGAATAACCACCAGATATATATGTACAGGGCTACAGGAGATGATGGGCTACAGGAGGTGACGACGCTCCTGTTTGAACCATTTTGGCCGTCCGGGGTAAGAGTGGTCAGCTGGCCCTTGGTAAAACAATGGTCTCCATTATTTCCTAGAGAAAGCTGTTGTATATTACCCCTGGCAGGATACCCAAAGCTGTAAATCAAGAATGACCCATTATCCCTCTCTGAAACAGAATAATGGAAACAACCTGCCATGATTCATTGCTGCAGAGGGAGCGCTGCTTGTGTGTGTGTGTGTGAGAGAGAGAGAGAGAGAGAGAGAGAGAGAGAGGGGAGATTACAGATGTTCAGGAACAGTCGAGAATCACATGTCATCTCGTTCAGTTGATATGTTGACTGAAGAACACATCACTGTGGCCACATTTAACACATGATCTGTGTCGGACACATGGTCTCTACATTTGTTGATGCTAGGTTGTGTCATTTCCCCCCCTAACAGGACAGCTTGAAAATCATTTTGACGGTACAGTGTCCTGTAACAGGGCAGGCGTGTCTCCGTCATAGCTGTCACAGCTTGTTTCTGCACTACGTGACTTCAGTGAGAGGGGAGGATCACAGCGGTACATGCATGTTTGATGCAACATACGAGTTTTCAACACATAACATTCTCATGACGTAATGAGTTTTGTCTGAAGTTAGCACATTTTGATGATCATTGTTATTTGGTAAAATCAATATAATACACCTGGTGCAATTACTTGACTATTCGACTGTTTTTTTTGGGAGTAGTTGATGGCAGTTCAGCCGTTGTGGATGCCTTTGTCTATTCTGTGCTGTCAAGCTGCCAAAAGATGCATTATTCAACCACGCCGTATGAGAAATGAATGCAAGGCGGGTGTGAAATCAAAGACATAAGGTAAAAAAATAACTGTGTTTGTGCTCATTTGTGCAGCTGATTTGCTGTTAACAAGGCATGTAATTTAAGTGGTCACAGAGTAGCTTATGTGCAGGAAATACAACCACACACACACGAAACAGACTTTTTTTTTCTTAAACAAAGAAAGAAAGAACTTAGTGGTTTATCATATTTACTGAATTAACGAGAGGGAACAAACAAGTAAGACTTTGTCGTCGACATCATCTCGAAGTTTATGAAGTTTCCTCCGACTCGACAGCTCGCAAAACGTTATTTTGCTTTCAAAGAGAGTCTGGTTTACTGCTTTGCTGCCATCTCAGATTAGTCATGCGTGGGTTTTGCTTCGGAGGACAGAGATCAAATCTCAGTGAAGATAAGGAGAACTTATTAAAATACTAGGTGTGGATGCAAAGACAAAATCAGATTTATTTGTTATAACATAATACAGAGCCTATTGTCATACAAAGCTGTAAATTGCGTATAAGAAATTGTATTCGGTCTCATGCTTTTAACCAGCATAGCTTTTCCTCTCTTAACCCATAACCAACGAGACTCAAACGGGTCATTTTGGAACAATGTTACCTGCTTGGTGTTTCAGACTGGAGGAACAATGTCATCTCCGTTGTCCCACATGGTCCAGTGCTCTGGATGTTTTCACCCAGGTGGCCAGAGTTCAACTCTTGGTCAGGAGAAAAGATTGGTTTGATGCAGCGGGGCGTAAAGTGATAAAAAATGTTCATAATCAGCTGACGCGTCCCTCAAAGGACCTCGAAGTTCTGCAATAACTGCCGTACTACCAATAGGTACGTTTTTCTTGTTAGTTCAACAGCCATCCAAGATTCACTGATTGTAGTCACAAATTAAATGATGTTCACGATTCATGGTTTTCAGTAGTATAAGTCAACATACCCAAAGAGCAGGTACAAACATCTGTAGTATAGTTACTTCAACCATGCATTAAACTATTCTTTTTTTAAAGAAATTCACAGTGCGTGCTCTATTCCACAGTGCATGTGATGTGTTTTGCTCTGGTTAAACTACCTATTTGTTGGCTGACTATGTTAATTAATTATCTAGATTTTATTGCGCGATCCAACCGCAATGCCTTGATTGAAAAGCGGTTGCTTGGATTTATCTTTGTGAAAATGAAAGAGATGCGTTTGAGAATAAAAAATGTAAAAAGGAACGAGTTCTGACAGCTCCTCCGCCCACATGCCCGAATCGTTTGTTTGTTGAAGACACAACAAATGAGCTATAAAATAATGCACCAGCAGCACACCTGCCGAAAACAAAAGGGAGAAAAACGCTGCGCACAGTTTCTGACCTAAATGTGGCGCTTCTTATACAACTCAGAGGTTTGTTTAGTCTGTCACAGAAAGCATTAATAATAGTCAGTTTCACTGCTCTAGCTCTGTGGTGCAAACTAACAGGGTGAACTGGCACAGGTTTTTCCTCGCTGCCTGGTAAACATTTTGTCGTGGAAAATGTCTAATGAAGGTCTGAGGAGTCAAGTTTCGGAGAGAGGCTGCTGCCGCTGTGTACAATTAAAGCATCCCAGAGATTTACAAGCAATTAGCTGGTGTGAACTTCAGCATCCTGTGTAGACTTCTCCTCAGTCGTGTAAAGATTATATATAACTGCAATTTCAGCAAAGTCCAACTTTGCACACCGATGAAGTAAAGCAGGAGGTTCACAGCCGTCCTCTTTTTCTGTTCATTCGCCTTCCTCTAAACATCCCTCTCCTCTCCCTTCAGACTACCCGCTACACCCACTGGCAGCCGTCAGTTGTGTTCGCTGCAGCTGCTGTACCCGTCATCAACAGGCAGAAGCGATTGCCACAATGTAATGTTTGAAGATTACGTTTCTGCAAACCACAGATACGTCCAAGGTTGACATTTTGTAGCAAATGTGGCATATAACTGACTGGCACATCAAGAGGTGGAGGGGAAGGTGGCGCCCTTATTACAGCCAACAAGGCTGCCGAATGGGACATCACTATTGCTTCAATACAAGACATCACAGACATTTTTTGGTGCTCAAAAATGTCAATTTTTTTTCCGATTTTGCACTTCAACCTAAGCAGAGCATATGCACAATATTGACATTCAGCCTTAACAGACGTAAAGTTGCACCATAAAGACATGTTCAGTTTGAACTTATCAGTGGTTTTGCAGAATCGGCTTGAGAAAACAAAGGAAAGTGTCTGACTGCACAGGACAATGCACTGTTTTGATGCAGGCCTGTTTTTCGGTCTGAATACCTCTTTGCTCTAACTGGGCTGTTTTGGTCATCTTTTAATGTAGAAATAGCTCTATCGGTGTTTAAAAAACCTGCATATACAAGCTCATTTCAGTGAAAAAGTAGAAAAACAAATGTCGTGGAGTAAAAAGTACAGTATTTGCTCCCATAGTGGAGCGGAACTACCTTACAACCTCACTAAAATCCTTAATTGAGTCTATGTAATCTTTGTGATATAGTGTGATATAAATAATTGGTATTTCATTGTCTCACCTGTACCTACAGCGCCAATGTAGCCTCCAGGGGCTCAAACACATGCCTATTATATCCCACTATAAATAACATACATGACTTGTTGTTGTAGTTTTGAAAAGCAAGTACGATATCCACAGATCACTGTACGCTAAATTCTGCAGAGGATGTAAGCTAATGATGCAATAATTATTGGGGATCAGAGTGACTATGTACTTTTCTTTACATCTGGAGTTTACCTTAAGCTGCCTTTCTCCAACGTGTAAAGAATCCCCTTTATAGTTTTCGGGAGGGATGTTTTTATTTGTCTCGTCATGGCAGTAGGAAATGTAATCTGAACTAATGTATTGACTTCCTGTCTACGGAGCAAATACATATGAGTCCAAGGACTGGCTGTAAAAACAGTATACACGGCATAATGCCCCACTTGGAGAGGCCTTTCCTCACCCCAGCAAGAAAATCCATTCCTCTAATCAATTATTTACACGTCTCCTTGGTCATGCCGGGAAATTCCTGCGAGCAAATTAACCAAATAAACTGTGGTGAGAGAGAGACAGGTGAAAGGGGATTAGCACTGTGTGTACTGTATGGAGGAGAGGAGAATTAAGAGCTCAGAGATGTTCCTGACTGCTGCCAAATGACATCAGCAGTTTGTCAAAATCTGTTTTGGAAAAGCACTGATCTCGGATCTCTGGACTGAAGTGCTTGCACAAAAAAACCTGTATTTGCCTTTCCTCTTTGAGAGACGGCAAACAGCTTGAAGAAAATGTTAAAATAATTGCGAAAGATCATAAGCAGTGAACTGAAAGGAGGACAAAAAAGGTTAAAATCGAAAACAAGACAGCACCGACTCAAAGGGGTTTCAATCAACTTTTTTTTTTTTCTGAGAAAGACCCAGTAATGTTTTCCTGTCGCCAAAAAATTTAATTTACTTCAGTTTACATCATGAAACTGTGGGCTTTTTCATCTGTGCATGCAGGGATTTCGGTATACCTTCCCGCGTGCGAGGCAGACAGCAGCTGTCCCCCTCTGTGTCGCATTCACGTCACCCAGCATCAACACAAGTGTGAAAAGTGAGAAAGTGAAAAAAAAAAAAAAAAAGCTGTGAAAGCCTTCTAAAGTTATTCGGCAAACTGTCAACACGTGTGTGTGATCTATTTGTATTCACGTAATGAAGTCAATCCAACACGAAACCATTTGCAGAAGAGTGTCTGAGGGGAAGAACCTGTGAGTCCATACCAATTTTCTGAGGTTTGTCGAGTGCCACCTTGTCCTGTTGTCATGGTGATGTTGTCACCTATGTATGTTAGAGGGAGATATGCCCGCACAAAGGGATGTTTTGTTTAATAACTGCTTGAAGACAGGTCACTGTGGAAACTGAAATGTCACCAGTGAAGTGGGCTTCTGTGGAATATTGTGATACATACTTCAATGGATTTGCATAAAAATGAAATAATACAAATACTTTAAAAGCAGTGTACATGTTGTCAGCTGTTGTTTTTTATATTAGTCTTTTTTTTGGCTGAGTTTAAATTGACGTCTGGCCATTTAAGTCTTATTTTATCCTCAGGAAACCTTAACGATTTTACTCTCAATTAAGTCAAAGAAAACAGCGTTTAGTATAGTTTTATAGTTGACAAAAACTGTTCACATTTAGTCTCTTTCCCTCAGATTACACTGAACACGTCAGTCAGTAAAAACCTGTATTTTCTTTTGTCATTTCAGTCAAACTTATTTCACAGATTTTTATCTTTTAATATCTGATGAAAAATAAAGTGATACAGGCATTTTCCCATTGTGTGGAAAGAAGCCATTGGAGAACATATTTAGTCATAGTTTTCAGGAGTCGAATAGGAATAGGCCACCTTGCTCTAAGATATAGTAAAATACAAAGCTTTGACAAAGAGGGTGGGGTGAACACATTCTTATCCTCTGCCCTGTTGTCCTGAGTGTTTCCCTGCATTCTGGGACAGGTTCCAGCCGCTGATGACGCGGATTAAAAACATCCCGTAATGGACAGCAGATGGTCGGATGAACTTCTTGGAACAATTTCCTGCCAATTATTGCATAAATGCACCTCGTGAAACAACCTTCCACATTTGTATTTTCCCATTTTCGTTCAGCAAATGAGAAGTAAGTGAGAAGAATAAGTTGAAATGAGAGCCAGAGTCCGTGGTGTGTAGTCTGACATTGTATTTGTCTTTTGTTGTGGCACTGTGGCTTGTTTTGGGCTTGTCACCAGTTAGCTGAGAGTTAATAAGTGTGGAGACACTTTTACTCTACAATCAAAGCCTTAGCCATTCATTAGTCAGCGCTAATGGAATGGCTTACTGATTTTTAGTTAGAGGGGGAGGTTGATCTGATGGTACAAACAAGATTACAAAAATGCAGTGGTCATGCCAGCTGAGCCGCGACTCCCTCATGATCATGATCAAAGCACACTGAATACATACATAAAAATAAAGAGCCAAATAGTTTTTTGTTCTGTTGAGATTTGACAAGGCCTTCTGCTGAAACGCTACCAGCAGTTGTCAGGCCTTTGAGTTTTTTTTTTGTTTTTTTTTCTATGATTCAGTTTGCTCGTCCTGATGAAATAAACAAGCACTTCGACCCCAGTAGCTCTATGCTGGTGCACAGCTAGAAAATGATGGAAAAGTATGACCATGAAAAGCACTTGGAAGACTGTTCTTCAATGAGCATTGTGCTGAATCAAAAAGCAAGTGTTGTGGCTCTTGTCCTCAACAGGGGAAAAGTGATGAGTCAGACTACACTTAATGATAACAGTTCTTTTGGATGACACGTGCAGGGAATCTTACAGAATTGAATCATTCTGAAAATAATACATACTTTTATCTGTGTCCTTCATCAGTTCTTCACTTTTTTTTTCACTTTTTTTTTTTTCATATCGGCACCATCTTGTGGTCCACTCCATAACTAAACTGAGATGGTGCATGTCATACTGAATCAAAATCTCAAGTTCATCAAGCTGTACTGAAATGGTTAACCTTTTACAATCAAACATACATATACACGAGACATACCTACATTTAGACATTTACGTTTTTGGGCATTTAGCAGACGCTTT
This sequence comes from Acanthopagrus latus, assembly GCF_904848185.1. Lineage (NCBI taxonomy): Eukaryota > Metazoa > Chordata > Actinopteri > Spariformes > Sparidae > Acanthopagrus > Acanthopagrus latus. Next base: position 13,856,265 of record NC_051039.1, read on the forward strand.
TGGTCCAAAGCGACTTATATTAATTCATACACTGATTGTGGAGGCTGCCATGCAAGTTGCCAACCAAGCATATCAGGAGCAGCTTGGGGTTCAGTATCTCGCCCAAGGACACTTCAACATGCAGACCAGGGGAATTGAACCAGCGACCTTCCTATGACAAGAGGCTGGCTCTACCACTGAACCACAGCCCCAAAACTTTAATGACAACATGCATAAGTAATACACTTTATTTAAACATCCATTTGTCCTGATACCCCCATTTGCTGCTGAAATAATTACCACCCTCACCACAGGTAGCTGCCTAACAAGACATGTAAATATGAGGGGTAATAAGCTGCCATCACAGTTGACCTCTATGGTAGTTTTGCTGATGAGGGATAGCCTGAATAAACAACATGATCAATATAACCGAGGATATTTAAACATACATGAAACATTTGATTCAACATTAATGATGCACAATGTTTAAATGCTCCCTGGGGAGTTAGCTTCAAAGTCTACAAATGTTTATGCTTACGTTCTGTTTTGCCGGCACACATATTTCTATTTGGTAGCAATAAATGGTGTATTTCAATCAGCAGGACTGTGTGGGAACTGTGAGTGTGCACAAGATACAAACGGGGACCCACTCTATGGAAAATCAAAAACTCCAGGGTACTTTCTAGGTGCAATATGCAAGATGGTTGATTGTTGAGTTTTGATTCCTTGGTCGACAAATATTGACACTTTGGGTTTGTGACTGGCCCGACTTCAAATCCAAAGCATCCATGTTTGGATACATGGGAAGTAGACTCAGCAGTCAATATAACTATTTCCCTCCAGAATCGCTTTTTGCACCTTTAAAGTGAAAGTCTCGCCAAAAAGCAACCGAGCCTTAATTGTGAATGTGTATGAGTCAAACCTTCGCGTAAAAGCATAATTATGACGAAAGAGGCACTTTTAAGGTTTACCGTAGTTTAGTTTTCAGGCAGGCTAATTTTCAGTGGAGTGCTTTGGGCACTCTCACTCTAGCATCAAAATCTCTATTTCTAAAACACCAAGAAGGCTTGACACAACATGAAACACGCCGAAGACACAGCTACTAACGCGAGTTGTTCAAAAAACTTCTTTTTAGTAAACTCTGTGTACACAAACAATGTTCTCAATACTTGTGTTCATGTGTAGAGACCCTGGTGATGCTACGAGCAAAGTCTCATGTTGTGTTGAGCCTTCTTGGTGTTTTAAAAATAGCAATTTGGATGCTAGTGTAAGAGTGCAAATGAAACTATGGTAACTCTTAAAAGTGCATATTTTTTTTGTAATTATGCTTTTACATGAAGGTTTGACTCACATACATTCACAAATAAAGCCTCGGTTGCTCTCACTTTAAGATAGATCCTATCTGTCTCCTCCGTCTCTCCTGCAGGTCTCGGCACAAGAGAGTTTGTTGTTATCTATTTGCCTGCACAAGCTGATAGTGGCTTAGTTGCTGCTCTGTTGCTGCACAAAAGGCCACAGAGATTCAGTTTCGACATAATAAGAAAACATTGGATGTGCTGGATAAAAGGCCACCAGGGAGCACGGGAACTACTGTACTGCATAAATGTACTCTGCATAAACAAAAACAGCAGATTTTTGATGCTATTTCAATGTATGTGGCAAGGAAACGTGCTATTTTCTTCTGTGCCATATGGTGAATTGTGTAAGTCAGCTTCTTGAAACTTTATGCTGAGGTAAAGTCCTGAAGTGAAAGCAGAACACTTAGGTAGAACACTTATTCAAACCTTGGCATTGCTGTCTTGTGTTTAACACTTCAGTCCCATGTTGTCAGTCTACTTCCACATGCCTGAGGTGTGTCCCATGCTTAAAGCTGTTCAGGATAAACTTGTGAGGGGGGGAAACTGTTTCACACTGTGGTGTTTTGGAGTGTGTGATTGAAAATTATTTCGGCATGTGGATCATTAGCTTAATACACGTAAGCGGATTTCAAAAGAGCTTGGGACGATAAGGCTAATTCCACCTGGAGACGTTTCTAACTGTCTCCGAGTGAAATGACTTCTCCATTAGCATGAACCTCGCTGCTAATCCTCCAGCTCATTAGTAATTTGAATGAGGTCCAGTGGTGAAGTTATAATTGTAGACGTTCTCGCAGTGAAGTATTAACCCAGAAAATAAAGTTGCCTGCAAGAACAGATCTTCTGTATGTCATTAGTGGAACAACAGTGAGGGGCCACAGCTGTCAGTCAGCTCCTCAGTAGTTTTTCTTCCAGCTCACAGGAGTTCAATCTCTTCCAAGAGAATATGATAATGCAGGAAAGAGCAAACTCGACGCGTCAAAGTGAGACAATGCTGCAAACAACCCAACTCCTTTGGAAAAAGCTTATTTGAAAATGCGGATGTTGGCCTGGGATGTGTCTATGGATAGGGACGTGGAATATGATCAGAGAAAACTGAAATATATCAGTGAAGAACAGCAGCGCTCATGCACAGCCTTGTGGGAGGAACGAGCCAATCCTATCTGCTCTGCACAGACACACACGCGTGCACACACACACACTTACAAAAAACACATCCACACTTTCTCTCTCACATTCATGCAGAGAGTTTGTGTTGTTCAAAATATCCAGAGACTTGCTGGTGTTGTTTGTCATCTGTGCCTGCAAGCGCTTACATATGCTGGAATGTTTTAGAGATCTAAAATGAAAAATGATGCAACTGATGTGACAAGTTTCCTCTACGCCTGAGATAAAATCCCTTGCATCATGTAAGTTGCCTGCACGTTATCGTTTAAGTTGTCCAAAGTCACGGCTCCAAGTTATTATCAGGAGGAAATCAGTGTGCAAATAGTAAATCCCTTTTTTTTCTTAATATTTTCCGTACGCACGGTGACACATCCCATCTTTTCTACACAAAGACAATATTATGGTTTGCAAGGGTCAACTCTAAACCACGACACAGTCACAGATTTATTGTATGGACACAGAAGAATGGAGGTGGAGAGGCAAGGAGAGGATGGCTGGCAGAGCTGGGCCATGCTGTAGTTACCTCGGGGGTTGCTAGACAGGCAAGCATGTTGACAGCAGGGAGGCGAACAGGAAGGCTGGCATGTATGGGATGATCCATAGTAGCTGTGATTGAGGCTGAGGGTGCATGGTGGTAGGCAGGAAGGCACGCTGAAGCCTAACAAACAATCTGGCCTGGAGCGGGTGAAGAGCCGGGACAGAAATACTGCTGGGCTGATGAGTAGATGCACTGCACAATGTGCTATGACCAGTAGAATATACGCCCACTTTGGTTTGCATTACAGGTCATGAAACCCGCTATTTTTTGGAGGGTGTCATGAGCCATTGGTCTGAATTGATGAACTGGTGCATTCATGTGCTCCAGTGTGCGCCCACTTCCAAGTTCGAAAGTTCGAAAGTCGTCCTTCCGACCTTGGCGTGTTCACAGTTGAAATGTGGGAGAAACGTGGTTTATGTTCTGTTGCTCGGAGCATTTAAACGACACGTTGACAGCTGTTTCTGGTATTTCAGTGACAAGGAAGAGCAAAGGAGACGGATCATGTAAGCCGTGAGATATATCTCACAAACGCGCATGTTACCACTACCCTAAGGTTTACTTTCGGCAGCCATGTTCCAGTATGACATCAACTTGGCAGCTGGTGTAACAAGGTTGTCGCTGACTTCAAAGTTGTCCATCTCCAACTTGAGTGGGTGTTAGTGTGAACTTTCCCAATCGAAGAAAGGTATTTTTCTGATTCTTCCGACACCACAAGAATGCACTACGGACCTAGCCTAGGCAATATAACCTGCTGATGTACAGGCCTTATAGCCCCACAACACAAGGGAAAATGCTTGAGCACATTTTTTTTTTATGCTACTGGCATTTATTTGAGTGACACCATGTAAAATGAAAGTGTACATGCGCCACAGAATAGCTGTGTCTACTGTGTTTAGTCTTTCATGTTATATTGGCAGACCAAAACGATTTTCACTCTGGCCAACATGGCAGAAACCTGTAATTTAAGGTAATACAACGAGACAGAGCACAGATAGTAGTGATAGGTCAAGAAGAGGAACTCTGGCCTGTCACACAGCCTGTAATTTTACCTCAGGCCTGGCTGATGTGTGTTTTTATTTTTGAGCCAACATCACTTTGACTTCACAAGGAGGTACTTTGTCTGGCACATGAAGAAGCAACCTTTCAAAATCTTTGTCATTTCTCTCCAAGCATCTGTTAAAGCATATAGAGAGGCTGCATTTGTCTATTCACTGTATTTAATTTATTAAATTGATATGGCAGGCTGCAGGCAGTTATCTGTTAATTATCTGATATCTATGTAAAGTTTGATGGCAGATGGTGTTTTTTTATCCACTGCTTGTTGATTTAAAGGAGAAAGTTCAGTTTGAGCTGACCCAAGTTCAAACAGAAACTGAAAATTTCATTTCGGACCTTCATTCAATCCTTTAAAATAATTTGTGATGATGTGAAGACACCCAGGCAGACAGGAAACACAAACGTGTTCACATTTCAAAGGTGTTATCTTTTATTGTGTATCCCTGGAGAGAGTAGACTGTGCTCACTAAACAACATTATATTTGTGCAAGACGACATTGTGTGCAGTCCTCTTATATTTATTTGGGGTTTTATGTGAGCAACACCACTGGGAGTAAATACAAAATTGATGTCAACTTAACAGGGCCTGTGAGAAGTGATAGAGCAGCTCCTCTATAGAGCAGGACATCGAGTTTTATAGCCAGAATGAATGTTACAAACCTCCTGGCTGCCCTGAGATTAACAGCCAAATCATTTGGTTTACAGATGTCTCCCATTAATAAGAAACGGCTGAGAAATAAAGAGCAATGTTGATACACTGACGTGTCCGCCTGTGTGTCTATAAGTGCCAAGGTGGCTCTCAGTTTACTTGTTTGTTTGCTTTAGTTTTGTGTTTGGCGTTGTTGGAGCACCTGAGGCAAACTGTGTAGGCGTGTGTTTGAGGAGAATAACAGCAGACAATAGGATGAATTGTATCTCACAATATAAAATGAGTACATTTATATAAAGTATCACACCAGTAGTTATCACTTACTGTAAAAATGTCCCTCTCTGTGGGGTCTGCATCAGTGTGTACACTAACATTTGCCTTTCAAGTTGTCAATGTATTTATGTTCAGACACTATAAACTGCGTTTTCATTTGGTTTCTTCATTGTGTCAGTCAGGTCTGGCCCTCTCATGCATGAATTATTAAAGGTCCCATATTATGAAAAACACGTTTTCTCTGGTCTCTACAGATAAAAGCTGGTCCCCCCTAAGCCTGCCAACCCCCAGAATGAGGAGAGAAAGTGATTCCTGCATGGTCTCTGCAGCCCACCCACTGGTAAAACAGCGTTCCTACAGGCTGTTCATCTCCTTTCGTTACGTAACATTACGTATCATTTTTATAGACCGGCTTCCTCTGTGAAGTGATAGGAGATATCTGAGGGGAGGGTGTTTATCCCGAGGTGAAGTTCGGTGTGTCCAGCGGTAAGATAGCAGTGTTTCTTTCAGAGCTAGACATGCAAATTGCTCTGTTGTTGGTTGTGAGAATCAACATAAGTGCCTATATTGTCTCAGCTACAGAACAACAGGAGAGACGGTGGTTGCGTTTCATTTTTGAATGACAACGTGCAACATCTTCTGCGGTTCGTGTACGTTTGTGTGTGTGTGTGTACTAACCGCTTCACATCAGACTGCTTCAGTAACAAGGGTCAGTACAAAGCTGACTTTGCCTCGACACTGACCCTCGTAAAAGGATCAGTTCCAACCATACGGGACCCAGCAACTGCACCCGAGCCACAGGTAAGTGTCACCATGGTTTGATAGTATTTACAGTTGCCTACGAGTATGGTGAAGTCAGGTGGAAATTGGCTAACTTGTTAGCTCCACTTCGGTCCGCTATGCGATGCCGTTTGAAGCGAGTTTAATGTTAATAATATCATAATGGAACTTGGTTGTCACAGTGAAAAGTCTGGAGGCATACAGACTGGAGACAGAGACGATGCAAACAGTGTCCAAGAGTTTGGAGACTGTGTTGGAGACAAACACTGCTTTCGCTAGCTGTTAGCCATTAGCTACATGACAGTAACTGTAACAACACATACGAACAAACTAACATCATTCAGACACACTAACCATTCTGAAACATCCTGCTGCAGTCACAGAGTCTGTCATGGATGGGTTTGGGGCAATGCATATCGAATACAGTGTTGTTGGACCTCTGACAGCTGTGTGAAATTGATGAAAAACAGTATAATATGGGACCTTTAAATCACAAATTTATAAATGTTTTTCAGTGTTGTCTTTGACTCTTAAACAAGTAAATAATAATCATGACAGTAACCCTTTAATATGTTATTTTGAAGGAGTTATGAGATGTTAGAAATACTTTTAACTAGATTTTAGTCTTAATTTTCTTGAACGTCTTTCATTCTGCGAAATGGTGCCAGAGGTGCTTGTTGCTTGTCTACCACCGTCATTATGAATTCATGCTGCCATATCTCAAAATAACTAAAAGATACAAAGAGAAAATGTTTGTGGAAAAGGCTTTGGGGGAGTCTGCTTCTCTGTAAATAGAACATGGCGTTCTAACTTCAGTTGGTTGAGAAAGGCCTCCAGATGTATCTTTGTGTAGTGCACGAAAGGGTTAATTACCTCACAGATATGTATAATAAAAATAAAAATACACAAAAATACCATAAAGCAATTTTTACTTATGCACCACAGTATAAAGTAGAAGAGCTATAATCTCCCATGTATAATATGAAATTCATCGTCGAAACCTTATAGACTGGTTGGTGTGTCGGTGTACTGCATCTCCACCAGGTGGCAGGCTACAATCACAAACTCCTCCATTGTTGAGCATTGCCTGACATCACTTTCACCAGCCAGCATATTCAATGAAAACAGCCAGTGGTGTTTAATGATTGCAAAATCAATTCTTTCCCATTTTAGACTTCCTGCTTTGATCTTCAAGACACATCCTGACATTTCAGTGCTGTCATCGCATCAGATGCTAGAATATAACATTTTGAGTTCAGCTGCTGATGGCGGGAGGCAGCAGGTGTTAAAGGAAGTGGTGTAGCGCTCCAGTCATTTATTGATCGACACTGAGACTGATCGCCATGGCAAACATCAGTGGTTTTGGTCCTGACTCAGGTCTTGTCTTTCACTCAAGTCATTTATAAAGACTAATTGATCACCTGAATGGAGACTATGTTGAAGTTGAGTGTGATGGACTAAACAACAAATTGGATATTACAACAGGGGGCAGGAGAGCTATACAAAAGACTAGTACATCATGGCAAATGAGGCTAAATAACACCAATACTTAAATATATATTGATTTTATCTTAATGTAGTAATCAAGTGAAGTAGAGAGATCAAATAAAGGGAAAAGAAATGCCTTCAGAGGACTTTTGCACTGAGGAACAGCTTGTACTTGCTTGTTTGATAAGATCATCACAAAGCAGCGAGAACGGTAATCAAAGATGGAGGACATCAGTGGTATTCGGCTTACTCAATTCCAATCTTTTTGATTGGTGAAATACATATCTTTTTGGCAACTGTTTAAAGTGAGCAGTTCCTCTTTGCCGCTGTAAATCAAAGACAGAGTCGTCTCTTTTTGAAGCCTACGTCCTTATCACTGGAAATCAGATTCCATCTTTGTTCTATGAGTGGACACGGCTCTAAATCAAGTGGCCCATTGAGATCTGGCTCCACATTTGAAGTACCACCTTTCATTGGAAAAATGTTTTCCCAGCGAATGTTCCCACACATTCCTAATTTGTACGGTATCTATCTTGCCATGTTTCATACATGACACAGAACAAAATCAGCATATTAACACTGATTGAGTTACACGTTCACACAAGACTGTTTTTAATCAACAAAGTGTGTTTTTTTGGGGGGGGGGGGGGGTGAAATGTAATCACACCTCGGAACATGCTTGATTAACAGATACAGATAAGGTACTGAAAGGAGGCGACAATGAAAATTTCCACTTCGCACATTCAGTCCGTTCTGTATGTACACAGCTGCAAAATGTTCACAGGCTGTCTTTTTGGCCACGCCGGCTACATGTGGCTCTGAGGCTAAGAATGTAGGTCTGTCAGCCAGTCCGCCACTTGGTCCCGACTGAAAAATCTCAACAGTGTGGGACAGACTGCTTTAAAAATGTATACAAACACTCATAGCCCCGAGAGGATAGATCCCCCTGACCTCTGGTTGAATGCTAGCATGCTAACGCTACACTAGCATGGTGAAATGGTGAACAGTGTACATGCTAAACATTAGCCTGTTAGCACTGTCACTGTAAGCATCGCTAGACTGTCTACATTAGCATTAAATTACACTAGCATGGCTGAAGACATTCTGTCTATGCATGTGTGTTAATTGCACACATTTAGAAACTGCTCACAGTTTTCTTTCTTTTCTGATCATATTGATAGTGACTAAAACATTAATCAAGGCATTTAGGCCCTGCTGGAAAAACCAGCACAGACCAGCAACAACATAAATTGTGTTTTGGTGCTGGTCTGTCCTGGTTTTTCCAGCAGGGCGGTTACTATTAGCATCTCGAACATCTTGTTTCAAGGTGTAATTTGTAAGAAAATGGTAGAATTCATAGGTAGTTTTAAAACTATGTTGAGCAGCATAGCCCTGTGAGCTGGGAGCTAAGTCACCCTATTAACTGACATGATTCTGCTCCTACTGCAGCCTTGGATTATGTCGGAAGGGTTATTGGGAGAAGTATGAAGTACTGATGAAGTATTAGACAAAAACAAATGTTTTTGAAAATCCATCACAATCCTGAACTACAGTGTACGGATGTCACGCTGCTTCCTGCTCTGATGGTAAATGTTATCACTTATGATTGTGTGTCTGCTGTGTATAAATGTCCCTAGAGCATAGGACACAGAGCTAGATGCGGGGTTAGAAAAACACAGATTCATGTTGTGGTAATATAATCCACCTCCCCAGGGAAGGCACCCACTGTTGACATTTTTTCAAAACGGATGTCACCCAGCCAAGCGCAGACAGACGTCACATGCTAAGAGAGAAGAATCACACTCGTATTTCGCCTATGATCGGGTTTTTTTTGGAGTACCCTTGTTACATTTTGTGCCTGCGAACAGCTTATGCCGGTTTCAGAAACCTGGATTTTACCCCAGCTTTTAGAAACCTCAATATGATAGACGCCAGGACACTGTGGCATGTAAATACCTCAGCCAGGTTTCAAAATACAGAGACATCAGCAGGCAGACGATCAGAAACCTGCATCATGTATAAGGTGATTTGAATAACCCTGTTTCTTGATGCCATATCATGAATACAATCAAAAACAGGATATAACATCAAACCACAATACTAATGCACATCTAAATACACTTAACAAGAACCAAAAAAGTATATCACATCACTCTGGTTCTCAGATCTTTACACTGGCTTCCAAAATTTCACAATCCTTCTGTTGGTCTATAAAGCACTGACTGGTTTCGGGCCAAAAAACATTTCGAATCTGCCGCAACCTTATGAACCATCCAGTCCAAAGGGATCATCAGGTAGAGGTCTGCTTTCAGTCTCAAGAGACAGAACTAAACATGGAGAAGCAGCGTTCAGATATTATGCACCACATATCTGGAACAAGCTCCCTGAAAACTGCAGGTCCAGGTGTCACCTTCTTAAAATCAAGGCTGAAGACCTTTCTGTGCTTTGAACTGCGCTGTCAGTTTAGTCTAGACTCTTTTAAACCTATTCTCCTTTAGATAATTTCCCTAATTTTTTACTTGTTCTAATCTGTTTTTTCTTGATGTCTTCCTACTTGTTTTTAATGTATTTTAATTTAATTTTTACACCCCTGTAAAGCACTTTGGAGTTACCTTGTGTCTAAATTGTGCTATACAAATAAACTTGTATGTGACTTTCTCATAATCAACACACAGCAAAAGGACCCTGAACAACAGCACCTGCTGTGACCAAACTGTGTCATATAGGACAGCACAGATTGGAGCCACACTTTAATAAAAAAAACTGTCATCTGAGGGCAAACAAATATGTCCTGTCAATTCTGTGACAGAAAAGAACCCTAATCATCATTGAATGGAAGAAGGAAAGCTTGAGATTCTGCGCGCCCTTTCGAATTCAACTCGCTATGGTTTTGCCCAAAGCTCAACACAGCCATTACAGAGAAGGAAAAAAAAGAACCCTATTCAGTCAGGTTAGCCTCTCAATACATAATCAGTGTATGAAACCTGCAAGACATAACAGTAAATCACAATGACATTCCAAAATATCACGCAAGCCACTGATTGATTAAGGCTGCCCCTGTGGTGTGTCCTGAACTGCACTTCCTGCATCAAAATGTTATTTATGTTTCTCTCAGCCTTACATTTTCTAGCATCAAGTGAAACATCATCTTTACATCCTTGACTTCATCATTTTATTTTACAATAAAGCTGCTGCGGGCACACTGAAGTCTCTGCCGTGCTGGAAATAGAGAAACTTTTATAACCATTGTTACTGTTGCCACTAATGGTCGTCCCTAAATACATTATTCCCCTTGTATCTAAAGCAATATTTCAAGGAAATTGGCATTTTTGTGCGATTTGCTGCCTACCACAGTTCTTGGAGTGCAACGCCACTGTCCTGAATACAAAATCCCAGGTCTGGAACAATCTGTCAGACACAAGTTAGGTGACGAGTACAAAACTTATGACCTCACAACAATGCCATGTGTCAAAAACTTTGTATCTTGAAGTAAACATGTATGTAACGCTGTGATCCCAGCCTCTCTCAATGAAGCTGCCTTAAGTGGTGTCTGCTCCCACAGCAGTCTAAACATTTCACACTTGAACCACAACAGCGACACTTTCCGGGAGCTTTCAGCTAGTCTGAGTTTACGTGTGAACTTCAGCTCTGATGCTTGAGAGCATTAAAATCTGAAAGAAAAAAAAGCATATGTTTGACCTTGGCCTGCTCTCTCTCTTTTTTTCCCCCAAATGCCTCAATTTGAGCCCAGAAACTCACTCAAAAATCCTGCCTAAGGAACAACCTCGTCGGCAAAGGTGCTGTTTTGATGGATTCACATGGGGATGGGATAATCATCAGCAAGCAAAAAACATTCTGACTGACTCAAGCAATACACTTTGTATGACTGACACAAAACTTCACAAAATATTTGTGAAAAAAAGATCTAACAGCTAATCTAATACTGCATTACAAATTACTAAACCTCCAGACATTCCACTGAAACAGTCCTCTGGGCTTACATGATAGAATGTTTTTTCTTTGTGATTTGGGAATACCAAAATGCAGCTTGTTATGAGCTATGTATTGAGAATGCTGGTTTTGGATACCTGACGATGAATCATTAAACAGCCAGACAGATAATATTTCCAGCCTTGACTCTTGGAAGAGACGTGAGCACTGGGTCACTCACCAGCTCCGGCCATCAGTCTGCATCCAGAGGCTCCAGAGGGAAACGATGTGTCGAAACACCTCTAAAAGTTTGGCTTTACATAAAGGTTTGTTGCGGTAAATCCAGCAGTAGATTTATCGACTGCGCTTTTCTCTGTTGGAGTAAGTGTGAAATGCTTTTTCGCTGGAATCGTTGGCAGCTTGGAAGTACAGAAGTCATTTGTCTCCGTGTGAAGCCTAAAAATGAGGGCTTGTTTGTCTCAATGGGCAGGTGGATGTTTGAAGTCAGAGTTGCAAAGGATTGAAGCAATTATTCTCTGTACCTCCCAACACATATTGGTAAGATGATTTTTCATTTATCAGTCTCATGTGTCACCATCATGGAGCCATCATTTTTACAATTAAAATACAATGTAGGTTCCTGAGAGCCCCAGACTCAATTTCCTTGCTATACTAAAAAATGAAGCTGCATTTAAACTTTTAAACCACATTTTTACTGATTAAAATATTTATGCTTCAACTTAAAATTGACCTTACTACCCTTCACTTATGGTGGGTTATTATTTTTGTCACACTTTTTCCACACATTTGGTAAAACTGCATTTAAATGCAGCTGATTTAATCTGATCATCATTCTGCCCTCATTCTGCCCACTAATATAACCCTTATTAGCCGATACTTCTGATATTTTGCACCAGAGCACATTAAGTTAATGTAACGCACATTGCAATGATCAAAATGTCTTTGGGTTATCAAAGATTTCCATATTTTGCATTGTACATTATACAACAGATCAGAACAGGTGATTTAATGTCCCATTCTGCCAAAGGTGTGTGTAGATTGTGTCAGAACTGGGAGTTGGTCATCTAGTGTGCCTTCAGCAAGGACTCACAGTCATCCTGATTTGCATCCCTGGCAGCGAGCTCAGCTGTCCACGAAAACTCATCTTAGCCTCATTATGCACATGCAGGCTGGACATTTTATGCCAACTGTGGTGTATGTCAGGCCCAGACTTATTTGCTGTTGTTTGCAAATATGCCAGTAATTAACGTTTACATTTTTTGAATATATGTCAGACATCCCATTTGTTTCTGCCTTTGAAGTACACCCTGTCTAATTAGAAACTGTGCAACACTGGCGGCAGGAATACAGCAGGAATAACAGCAGCCACTTCTCTTCTCTTCCGGACAGTAAACATTAGGACCAAACGTGATTGCTGTACATCTCCTTTCAAAAACCATGAGCATTAATACGCTGTCACAAGAGCCTCCACTCTTCTTGGACTATGTTCCCAAAACTTTTGGAACCCAAAAGGATTTGCACTGATAAGGCCTGGCGTGAAGACAATGTTCCAGTCACAGCAAACTCTGAAATCTTTCATTTCTTGCTTTGTGCATAAGAGTATTGTCATGTTTATAAAAAAGGAGAGCGCTTTTATCAAACTGTTTCCATAGAGTTAGTTTTAGTTGTATAAATATTGTGTGCTTCAAATTCCCTTAATTGGAATTAAGGGGTCTAACCATCGATACAGCCCAAGACCAAATGAACAAAAACACAGTATTTTAATCTCAAAATGTTGTATTGGCACAGTGTACAAATACTCCTCTATTCCGAATTTTACCTAAACCGTCATTAGACAACTGTATTGGTTAAACACGTCATTAAATAAATGTAGGTTACAATCATGACACAGGCCGCGTTTGGATTGATTCTCCATAAACCTAACTTTTACTACAAAATTTGTCCGCTACCAGGCACAGAGTATCCTGGGAAAATGAAAGCTGAGTGGTGAACCAGTCAGGCTGGCAGCCTGGCACCGTTTCTATCTGCTTTCACATCTCCACTGTAGACAGAATGAAAAAATACTTAAGAAGTAGGAGGAAAGTCTTTTGTTTCCACTTAAAGTGAAAAATAAGAAAGTATTACTATCAACATATACTTTAGGTACCCAAAGTCTAAATTACTGTCAAAAATGTTAATCTGTCATATATTATCCAAAAAAGATAAACCAAAAAAACCCCTAAACATTTAATTTCGACAACCTTGATTACAGGCTATGATTCCCTGTGCAATCACATTAGCAAGGTAACCTTACCATATGCTGGTGGCTGTGGCTCAGGGGTAGAGCTAGCATCTTGTTATCAGAAGATCACTGGTTCGATTCTCTTGGTCTTCATATCAAAGGGTCCTTGGGCAGGATACTGAACCCCAAACTGCTCCTGGTGTGCTGGTTTTCACCTTGCATGGCAGCCACAAACAAAGGCATCTGCTGTTATATACAAATGCTTATATGCTAAATCACTGAATGTCACCTAACGATGTATTATTGAATACTGCAGTTTTCTGAAACCACTGGAGAAGTTGTAGAAGGTGAAGGTAACATTTTGATTTGAACTGACTATCAACCTGCTCATACTGATCATGTGACGATTCACTGTCATGTGGTTATCTAGACCTGTCATGTTACTGCTCATCTGTCTTCATCAATCATGTGACTGTCTGCTAACCTATAAATGGGAGAGCCCAAAGGCGGCCATTTTGTACTGCCCTGATGCAGGCCTTAATGAGTGAAATGTGTAGGCATGTGTTTTTTTTTTTGTTTTTTTGTTTTGTTTTGTTTTTTTTACTGTTGTTGTGATCCAACAGCCATGATTAATTAAAGTCTTGTTAGCTCATTATACTCTTATGAGTGCCTTTTGATGAGAGTCTCATGAGAGACTTTTTCTACGATTCTGAAGAGCAAGACTCCGAAACTGATGAGCACCAGAGGGACACCATTATCCACAACTGAGCAGCATTCCTTGGATCCAGTTTTTCAGCTGGTGAAGGTAACCTGCCTAACGTTTGCCATGCCACAACTGCTGCCCACCTTCTGTATATATGACAGTACAGGCTGCCCTAATATGCAACAGAATGTTATGAAATGGTTGAAGAAACCAGCCTTAAAGTGTACATTGCTTTATTTGTACAGCTGGAAAAGGATACTGGATAGCTTCAGAACTGAAGCACAGTATATATATATATATATATATATATATATATATATATATATATATATATATATATATATATATAGGCAGGGGTGTCCATATACTTTTTGTTGAGTACATGTTAGACTTTCCTCATGTAACAATCCATATTCTGTTGTTGTGGATGTTTAAGGCAGATATTTTAATATTAAGACTAATGAGATGCAAATGAGGTATCTGAAGGACAGTATAATGGATGTGAATATCACATAGACCCCTCAAAGTGACTGACACGATGCTGTTACACAACAGACTGTCTACAAAGGCAAACGGAAGCGTACATGTCCTCTGACATCACAATCTAACCCCCCCCCATAGCTTGTAATGTGTTAGACTCTGTGTGTGCCATCTCTCGCATCTGATCCAGTCCATTTACCTTTTAGCCTCGCTGTCTGTCTCATCTCGCTCTCTGCATGATTCATTCTTCACCTGCAGTTTGAAATGCACTTACTGTAGGGTCAACAGATTGGGAGACCTGCGGTGGAGGAACCTACTGGAGAAAGCGAGGATAAAAGCAGTGGTAGCTAAGGAAACAGAAGGTCATAGGGACAGAAACCAAAGCAGTTCAGAAAATGGGAAGTTAAATTGTTGGTTGACCCCAAAAAATGGTTTGATGATTTCAAATGTGAAAGCATAATTTGCAGGGACAGTCAGTTACACAGATCCAAAAATGGAGCTGCAGTAAATGATCTTACACCTGTGATGTGAGATGTTGAACACGTGCAGTTTACATCCCCCTAGTATTCAGTCCAACTCAAAGTGAGACAAAGAACAAAGACTTAATCTCCCTTTAGGCTTTTAGATTTGATACAGATTGTGTAGTTAACTGACTCTGTAGCAAAGGCCCGATGTTCACGGCGAAGAAGATTAAATGAATGCCTCCTTAAATAAACACAGCAATCAGACACTTGAGTGGAAATGAGTACAAATACTTTTTGCTCGTTGAGAACACAAACCAGCCGGTGTTTTTCCATTATAAATCATTGCATGTCTGCGCCGCTCTTCCTTTTTGCAGTACAGGCTGTAGCCATAGCTTACACTGATTAATACAGATGCCCAGGGAGGTGAGAGCAAAGAGTGTCCAGTGATCCCGGTGGCGGTTTAGTATTGATTTGCCATTTGACATAGCCACAGTTATTGAAACTAATGGAGGGCCCGTCAAGGGGACTGAAGAGAAAGGAGGAGAGGGAAGGTGATGAGTGGGAGAAAAAGCATTTGGTGGTTGGAAGGCAGAGAAAGAAAGCTGGAGTGAGCGCAGTGCCCTTTTATGATGGTCTGGTGAAGTTTGCTATGTTTTCACCTGTTGCAGTTAATTGCAGAAACAGCTTCTGGCAGAAACGCTGTGAAGAATCACGTCCGGGAACTTAAGTGAAACTGGTCTGTGAAATTGAACGTTGGTTGTTTACATTTTGAACGGAATTGTGCGTATAGAAAGTCTCAGCTCTGCTTTGTTTTGACACTATGCTCATAGTGTCAAACTGCTGACAGGCTGACGTGAGGGTGAGTGGGTTCCTTGATGACCCTCACGGACTTCTTGAAACATCGCTGGTCATACAGTTCCTGCAGGCTGGGCAGCTCACACTTGGTGATGGCGCTAGGCTGGGCTGTGTGGATTACCCTCTCCAGCGCCTTACAGTTCCTTGGTGGTACAGCTGCCATGTCAGGTGATGAAGCTGCCTGTCAGCAGGGTCTATATGTTGCTGTTGTAGAAGTCCCTGAGGATCTGGGCAAATTTCTTTCGGTGCCCAATACCGTAGAGGAACTGCTGGATGACGGCGGCGATGTGACCAGCTCATGTCGGGTCCCCATGGCTGCTGACACGAAGATATTTAAAGCTGTCCACCGTCTTGACCCCAGCAGTGTGAAGGAAGGGTTGAACTTCCAGTGTGAATTCAATCACTGGTTATGTTTTGTTTTATGTTAGCACAATGATTCTAATTATGACAGTCTAAAGTTGTGTTATATCAGTGTCCTTAAATCTTTCGCCACAATTTCATGTTTAACATTCTTACTCTTTGTATGAGTTTCACTCTCCATGTTGTCTTTCATGTAGTTTTCAACACTGCCTCAAGTAAAGACCTCGGGTCGCCAACAAAAAAAAAAAGAAAAAAAAAAGTATTTTAAGCTTACTGGATAGCTGTGCGCCTACACATACAGTACTGTGTAACAAGGACAGAGTCCGTGGAGGTCATTTTGGAGTGCACTTACAAGAGACTTAGAACACAATTTCTTTTTAAGTATGAGGAACTCCTGTTATTGTGGGTAAAACTGCATAATGAAAGCTGCTTCTTATTCTGCCCAGTACCCTCAAGATTACAAACTTACGCCTACATTCGTTGAAGTGTGCTGTGAAGCAAAAGAAAGTCTTTTTGGACTAACAGACTTGACTTTTCTTGCACACACAGTATGCTAAATGTGTTTTCCGTCTCTTGACTGATCGGGGGAGGGTGAAGGCTGAACAAGTCAAAAGTTCAGGGCCATTTCTCATTCGCAGTTAGCCCTGACGCTGATTAATAAAAGGGAGTTATTACATGTTATATAATAATACAGTCCTGTCTTAGTAAGGCCCTGCAGCTGTTTGTGCTGGAGATTGTTAAAGGGACAAACTTTTGGTTGTAAACATGGCGTATGATTGAGAGTAATGAGCAATATTATAAAAACTGCAATCGAAGCACAAAAATGACAAAAACGAGGAAAGTTGAGGCTTAACTCAACTGTTCATGATGAGCGAGCAAATTAAAATATGTGCATGTTAAATTTCGCCCAAGTGTGGCCGATAGCTTAGACCCTGCAAGACATGCAGAGCAAAAAAGCTGTTAATACAAAACATTCTGTTTAAAGCAGGGTGATATGTGATTGTTTCCTTCAGTTCAGTCATTTATATGCAGGTGAAAATTGTGACATCAGGATGTTGAGAAACAATGAACAGAACCCCCGGAGGACGTAGAGATATCCTGGTGAGGGTTATAAAGCCGAGTCAGGATAGCAGGACAGAGATGAGTGAAGGGTGTGGCACTGGGCTCAGCAGGAGGAACGCCGCTCGGGTGGAACGACCGCAAATCTCTTGTGAAAATGAGCCTTTCAGAGAGCGTGAAATGACAAGCGCCCGGACAGAATGTGAACAACACTATTATCCCACGAAAACACGCACATTCGTATCGGTAAGCAATCCGAAGCCATGTCGTATACGTGAAAATTCATAACCTCGCCGTTTTGATTTCAATTGCTGTGTTTTAAATCTACATTCTGTAATATGGTTTACAGCGATTTGCATCCGTCACCTTGTTCCACATAACGACACGGGACTGAACACGAACAATCTTCTCTCTACACCAGGCGGATGTGCTGTGGTGCACTGGATGAGTACGATGGCAGGTTTAGATAAAAAAGTCTTGAACAGAATTAAAGCCCCGATAACTGACGGTAAACCCACACAGGTGTCTCCACTTATTCTGCCTGATTAGATCTCTTCTCAGAACAGTGTGGGTGGGAACACTGACATCTCACATGTACTGCTGTTAGTTTTGCTGCACCTGCTAAAGTGAAACTTAGACCATTTTTACTGTGAATGTGCAGCGCTCGCTCAATTTCCACTGATTGGGAAAAATGAAACTGTCTTGTAATTCTGCCTCTCTTTTTTTGTGGCAATTCATTTAGGGTAACTCCAATTTTACCCACTGAAGTGTGTTCACAGGTCTTGTGCTGTGCTACAGGATGTGTGAAAAACGTGGTTCAAAGCCTTTTGTAGCTCCAGAGGGAGGTGCACGTTATCTGATACAACTGCCTACTGTGATGTGACTGCCACATTGCATTGTGGGTTATGTAGGCACCGGATTTTGAAAAGGAAGAAGAATGCATAGAATACACAAAGGCAGTACGTATTTCCAGATATCTCTAATAAGTTGATTGTAATGGGAAACCATGTTTCCATGTCCAACACCTGGCACCTGCATTTTCCACATTATTATCAGATTATGTGCAGCTTCCTCTGGAGCCACAAAAGGCTTTATACTGCTTGTTGCCCCTACATATGTAGTTGTATTCTCCAAGACCTATAAACACACACTTTAATGTGTGGTGGAATAACCCTTTGATAAGTGAAGCCACATGCAGACAAACAGGTGTAGCTCCTTTTGAGCTATCTGACTCTATTTCATTAGTGTTGATACATATTTTTTTTTCAGATGTAACTAGAGTTTTATTGATGAGTTGATGAATCGATTAGTCAATTAACAGAAAAAAAAAACTGATTAACAGACTAGCAGAAACAGTTGCTGTATAGTACATATTACAACATTGTCTGGATTCATCCTCCTATGTGCTAATATTTTCTGGTTTCCCTGGGCTTCTAAAACAGTAAACTGGATAGAAGAAGACATCTGAAGATGTCATTTTTACCATTGTTTGACTTTTTTCCAGACTATGTGAATGATTAGTCCAAAAAATTGCCCTCAGTGATACAACATATAAGCCGCAGTGGGGCTCCAGCCAACCTCAACCTTGACTAGATGTCTATTCAGCTTGTGTGATTAAAACACCTTGTGTGGGCGTGCAGGGCTTTGGGAGGTCTTGGGCAGAATAGACCTGTTTCACAGCAGACATTTTACATTTTAAAAGCAGGGAAAGCGCAGGTGAAATTTTAAACGTTAATGATGGCTAGTACAACTTGTGGTGGCGATGACTGGCCGCATTTCGGCAGACTGAAAATGTCAGCGTTTCCTCTTTTTTTGTGTGCAATTAACGCAGTATCTCGACTGATTTTTAATCCGCTGTGTTCATCATGTAACTCTGAATGGATTGTGCAGCTTCCGTCAGACAAAGACCTTGATTGAGAAGCACACCAATATCATTTTAAGTGTGTAAGGTGGGTAATTAGGACGACGTAGATGGATCATCAGGGTGGCTAAACTCAGAGCAGATAAGTTGAATAAACAACAGAATAAAGAGTTTCTCATGTGTTTTCACTTGTTCCCTTAACAATCTTTCATCCAATATGATATTAAGAAGGTGTCCACAGAAAGACAATAATGGTTGGACATGAACAGTAAAGGTTTGCAGAATGTGCTGACAAAATATAAACGCTGGAGAAAACTCAAACACACTTGTGGAAAACATACAGACCCAGACCAGGATTCATTGCCACACATATCTGATGCTATGAATACTTGTGCTGACAGCACAGCAGAGATGACTGACCTCTTCACGGTATTTATGTGCAGCGCAGCAGTTTGCGGTGTTGTTGTTTCCCCGCATCAATAAAAAAAAAAAACTTGTGCCCTTGAGTTGAGGCAATGAATCCATAGAGTGTATAAATCCACCTTTGCAGCTTTTCAGAGGGACAAAAGTTCAGGCGAAAATACATCAGGACCAGTGAGGGTTTACCAAGGCAAAGCACTGTGGCTCTCTTTTCCTCCGGACATGTATATATGCAGGTAAATAAACTGGTGATGATTAATTCTCCTCAGCCTGCACAGATATTTTTAGCTGGGTCAGCTGCATAACGACTCCTTAATTGAGTTTTGCGTTTTCTAATGCGGCATCAGAATTATCCGTGTGCCCCTAAATGTTGAGCACCGCCATCTGGGGCATCATGTTGATGACTCAATATTCCGCTAATTACCTGTCAATCCAGCCAGTACGACAGGTGCCATAATCTCACAAACAACTCTCAATCAAGAGCAAAAATGCCGTCACGACTCTGGGTAAAAAAAAACAAAACTCTGCACCCCTTATTTAGAAAATGACAGAGATGGAGAGAGAAGGGACATGAGGAGGCTAGAGTGTTTTAGACTGTTGGTAAACAAACAGCAACAAAAACGTCACCTAAAAGACTGGAAATTTTCTTCTAATAAAGGCATCATTTTGAGCATTTTTACACTGAGTATGTGAGCGAGCAGAGGTTGTTGACTGATGCTGAAGTGGAGTTATTTCAGAAAAAGAGCACCGTGTACTTGGTTTTTCCTTTTCTTTCAGAGCTCCATTTTTTTTTTTTTTTTTAATTTGATTTTCAATAAGTGAACCAAAAGAAGGACCTTGCAGGGAAACAAATTTCTTTTTTTTCCTGATTGAAACTCATCTGTATCACAGCATATCCAGTCTGTCCTGGCAAAAAACAAACACACAGACATCCACAGCTGACTTTATCAAGCCAAAACGTGCGTAAGTTTTGACAGTGAAAAAACATGAAGGGTGAGAAATCAATGCATCAAGAGTGCTCATGTTAACAGGTAGTGACTTTTCTTTGTCCACAGGAATGGTCTCTTGGCAGCTGTATCTGTCCTCTGTCATCAGGCCTTTTGTTTTGTTTGTTGTGTGTTTGTGGGCTAAAAATAGATTTGGTGCTCACTACGTCAAGCCATCCATTCAGTTCTAGTCATTCCAGACAGGTGGCGTCTAAAAACTCCAGCCTGCAGTGTTTCATCCATTCACTGATTGACAGATTGTGTGCAGAGATCATCTTTTTATCAGTTATAACCGGTCACAGCTGCCCAGCTGTTACCTAAAAGCAGTGAGACGTATACCTCTGCGCTTTGTTAAGCTGTTTTTGCTTTCCACTTACTGGTAACATCATGAATTAATGAAACACTGTGCTTTGCACTCACAATTGATAATTACACCGGATATCAACAAACCCTGTTGTAAATTGGAGACTGATTGCGGAGTCACTCATGCATTTTAATTTTGGGTGAACCTGTGCAGAGACAAAGGCCGTGTTAATGCTCAGAGTGAAGGTAAGATACAAACATGGCAATTTGTTGCAAGTTGTAAAGATTCAACATTTTAATGACAACGTTGTTTCTCTGCTGCAAGACAATATTCATATTTAACGGAAAGCCATTATGTTGCTTGTTGAAAATTAAAGTATTGCATGTAGAATCTGAAACAAGCATTACAAGGTATAATACATATTCTCTAACAGAGCATGAGATGAGGATTCTGAAAGAGAAGAAAGGGAAGAAGACAGGAAAAAAAAAATAATAGGAGCACAACGTGTGATAAAGGTGCTACCAGGCAGTTTCTCTGGTTTATAGGTCCACTTTATAAGAAAGTACATTCTGAGTCTTAGTTCCCAACCTCTCAAATACTGTGGCTTTGGGATTGTAGGTCAGGTCTGTCGCCATCCCAAAGTGTTGGGTTGGGAATGAAAGTGAAAAATCCACTTTCTGGGTGAAGCGGTGTCTCTGGCTGAAAATGCTACATGGTTTAACAGAGCAATCTGTTTATTTCTCCTCAGTCAGTTAAAAAGAACTTTGCACAGCAATGTGTGGACATTTCTACAATGGACCTTATGAAATGGCAATTTCACAGTTTGACAGATTCCGCCCGCTGTACAATGTCTGAGTGCCGTTACAGTAACTTATCTGTTTCTGATATCATTGCAGAAACATCTGGGAGTCTCAACAGCACATTTTGCAATACACTGCAAGTCAGCAAGATTAAAGAAAGGAAAGCACATTTGCTGCACTAAACAGCTAATTCAAACTAAAGCACATTACAACATTCCTTAAAATGGTTCCAGCTACTTCTCAGTCATTAAAATTCCAGCCTGCATCAATATAGAAATCATTTTCATTCACTGCTGAACACAAGATCTCTACCTTACTGTATTTGATCTGTGTGTACTGGAGGCTTTGATTTCCCACGTCACACTTGTGTACAAAGCATCAGATATACATTTATGTGCAAAATCAGGTACTGAGAGAGAAATTCTACACTTGGATCAATGAACGTGAAAACAGGGGTCTAGTGTCGGACTCTGCTCGTTCATCATTCTACACAGTGAAGCTCAAACATCTACAGGAACAAGAAAAAAGGGACATCTTTTTGAATAGAGAGCAACTTTAAAACTAATAAATACTTTAAAAAAAAAAAAAAAAAGGGCCAGGAGGAGGCAACAATCTCGATAGGGTGGCATTTCCTTTTACTCAAATGTATAGTTTAAATGTTTTCCCCTTTATTAAATATTATGTGACATTATGTAAAGATATACAGCTGTTAGAGAATCTATCCAAAATATCCCTGAGACATAATTCTCCTTTTTTTAAGGCTCAGTGTAGGTAAAGCCCACTTATTTCTCACAATACTCACCAGAAATACTAAAAGCAACAAAAGGTATATAAGATTTGTTAAAACTGACAGTCTTCATAGTTCAAACAGAAACAAGTTACAGGGTACCGTTTCCTCCATGAGATTTACATTCACTTGCATTACCTCATAAGACCATTAGCTTTAATCTCATTACAGATCATGAATTTACTCAGGTTTGAATGAGCAACAGACTGTAAGAGTGTTTTATTTAAAGTCACAAATGTAATTATTTTCTTTATCAAAATGAAATAAATGGACAACGTGATGAAAAACAAAAAACAAAAAACAAACAAAACTCATAACCCCTCACTCAGCTCAGACAATGTTCCTGACATTTTCTGAAATAAAGTTTGAGTTGCGTGAACCAAAACAGAGATAAAGAATGTTGTACTAACCTTTATCAGGTATGCCAAAAAAACCCAAATTCGGCTCCTAAGTCTGCGGCTGCTGGATATGTCATGCTAACATCTGTATCTCTCAGCATGCTTTGATGATTTTCAGCCCCCTAGTGACCAAAATGGAGCACAGGAGCCATCATCGTCCAGAAAATCCAACAGCAGCCATTCTCAAAATTACAGCTGACATCAGAGTGATATTAAATAACTCTTTTGAACAATGACTGGTCGGCGTGCGTTAGACGTAAAGCTTTTGGGGAGCGATAATACATTAGACACAAATTCATTCACAGCTAACAGAACAAAGAGTGCATCAATGTGAGATCATCAAACATAAATCAAAAGGGAAGAGAGCGAGGGAAGTACATCAGGAAAATTAAGTGCCCTGATTGCACGGCTGTTTAATGAGGCTGTTCAGGAGATGAATGACCCTGCTTGACTGTCTCAGTCCTGCGAGGCTGTTATGAGTTAAAACTCTTTCTGGAGGGGTTATAGGGAGAGTGTTGTGTTTGTCAGTCAAGAGGCATAAAATGCCAAGCAACCTAACTAGCCTATTCCAGCTACTGCATTGATGAAGAGGTTCATATTGGTCACATTCACGTCCCAAAACGCAACTTTTCAATCAATTCCACGCCCTGTTTTGTAAGATATAAAATGTCAAATTACCGTAATCCTGCCAGTCTTGTATAGAGGGTTATACCAATGCAAACAATCAACTCTGAGTGCAATCAGATGAAATATATGAGTCTTTGGAGAGGACAGGTGAAGCTGTGAGTAGTAGAGGAAACCCAATTCTTATGATGAAGCTGCATATATTCTGATATAATGCATTGTGTCACTCGGTGGCTAAGTTGCAATGTGGGTAATGTCTATTGTAATCAAATTTGAATTTGGACCACATTAGGTTTCCAGCTAATAGGGGGAGGTCAACAAGCATTTTAAATAATATAAATACAGGCAAGAAAAATGTATTAATATTTCAGTATATTATACTCTTATAGATCAATGCCAGAAGCACTTACACAGCTTCTGGCATTGATCTACATATAAGCAATTACAGAGCTTCTGGCTGGAGAAAAACAACCAGACCGTAACCTTTTAAAAAGAGCCAATACCATGCCTGTACTCAATTCAACCTCGTCACTGCGGTCTGTATCACAGAGTTGGATGGACTTCCTTAAGCATCATCATTTTGGCTGATTTCCTGTCTGTTTTGCAGTTAGCAATCCCCCTCCCTCCTCTCTATGTCCCCACATGAAAGGGGGAGCAGTAATCCTGGGTAGATAGAACTGGTTTTAGCACTGTTTTCATGGCATGACTTGCAAACTGCCCTCAAGCGAGATTCTTTTTCCAACCTAGGAGATTTTAATATTTATTATCTAATGTTTTGTATGACTTCAATTAATTGTCCTTCAGTTGCGGTCGTCTAGTCTGATTTGTGTTTGTTTTTTTATGCCGTGTCTGTCTATTAATTTTTTCTTATTCTCCCTAAAAAAAACAAAAAAAAAACAAAAAAAAAAAAACAAAAAACCCAACAACAAAAAAAACCCCTGATCAAATAAAAGATTAATAACAGTGAAAAAACAAACATCTCAGACTTACATGTTAAGTTGAAAATTTTAATTATTTACTGTGGTTCAGCCAAGTCTGTCCCAGGTGGGTTTAAAGGGGAAAACTAAGGGATGGACCCAAATGCAGATTAGACCGGAGGCAGGATCGGGGAGAGCAAAAGGCGAGCTTTATTCAAACAAAAGCTGCATACAATAGACCAAACCAAAGGCGCTAGTTCCACAAACTAGTAAAAAGGGAAAGTAACAAATCAAAACTCATGGATAAGAAATCAAAATCCAAAAAACACTTACCACTTGGAAACAGGAAAAACAAGGAACTCGAAGGAAGGACCTTGGAGGAGACATTAAACACCATGGAGACACCAGACAGAAGCGATGACCTGACAAAGAGAAGAGGGCAGGCAGAAACTAAATACACAGACACTAATGACAAGACGAGGAACAGGTGAGGTGAGAGGAGGGAGGAGGACAGGTGAGATGATGAGGGGATGACAGAGGAGAAGGCATGAAGGAAACAATGCTTACAGACAGGGGGAGATGGACAAGAAAGGAGGAATGGGAAAATACAGAGGAGAGAACATAGTGGAAAGAGCAGGGAGGGGAACACCAAGAAGACACAAGGAAATCAAAACATAAGACGAGAGACATAAGACACAGAATACATGAACCATAACACATATGTAAAACACATAAGAAAACATGAAGCATGACAAAGTCAGAATCCTGATTACAATCCCAGTATCCACAAGTTCACAAGTATCCACAAGTATAACACAAGTCTTGCTGAATTTGGAGTCTTGTGGAGCTTTATCTTGACGAAACACAAGAATATTCTTTCAAAACTGCAGAGAAGAAAAAGACAGCGAGGAGAGCATTTAAGTTCAATAAAGAAAAGCAAAGTTAATCAAAGAAAACATTGTATTTCCATTTCTATCTAGAGTATATGTCATTTAAGCTCAATATAACTTTCAGAGATTTTAAAACAGACACCAGTGGTATTTTGTTTTCCTTTCCTATCTACATGAGTGCCATCATTCCGCAGAGCTGTAGGACTGCATTCCTCACAGACATCAGATCTCGGTTCAGGACAGTGGAGACGACCCCAGTTGGAGATCCATGGTGATCTGAGAGGAAGAGAATGCATTGGTAAAGATTAGTTTCCCACAAGCTTTGACTTAGCCTCCGAACCTACCGTTTCCCTGGGGCTTTCTGTGTGAGTGGGCCTGAGACAGTGCACAGAAGACTGGGGGAAGACATGCAAATGAGTCAGCAGGCGAAAAACAAATACACACACACACACACACACACACACACACACACACACACACACACACACACGACTGCATCTTCTGATGGGGTAAACAATTCGCACATATGATCCAACGAAAACAGAGGAGATAAAAGGGAGATTCGGTGCTATTGCAGAGAAAACAAATATCAGCGTAACAGCAGCATTTTTTTTTTGTAAAGGATGACTAACAAGACAGCAGCACCCCTAAGGGAAGTCGTTTTAAAGCATTTCCCGACAAGCCAGAGCGTCAATATCACCCAAGGGTTTAAGCCATGACTGAAGTTGGCACATTACAACAATACACTGATGAAGGCATGTAAAGTAAGGGCACAGAGGAGGCTTTGGTAGGTCTTCATGCTTGAAAAATTAGACTAAATCACACGGCCATGAATTCCCAACAAGAAAAGACTTTTTTTTCCCCCATTTGTTAAATTCTGCAACTCCATTTGCTGCCTAATGTCACCAACCTGACACATCCCTAATGTGAGCATGAAACAGCGCTATTTCTGGAGCATGAATCACAGCTTACGTTTGGCACACTTCATAGATCCACATCAGATTAACTGAGAGGTTGGGGAGAACGAAAGAGAAATAGGAGCTTGCGTCTCAGATTCTTAGAGAGCCAACATTAACACGACAAAAAGCGCAGAGTGGTTTCCACTCAGCATCAGATTAAATCAAATTTTTCCACTTTTTTTTTCCTCACCTCAAGGCTCTTCCGCACCCAGACGCCGCTTCATGGCCGGTCCCCTGCACTTAACAATTCCTCCCAGCTCATAACACACTCCTGTCATCCCTTCAATGTTAAAGGAATACAAGTTATACATTAACCTTTCAGATGTGCAAGATGGATCCGGCCTCATCTTGTTGTGGAGGGTTTGATCTATGAACTACAGTACAACTCTGACAAGTCGTACTTGGAGTACTCAAAACGCAGAGACATCCATGTGACTGCCGGCATGCAGACTCACTGGCCCTGCAAAATGCAACAGAGCCATCATTAACGTTATATTATATCACACAAGTGTTCACACATACATGCTGATTACAGGCTTGGCTTCGTTTTGCAGCCATATGTTATCAGCCCATCCATCATGAAGCAGTAAAGTCACAGGGAAACAGGAGTCAGAGATGTGGGCAGAGTATCGATCTCAGAGGGGTTTCAATCAAAATCCTTCAGGTTTAACTGGATTTGCTCAAAAGTGGGTGTACTTTAGTGAGCACAGAGCAACAGTAAGCTGTGGAGAGATGTGGAGCTGTAGAGGACTGCCGGCGTCCATCCAGATCACACCCATAAGCAAAGTTCGACTGAGATCCAAACACATTTCAGCGGTCACAGATTTGATTTGTTAAGCAGGGTTAGCTACAGTAGTTGTTCACACCACATTTAAACGGATATACACCGCTGTGTTCAAGATGAGTTACCAAAAATACGTTAACAAATTACAGAATTTTTTGTTGTTTTCACTCATAATTGACAGCAACAAAGAGCCGACTGAACTATCAGCGCAATGCAGGATCAGAACTGGGAGCGAGTGCCTTCAAAAGTGTCACTACATTTCTGTTATTTCTGTTGCTGAAACACATGTTGCCAAAGGAATAAATAAATAAATCAGCACTGGAGAATAAAAAAATGCAGGTTTTGGATTAGGACCAGCAGACTTTGAGGCATCCACTGCCCATGGCATCTTTCAGCCATCCAACCTGACCAGCCAGACCACCCCATGAGGAAGAGGGAGAGGGGTCGGGAGTCATGGTAATCCAGCTTGGATTTAAGGCTGCTCCTGGCTAACGTCCAGTGGCTGGGACATGAAATGGACGAGGCTCAAACAGACAAAAATCAGAGACTGTTGCACCGACATCTTCACAGAGCTCAGTCCCCGCCACGACATCCCAGATCAAGCTGTTGCACTTAACTGGCTGACTGCGTTCTGAGCCGTCCACGGAAAGTCGAGAGGTGTGTTTTTACAACATTGATGTTTGGTGCTCAAAGGCAGTCAGATTTGATGGACAGTGTTTACCTGATGTCGAAGGTTTAATGCGAAGCTGCCAACCATTTAATCATCACTATCTTGATGGTGCTGTTTACACTGACCGAGCTGCAAATCTAAAAAAAAAAAAAAAAGCACTGTGTATATGTGTGCATGTTCTGTACATAATGTTTATAAATAACTGTATATTATATGTGCTTTGTGAGGAGAAACTGTCATTTGATTATGCAACCCTGTGTTGTTAAATCACCTTGAACCGTTCACTGTTGACACAAATAATACATTTGATCAGATGTGAGGAGATGGTAGCGATACTATGTTTCTCCGTAAGCAATATTTCTGACCCAAAAGCTCAGAGCAGCAAATCTACAGAGCAACATGAAGGTGAATCCAGGCAGTGCAATGTTTATAAATATTGGAGATGCTCTTCCCCTTGTGGACGAGGCTGTAACTGGGCAGAGATGTGAGCCCAGATCGACGTTCTCTTGCGTGAAATGCTGCGTATGCAGCAGTAGATTTCATCTGGAGCACAAGTGAACAAAAGACGAAAACACATCATTAAGTGACTGTATAATGGGACAAAGGCAGGCAATGATTAATATAAAACAATAATACACAAAGCGAGGCGCGGATACTTACATTTTTTACCCTCAAGGACTGAATGCGCCCGATCATGTCTGACTCACACTGATCTATTTTTAAGCACACAATGACGTCACAATCCACACAGAAGCAACAAGGTAGGAAAATGGCTTTGCATGTGTGATCTGAGTAATAGTGGCTCATAACTGATCAGTGACTTGGATAATGATATACCCTCTTTCTGAATGCAAGTCAGCGTATGTGATGGGCAGGAGGCAGGGTGCGTTGAGCTCCTATTCCTCGCGTGTTTGCTGCTGCAGCACACTCACACACTCTCCATCATTACATAGCAATGGCATGTAATCATTTGGTATGAGTCATCACACTCAGACCCCCCCCCCACCTCTCGCCTCTCCCGCGACTCACAATCCCCTGCCTGGCTGTGCAGTGACACATTTCAACCTAATGGTATTTTTACAGAGTTTTCACCTCCTGCCTGATATTCATGTGGAAAGATAGGTAGGAAAAATGAGGTGAAATTAAAATGCCGGCCAATGTAAGCATCCAAAAAAATTTGCCTTAACAAATGAGATAACAACAATGCTCGAAGGTCAGGCAAAGTTGTAAACGCAGAGATTAATGCCTCCTGCTGCGACATTGTTATGCTAATCTGACACCGCTCTCTACTTGTGTTACAAATTAGAAACATTAGTGCATCTAAAAAAGCGCAGGGTGAAACAGTGTGCTGAGCAGGGAGAACTTCATTCAGCAGGATCAAGAGCATGCGTCGCTCTATTTTTGTATTCTGAGCTCTGTTTATGAGATTTCTCAGTCCCCTTGTTTCTGAACCGCGCACTTTCTTAATCAGTGCCTTTGATTCATGTGACTTTCCCCCTTTTCATATCCTCTGCTTTGAATGTGTGCCTCTTCATCTGCTCCGTCAGTGATTTCATTTCCTTTCCACTTTGTGTCTTAAGCTGCCTCGACTCCTCGCTCTTTTCCCTCTCTGACTCTGCCTGTTTGGAGCCTGGGTGTGTGTTCCTGTGACTGTGAGAAGGTCAGCAGCCACATACAGATCGTCCCTTGCCTCCGCATGGCTGCTAATTGCTGATCAGCATCATTCACACGAGTGGACTCTGAGCTGTGACAGACTGCTAATGGAGGAAGCTCTTGTGAGCGAGAGACAATGAAAGCTGGAGCTCAAGCACTGAAGGCTCATCCTGGCAGGGGACCAAGACACATTCAGCTTGAATGCATGACACACATTTATGACGCATTTCAGGGAACAACGGCTGACATTTATCTACTGTTGGATAAAGTTTGATGAGTCATTAAGTGCATTTTGGATGTCGATATCGACAAATATAACCCTGGCATGTAACAGATGAGGAGGTGATATTATAAATCAGAGCTACGTGCTCTCACCAGCCTGGTGGTGTCATAGTGAGAGTAAATTATGCAACCCCTGCCAAACTGCTTAATCGGATATAACTGTAAGTGGATATGAATGAAGAGTTAATTTGCAAAAACGTTCTCGCTCCCTACTTGTTAAATTCGTCAACTTGGTCAGAGTCCTTAGGCTTCAAACCGTGATGCTCTACAGTCACATCCTTCAGTGTTAGTTTTGCTTCTGAAGGGGCTCTGTGGTCAAGTTTGTCTGGTTAGACTTTTAAACTTTGTTAGGGTCAGGAAAACATCATTTTGGTTAAGATAAAAAAAAAAAGGTATGTGACATCAGTTACGCTATTTCCATATGTTGAATAGAGTATTCATTCCATCTGTATGCATCTTCATGTTGCAGCTTGTTGTTTTCAACATTACAATAAGAATATGAGATCCAAAGCACATGGTTATTAAGCAGTGCTCCTCATCAGTTCTATATATTTTAAATATATTTGGAATAGGAAATAAATAATGTGCTTGGCCATATGATAATTTATTCCAGACAATTTTTGCTTGAAACACTTTTCCATTGTAGGTGTTGACTTGCTTCAGTTGTACCACAGAATGCAGTTTGGGGTAACGCAGTGGGTTGTTAACGCACCACAATAATCTGAATAAATACTGTGACATTACAAAAACACAAGTGCCTCTGTTTCTCTGGTTACAGTGCACATGAACCGGCTTGTTCGGGTGATCAGTGTGTTAATTGGTTGCCATGGGACAAAATTACCAATTCTACTGCACTCACATTATCCTTAAAACACTATCTGCATGCACGCTGATTGCTCTATAGATGAACATAAAAGCTGTAAATGATTGTAGTTCATCTAAAATGCAGATTCTCTGTAAGAGAATAGAAAGCCCTTTATTGTCATTGTACAGAATGCAACCAAATTAGAAGCGTTTCTCCCGATCAGGGCGGACAATAGAAGACACAAACACAACACCTCACAATGAGACAAGTTTACTTTTGTCATGAAGAGAGGAGGTGGAGGAGCAGGGGAGAAAGCAAACGAAAAAACCAGCATGCGTTCATGCACAAACATCCTGTAGGCTAATGTAAACACCCCTCATCTGTCATTTACCAGGTATACATTATGAAGCTGTCAGGTGCTGGCATCAACAGAGGAACCATAGGTGGGAATTCGAGAGAGCCACCTTATTAAACATCCATCCACCACATTTCACCTTCTGCTTTCTATTTCCCATTATGACCCCTGCATAACAATGTAAAAGTTAACTCCAGTGAGTGTACGGTATATGCATATCTGGTGTCTGTTGCTCATGCATAAATCCTCACTGTCAGACAAACAGCGCAAGTTGTGGTATAACAATAAGCCAGGTAAAGATCTCTTGTACTAAACCACCGTAAAACCAGAGACATCTTGACAGGCGGGAGGAATGTTGAATGTACATGCAAATCACATGACCGACACGGTAAGCCGCCAACATCTATAGCCTACTGTTGTTGAATAATGTATGTGAAGCCACACAAAGGTAAGAGTTCATTAATAATGAGTTCACACAAACAGACTCACATACACACACACAGAAGGTGAAGTAAAGTTCCTTTCCTCCAAGGTTTCTGCTGTGCAGCGCGATGCAGGCACGTCTATCAAATATACGGTTGCAATCAAATTACTAAGATGTAATACACACTAATGTTCTGCTGCTTCGGTAACATGTTCAGGTTCACGGTGACATGATGGATATGAATTTGACTCTCTCTTCGTGCTGAATGAAGACGGATTACCGAAAGGTATGACGGGGAGGCTCCACAAAGACTCGCTCTGTTAACTCTCTTTCAAAATGAGTCAGCCTTTTTCAAGCAATAATCTTTATTCAATTAAGATACATCGCTGCGAAGGATTAATCTCTGCTCCGAGAGAGGAGGATGAAATGTGTATTCAAATCCCCCATGGAAGTGTGGTTTCAAAATTAAACACTTTCATCTTAATTTAAACACATGCTATGAGGAAATCCTTCATTTGAAGACAACGGCGCTATTACACATGCTTTAATACAGGAAAGTACAGGAAGAGCAGCCAAAAGTCTTATGTGTAACTTACTTTATTATGCAATTGCTTTTTACCAGCCATTACATCTCATGATTCGATTCTGAATATGAGGTCTACACAGTCCCAAAAAAATTGGAGGAAGTTGTTTGACCTCTGACTTATATGACTTAAGCGTAGATACGTTGGGTTTTAGAGTGTTTCTCCATGCATCTCCCGTAGACTTCTATACAGCTGACACCACAGTCTGGCACCAAAGCAAGATTCAGGGACGCAATGACCCATTCTTCTTTTTTACGTTACTCAATCGAAACATGGATGGAGTGAGCCAAGGTACAATTCAATAAACATATCTGTTGTGACGTCTAAAACAATTTCAGACTGGGGCTATTAATCTAATTTTGCCGTGATCTCGAACGACAACATTCATGCATTTGTAAGTGGTGTGAATCTGACACTAATGGTCTCCAGTGAATCTCTGAAGAACTGATTTCTTACTTACTTTATCCCCGACTTTTTCCTCTAGCACCACCATGAGGTTGACATTGATTTGAGTGAAATCTCAACAAGTGTCGAAGGATTTCCATTAAAAGTGGCTGAAACATTCATGCCCAACCTCAAGATGAGTATAATGATTGGTGATCCCTTAACTTTTAATTTACGGCATTTGTACGCTCAAAACCTTGATTTGCCCTACACTTAGGACCAAATACTTGGAAAACTAATTATAATACCGTCAGCCTCATCCATACTTGATGGCTCACACGGCTATAGACTCCTGGTCATGTTGGATTACATAATGCTGTCGTCACCTATAAGACGGCAGATGTCAGTTGTTAAAAATAAACTTAAAAATGAACTTTACATTGCGTCCAAAGCCAAACGCATTCCACAAGACCTGTTATATGGCCTTGGAGGACCATGTGTTCTTTTCTTTATTTTGAATCCATCAACAGACAGGCATTTACCAGAGATGGACTGAAAGCTCTGTAGTTCTCTCAGAAGTGATCTATTGCAACCCATTTGGTCTACATTTGTCGGGATCCTGTGGGTAAACATGGGAATGATAGAGATTGCTCCATTTTGCTCTACTTAATTATATCCTAATTGGTCTAATATCTTAAAGAACATTTCTCCCAGCAATGATCAATGGCCTAACATGTTAAATGAGCTCCGGTTTTGATATCCAGCTGCGCTTTCGGAGAGCGAGACGTCGAGGGGTTTCGGAGAAATAGCGGGAGAGATAACAATCTCCATGTGAGGCAATGAGTGAGAAAAAACAGGTTTATCGACGATTTAAACACATCTTGGCAACTCACACCTACTGTAGAAAGAACAGGTAATTTGGCATCTAAAATTGCAGCAATTTTCTTCAAACATTTAGCAATGTATTACGAAATTGCACGCTTTAGCTCAGAGAAAATCTGGATAATGAGAAAAAGAGCAAAGGAGACACAGTCAAGGGCACAGTTTCATTGACCTTCAGGTCTGGATACGTTCAGCTGATCATAAAATACGACTGCTGACCAGGAGAGGCATCGTCTGAATGTACAACAGGTGCTGTAGCAGTGCAGGAGATTCACCAGGTGGATTCCGATAGCCAGCGGCTTGATATTTATTTCAAAATTAAAATTCATCTGATTAATAAAACAAAGATTGGAAAAAATGCTAATGTCATACAACAATTCACACTTCTCATACAAAAACCTCATTCTGCATTAAATAGAGCATGAAGTCATTTTAACATTTAAGGAGAGACGATCTAAAAGCCTAAAGAAACAAACAAGAAAAAAAACAAGCTGTCCCATTTACATCTAGAGGCGAAGGGCTGTGATGAGGCAGAAGAGTATAATACATGACACCGTGTTGTGGTGCTCAAAGCATTTGAAAAACTACATTTGAAAAATCAACAAACAACAGCAGGGGAATCATTTCAGAAATCATGTCATGGTTACTTAGGATAATCCGTGGAGCCCGTTGAGGAGGGTTTTCAATATTTTCGACAAAAGTTATAGAGGAGCAGGTGTGTCGGTCGTCTTGGGAAATTAAAACCAAAGCACCTCCGTGAATAGATACCATGGGGCTAATTGAATTGCATCATTACTTGCCAAAAAAAGTCAGTGCATCAAAAAAATACTGTGTCTGGACTGTGCACTGGTGCACAACATCCATGGTAAACTTTTCAATAAATCAAAAATTCAGGACCCTTTTGTGACTTTTAAAAAATAACTGACTTGATATTGTAACAAAATATAACTTCCAAAGGTTCAGATACTAACTACATATTTACCATGACCCCTATTTATTTATAGCTACAAATACAAGTTTTTAACCACATCTCCTAGCCTACATTTGGAAAATGGAACTGACTCAGGTGTCATAACAGCATACTGACATTTTGAACTGCACCAGAGGAGCAGAGAGGTGTGTGGGGTGGATGTTACCTCCTACAGAGCGCAGCACTTTGACATGAGACTCTTCAGCATGCATGACGGTGTTGAGGGGTTTAGGCAGCGATAGCACTTTGGTTAATGCTAAAACGAGATTGTAGGCTCTGGTTAAATATGGATAATAATACAGATTTTTGCAATTCAAGCCACGAGCCTTAAACATTTTATGATGTTGTCATCACTGTTTTCTGGGGTGAAAAACAAATCAATTACATAGGCAGTTAACATTTTACGCATGTCTATTGTAAGTTTTGAGACTTGCCCAATGCATTCATTAACAACAATTTCTTCATTTTTGGGTAACGCTTTGTATTAATGATTTTTTACTATATGTAATACCTTATTATATATACTATATACTATATCTATTGACATAAATAAGTGTTTATACATTTTCAAAATAACATTAACATGTTGATAGCTAATCATTATCTAATTATCTAATTAAGACAGTTACTACCAATTACATATATTAAGATTCAGATTCAAACCACTTTATTTATACTTAATCATTCAGAAAACAATTTAAGAGGCACATGGGTATGTCATAAATGAATAAATAAATATATAAACAAATAGGTTAAATTCTTCTAAAATTAGTGGGTTAAGAGTGTAATGGCAGATAGAATAAAAGACTTTGCATACTGATTTGATATATATTTATATATAAAAAAAAAAAACAGCAATACAAACTTTTTCTTGAGGTGTTAATTTTATTTGAGGGCTGAACCTTTAGTAAGCTTTTGTGTTGCTTTATAATGATCCTATATTAGACTCTACACTGATAACTTGTGTATCAACATATTTTCTGCAGACAGGGCCACATAACATTAAATAATTATGTCAAAAAATAACAGTCTTTGGCTGATCGGCCTCCGCGATCTTTCCGCCTACTCCTGACCAACCGCTTTAATTTGTTTTCCTTTAAAGCAAGTCCTGACTTACTCATTACAGCAGCAGAGCACAGACAGGAATACAGAACATTGTGCTGCCAAATATAGTAACTACAAGGGAAAGGCTCCTGTTGGGGCTTCGAGAGAGAAGCCACAACAAAACAACTTTTGCTCCTTCCTTTTACTCTGTTAATGAGTCTTCTCATCTGACCCTGTCATTACCTCCCATTCTCAGCCTTCACATCTTCCTCATGACACCTCCATCTTTCACTTTCACGCACCTCCAGCTCTCAGCCCTCCGGACACAACTCATCAGTCAGGATGCGGATGCCTTGAATGTCGACCT
The DNA here is from genome assembly GCF_904848185.1 of Acanthopagrus latus. Lineage (NCBI taxonomy): Eukaryota > Metazoa > Chordata > Actinopteri > Spariformes > Sparidae > Acanthopagrus > Acanthopagrus latus. The sequence continues at coordinate 13,891,793 of NC_051039.1, forward strand.
CCACCCTGACACACAGAATGACGCATGGCTTTGCTAATATTCGGGTCGCATACGGTCTTACATAACTCACATCTGAGAAACCGCCACTCTGCTCTGTGTCTGCTGCACTATACGTACGCAAGGGAGCCGCTGTGGCTTTTGAGCACGGCAGAGGAATCCTGATTAAAATGCTGACCGGTGCAGCCACCAGGCAGCAGACTGTGATGGGAATAATGGAAGTAATGACCGAGATGGCTTGCCAGTGCTCGGTTTACTCTGAGTGCTTACTGTTCAGAGTTCTTGAAAATCTTGGAGAAATGTGTGCAGAGCAGCACAAGGCATAACGGTGGTTTGTGGAGACTTTGCAGGTGAATAGGAAGATTTATGACTTACATGAAATGAAATGTCCTTGTTGAAGATAATTATTTTATTATCACAGGTTTTTTGGAAATGTTAAGTTTAGCTGATATGCAAATGAATATATGCTGTTTTACACAGGTTTCCAGAACAGAAGTGTTGGATTAAGCCAGATTCAAAGTTGTTTTTTTGATTTTGTTTACATACAAAAGGTCAAAAGATTTTTGGATCTTGTTATCACTCCATAAATTTAAAAAAATGTTGTCAACAGCCATAAAAATACTTTAAAACCATGAGGAATAAACTGTTTCATAAATCAGGCTATAAATGATATCTGAACAAACTCCAAAGTAAAAACATTCAGAACATAGCCTGCAAATAAAACTGTAAAGTTTGTCGGCAAAATGAATTGTAATATGTATTGTAAAGTTCAAAACAAAAATGGGTTAACTCCAAATTGAACATTGGATAAAGACAGGTTCCAAACAGTTGTTATATTTTACATAGACAGTAGTGTCAAAAGCCAACCTGAAATACAAATAAATAATTATTAAAATAGATTATATTATTGGCATGCACCTAGGAATAAAATGTTCCTTCATCAGGCTATGAATGATTTATGATCGAACCACCGAAAACCTTTAATAATGAATAGAAATAAATCTGGGAGCTTTGGCGCCACCTTCGCAACATCACCAGACAAACTATTGGTGCATATCGTGCACACAAGACATAGCGAGACAAAACCACGTAACAAGATGGAAACAGCCAGCGAGGGAGACTCCAATGGAGAGAAAGGGAGTGTGGTTATTGTATCTGCATGGATTTTCATATTTTCTCAGTTTTCCCATTTGACATCCAGAAATGAGACTCTGTAACCTCTGATTTTCTGGTGTGTATACAAAAAGCACACACATCTCCTACTAATTCTACCTGAATTTTATCAATATGACATGAGGTTCAATAGCTTTGCAGGACAGAAATAAAGGGGTAGAAATGTACTGTGAGTACATTTCAGAGCCTGAGGTTGTATCAGTACCTCTACTCAAGTCTTGTATCTGTACTTCTATTTATGTAAAGAATGTGTGTACTTTTGTTTACTGATATTTCATGTCTGTATCTAATATGCACTATTACACTTAAAAACAAAAATCTAAGCTTTTGAATAAACACCTGAATCATAATTTTGGATTATATATATTTTTTTGGTCTAGTTTGAATAAATAGTTGTTATGGAAGCAAAATTGCCAAAAATGGACCAGTGCATGAAAAAAATTTACAAAAAACAAAGTGCATTTGACTACAATCGATGCAATGTGTCTGCAGACATAGGGAGACTTTGCTTAATCAATTTAAAAAGATAGATTTCAGAAGTCATGATGCATTGAGAAAACAAAGCTGAGTCTGTTAAGATTAGAACTTCAACATGAGGAACCTGAGGACACGATGAAACATGCGACTCAAGTTAAATTCAACTCTATTTCTGGATGAAAACATTCCAGCTATCACTGTGAGCCGCGATGTTTTTTCAGTGTTTTCCAAGGAATGTGGATTTTATAAACAGTGGCAAAAAAAATAAAAAATTCTTTCATTTGAGTATTTGGAAAAAATAATGGTCGGTTCATATGATAGAGTCAGGTAGCTACAAGCACACACTTTGTCTTCAGTGTCACACTAATGACTGATTTGATTTCATGCATGGGGAACAGAGCCACTCATCACAAGCTGAGCGGAAAATGTTTTGAATTGATCCCCTTTGATATCACCCAGATGTTCAAAATTAGCTCTGTAAATTTAGGTTGACAAGCATCATATGGATGAGAATATTTTACAAAACAAATTAGTGTGATGGAGGATTTCTGCTTTCACCGGACCTGTGGAACGGTCACCAGCTCGCATCAGAGTCAAAGTATCAAGCGCCCGACTGGCCCAATGTAGAAACTTTTTTTCTACATTGTTATGCACAACAAGCAACAATTAATTGGCTTTGGAAAGCAGAGACTTTTAGTCTTTCTATGTTTGTCCTTGTCAGAGTGGATTAATAATGTTTACATAAGTGCCTTTCTTGGGACACAGCAGGATATTCAGTGTATCTTTGACCGCCTGACATTTGGACATGGTGGGTTTTACTGTAATGACACAAACGCCTACAGACAGGGCACATGTATAATTTAAAATAAAAATGAACATGCAGATAACCTGTATGTTGTTAAGTGCTAAATGTATTATTGTAAGGTATCAGTAAGTGAAGACAGGAACTTTCTTACAGGAAAAAATTCCCTGCACCCTCTATACCAGCAGCCGATGTATTCAATAATTCACACCTTAATAACCATCCGGCACAGCAGAGTCCCAAACTAGTGACGAAGGTTGAACTAATAAATCCGCCTCACAGTTGCTCCGCACAGTTACTGTCTGCGGTGTGAAAGGAGAATTTATCACAGAAGACTACGCACAGTCGACCTGGGATGAATATTCACCTCTTTAACGATTGGAGCTCCTAACAGGCCTCTCAAGGTTTCATTTTCTTCGAGCTATAAGGTGTTTGTCTCATCGACAGCCTAGCTTATCTGCCGATGAATTATTTCCCACCGCTCATGAAATGAAAGACTGTCTGGGCCTCGAGTTAAAAGACTTAAGGTCTAGAAGCAGCAAGAAAATATTTCAATCAAGTGAAAGAAAAGATTAATTGGGCAATAAAGTAATGACTGAGTTAACGTTACTGTGTTATAATTCTGAAAGGGGACGAAGGCGGAGAGAGGGTAATTTAACAGCTATTATTCTCATGACCTGTTAAATAAAAGAACACTTTGAGACTACAAAAGGATGAGTACTAAAATGTCAATGGACATCACATCTCAGAGCCCTGATGGCCAAACCATCAATGCATTCCTTTTCCAAAGACACTTACTCAGTCTCTAGCCTGCTCCTCAGCCGCTGCTTGAGATAAGCAGCATGAGGCAAGCAGAAGTTACACCCTGCACCCACTAACCCTCATAAGAAATTGCTCACCTTGCACAAAAGCTAATATGGGGGGGGGGGCTTGATATACTGGTATATAGACCGTGACATTTAAAAATAATATACTGATATTGAGTTAATAATATTATAATATTGTTTACTTTATTCATCACCTCCTGGGTAATTTATGTTGCTTCCATTTTTACTTCGTCAGAGTAGATGGTGATAATGTGCCTTAGAGCAGGTTGCCATCGCCATCAGCTATTTTCTTTTTCAATCGTGATAACACTGCTACTGTGATTTTGTCAGGCCAAGAAAAGAATGTAGTGAAAGTCTGATAACATAATAGAGATGTCAATTGATTAAACCTCCTTGGATCAAAAATTCACAATACACTATTTAACAATGGAGCTTAAATCACTTGTGTCACATAAACAGCTGTACACTTGTCTCTTTTTCAATGTTGGTCAGATCAAGAAAAATGATCAGTGTGTTATAGATCCACGATAATCAAAGCCTACAAATCTCAGACTGAACAGTCAAGCTGCATTGTGGGTCATGTTGGCGCCAGGTTTCTGATAAACAAGTGAAATGCAGGGAATAAAAAAAATGAAAACAAAATGAATGCTGCATCATTCTTTTTTCAAACTGTCATGAGTCCAACAATGCCATTTGCTGTGTGGGAATCTATGCCCTCAGAGAACTCTTTAAAAGAAGACATGTAAAAAAAATTACTTGCTGCTTTTTTTCCCCTGGACATTACTGGGATCAAATTTCTTCAAATAACAGTAAATACTGGAGAGAGCCCAAGCCCAGGCTTAAAGAATGCTGTGTTTGGCAATGACACTCATATCAGATGGCCACTTCTGGTTATTTTTTGATATTATTGTATTAACTTTGATGGTTGATGGTGGTTTTAGTCCTGGTGTTCAAAGTAAATACAGATTAGTCCTTATATTTGATAGAATGTTAGAGATAATGTAGAGTACATGCTTACATAAATACACATAAGCTAACATGTGCAGAAATACACACATATACACATACATCCATACATACATGCACCTAAAAGGAGGCGTCACAAACATTAGTAAAGGTGGCCATAATCAAACAGACCTGCAGTGCGTCTTAATCTAAATTCAATCAGTTTTAACCGCACAGCTTAGGGAAGCTAGATCTGGCACATAGTGTCCCCTACTGATGTTAGTCTGAGAAGCCGACTGCCCACCAGGATTCTCATATTGCAGACCATCAGGCACAAATGATATACAGGGTCTCAGGGGCTTCCTAACTAATAAAGAGTAGTTTAATTTTCCCGGCTCTATCATTTTCAATGGAGGGAGCTTCGAAAGGAGTGGCTGACCATGAGTCTGGCAGGAGAACACGCACAATGTCGTGGATGTGGTCGGCATCAAGAGCATAGGATAGAACATGGTCATATGCGTAGGAATAAAACACAATCAATACATGAGTTCGACCTGTTTTTCATTTTGCTTTGCGTCTTGTTTAAATGTGACCTGTGGACAATACGATTCATTCCCACTGGAATTAATGACCAAAACTGATGATTCATTTTGTTAGCGGGAAACATTTTTAGAAAGTGAACCAGAGAAGGTAATTATCTTGATTTAGGACATTTATAGTAAAATAAAATTCACGATAACTTCCCTGAAATTAACATTCTAAATCATTTTAATTTGCCCGAGGCGTGTTTTTCAGCCAAGCAGAGGCATTCTGACTTCTTTACAGCACGACTTCTCTTTCAGGCGGACTCGTTCCAGGAAACAGCCACAAGATCTCTGTGCAGCAACAATCCCCTGAGTGGAGGTTTTGCTGTCACACTACGGTTTAACTTCTCTCTTGTGTATCCTGGCTCATGTTTAACCTTTTTTTTTCTTTGCTGTTTTCTCCTGTTTTAAAAGAAAATTATAGCCATCTGAAACCTCTCAATGTTGGCCAAGTCAAGTGGCCTGTGTTTGTGGTCTATTAGCGCAGAGGATCTTGGCGGGCTCGGACCACAACAGCACTCCGTTGCCTCGGTGTTGTGTTGTAATCAGATAGGGCCTAATGGTCCGCTCTGCGTTAATCCTTATGGCAGCCCGTTGAACACACACGCAACTACCATATTGACGGTGTGATTAACTCATTATTAAGTCATTTCAGGATCTTAGCCGGCGTTACAAAGCTCAGCCTTGTCCAAACATTTGTGCGGGATGGAAATCACAAGCCGCAGATGTATGGAATGTCATGGAGAGAAGCAAAGGAAAACATGTACTTTTCATATAACACAGATTTTATGGCCTGATACTTCTGAGCCACATAGGAGAGATATTAGACTGTGAAAACAAGATAGAAGCCTTATTTGGCATCAAAATGGGATTATTGCTGGTTTGTAATGGAATAAAATTTGCTTAATCACCTATATCCATGGGTTTCATTTACATTTGGGACACGGGGACATGTCCCCTCTGTTCTTTTTTTATTTCTGTTTTATTTCAAGAAAATGACCCATTCTATCTCGCAAGACTTTAATGTATTAACTGATGTTATGAAAAATTATTTGCACCACGGAATGTTAACTAAAAAAATGAAAATGCTCACACGGTTGAATCTGGCTGCTGCTGATTCAGTTGTGAAATAGTGAGTTTCAAGCCCCGACCTGAAATGCTTTAAAACTTCAAAACTAAGGCTAAGTAAAAGTCATCTGAAGGACATATGTTAATAGATGAGATTAGCATGTAGCTAATGTAGGCTAAAATCAGAACGTAGGGCATAAGGTGGACAGATTAACTAGCTAGCTAGAATAGCCTGCTGTATTCATGCTAGGTTTGCAACGATATTAAGGTACTGATAGTGACTTACAGAGGGCTAATGGTGCTATTAGCAAAAGAATGTTCTAATGTCACAAAAATCATAAATTATTTGATCTCAGTCAGGTAAGATTGATTTATCTTTATCTTGCACTGTCACCATTAGTTCACTTGCTTCATTTAAAAAAACAAGAAATCAAAATGCTTCCTTGAAATCATTTCGGAAACATTTTGATGCGCCTTTATTCATTTTTTTTCCCCATCTTCATTATCTCTGACCTGACAAATATCCCCCATTATAATGTCTAAAATCACACATATTGAAGGTTGTTGATGGACCCTCCGCCAAAAGCACTGCAAGAAGATGTGTTTGTTTCCCTTTGTTAAACTTTAGTCCCATATTTTTCAGTCTTATCCACACTCTCCTCTCTTTTTCTTCAGTTTTAAAACGAGTGTGCTGAGGTAAAAAACACTTCTGCACTTTTGTCTCTTTACTCTCCATTTCCTGTAAATTTGGGGTGTTGATCATCGGTAATTTTTTTTCACGAATGGTTGACAACAGTGGGTGTAATAGCTGCTTTCCTGCACAGGAAATTTCATTCAGGCATGGTATGACATAACTGACTTCTCTTTTAAAGCCAACTCTGCGGTTAGACAAGTGTTGGCTGGATGGAGTGATCTTGCACAGTGGTGACAAAGAGGTATGACTGGAACAGCTAGAGCTAGTGTGAATGTTATTCCCCAAGATGGAAATAAATTCATCTTTTTATCAAACACTTTATTTAATTCATTATAGTCTTTGTGCTCACCGCCTGAGATGAAGCATCCCTCCGATTGGACTGCTTGTGCTTGTGTTCCCTCAACCTGCAGGTACAACAAAAAAATAAGGGTAAAGAGAAACTATTATTACCTCCTAAACATGAATTCAATCCCATTCTCTCTCAAATTGGCTGAGCAATGGTGAGTCACAATGTTTCGCAGAGCAGAGTTAAACCAGATGGCACTTTGCCTCGCGCAGCGACAAAAAGCAAATGCATCTTGTCACCTTGGTCATTGAAATGAATGGGGTTTGAATTCCAGTGTGACTTCACTGCAAAGGGGAATTCAATACTGCTGCCATACGCATTAGCAGCATTAAAGGCACATTAGTATGTACTGAACAGCCAGATCAGCAGAAAGAAAGTGCTTGCACCTATGTAGCGTGTGTTATGTAATCTCAAAATATGTTTGTTCTGTCTAATTTTAGGAAAAGCAGGTTGAGAAGACCGTACATGGAGTGAAACTGTAATGAGCTCTTTGAGTTCCTGTTCAGCCCTGGTTCATTCAAATTGGTGTTTTTGTTGTTATCTAAATTATCTTATTCTCATTAAACCTGCTCTCTTGATGTTGGCACCGTCAATAAGGTCGTCCATCACTAGGTTAGAGATTACACTCAAGATGCTGATATTGATTATCTATAAGTCAGCTGTTTACATTTGTTCTGATCAGATAAATAAGATGAGAATATGAAAATGAAGAGGGTAAGGGAGGATTTCTGATGTGATAATGGAGAGTGCTCCCATCTAAACAAACAAACAATAAGACAGTACATTCATGGCACCTTGCAAAATCCTATAGATGTACACCTAATACTTTTTTATTTCTTCTTATTTTTCAAGTTTGGCCCTCTCAGCTAAATTTACTTATTTTTGTGATTGTCATGTATTTTAAGCCTCAGCAATCGCTTCATTTTTACTGGATAAAGATGAGAAACCTTCGGGATACATGGCAACATGTATTCATTTTGATACAGTTGTTGCACAATATTTACACTAATCAAATTAATGACAACAAATCTTCCTTCCTCTTTTTTTCCCCTAGAAGGAAGACTCTTGGGAATAGGAAAATGGAATATTGCCACAGATGAGTTTTTCCTTATAACTATATTTTGATTATATGTAGTCTTACATGCAGATATAAGTCTTTGATCCTAAATAGAAAAACGGGGGGCGCTAAATGCAGTACAGCTTTCGGAGACAAAATATCTGCTTTTTAAGTAATGTTGACAGTATATCTTGATGATGATGATGTCACCTTCCTCCCTGTATCAGAGGTTACCTTCATTCCCTGGCTCATTATTTCACAATTTCCATTTTGTTAGTATTTGGCGTAATTAGCTGTAGGGTTTTGCTTTTGTGATTAACTTTTTCAAGAGCTGGAAGAAGTTCTGAATTATGGGTGAGCTGGCATTGAATAACCACACATCTCACAATTCAGTGTTTACTTTAAAGTAATCAATTACACGGATACATTCTGAAAAGTACAGACGAATGCTGTCTTCCTGCTGACAGCTGATATACCTCTTTATCTGTGGAGTTTGAATGATTCAGATGAGGAGGAGAGCGAGCAGAAACCTTGAGCATTAAAGTCACATTAAGTGTAGAGCTGATGAATGTGTTTACTCTCTACAGTCATGTGTTTAAGCTGACAGAAAGAATTGAAAGAAAAGGCACCTTGCACCACTGAGTATGATTGTTTGCTCCCTTTTTTTTTCTCCATTTGGTACAGTGTTCATTTCATTGACATTTGTCTTTTTCATTTATTCATTTCTGTTGATGAATATGTATTTTATTTGGGGGCATTCATATGTCTGCCTTCCACTAATATCAGTTGCAGACTGGTAAAGAGTGACAGACTGCTACAGATCATTAACGAAAACAAAAGGACAGGAGCTGGCGATTTGTTATAGCATGAGGAATGAAGATGTCCGCTTTTTTTTAGGCTGGATTGAGAAACAGCTCCTAGATTGTTTTCTCATTTGGCAATGCTATCCTTAACCTGCTGCTTGGAGGCTAAAACTTGGGGAATTTGGTGGAGTTTCCTGACACTTTCTGTGTGTGCCCGGAAGGAAGAAGCTTCCCCTTGTGACATCCAAGGAATTTTTCCCACAGCTGAAGAAGAGGGCAGCCAAGGGATTAATCACTTTTAGATGTTTAGAGTGGAACAGGATGAGTCCCAGTGCTCCTACCACCTCCCTGTCCTGGAGGTCACTGACATTTTTTCACCCCTTGTCGTTGTTTGTTTGGTTCGTGAAAACATTTAAATCTGTATGGTGGTGTAATGGCCGAACGCTAAAAGATATTTGGTAGCTTCACGCTGCAGTTTATTCCCAGACTGGTACTCCTGCACTGACTAAATAAAAGTTGTATTACTTGTCTTACATACAATTCATGTGTTAGTAAACCAACAAATGTTTTTATAAGCATTTACATTAAGCAATCAGACTAGACTAGACTGGAAAAGCATGAATGGTTAGTTTTTACAGCCTAATAACCAGAATTAATGTTTGCAATGTGCGTTTGTGTAATTACACTAACTAGTGCAGTGCCCATAGGAAGCATGTATTCCTATAGAAAAGTGGGAGGTTAAGTAGCTTTTTCATGGGTGGCCAAATGAGGTTGGGTTTGAAGGTGGAACGTCGGGGATATAATTGGCTGTTTTTGACTACTTTTGATTATACCATTATATTTCACCTCAAAAACTATTTACCTTGCCTTGCTTGGTGTCATTATGTTCAGCACAACCTCACATGTGTGACTGTACAGTTATTTTTTCATTATGACATACTATATTAATACTATGGACCCAAAATCACAAAATTACATAAAATCAGAGTAGGAAAAAGTTAGATTAGAGTTTTACTGTGAAAACCACAAATATGTTTAATGAACCAATTGTATTAGTTATGATGCAAATATAAATTGTTGTTTGCTAAATTTGTGCATACGTTTTTGAAATATTATACATATAATTTGAATGTTATATGTAACTATTTACATTTAAATGCAGGCAATGCTTCAGGTTCAGGGCTCCCCAGCTCATTCCTGCCTGTTCCACATTCAGCAGTCTCCTCTTTGTTTTGACTCACAACACAAAAAAACGACTACACTACACACTAAACACACTACACTAAACACTATATAACATACTAACTATACATTCCAAACACGCTATATGTCACAAATCTCTCAACTCTCAAAACTCACCATCTCTGTCGCTGTCTGTATCACCGCCGGCGTCCCTCACTCAGCTTGCCCTGTTCCTCAGCAACCAAACTTGCTGCTTGCAGACACTTTCGTGACAAAAGCCTGTTTTTACCGTTTCTTCCTGCACCAGACACAAAGCAAACGTGATGGCAATGTTCGCGAAAAAGCGTGTCGGACATTATTTACCATCAGTCCGGTTTTGGACCTGCCGGTGCGTCAGTCTACTCGGGAGGTGGGCGGTGTGGGTGGGCTAGCAACTAGCAGCTAGCTACACACGAACATCCACAGATTCCGATTCCACTTTGTTGTCCGTACGTCTTCGGATCTCCTCAGACCGGAACAGACATGGTCCGGACTCGTTTAGTCTCATTAATCCACAACAGTCAGTTTAGATGCACAGAACGTGACCGAACCGCCGGCTAAATCCCGGTCCAGCTCGCGCCTGCAGGTATAAATCCGCTTGTTTCATGGAAGTGAGCTCTGCAGTGATTGGCTCTGGTGCGCATGTGGCTATGGTGTGCAGTGATTGGCTCTGGTGCGCACATGACTGTGGTGGCTATGGTTATCAATGCTAGTGGAATTAGTAAAGCATTTATGAAATAATTTATTAACGGTACCATTGTAGTCCAAACAAATGCGACGTTGCACACACTTAAACCACACAGCAGCCATGTTGAAACTCTCAGATCAGTCTGATCCTGATCTGCAGAGATATTTGAGGCACACATACACAGACAGACACACAGACAGACAGAGATTCCTTGCTTTTATAAATATGTAGAAATATTACATTGAATATGTTGCAACGTTAAGTTTCTTTATGTTCAATTTTCTATTTAATGTTGTGACATTAAACACTGATCTGGTTTGTTTGAACTACAGAAACTACTTGGTTAGGCTGTATCTGGCATACCTGATTCTGTCACTGCAAAAGTGGCTGGAAATCATTTCGGGAACATTTCTATCAGCTATCATTTCTATCTGCAGGCAAATAATCCTGATGCCCTCTCAGAAACATCCAGTTTTGTCACCACTAACACTGGAAAATAACCTGACGTCTTATTCAAAACATCCAGTGGTTTTTGAGCTTACAAATGTTTAAATGCCATCTTGAGCGGTGGCTGTGGTTTGGCAGCTGGCTCGTCCGGTTGTCACACTGTTGCCATCACTACCGTGTCTTCTACCTCCAGCCTTGAAGGTCATACATGTTATGTGAATGTGGTATGACAAGAATTGTTGAAATGTTCATATGACACTGAAATGTACACACTGAACACTGAACACATCTGTGGTTTGCAGAAGTGTAAAATGCCATGCCAACATTTTATTCTGTAGACTGTGCTGTGTTTTTAAAAATTCATGGTTTCTTAAGGTTAATGATCATTGACTCATTTTCTTACTACATCCTGTTTTGAATTAATTAAGAATTATAAATGCAGCTTATTTCTGCAGTGCGCTCGTTTTGTTCTTATTTCATAGTCTGTATCTCAGACTCAGACAACTTTATCCAGATGACTGAGGTCTTAATAATAACAATTCACAACTAATTTTAAGCCTCAGCTTTGGCTCCTGGACAACACATGAGAGGTAAGGGGTACATGCTGATCTCTTTAAAACATGTTTTTCTTGGTGTCTGCCTGCCCGTGCGTCTGCCTGCTGGTCTATCGAGGACTTGGCAAGGGCTGTATCTTAGATTACCTTGGTTGTGTGGAGGGATGGAGAAAAACCCCAAGCTTTATTTTTTTCTCTTGTAATCTGTGTTTGCACAAAACGAAAAGAGGAACAGAAACATGTGGATTCCCCTGCAGTGACTAATGAGGAGGTCATTTCATGCTTCACGTATCATACAAACTACATATGGATCTGTTGAACTGCCTCACTGACGTTTGTGATTAGCCCTGTGCCAGATGTTGAACTGGAGCAAATCCATACAAACAATTCAAGTAATCCTTGGCTGGGTTTATTGTTGTCTACTGTTATAGATTACTAGGCTCCTGCCATGTACTGTGAGTATACTATCTAAGTTCAAACATAAATCCTACTGTACCTATTGCAGCTTACAGTTGTTTTCTTGTGAATGAGGTATATACTGTAGTCAAGGTCACAGTTCATTTTATTTGACACTTATAACACAATAAGCCATATTTTGTGTCCAATCAGACAAGATCAGACATGAAAGGGTCTTTATTAGAGTACAGTTAAAAATAGACACTATGTGGCTTAATTATGTAGGAGCTAGAAACTGCACAGCGTGCCAAATTAGATCATGTGGATACTATACTTACACAATAAGTCTAAGTACTATTGGAATATTCAAAGGTCAAATAGTGTCTAATGCTATTAGATATGTCTAATACTGCAATCTAATCGTAGTCTAATTAAAATCACAGCAGCATTATATAACTTCTTTACCTCAGAATAACAGCTTTGAAATCATTTTGATGGTACAGCATCTTGTAATAGGGTGAACTGTGTCTCTGTCAAAGCCATTCAATTCCACACCCTGGGCTGGAGAGAACAACCATGCATAGGTCTCCTCTCAGCGCAACATGAAGTTAGGATATGTGAGTTCATAGAGTCTGTTATTCCTCAGAGAATGTAGAAATCACTTACACCCTTTACTACCAAATAATGCTGTAATTAGGCATCGAATATAATGCTACTAACATCGACCTCATTTATCCAACTGAATTTGTTGCTCATTAGAATGAAATTGTGCTGTAGAATAAAGTAAAAACCACATCACCCACATCTATTTGCTACATCACACGAAATAAAGTGCAACCCAGATTCATTTAGAAATCATTAAGATCAATTAAACTGAATCCAGCTGCATCTATAAAGCGTGCAACAACCTCGGACAAAACTATGTGCAGAGCTGTTAGATCCATTGTTCAGCATCTGTTAGGACACGTGGACATGTCTGGCACTGATTACACGTTGGCACAGACCCTGGAACAGGCAGTGGAAACCCTGCCACCCTCACTCTCCTTTCTCTCGACGGAGGCATTCACCATCTCAGAGTCACCTGTATCTGAGGAACTTTGCTCTCATTTGCCAACAAATGGCTCTTGGATTTACTGGCAGCTGTGACCGTCGATGTGACAGTCAACGCTGCCAGCATCTCGAGAAAAAAAAAAAAAGGTTCCCCGCGGTTTGTACGAACACTCACAAACACTTCATTTTACTGAGATGATGAATCAACAAGCTTTTACTCTTTGGTGCGCTCCCGACTCTCCGCGCAGCTGCTCAAGGCTGCAACTCTCCTGCTGCTGTGGACCTTATCTGAACCGTATCCTCTTCTGAATAACACTAATTTCACTACCCGCAGAGCAGCACAATGCTTGCACATGTGGCCCACACACACAAGGTGAAATGAACTGGTAATAAGAGGAGAACACAGTCTGCCAGTATTGCAAATGCACTAATTAAGTCATGCTATAGCTGAGCCTTGTTTGTGCTGACCTCTTGGAAATGGAGGTCGTTCGGGCAAATAAAATAAAATTACAGAAGTCAGTGAAAAACACTGAGGATAGCGAAAACTGTACCGAAGACTATGCAAATGAGACGTGCACTCTGTAACGCAGAGTCTTTTTCAGTATAAAGACAGTACAGCGCATGAGGCATGAGTATGTGCTAAAATTAATGAATCCATTCAGAGTGGTATCTTATTTTGTGATGCTAAACCAAAGTCATATATTCCAGCTGTTGGATACCCAAATGTATAAAGGTAGTACACAACTGGTGCTCTGATGAAGGCCACTATAGGCCAAAATGTCAGCATGATGGTTGACAGAATAGATTGGTGAAATTGAGATTAGTCAACTTTATCCTGAAGATTTGTGCGTGTGTTCCCTTTGTACCTTTGGGAACTCAACAGTTAAAAGAGTTAAAAAGAGGAGAAAGATCAGTGTAGAGAAAAACAATACAAATGTTGAATAAAATAAAATAAATAAAAATAAAATGTTATTAACTCAAAAGTGTGACAAAATAGAAAACAAACAAACAAAGAGAAGATATTGTTTTTTGTCATGGTACTAAGTTTCAGTTTTGTGATTTCCTGTTTTAAGTTGAAAGCTTTTCATTGTGTATCAATCTTCACTTTCCACTTCCTGTCTTTGTCTTTGGTTTGTTCTTAGTCTGTCTTATGTCTGTTTTACTTTTCTTGGATTCCTCTTTGCCTGTGTTTTTGTTGCTTGCATTTTGGATTGTGGACTTGTGTTTTTTTGAACCCTCCGGCCTTTGTGCCTTGCATTTGGGACTTTTTTCGATCTAACACGACATTTTTTAAGTTGTACCTGTCAGATGTGAGTTCTTTTCAATTACTTGCTTTACAACTTGTGTGATTCAGCATTTAAGAAATCAAAGGGTCCTTTTCAGATGGTTAGCTGAAAAGGACCATATGACTTCTTACCTCTTAACATCAGACCTTACCTTACTTTCAATTAAATATTAATTCATTCACCCACTCACCATTGACAAATCTGTTTTTTGTCCATTATAAGGTATTTCTAACACATACTAGGACATACTGAGCCATTATCATGTGCTCACCTCTTCTCCAATGCCAACAGCATTTGAGCAAATTTAGCAGTTCTGTGTCAATGACAGTGTGTCTGGTTTTGTTAACTCTGCAGATACTTACTTTAGCAAAAGAGGTCACATTAAAGGTCACATTGAGGTTGTGTCACAGCTTCTAAATTAATACTGGTATAAAAAACAAGGGTAGCATATTTCAAGGGCTGAGGAGGACTTCATGACTGTAGAAAAGGAATGGTAATAAAAACAGACATTCAAAAGCACATTCCATATGTATTTGAAAATAAATATGAGGGTGGCAGTTGTCATAAAAATGAAGCATTATTTGTTAATGTGAAGATGACGGGTACAGTACACAGCCATACTCTTGCTTGTGGGCAATGCAGAAGGACGCGAAAAACCATGTATTTTATTGATCAAAGGCATAAAACAGTACAAATCTGACCTGTTGTGTTGAAGTCTCTGTTTTGCATATGGTAAAAAACTGACCATGTGAAAAATCCTGTATGACTTATAGTAGTCCAGAATAAACTCTCTCACCATACTAAGGTAGTATGGTTTTGATATATGTGGGAGATATATATTAATATCATTAAAGCATTCATCTCTGGTACAAAACATTATGTTCTTTGTCCCTCATTGGCATGGATGTGGGGTTGAAGTATACTCTGGAGCGCCCCTGAAGCGGAGAAGCTCATGGAATATCAATCGACACATTCACATCATTTATTTAAACTTCACCTGAAGCAGCAATCACCTTTAGACAAATTATATTCACTGAATGACCCTAGACAGTCTGCTGATGCGCCACCGTTAAAATTAAAAAAGTTAAAAGGAGGAAAAAGGAATTAAATGAAATGCCATGCGAGCAGTGTTGCCAAGCATTAAGTTAAGAGTAAAGCATCATGTCTCAATCGAGTTCAAAGTCCTACACAAGTTCAGCTTGACAGCAAAAATGTGTTGAATGATTCAAGTTGACATCATCAGCAGATTTGCTTGCAGAGGTAAAATCCATCCTTGTGAGTCTCTTATGTTGAGTTTAACTCAGGTGAACTTTGAGGAGCATCTTTGCGCTGTTGACCAATGATAGCAAAAGTTTTGGGAAGCAAGTGAGTCCAAACCTGGGCAAAGCTTGTAACATAAACACTTGGCATAAACACTGGAATATATATATATATATATATATATATATATATATATATATATATATATATATATATATATATATATATATATATATATATATATATATATATATATATATATATATATATATATATAGCAATTACTCTAGCAATTACTATTTTAACGCTGGTTGTCTCGAGATCACAAGTTAATTTGTCTTGCTATCTCAAGAAAACAAAAGGCCAATGGCTGGAGATAACAAGATAATTTATCAGGGGGAAAAACACTTTGTAAGAGTGGCCCACCACATATACACATTCCACTGCGGGGTTGCTAAGTTTCCAAGCAAACTGTGGAAACTTTTAATGAACTAATTAGGGATAAGGGATAGGGTCAACTTGAGCCTGTTGTTTAACTGTGTAGTAGACTGTAAACTTTAATAGTTGACTTTGAATTTAGTTGTGTTACTACACAGACTATTAAATGCAAGTTGTACGAAACAACTTAAAATTATTAATCTACTTTACTTGTTAATTTGTAACATTTTACAGTGATAGGCTACAACCCAAATAATTCCCATGGCATTGGGGAAATGAAAAAGAAACTTCTCACAGTGGTGGATGTTTGTCAGGTATGATAAAGTATATCAGAACAGCCTGACTGTTTTCATCTGAATTGGGTCCTCCTGGAGCTGACATTGAAAAATCAAGGAAACTGATTACCTCAAAATTAACGTGTGAAGAAGACTATTATTTTAATTGTTCAAGCTTTTTAGATTGTACAACTTCGGCTTCCTGACCTTTTCAAGGTAAAGTATCAAAATTTAGTGTAGTTTCTAATGTTAGGAAAAAAACCCATTATAATAAGAGAAATTGCAGTTTGTTTTTTCTTTATCTCGTGACAACAAAGCTTGTTTTCTTGAGATAACGAAGCGATTAACTTGTGATCCTGAGAAAACGCTAGCACGTCTGGGATAACATAGCTGTGACCCAAAGAGAGCTTAAACCCTGAAAACTGTACAAAGGAATCAGTGTGTGATATCGACATTTAGACTCACGGTTCAAGAGTTGTCCAATTGACTTTTACAACAACTCGTGTAACCTTCTTTTGCCTTCCCTTGTCTCAATTCCATAGAGAGAGAAAAAAGAAAATTGAAGGAAAAGAACAACAGACAGAACAACAAACAAATATGTCAATGCCAAACACTACCCCCTCAATTTCTCCTTCCATCTGGCTCTCTGCATACTGAGATGTATTTTTTTCCACAAAGCTGTTATCTTCCTCCATCTCGTCACGGAGAGCTCCTCCGCCTCCTGTGGTTTTCTAAAAACGTGATTTCATATTTTCGTTTGTTTATTACATCCAAAAAAAAACCCCACACCTCACGCAAACTCTTGTCTCTTCCATCTCCTCTCGCTCCTCGACAAAGTATGCAATCACAGTTTAGCCGCGAAATTACAACTCTGCCACCTTTATTTGATTCTGAACACCGTCTCATTATTTAACAAGCGCACAGGGGAAATTGAAAGTTCTTTTTTTTTTTTTTTTTGCCATGGTTTGTTTTGTGGCTGGATCTTGTTGCTTCTCTGATCGAATATGCCAATTAAACAAAGTGCTGTTTTGTTATCTTTCCTAAAGCACAAATCAAACGGGGTCCCGTGGATTCATTTCTCTTCCGCATGTTCCTTTACGTTGGAGCTTTGCCATCGGGAATTTCAATGAGTGACCTGAGCTATTTTTAGTTACACTTTGACTGATCTGTCTTTACCGCTTAAGTGTTACGCTAAATTCTAAAAGCCTGCACGCACACACTGCCGCCATATTGGAGGTATGATTCTGCATTGCCAATTACCCGTCACGATTTATGAAGCAGATGTAGTCGGTCAGTCTCTTATATGTAATCCTGTTTCACCTGTCCTGTAGAATTTTATTATTCTTCTCTTTTATCTTTATCTACCGCTGACTAAAGGTCTGTAATAAGGTGAACTGGATGTAAGTCAAGAGGACATCGCTGCCTTAAACCAGGGAGACAAATGCCCCTTTGATCCTGTATGTAATTCCTCTCAGCCCAAGATGTATGGATATTGTAATGGAGAGCTGAAACGCTCTACAGCATTAACAGGGCTCCAGCTGATGGTTAATGTACCTGGCAACTCTTGGTGACTCTTATGGAAAAAAAAAATCACTCTATCCACTTTGTGGAGGTCTCCAAACTGAATCTAATGCCAAAATGCGAAGTGCTGAAGAGACACAGGCATAGATTACAGCTCAGAGCTGCACACGCGCGGCCATGAAGGAAAGAAAAACATCACTGACGGGTTCCTCTGCACAAAAAACAAGGTTATGTGAACCGACCTGTGCGAGCACTCGGAGGCCAAAATACAGCCACCGCAAAGGCTTTCTTCTTCCTCTGTAGCCTGGAGGTTGGAGTGGCTAATTACCGTGTTTGTTATTGTAAATGCTGCACAGCAGATAAAAGAGAACTGCTGGTAGGAAACAAAAAGAGAGCAGCGGTGGTTTCCCCGAAGCGGGAAGTCCATCCTCGTTATTAAACGTTTATCTTAGACGCAGCTAACCAAGAAAGATAAACTGTGATTTTATGAGAAATGCCTCCCTGTGGATTAACGCCAGAGGAGTCAACAATGAGGGGGCCAGACAAAAAAAAAAAATTAGAATAACAGGCATATCCTTTCAAACGTGACTCAAACTCTCACAACAACAATTTATTTTTTCAATGTCAAGCAGAAGCAGCATCAGCCGCAGCGGTTAGCCTGAGCTCAACGTAAGGCTTTAATCCTGAATAATTAAAGGATCGCACAGTGGATTAAAACAGTAGAAAGTATGATTTGGCTGTTTACAGAGCATCTTCATTATTTTTACAATAAAGAAGTCATGTAGCCTACATGCCCGCTTATTTGAATAAAATCCTAAAAATGCAGGAAACTTCTGAAGGCCAGGTAATTGAAACGCTTGCTGAACACTGAAATATTCCATTATACGTTCGACGTGGAACAAGTCAAGGTAACACAATGTTATCACAACTGTAAGTGGGTCTCTGGATCGCTCACAGTATGTCTTACAGTAACCTTAATATAAAACTGTTGTGCTACAAGGTGCATGTTTGGTCGCTGACAAAAAAATCAATACTATATGAAACATCCTCTGTTGTCAAGTGGAGAGTTACCTGTCACTCTTCTGCAGGTGCAGGTGTCGACTTGTCACCTGTCACCATTCCTCATTCTCACTCTCTCTCTCTGCACTGAGCTGACTCAGAGGGAGGTTTTGAGTAGAAATCAAATGTTTCTTTTGTGACACTGCCACGAAGAAATGCTCATCCACTTGCTAACCATTTCAATTTAGCTAGCACTGCACATCAGGCTGAAGCGTCGTTGATATGTGCCAGCAACTGACTGCAAATATTGCATTTAATATTTCCAATTTTTTTCAAATGCAAGCACTGTCATAAACATTTGCGGGCGTGGACGGAGATGTGAACTTACGAATGTGAAAATATGAATGTGTTTCAGTCTTCTTCTATGAGGATAAGCATGATAAATTCGTAATAATGGTATTATATTCAGATTTGACTAAATTAATCATTGTTAACCCACATGTCGGTCAGTCTGTTTTTACATCTGTTTTCAGAGCATGCAGTTTGGAGAGATGCATGAGCACCGATCTGACCCGCTAAGGAGCGGTTTCATAGTTAAGTTGTTACTCTTCAGATCACCTAACAGCTGTGGCATCTTGCACCTGTCACTCTTCCCCAGTCAGCTGTGAGGGGAGAAGAGTGGCAGTTATTTTTCGGCAATCATCACAAATCAACGGAACAGAATGTGAAATCTGTGAGGACTGCAGAGAGATTTAATTATCGAATGAAAACGTACACCTGTTCACCCACCAGTAAGGCACAGGTATAATTCTACCGTCAAATGTAGATTATTAACCTGATCTCCCCGGTCTACGCAGCTCTATTTTGTGGCTCCACAGTCACTCCATGAATAATCAGACTAGCCTGTCAGTCATCATTAGAGGTTCAGAAGGAGCAGACGCTGGAAGTCTGGAGGACATATGTCCTCCTCTTCTCCTAGCCATTCATTACCGACTAATCAAAAAATGTTCTTCCTCTAATTACAGAGACATCTTGGCTAAATTTAGTCAAATTATCTTATGCTTGTACGCCATCATATTTCATCTTTCATCCTGTTTCAAAGACAAAAAAAAAAAATCATAACCAAACAAGGTCACACAGATCCTATCTCACATATTCAGTCCAAAGAGCTGATTCTGGACGAACTGGACGTTGTTCAAGTTAGTCTTTTGCCAGATCAGTGACCAAGCAAACACTGACGGGCATCTTTTATCTACATAGAATTCAAACACAGTTACTGCTGTACTGATGGGAAGAAGACCCATTATTTCGTCAACTTAGCTTTTATACACTGAATCAAACAACTGTGCCATAATGCTGCCTCATTGTGTGAATTCAGGTAGCAGCGCAAAGTTAAGGAAAAGTGACATCACGGATTGCAATATCAGATCACGTAGAGCTTCCTCTGGAGGGACACAAATGGCTTGATACTACTTTTCACATACGCAGTAGTACACCCAAACACCTATACAACCAATGCACTGTGATGTCGAAAACTGGTGGAGTTACTCTTTAAAGCAACAATTTGTAGAGAAAGGTAGTGGATTGTCAAGTCTCGTCCACAGGTCATCGCATACACACACAAAATAGCTGGGAGTCTAAAATTTGACTTCACCATGTAACTTTATACAGTGCTATTGGTTTGAATCTTGTCTTTTTACACGATTTGCAATAAACATTGAAACCGACAGCTGCCTTGAACCTTTATTGGAGTTTTGTATAGCTGTAAACCTGTAGTACACGTGTAGTAAGTGCAGGAGACCCTTATCTTTTTGACTCATGTGTTCACATTCCTGTAAACATCCTCTTCGTGTCAGATTTTGTGTCTCTGTCTTCATACTTCAGCTGTTCTTCATAAGGTCAGCAACAAGGGTTTGTCTGCGGTCGAGAGGGATGATGAGTGTGCTGCCGTTTCAGCGTGCATGTTTTCTAACTTCAACCAAGCTGTCACAGGAGTTTATGGCATTTAAGGGGAGTTAGCTTCACAACTAAATTTTTCATGGGTTAGAGACAGCTTAAGATGATGGAATCCCTGTTCATGTAGTTCAGTAGACCCCACACGACAGACTACACGGTTCAAACCAGGATGAGTATATAATATATATATATATATATATATATATATATATATATATATATATATATATAGATATATATACTGAGAGAGAGACACACACACAGACTACCATCCTAAAGCACAATTTACAAGGCGTCTTTATGTCATGTTGCTACACGACTAAAGACTCAAGTGCACCAGAACTGACCAAGTGAAATACACGTTTAACTCCAATAGCTACTCAATTACTTGATTATCGTGCACACAAGGGGAAGTCAGCCAGAAATATCGCGTGATCAAACGTGATCTACAGTAACCAATGGCAACAACCCCAGCATCACTGGGCTCTTCGTAAACGGAAAACAGCATAGACTGTATATAAAAGTGTAAATTAACATTTTAAAACATGAAAGACATGGAACACATAGAAGAGGGAATGTGAGCTTTTCTGACAACACACAATACTTGCATTAACCAGCAGTATGACGGTTAACGGTAGCGCATAACGGTTAACGGTAGCGCCGATGCTAAACCCATTAAAAATATTAAAATGGCTAATTCAAACAGCCCCATAGTTAAAGTTAGATCTCGCCTTTGTTTTTATTTACGTCTGCTTCCGTGTTCCTCAGTCAGTTCCTCAGTCTCAGTTGGCTACGTTGCGTTTCACGTCACATTTCATGGAGTAGTGACTCAGGAGTCGTCGGCTTTCCCCACACACATAAAGATTTTTCGTCGTAAATATTGAACAAGTTTAACATTTACGATTGTCGGCCGCGACCCTTTTCCCAGCAAATTAGTGGGACAAATTGACTCTTAACACACCACAGACCACAGGATAATCGTATCAGATAATCTTATGAGACAGAAGTCAATCTTCCGTGGTCAGGAAGGGGTAAAATCGGAGCAAAATCGGCCCGATTATCGCTATGTGTGTACCCCCCTTTAGAGCAAAATTTATCTTGAAATGATGTTCTTTGTGGAATGAAAAATTGCCTCAGTTAATGGTTCAGATGATTAAAAACACAGAATCACTGCCATGTTTGCTGTTAGGCTGTCTGTCGTCCCGTACTGAGGCAAATATTTTATAAAGATTCAAATGTTAGTCCTAATAGGGTAGGAAAAAGAATAATTTGATAAAATGTCAGGCTGCTATTTTTGTGTGCAACCAGCCGTGCTGATGATACGACCATGATGATGTGACAATGGGCAAGTTCAGGTTTTAAATGTTAATGTAAATCAGTGTTGATACTCTGTCAGACATGGCACCTGGGAGGAAAAGGGGTGAAAACAGGTTAACACTGATTTCTTGCCATTGTGTTTCTTTGCTCCGTTGCTATGCATATGATCTGAAATGATTAATGACACAATATATGGGGACATGCAGTGGCCATTAGAAGGAAGTGTTGCTTTACTGCATTGTCCATGTGTGCACTTGCCATTGATGCACAGGAAAGTGGTGACAATGAATACCTTACCAAGCTACTAAACAAGCTTGTTTTTTATTGTCCTCTTTTACAAGATCAATGCCTGAGTTACGGTCAGTGATGATGGATCAGCTGCATGTTTTGTTTTTTTCACATCGAAGGGCTCAGTCAGAAGTGTGCATGATATAATAGAGAAGGGATAATATGCCATGTTTCTGCATTATAATATCTCAAACTGAAGAGGTCTTTGTTGTTTTGAGTTGAGTCGTGTGCATTATCCCACATATTTTCCCAAAATATTCGAACCAAGAGAAATCTGGAATGTCATTCAAGGTAATGGTGCTTTTTAACTAACGGGAGACCTGCACAGGGTGAGAAAAACATCCCTCCTGTAATCTGAATAAAACATCACCTTGTCTGTGAGCATTTCTGCCTGAGTCCCGTGGGTTGATTTTCATCAGCAACTGTCGTTGTTTAACAATGAAGACTCGATCCCATGACCCCACGCTGCTTACATCTGTTGTTTTGATTGAGAGGCTCCTCCATCAGAAATAACATACTGTGCATTTATGGGGTCTTCTGGCAGGATGATTGTGCAAAATTCGAGTTGTGTCAGGAAGGAAACAGACTGTATTTGTAGAGCCTTTGCGATGTGATCTTATGTCGTCATGTCATGTGTCAAAAGTTGTGTTTTTGACAGTGCACTGATAGCTCAGTAATGAACACACTGTGCACACTTCTTATACTCAGCTTTGCACATATATTGCTTTTCTCACAGTTTTTTCTTGCATCACCACAAACACCCTCGACTCTCCTGTGCCTTCTACTGTATTTTAAACTCTTCATGATATTTCTCTTTTCCTGAGGCGTACACGACTGCAGATTTTCTCCATATTACAGTATAAAGTGCAGAAATTGCTGAGGCTGTGTTTTGATTATTTTGTTTTTTCAGACCCCTCGAGCCATAACATAAGATCAGCCTCCACATGCCATGACTTGCTTTTGCGCATTGAATCCAAATATGCAGCTTGAACTCAATAAATAAACATTATTGGGTTGCTGCTTCTCAAATTTGAGTATTTGCTGATTTTTCTTTTCTCTTTCATGTCACTGTGATAAGCCGGATATTGATGAATAACCTATAATTTTCTAATACAATACTGTTAAATGATCAATGGGATTTATGTAAGGCATCTCCAAACAAGACATTTAGATATGTTAACTTGGGCTCTGGACAATTGCGATGAGCAAATGAGCATTATTTTTAATATAAATTGATTTTGTGTTAAATACCAATGGTCAGACTCATTGTTAATGACATTAATCATTGTATGCAGCTCTAAATTGGCTTAATAGGTAACTTGTTTCAACAAAATGAGAAGTTGCTGCTATTTTTTTTTACTGAATTTGCTTGTCCTCCCTGCCTACTTAAGTAGAGGGAAACAGAGCGAAAATGAATATACTAAGATTTGTTGATCTTACCAAATGACAGTACATGGGGAATACAGTGTTGCAGCACTGGCCAGTATGAGAAAACTGATGTGTCTGTTGAGCATTAGAGCATGTAAACCTATCCTCGTAATAACCAACATGACATAAATGAGAACAAGAAAGAAGGAAGAAGGATGACACCGGGATTCATAAGTGAACAATGTCAACCGCCTTGGAGGAATTCATTTCTATGCTGAGGGGAAAATGACCCCGAGGCGACATCGCTGTGTTTGTAATTAAGCAGGAAGAAATGAATTCTAATTATAGAGCAAGGGACTAAATCATAAGACAGAACTGTGATGGATGTAAATAGGAGATGATGTTAGTTAGAATCCCTCTATATTACCACTAACACACACACACACACACACACACAGACACACACACGCACTAGCACACACACACTGAATAATTGGTATGGTAAACTGGGTCCGTGGTGAGCAATCAAGTGAGATTTACACTGAATACAGGCCAAGAGGATATGAGTGTGCGTTGGCTTTAACAGTATTCTAGTGGGGGTCATTGCTGGTTTCATCTGCCCACACACACACACACACACACACACACGCACGCTGTAGCGTGAGAACGGCGCTGCAGGGCCCCTGTGTTTTGAGGAGCTCAGAGTACACGGAGCACGCCTCAGGAGAGTTGTCTCAGTAAACTCGGCTGGTGGCTCGTAATTAAGTGAGATTTACACAGTGTCAAGCAGAGGCCGACAGAACAAAACGCCGGGTGAGGGTGACGAGTTGTGAGCGCTCTGTTTGAGTTACAGTAAATTTCCGTCCATGTGATTTACATCTCGGTGTTCCCTCACATGCATGTGTGAAAAGACCGAGAGTGGGGGGGATTTCTATTGACTGGCGGCTCAGTCTTAGTGTCAGACAACCTTTAAGGATCATTTTGACGTTATCTAATGCACGTGAAGGCAAAACAGCAACAGCATGAATATTAAGCAGCTAATATTGAGCCACTTTTTAAACCATTATTTTCAGAACTCGCTTTTGTTTTGTTTTCAGATCGGTGCATGTCCTTGCTTCTGGCTGTGTTTCAGAACTTCTGACTCGCTGCTGCATTGTTACCCCCCTCAGATCCACCTAACAAAGACATGTAGTAATCCCAAGGTCCCAGCATTAAAAAATGTTGGAAAAACCTTTTCTTTTTTTCTACAGCAGCGCCTGGGACTATAGGAAAGTTTAATTAGCTGACTCTGTGCTCTGTTGTTTAAGAAATGCCTGAAACACATTTTTTCTTTGTGCATTTTTGTGTTGAATCAGTCACGTCTGGTCTTGCAGTGTCAGTATACACAATATGCACATTTTAAAAAGATTGGTCTCCCTATGTGTGTTTGTATCTGAATGTTTATGAGGGAGGATCCCCTCTTTGGGGCCACTTCCAGGGATTATACCATTTTGTTTTGAGATGGCATTATGTTACAAAAGATTAGAATAACTTTTGAGAGACGTGTTTGTTGATGAAGCTGTTTGTGAAAACTAGCTGTATTCACACGAGAGCCAAGCTATAACATTCTCCTCACATCGTCTGTGCTATTCCCAGTACTGACTCTTTTCTCATTTCATCCCACGGTCCTTTTGATTAACAGAACTAGTTTCTGAAGTCTGAAATCCGTGTGATTAAATCATCTGCTGTACTCCTCCAAACACAGAGGTCACTTAATAGTTTTATTCAATTTTTAATCATTAAAAAACAGTCTTGAAGAGTTTAGTGATCTTGATTTTTGCTCTTAAGTGTAGATTAGGTCTGTGGGATCAATGTGAGACTGACTTCTTCAGTGCCAAAGGTCTAACTCCAGTTTTGTTCTTCTCAGAACTAACTCCTTTCCTCATACGCCCTCACTTGTTTCTGCAGCTCCAAAGTCATCTGACCCTCACTTGCCCACACACCTGCCCTTCACCGTCCAATGAAGAGGTTTTAAAACTTTGAGCTGAGGTTGGGGTTGTGGATGGTGACTGAGATGATGACAGATTCTGCCTAAATCATTCTGTTATTGTAGTTTGACCCACTCCTTTGGTCTCCTTATCAACACAGACAGAAGACAGTTGCCAGAACAAATGTTGGCAATATGCTTTCCTGTTAACCACAGACATGTTAAAGCTATTGTCATGTAGCAACTTAAAAAAATATTTAATATTTATGTCATATGTGTACAGATGTGAACAAATCAGTGGGTTGCAGAAACGTTAACTGCAAGCCAACATTATATTCTGGCAACTGGGCTGCAGCAGCTCATGGAGGCAGTTAGGATCCTTTTAAAAGCCCAGATCAACCAATTGCACTGAGTCATGACTTATATCTAAAGACACATGTCTATCACAAATGTTGCGTAGATGTTATCTCACCCTGGTGAAAGATTTATCTGCCCATTCAGACATCCAGACAAAAAAACTCACTTCCTTTGCCAGATCATCCATTGTGCTTCAGGCTTAGCATTCCAGCGTTTGTCCCTGCCTGCCGCTCTGCCTGCTCGACATGACCCCTGCTTGTTCTCAGTTGATTTTTACTTGTCTGTCTGCACCTCTCTTTTTGGAGCAATTTGATCCAGCCGATTACCTGCTGCTGAACCTGCAGTCTAACCTCCTCACCTACTTTATCACCTAAAATCTTGAGTCCACACAAAATACCAAATTACAATTATCTTTGTAAACTCTATCAGCATTTTGCACTCATGAGCACCCCCTTGATTTGATAAAAAAAAAACATAATGTATGTATTTACTTAAAGTGGAATTTAAGCCCCCCATATGCTCCATAAATGCATCTACAGAAAAATACATTTATATTTTCAAAGTGTAATTGCAGACGTGCCTCAAATAGGTCTTAATATACAAGATTAACTTTGCTTCTTGTTGTTGACAAATGTTTAAACTGCTTGCAACCATATTTCTGCTTCACAAGCGATGCACTGTTTGGGTACTCAATGCTCTGCAGGAGCTGTTACTGTGATTTACAACGTGTGCTGTTTAGATAACAGTTTCAGGCTGCTCTGAATCCCCAACACACTCCCTCAGTGCACAGATTCACACCATGTCCCAAGCACCACAAATCAATGAGCGCTTCACCTGAGAAGCTGCCTGCACGGCTCCCATCTAGATGAAATCTTGGATTCCTGGGTACTGCCGTTATCTGAGAAGACAGAACTCCATTGTGATGTTTCTATTTTTGCGCGGAAAAAAATATCAGTTCACATTCAAAATCAGGTATGTATGAGAAAGTCCAGTGGGTAACTCCATATTTGTGGCTTTTCATTGATTTAAACTCTGTTCTCACATTTGGACCATGTTTCTTTTCATGTTGGGTGTCTGTTCTCATCAGAATTCAGCTCTTTCTGCTTCTTCATTTGCTGAACAGAACCAAAAATAAAAAATAAACTGGGTAAAGTAAATTTGTGGAAGTTCAACTTTCATCTATGCCTCTTGACAGGTTAATAACATTTGCTATATGTGTATGCTCAAACAGAGAAAAACATAGCATGCAATTGAACTGTTTCTCTTGGACAAAGATGCATCATTTTAGTCAAGCCTGTTAGCCAAAGGGCATGGGAGTGTCCTCTCTCTATACCTCCTTCATTTTTATCTGTCAGTGGGGAGAAACACACGAATACCTTCAGCTGTGTTCCTCATTTTCAAGTTGACCAAGAAGAAGTTTCAACTTCTTGGCAAGACTTCATTCTGTACTGTCGTAAGTCACCATGTGCTGGTATCAGTATGAATTTCCAGTGATGTTGGTGTTATCATGACCTCTGAATAGAAGTGTTTTGTCTCACTCAATATCAGCACCCTAGGGTGCATATTAAAAGCTCCGTATGAGTGAAAAATGAATGCATATGTCCCTGCCTTCAGCAACAAAAACATCAAAAAATGATGAAAAACTTGAGCACACATCAGTATAGAACAGTACACATGGAAAACTGCATCCATTTCACAAACAGTAGTGCAATCAGAGATTTTTTTCAGAAAAGCATTAAAAAGCACTGTTGCCAGAGGGGCATCACACATGCCAACAACCTAACAGGACAGCATAAATCAACATTTCAAATGACTGTCTGCTGAGCAGCGCCTGACAACATTTCTCCCTTCCTTAAAAGCAACACAATAAGTCCGTGGAGGCTCATTTTAAATGCTCATGGCTGTCAGCTGTTAAACTCTTGCTGTTTTTGCTTCGCTACCTCTCCCGTATTATTCTAGCTGGTAGATTTATGTTGCATGGCTGGTTTCCAGTAAACAGATGGTGTTCCACCTGTGAATCTCTGTCCAGGATCACGTCTGCTCACCAGAGGAACGATACCTCGCACATAGAGGTGTGTGTGTTTGTGTGTGTGTATTATGGCAGATGGTGATGATCTATGATTTAGCATAAACTCAACTGTTGCATCTGTCAGTGGTAAAAAAAACAACAAAAACACACACACACACAACAATGTTTTTGGGCAAGCTCAGTCACGTAAATGCTACTGAGCTCAGAGTCTTATAAGTCGGACAATCATTTTACAAAGGCTCTAACTTCACCACACACATAAACATAAACACATACATTGTGTTTCTATCATTTTTAGGGACATTACATAGACTGACTAACCTAAAACATAACCACTACTTGCCGGAACCAAACTTTAACCTTTAACAAGGTCTGATCACCTAAATGTATAGATTGACATTATCCAAACTTGCATATGTCCCCATATGAAAGGATGGTCCCCACAACGTCAGTAATACATGACCTCACACACAAACTCAGAAACTGATGGCTGCCATTGAATGTGCTGGTCAGCTACCACCAGCTGTTTGATTAAATAACCTCTCTCCCACCTGAGCCACAGCAGCCCCATGTGTCTGTTAACAAAAAGCTTTCTTTCAAGCAAACCACACTCAGTGGAGATATCCCAACCCTGGCCCATCTAAGAGGGAGGACTGACACCAGGTACTGACCTCACAGAGTTTAGTGCATCCTCTGTCTGAGCAACAAAAGGAGGCCTGGATATTTGTTTGAAACACCAGAGGCCTTCAGGAGAAATGCTTTGGTTCTTTGGGATGTGTCTCATCAATCTACTGCTCTGTATTTTACTAGAACTGCTTTGTCTCTGCAGCCACATGGAGCGACAATTGGGAGAAGGCTTAGCTATTAACCTCCTGAGGGTTGATAGTTTTACATGAATGTAACAGCAGCAGATATGAAGATAAAAAAAAATGTCCAGGGTACAGTTGGCCAGCTGTGGCTCCGGGGTAGAGCCAGCATCTTGTTATCGGAAGGTCGCTGGTTCCCTAGACTGCATGTCCGTGGGCAAGACATTGAACCCCAAACTGCTCCTGATGCGCTGGTCAGCACCTTGCATGGCAGCCACTGCCATCACTGTATGTATGTTTCATGTAATTGAAATCCAGCTCACTTGGTGCATATTACTGAGGATACTGGAGACATTTGTGCTGTGTTCATTGTTAGCATTGTTTGAAGGTATGTTGTTGTTGGTGGTGTGAGACTACAGATGGATAGGACATTTTTTTTAATTAATAAATATCACCACTGTATTAAAGTTTTATGATAGTTCATTTTTAAAATATGCAAAAGAGGTATTATCTAATTGAATTCACACTAATTCAAATTCAAATTTCCAGAGCAGAAATGCTGGATTAAGTCAAGTTCAGAACAGTTTCATTTTGTTTACATGTTACAGTTTAAGGTTTTTTTTAGATCTCTTTATGAAAAAAATGTAGGGTCAACAGCCATAAAAAAATTTTAAAAAATCACATTTTTAGGTATAATGAAAATGTTATACAAATCAGGTTACAAATTAAATATGAACAAACTGCTCAGTAAAAACCCTGAAATACTGAAAAAGGTTTGATGTATTTAAGTGCTACTTGAGATGTTTGATAAAACATTTATTTTGAAAAATAGCCAACATTTATGCTGGCAGCTGAGTTCGGATACCACTAAGGCCTAATTCCTTTTTTGCATGTTTCCTAGTTAAATCATCAGTGTTATTCCAAATCAACAAACTGAGCAGAACAACTGACCTTGATTTTGTCATTATTTATTATTTTGGGGCATCCTTGAAGCCTGTATTTCACTGTGTCCCTAAAATCGTGACATGTTGACTCCCCCAGTTATTTTTTGTCTGAAAATGCACTGTGTTTCATTACTAATACTTAAAGCACATGACTGGGAATGATTCAGATTCCCCCCTGTGTGCGTGCTGGTGCTCTGGTTTGTCTCAGGTCCAGTGCCATGGCCACTACAACTCCTAGACAAACAGAATAATCTCATTTCATTCCAGTCCAAACTGACAATCATGAAATGATTTGCATTCCTCAGCTGCCATGAAAACAGAGTCCTTATTTGACACTGTTTTTAAATATCATAATTCAAGAGCTTATGGTCACAAATGTACTTGTACCCTTGAAATGGCTCACCATCATTTACAATATATTAACAATTGTATCAAATCATTGAAAGTACCAACTGTCCTACAAATCAACACAAAACTACAAACATTTAAGTCAGATTTTGAATTGGATTCACAGGTTTTATGTGTCCAAATCTATGCAGCCAGTGAGGACAGCGTAAAAGGTGGCTACGCTTTTTCCTCGTCTTTTTTTTGGTAATGGCATTAACTAACATTGGCAAAGTTTCACACTGTTAAAGCAGTGAATTCAACAAGTTTCCCCTGTCTGTTAGAGGGCTCTTCAGGGCAGTCGTACAGTGTAGATCAACACTTTTGAACGCAAAGGGGCTGAGAGGCGTATAATGATGCTGCTGGGTTACAGGAAGTGAAAAGAACAGAAAATTGTCTGACTTTAATGAAAGGTGGCTTCAGTTTACAGCAAAAGGTGCTTTCTTGTGACGTATCAGGATGCCCAGAGAATTTACACAGTCAGTTGTCACCTTGACAGTACAACGTTGCAAACCAAGAACCAGTATGAGAAACCTCTGACCATTTGACCTTTTCAAACGTTCGAGGCTTTGAACGATCATGTATGAAGTGATATCAAAGCACGGCATGACTTGTGGCTGACTGAATCCCAGTGCTCTGCTGAGGACTGATAAGATGGCACACAGTCAAAGTCTTGTGCAGATTACCATATTGAGAGTCTGAGGGGAGAGAGAGAGAACTGTGTGTGTGTGTGTGTGTGTGTGTGAGATGTGCAAATGTGCAAATATCTGGGTTAGCACAATAACAAATGGGTCCCAAAATGTGAGTTGGCTACAGAATGCCCCCCCTTCTCTTACTCTTAACACATTTATGACAGGCTTCTTGACAAATGACTCAGGATGAAATGTCTTATTCAGAAAGATATGCAGGATGGCTAAGAATGTTTTTGTTTTTTTTCTGTTGTACATAAACAGTACATGGTGACAGAAAATACCACACATTTTGGCAGAAAAATCCTCAGTATGGATTTTTTTCACCAGATCACAGGCAGCCGAGGATAACAGAAAAATGTAAGTTTGTTGTGTGGCGGGACAGCACTATGCATTGCAGCAGAAAGTCACATAATTTGTGACGCAGACCTTGCATTGGTATACTCAGCACTCATTTGTAACAAACTCTGAGTACCCAAACGCTACAACACATGAGCATTTCAAAATTGTGTGTACATCAGTCAATCTGAGGCACTCTGGTCAGACGAGGAGCCACACTAAAAAGGGAACAAAGACCACAGACCCCCCGGTGTGCAGTCTGCTGTAATGTCCCAATCAGTTCTTTGCAATCAATGATCACCTGCAGTGCCTTAGAAATTAGCAGACACTTGATGTCCTCCCTGGTGATGCTCTACACGACATGAGCAGCAGCTGACTGCACATCTTGCATGTTATAGCAGCTTTTTTTTTTTTTGCTTTTATCTGGGTCTTCAGAAAGTGATACAAGTGATCATTTGGATTGTCTGATCATTCCACTGTTTGGCCCCAACAAGGGGGGGGGGCACTTTAGATAAAAGGGGATTTGGATCCTACATAATGAGGCCAATATGCATGTGAAAACCCTCAAACACCATAATACAATTACAATATCATAACTAAGTTTCAAATCTGCAGCCAACAGGTTTGTCATATTAACTCAAAAGGTTACGACTTAAATCGGTGTTGTGCTCACAGCAAAAACCTGTTATTGAAAGGTATATCAGTAGGTAAGGTAACAAATAGGTAATAAATCAATAAGGCTAAGATCCTCGAATAAAGACCATCACTATTGGCAGCCTCTTCATCATACAAGACACATCCATGTTTCTGGCAGACTCAGGCTCCAGTATGGTGTTGCCTGTGTGGGCTCTCCATGACTGCAGCGTCAGCCCTCTCCTCTCCTCTCATAAGGAGGAGCAGGTGGGCAGGATGAAGTTGTCGCTTTTTTTATGAATCCAATAATGAGGATGGCCGCTGACAGCTAAGCAGAGTCCCTGTGACTAGACACAGGACTGCAGCCACAGGACTGTCTCCATATTAGACCTGGGCTGCTAATATATCACGTGTGATTTTAGGCAAACTAGAGCAGTGGATGGTTTGATGGATGATCTTTCTGTCCACTGCTCCAGAGTGAAATCAGCATGGGGATTTAATACAGATACAGTCCTTAAGGAAATAAATTTGTATGATGTTCTGACTCTTCTAATATAAAATCTAATCTAATGCCACCAACAGGTAAAGGTGGGTATGAGAGGTTATGAAACAAATGACCAAATTCTTGTCTCAGCTGTTTAATATTAAAGATATAATGTTTAACATTTCTGCATAAAATGTCTAATAATATCTGAACCTTTTGGGCTGCCTGTCAAATTCACACTCAAAACAAATAGGGGGCAGTGTATCCACCAATAACTGCTGTTAACGCAGTTAGCTATGCAGCTAGCAATCTGGGCTGGGAGCTCAAGCTTTGGTGTTTACACTGCTAGCATAGGAGCTTTGAACTGGGACAGTTCACATTCTCTCAATCAGTTTCTTTTTGTTTTTAGGGTTTTCAATTAAAATTCTTATTTAATTGCACCTTTAATACATCACCTGGTCCATTAACTTTCCTGCCTGAGCAATGCCAGATAGCTTTTTCGTTGGCAGTGATGGTTGTTAAACAGTGAAGACAACAACTCCCATGAACCCATTCTACTGAATGTAATCAAACTACAGTTTAGTTTTAATTGCTTGACTAAGGGACCCCCGGTTAAGAAATCACGTATAGTGTATTTAATGCTTATTAACTGTATAATTATATACAGTATATATAAGTTTGCTACAATGAGTGTTGCCATACATAGAAAAGCTCAGATGAGTATAAAGCTGACAAAATGCTGGAAAAGGGTGAGTCAAGCCTGACCCGCCCAGTATCTAAAATGTCTAAATGGAACAATTTGGCACCAACACAGGAAGACCAGTGCCCCAATGTATGGCTTACATGTAATACGCCAGACTACATTGATCATACTTTTTTTTTGTCATAACCATGATTCTCTCATTAACTTTAACCCTACCAGACTTTACATGCACAGGTATTGCAGAAAGCAAACGTGAAAGTAAGAGGAAGAAATTGGCATTGAGCATCTCCTGGAGTTTTGCAGATTACTTACTGTACATTCTCAGGCCAAATTCAACTTCTTGCCACACTCATTCTTAAGGTCTAAGAATAGCAAAGTCTCCATTTTTCATTCATCCTGCATGTTTTTTTCCTCTGGTGTGTAGCCAGAATTAGAGCATTGTGGGGATGAGGCAGAGACTCTAATGGTTTTTGGACTGCAGTGAAACACCAGCAAGGCTATAAACATTTAGCCTCATTTTAAACCCTAAAAACTAATTAGAAAACACAGATGGAGGCCAACAAAGTGCAAAGAGGAGGCAGTTGATATTCTTTAACTTTCCTCTGCACTCAGTTGTAATCATGGACCGGTGGGAGATTTCTGGAGCATGGCTGTTTTGTGCAATTACATATGGAACCTAGTGAAGTTTTACTTCTAGCAAAACACCTTAGGACTATCTGTCAATACTGCTAATTACTGCAGCTAATGATTTTAAAGGTAGAACATTTTGCTTTTTTGAGTTATTCTTATTGTACTGTTTGGGATCAAAACTGCTGTGCTCTTGCGTGTTTTTTTGCCATTGATTTTGGGTAAAATGTGATTGATCCCACAATACAGTCTTCTGTAAATCTGGAATTTGATTTGCTTCTTTGATACAGTAATATTTACACAACATGTCTGCCAGAATATCTGAATTTTTTTCCACCATTACATGTTTAAGAATTCACCCAATATATAAAACGTTTGAGAGCTATGTCACAACACTGGTGGTTACATCCTGGGCTGATGTTTTCCCATGCAGGCCCAGTTTGTCCGCTCCGTGACCCTGCCTCTTGACCTTTCCTCTCCTTCAGGCTCCCTGGTGGTTTGTGCAGGCCTGTCCTTCTACTTAAGTTATGCACACAAGGCCTGGGGATGGCAGCTGCGGTGTCACTGGGAAACTTCACAGCTTTGCCACAAGGCACTCCAGTGGTCAGTTCTGGCTTGTTGGTGCCCCTCGGGTGTTTAGATAATCTCACTGATGCTGCCTTATCTTGTCTTTGCACATGATGGAGAGGTAGCTTCAGGTGTAGCTGCTATGGAGTGACGCAACCCAGTGACCAGAATAAATGCTCTCAATGCATATTTTTGTAAACTATGGAAATGTTAAAATGCTTCATTTCTTTTTGTTGCAGCTTGACATGGTCTGGTTAGGTTTTGAAGCTAAAAACACTTGGTTACGGTTGGTATAAGGTCATGGCTTTGCTTATACCCCTTTTTGTTGCCACAAACATGGCTGGGGGTGTCCCAGGTGCTAAGAGTGTATCAAGAAAGGACGCAACACTCACAAAGGCAGGAACAACAACCACAAAGACCAAAAAAAGAGCTCTAATGATAAGCTGATGTCCAAAATCCAAGCAACAGAAGGCAGGAGAAGGAAAGTGCGAAGGCAAAAACTGAGGAGGAACCAGAAGATATGGAGAACCAAGACAGGACATGCAGGACGCTGGCACAGGGTCACAGACAAACCTACAAAGTGTAAGTGTAGGGGGAAAACACAGACTTTCATACACAGGAATGATTAACTAATGTAACACAGGTGAGCAGGGAAAGGGGCGTAAAAACAGACAAAGGCAGGAAGTGGAAAGTTAAAACATGACACATGAAGACGTGAACTACACAATATAAGCAAACCAAAAATCCAAACCATGGCACAGACGTCTTGTTAACCTGGTCTGGTCACCACAAACATGCCTCAAGGTCTCCTAAAAAATATCCACACAGAAGTCACACTTACACTTAAACACAGTTCTTAACTGTGGTCACTGGCTTGACAGCCTCCTTGTTGGCAGCCACCATCCCCTTGCAATACGGAAGTCGGGCCATAAACACGTCATGTGAATGTGATATGACACATTTTGAGAAGTATGACACGTACAAATGTGAACATAAACATTGACCGCCTGATTTTTATCCTGCCGACTGGACTGTCTTTTGCCAACTATGAAGACCACAGCTATGGTGCATTATCGGGGCATTTAAAATGCTTCATAATTACACTTTCTGATGCACCCTATCAACAGTCATTATACTTTATTGATGTGTGTGTGTGCCTGTTTTACAGGATGTTATGTAGTAGTCATAATGCATTATAATAACCTCCAACTGACCAGGAGACGCTTGAACTTCTCATATTGACTATAAGTCTCATATAGTGATACAGTGCGTCAGATATAACTCACTACAAGTTTTCTTTTCTTTTTGTTTCACTTTATTGTTCCCATGATGGCTTCATAAGACTGTAAAATATCATCATACACACAGATACAGCAATCTAAGACCTGTCAGTGGAATCAAGTCAGATAAAGAAAATCAAACGTGGCAGACTTCTTCAGCCTGTCAGAGGGAATTCGTGACCGGATCTAAAAGTGACGCTCTCTTTCGTGGAGACCCTGAACGCAGCAGTAAATATGTGACGTGTGGGTGGAGCTGTGGGTTCAGACCTGCTGTACCAGCTCTGACTCTGTGATCACTTACAAAGGATGCCACCAGTGGAAGACCATCACATGGAGAAAAATGCGTGGAGACGGAGCTGAATGTTTTGGATTTGTGTTGTTGTTGTTGTTGTTGTTCTGATTATTTTCAAAAAATGATTACAACAATCTAAATGACACTTTTACCTCCTCCACAATTAAACCCTCAGTCGTTTTTTGAGGGAGAGTTTTTTTGTTTTTGTTTTCTTCTTTCTTCTTTTTAGCACCTACAGGCTCCTAATCATGCATGCGTGCGTATGTAGTTACACGGACTTTGCATTTTTAGTTCTCGTTTTTCAAACGGCCCATAATTCGCCTGACCAGAGTCAGACTGTGACTGCGAGGACGCGCGCTTGACTGTGACACCGGCCACAATGCTCCCCTCAGTGAACTTGCTCTAAAGTTCTCTTTATGGCGTTTCAAAATGCCAGACTCTAACTTGAGCAACAGGAGCGACCATGGGATCTACTTTGCTGAAGCTTCCAATGGATCCGTTCTGGACGAGGTGTTTCCAAACGACAGCGCCACGGCATGCACGAACTTCACCATGGACTCACAGGTTGTCGGGGTCGGGATCATTCTCTCCGTTTTCATCTTGGTGGCGATTGTTGGGAACATTCTGGTCATCCTGTCCGTGGTGTGCAACAGACATTTGCAGACCGTCACAAACTTCTTCATCGTCAACCTGGCCATGGCGGACCTGCTGCTGAGCATTATCGTGCTGCCCTTCTCCGCCTCTCTGGAGGTGCTGGGATGCTGGGTGTTTGGCAGGGTGTTCTGTAACATCTGGGCTGCGGTGGATGTGCTCTGCTGCACCGCGTCCATCCTCAGCCTCTGCATCATCTCCATCGACCGGTACATAGGTGTTAAGCACTGCCTGAAATACCCGAGCATCATGACGGAGAGGAAAGCGGTGGCTATTCTGGTCCTGGTTTGGGTTCTGTCCACGGTGATCTCTGTCGGGCCGCTGCTGGGATGGAAAGAACCGCCGCCCGTGGATGAGAGCATCTGCAGCATCACGCAGGAGCCGGGCTACGCGCTCTTCTCCTCTCTCTTCTCGTTCTACCTCCCGCTCATGGTCATCCTCATCATGTATTTTCGGGTCTACGTGGTGGCCCGCAGGACTACCAAGAGTCTGGAAGCGGGCGTCAAGCGAGAGAGGGACAAGTCGATGGAAGTGGTGCTCCGGATCCACTGCCGCAGCGTGCTGGAGGACGCGCGCCCGGCCAGTTCCAAGAGCAGCAAGAACCACCCGTTCCGAAGTTCTCTGTCGGTGCGGCTGATGAAGTTCTCCCGGGAGAAAAAGGCTGCGAAGACCCTCGCCATCGTTGTGGGGATGTTCATCTTGTGCTGGCTGCCTTTTTTCTTCTTTCTGCCCATTGGTATGTCCTCTAACTTTATATTTCTGCTCCATTAAATGTGCCAGGAGCGCACAAAGAGGCGCACAGGTTGCATTGTCATTTTTTTTTTCTTAAAAAACTCGTCGAATGCCTTCAAGTGACCAGATCGATGTTGTGATTGAGCACCTTGTGGGAAGCCGTTCGCTTGCAGTGATACGAGTTATTTTCCAGATAATTACTTTACTGTTAAAAGTGAGGGGCTAATTAATGCATTTGCGTCAGTTGGAGTGATTCAACTTTCTCAGCCTGCTTCTCCTCCTCGGATAGATGTCTCTGAACGGCGCAACACAATACCGACTGCAAGTTAAAAATGGAATACACGCAAAATGCTGGTTTCCATTTGCAGGAGTTGATCAAATTGGTATTCTAATGTCCTAAAAACACAATGTTTTTGGTCAGACAAGGTCAAATCTGCAACGTGATCATTAACGTGGCTCGTTTTCGTGCCTGGAATTCTTCTGGGAGCCTATGTTTTCATATGGCTATTTTTTTATTTATTTATTTTTTAAAAAGACCAGTCATAATAGACTGACATTCTTCACTAATGAGCCCTTTACAGCAAAAAAAAAAAAAAATGCTCCTAACATCTTGCAGCCCTTCACATGGGCTCACTCCCAGTCCAGCTCAGTACCCATTCAGGATTCAAGATTCAAGATTACTTTATTCATCTCAGGGGAAATATGTCTTGGGCATAGGCTGCTACAGGCATGCAAAAAAATATTAAACACAAAGTGTATTGCACAGAAAGGCACACACATATTGCAGTCAGTCTCACATAGTTATATAAAACACAATACCAGTAAACTATGTCAGGGGTTTCGTTTCTCGGTTTGAAGGAAAAGGTCACTGCTAAATAACAACATTAAATTCTAATTGGTGGTCCTGAGAATGACAAATTATTGGAACTGAAGAATTAAAATGTAATGCCGAGAGCACCGCAGTACTGGAAGGATGAGATGCTGGTGTTAGGAGGAGGAAATATCCAACTCGAAAAAGGTTCCCGATATCTTGCAATCATGACATATGCCAGTTCCAGGTCTGGTGGAAACCCTTCAACTGCAAGATTCAAGATGACTGTTAATTTGTCCCCAGGGTAATGAGATAAAAGTCTACCCGAAATTCAAGAAAATACAAACGTATTTGTCTCTAAAGAATAAAAGAAAATGTCTTGATAAGAACAACTTCAAAACTGACCCCAGCAATGAAAGGATGTCGGAGTTAGGATGAGGAAATATCCAGTAATCACGAGATGGTTTAAAAAGGCCCTTCGGTGGGGATGATGAATGCAAGTCATGATGGGCGTGTACGTGAGAGTAACCCAAACTAAAGAATGTAAGATGCATATAAAGCTGCACTCACACAAAGTAATAGTTTTCACAACACACATACACACACATAAACTGATGGTGGCCCTCATGAATTTTCATTTTGCATATATTCCACATAATTGATTGTAAAAGCCATTATGGCCAGTCAGTTATCAGGTATAGCACTCACAGCACTCTCATTGTTGCTGCCCCTCCAAATGTACTGAATCAAATTATTAGAGCAATGCCCGCTGGGAAAGAGAGTGAGGTGGGGAGAAATGAAATGGGTGCTGCTTCTAATCACTTTATACACTCAGTGGGGAAAGGGCAAGTTTATGTGTATCCAGAAGTATAAGATACCCTCATCTCTTCTTGGGAAACAAGTTTTAAACAAAGGCATTTTTAATGTTATTACAAATTAATGTAGCGTGACACACTGGGACTTTACATACATTATACAATCAGCAAAAACACGTAGTGGTATATTAATATCTATAGGCTCTCAAGAGGCAAGTCTGCAACATGTGTATTTAATTGATTTGGTGACAAACAATCTCTAATTGTATCACTTTCATTTACATGCCGCCTGCTCATAGAAAACATCATCCAGGATCTGGAAG
Organism: Acanthopagrus latus; assembly: GCF_904848185.1. NCBI lineage: Eukaryota > Metazoa > Chordata > Actinopteri > Spariformes > Sparidae > Acanthopagrus > Acanthopagrus latus. Next base: position 13,931,062 of record NC_051039.1, read on the forward strand.
GAAGTCTGAAACAGTACCGCCTCTCAGTGTAGCACAGATCAGTATTCAGACGAGAATACAAAAGAGAGCTCTGTCGAAAGGAATAATTATTTTTGAGAAATAGGTCTGACGACATCTTGAATTTTGAATTTATGATTCCTGCTCAATGGTCGAGGCCTCTAATTTGCGTTATAAAAAAAGTCAGACCGCCGAGAACGCCTTCATCATCTAAGATAGTGTCTGCGTCCTAATGTCTGTTATGTGATTGCTGAAGCCACAAAAATGAAAGAATCTCAGGATTCTTAAGCTCCTTGCCGGCAACAACCAGCCCTGCAGAATCCATTCAGACCTGCTGTGTTGCAATTTGTGGCGGCCCTGGAGGAAGTAGTTTAAAACCTAAAGTTCCCCATAGGGATCAATGAGGTGTTACACTGTTGTTTTATGGATTCATCCCTTTAGAGAGGCTGCTGTTTGTTTGTGTGGATCAGTCACTGCTTACGCATACTTGGTCAGTCAGACAGATTTATGTTGGGACATTGTAGATGCACATTAATGATGACTAACCTTTTGCTGAGAGGCAGACGTGTACTTCCAGCACCTCTTTTACCAATCAGGCCTTTTTTCTCTGTGATGATGCGAATCCAGACGAGGTAGCGTGAGTCATCTGCAACTCCATTGAGAGTGCTGCGTTCAGAATAACTTTGAATGGCTCATTCTCTCCCAGTTTAATGGATAAAAACAGCAAGCAGAGCCACATCACATGGGGACTAAAGAGTTAGCTATTAATATGAATTGATTGGTGATGTTTTAATTGGCTGGTTTTGAAGTATTGCACTTGGCTTAGAAATGACATTTTGCTGGAAGGTATGATTAGAGAATCAGAGTCCACAACAAACTGTACTATGATTAATATATTTATGATTTATGATATATTGCAGTTATGCTTTACTGGATTGAATTTACCTTGAGTTTTATACAGTCTTCAAACCACAACACCCTAACATTTGTATTATACTCGACACTTTCTCTCTTTAATGCAGCAATTTTGTCTTATCATAAAGAAGCAAATGTCGATTGCACAATGTTATGGCTGTAGAAAAATGACACCAATGGCATTTAGATCGGTAACCTTGCTTTCATTATGCAGTATTTTTCTTCCACTATGCACGAAATCTCCTTGGAAAATGAAGCCTGACTCGTGAACAAGTCAGGCTGGTAGACTGACACCATTTCTATAGAAAGGTGAAATCCCATCTTTTCCGATGTGCCCCATGGTACAATATTTCAGAAAAGAAATTATGTGGTAGTTAGAGGTGAGAAACAAAATATTTTTTATCAAGTTTGAAGTGTGCCATGAATGATAGAATTATGCCAATTAAATAATTAAGCCAACACCAATATGGCCATCCCCTCAGCGCAGAAAAAGACAAAAATTGGCCATATAGACAGTGGCAGTTATGTGAAGGGATAGTCGGTCACTTCTAAGAGCTAGCTAATACACAGACTGGCTTGACAAGGGTTCGTTTATGGGTCTTGGTGAGTGTTAAAATGAGACAACATGACTGTACCTCACAGTCTAATACCTCAAAAGTTTTATAACAAACTACTATTATTTGCCTCGCCCCATTTACTGTCATACATATTTTTTCTAAAATAAGGTTCTATGGTGGTCCACCGGAAGAGTCCATCTGCTTTTATGTCTCCATTTTAAATGAAATGACGTTGTCTGTGGTTGTTACTTTAAGGAAAATGAAAAGTAATCCTGTTGTGCTTTGGAAAGCTAGGTGGGGCATTGTCTGTGTCCAGACACCCCCTTGTGTCTTGTTTCCACGTTTCCAAGAATCTATATTTTCTTGCTGTCAATTAACCCTATGAAAATAAACCAATAATGACACAACTGCATAGCCAAAGTCTGTTATGTCTTTCAAAGGAAAAAAGGGGACTGGACCACACTGATAAATGAATGGCCTTCAATTGTTTCAACACTACTGTGTCCTTGTTTGAACAATTGAAGGCTGTAAATTTATGAGTGTGCCCCAGTTCTCTTTTTTTCTTCGATAATTTGCCGTCCTCGACCTGAGAAACAGTTTGAGAGTTGAGTTGAGAGTGTGATTCAAAAATACATTTTTCTGACAAATAGGTCCTGAAAAAAAAGGGAAATTAAATAATGATGATGGTAATATGAGTAGCATTACAGCTATAGCCATCACAATATGTAATATGGTCAACATGCCTTACTATACATGCATACCATTGGTTATGCAAATATGTTTTGATCCTAAGTGGATTTATGTCGAAAGTGAGTTTTAAAAAGCCCTTCATGAAATGTTGACCTTCACACGGAAAATGAAAAGTCAAGAGATTATTCCCTAAGCACCTTAACTAAAGGACTGATCAGGAATCCGTCTGCTCACACAAAAGAGCCATCAAAAAATGCAGTCTGAGACATTGGACAGGTCCCCAGACTCCTTGACAGGCTTCAACATGTATTCACTGCATTGATTTCTTACTTGGCTTTATGATTTGTACTCAGATACAAGCCAATGTGAACTTTAAAAAAAGAATCCCGTCCTCAGAAAATATTTGGCAATCATCATGCAGACGTTTGACTTAAGAGACACCGTTGTCTCAAAGGCAATGAAACAAAAAAAAACCCTAAAGAAAATACCTGTTGTCATGGCGTTGTGCGAGTGTGCGTCAGAGTGGTGAATCACTGCTGTCTGCCTGTAAGGTGAGGTCATTACAGTGACAAGAATCAATAGAGTAATCGCCTCCTTTAACCACTTTATTAATCTTAATCTCTCACTGTGTCGCGTCAGAGCTGATTTGTAGTCGAGTCTCTTAACGGAACCGAAGGTAAAGTTAGAATCAAAATAAGACGTAAGAGTATTATTATTCAGTTTAGGTCTCAGAGTAAATTGCGCTTGCTTGCCTTTATTTTTTTTAGCAGTTGCTTTGATTGACTTTGTGTAGCTGATGTCAAAACAGCATGAAACCACTACTGTACTTCACATACACACCATTACATATACTTCCACATTGTGCTAACCAAATTGAAGTGAAAATGAACTTCTAAGCGCCCAGGTGGTGCAGACTAGATATTAGCATATGTTGCTTCTTTGTCCAGGGTCAACATCTTTAAATCAGACAGGAAAAGAAAAGGCAAAATCTCATAAGAAAGCAGCACATTTTACCTCAATTGTTGTTTACCATTTGTTGTGGTTTTCGTCTTTGTTATATCTTTCTCATCCAAACATGGGAAACACCTTAAGACAAGTTGTAAATTCTACCTCTATCTTAAAAAAAAATCCCTTCATGTTATTAGCAATCTGATGAGAATAATGTGTCTGAATCAAAATGTATTAACATTTTTAATATGAAAACAACAGATTCCACTCATGTAAAAACTCATCAAAATGATTTTGTGCATTTATGCTTGTGGCTGAAGCATGCTGTGTCAGTATCTGTTCCATTAATAAATGTCAACAAAACGTCAGAACCTACCCTGCTCCTGTAAAGTAAACACCACCGAAGACACCACCGAAGACCCACTGCTGCATTACAAAAAAATAATGCTGAGAACACCACACTGTCAGAGGAGTAAAACATTTACACAAACATACATTTAATGTATTGTTTTTGATGAATGCATAAAACAACATAAGTGCAGATTCAGGATCATCCAAGCATTGCTTTCCTATAGTGTTCCTACAATCACATAAACCTTTACAAAAAAGGGACTGATTGATATAAAACATTCAAAACAAGCTATTTGTCATATCTGTAATTTTACGTAAATTAACATCATGTTCTCACTCCCAACGTGTGAAATACAGCAGCTTGGTCAGTGGCCCTGAGCTTCAATCACAATGTCCACATTCACAGACTAACACACTTTGACATGTGTTCCTGGTAAATCTGCAATGTTTTAGGGCTGATCCATTTCCAAAAGTGCATGAGGGCTCTCTTGCAGGCATTTTGAGCGCTTTATGGCCATGTTACACAAGTCTGCACAGACTTTGCCTGAGTGAGTTAGCAGCAGGTAATAGAGTTAAAAATGGGGTTACCTTAGGTTACCACAAGAAAGCCTGAAAATGCTAGAAAAAGTATTTTTTTTAAAAAAAAAAGGTAATGTCACTCTTGAATATATGTGATTAATTGATTTTATATTCAATATTTTTTATTCACCAACAAAAATAAAGAATGGACATTTCCTCCTAGAACTGATCCCTCAGTTTATTACAACATACATAAACAACACATATCAGAAGAAAATAATATGACATTGGGATCTCGTCTATGATGGTCTGCTTCCTCCTATAGTGTAAAGCTTGCTGAGAAATGTTTCACATAATATTTGTTTTGGACTGTTGTGAGTTGACCCCAGTTTGTTTAGGATTAGGCAGCAAGACTACTTGGTTGGGTTCAGGAAAATATCATTTTCAGGACAAATTTGTGTTAAGTCGTTGACTTTTAGTTACGCAAAGGACTTAAACTCAAGTCATTTGGTTGAAAGCCCTGTGTTTGACCCATCAAAGCACCCTGACCCCCTCCAGAAACAGACTTATACTACTGCAAAAAAAAAAAAATGCCTCCAGAAGTGGCATGCAGTGTGATAGTTTGAATGCGTTGCCCGAGTTGCCGTTTTTGGAGAGAAGATAAAGCTGCAAATAATAAAAACAAACAAAAAATTAAAAATCATGACCTGATTTTTCAGAATTTATCAAAAGTAATGGTATATGTTGTTTCAATTACCTTAATCTTGCTTCAACAGTTTGATTTTGAAGTAGGTCTTGATCGAAAAGTAACTGCAACATACTGTACTTGTACTCAAATCTTCCTCCTTCTTCTTTTAGGTTCTTTCTTCCCGGCTCTGAAGCCATCCGAAACTGTCTTCAAGGTGATCTTCTGGCTGGGCTACTTCAACAGCTGCATCAACCCCATGATCTACCCCTGCTCCAGCAAAGAGTTCCAGCGCGCTTTCACTCGACTTCTCAGGTGTCAGTGTCACCAGAGACAGAGGGTCCTGCGCCGCTTTTATGACCAAAAGTGGCGGACAGCTGTCAAGGGAATGGCAAGGGATCAGAGGGGAGACTATAAGCCAGGCTATGCTATACACGAATCCTGCGGCAGGTCTTTGTTACACAAGGGGAAAGGGCGCTCGCTAGGTTTCAAGAGATGGAGTCTGTTCCCACCACTGCAGAAGTCTTCTTTCCAGCTGAAAGAGAAAGTGAACAATTTGTCAAACAAAATCAAGGGAGGGACAGGAAAAAGCACGACACCTGCAGTGGGCCGGATTGAAATAGTGGACACGGTCTCTATGGGGATTTACAACTGTGAGCAGAGCAGCTATCAGTTCTATGATCTGGCAGACTGCTATGGCCTGAAAGAGACTGACATTTAGACGCCACTAGAGAATCTTTTATTTATTTTCAAAGGGTCGTATTTGACCAACATGCAAGAAAGACTGTATCTGAGAATCAAAGCCTGATTAAAGGTGTGGACTGAGAACGATGGCTTGATCCCAGCAAAAAAAGACTTTGTATCAACCCCATCATCCCCGTCTTGTTTACTTAAGATGAAACTGCTTGTGAAGCTGCCACATTTTTGGAAAAGGACACAAATGTAGCCAACTCCTCGGACTCACTGCTGTCTTTTGGAAAGCATTGTGCATTGACATTTCACAGCCCTCAGTTGACAGATGTACTTTTGGCAAGATGTTTAACATGAGCCTCATTTGACAGTTCCACTTCTTTCTTTACATTTTTATATCACACTGTCGCCTTTTTTCTTCTTCTTCTTCTTCTTTTTTTTTTTTTTACTATTTCCCAGCTGACACTGTGCAATGATGACGACTCCCAATGAATGGTGACTGCGTTGATATTCGGTGGACTTTAAATAGAAAACTTAGAAAACAAGGGAAACAGACTGAACCAAATATTTTGAAGCTCTAACAGAGCAAATTTAGTCATAAGTGCAATTTTCATTGTTGCCAGAATGTACGAATTACTTAAATGAAATGTTTCTTGATGAATTCTGATGCTTTTTCTGTTTTGACAAGGCATTGTAAAGACAAGAGGCCAGCAAAGAATAAAGATGTTGCACAGTCAATATTTATTCCAAGTGTTGAATTATGAATTAACATGGCATTGATATATAAACATAACATTGAAATGTACACTTGTTTGATTGAAAACCTGTCAGTCTACTTGGCCAAGTGAGTGCTGATGTGAAATAAACGTGCTTTGTTTTTTTGTATTTTTAGATGTTATGTTTGTTTATGTAAGATGAAAAGATAAATAAAAAAGGAAGGACTATTTGAGTCAAAGGACACTTGTGCCATAAATTGATTCTTCATTTTAAAAAAGTCTGCCACATCCATCAGATGCTGTTATAGTTTCAGTCTTTTAACTGACTGGCTATTGGGCTTCCTCCTCTGTACAGTGCAATGAGCAACTTGAGATGCGTGAATGGAGTCGGAGTTACTTGGTAAAACACATTAAGCTGTGTTCACAGGCCTTGGGGGACAAATCTACTGCAAAATCTGAGGCCTAAATTTCTCACAGTGCAACTCACATCACTGGAGACAATGTATCACATTAAATGCAGCTTCCTCTGGAGCCACAAAAAGTTTTTATACTTCCTCTTCACGTAAGCAGTAGTACCCAAGATCTGTACACACACCTTAATGTGCAGAATTGGTGGGGATGAAGCTAAAGCTGATAAAGCTAATAAAAAGCTAAATTGTCCTCAGACAATAGCAGATTAACTTTTGCTCTCAACTGTTTACCTGCATGCAATCAGAACCTGCTCAAACATGGTTGGTTAACACCAGAGACTTCAAACCAGAAGCCTAGAGATTCTTTATTATTATGCAGATATCTCTGATCCTGCTCCTTTGTTTTAGCATTATTTCAAACATGTGCTTTTGGGAAGCAAAAATTATGTCTTTTTAGGAGATAGTAATTAAACAGATGGAAATATAGCAATATCTAAATGTGTCAAGCAAGGTGAACAGAGTGGTGAGAATCTGCTGACTGAAAGAGAAAACAGAAGATTTGAGGGATTCAAAGAGAGTGACAGACACAGACACTCATAATCTGGAGCTTCGGGCGGTGTGGAGAAAAGAAGAGACAGATCTCTCTATCTAGGCTCTATCAACACTAGAATATCTCAATTCCATCCTTCATTCCACCATGAGTTTACTCATGTCTCGGCCAAGGAGAATGTCAAATAGCTGAATTGCACTGAAAAATATACAAAACAAAACACAAAACAAATATGCTAAAAAACACAAAATAAAAGCTTGCTGTCATGGTTCAAATGCCTTTTAAAGTGTTTTTCCATTTATTCTCACTCACCCCTCTGTCCCGAAAAACAAATTAGACTTGAAACAACATTATAACTCCATCAAAGCCTCATCCTAACTAATGATAAAAGTCACTGGAATGTGTTGATGGTGCTTTCACACTTAGGGTTCAAGAGAGAGCCACTTCCCTGTGCAATTTTAATAAAGAAAGGCTTTGAGTCTGTCTGAGAGCTAATAAACGGACTGCAGATAAGACATCAGCGTTCATCATTTGCACAAAGCTGGTACTTGACCGTCTTGAGTAAGACTAATTTGCTTTGCATTCAGGGCACTGAGTAGTCCTGTGCCATGCAGGATTAGGTTACAAGTTACAGGAAGAATGAGGCAATAGCAGAAAATACATTATACCTTCAGTGAGCTCTTAGGGTTTCCAAAAACTCTTACCACTTGCGCTTCTCACTTTACAGCAATGCTGAACCGCAAATTGAGTCATGTTTTCTTCTTTTTGTCAGTTGTCAGCAAATGTAATTGTGTGTTACCGTGGAAACACAGCCCATAGGGGCTGTCTGAGATAGCCTTGGGTTACACCGGCAGCCTTTTTAGCCTTTGAGCTAAGCCCTTTTTAGCATTTTAGCCCAAATTAGTCTGCCTTCATGCTGCTGTTATGTGCAACTCAAGTAGTACAGTCTGAGAAGCAAAGCTACGACTGGCCTGAAGTGCTAAACAAATCCACGGTGCCGACTTGCGAAAGATAACGATAAACTAAAACAACACTGTGAATAAGATTTTGAGAATAGATTAAGGTTATTGGCAATGTGGAAAGAGTGGACGGGGGAGAAACTGGGGGGGGAGACCCTAGCTCCATCAAGACAAATAAACCTCAATTACTTCCTGCTATTAGCCCCATTCCACCATGAACATGTATTCTAGCACTCTGGCAAAACTAGATACTAAAACAATATTCCTGTTGAAGTGCAGGTTGGTGTGAGTAAGATTACAAAGCTAAATAACCTGTGAAAAACCCATCGGCCAGTTCACGTGTCAACACAGAAACAGCAAAGGTGTTAAATCTAAAATTGTGTAGTTTGCGGGTGACCCAAAAGGACCAGGACCTAAACTGTCTTCACACAAAAATCCACAAAATCCATCTTCATAAAGCTCTGACCAGACCTGGACTGGTCTCCACAGTGTATTCCATCTTGCATGCGGCGTCCTGTAAACCCCTGCCTAGTGACAGGCTTGTGGAAGGTGGATTGGAAACTAATCTAGCAGAACATATCTTCCAGGAAAAGTGATACATTTTAATTTCATATACAGAGCAGACCTCACTCCCTGCACTTTGCCTTTCACTTTTCTTTACCATCACCAAACTGCACCCTGTGCACTCAACATGCAAAGGGAACACGTTTTCCCATAGGGGACAGGGAGTTCCCAACAATTACGGACTTCTGGAAGAGGTTTTCAGAGATGCAATCAAGCAATTTGTCCTAAACAATTCCTTACTTGCCAGAAGTCCTTTTTACTCAATGACTTCTCTGATTTTGAAATTCTTTGTTAAGCTGAGATGTCTCTGTTTAGTTGGCCTTAGCTCCCAAGCTACTAATAGATTGTAGATGGCTCCTCATTCTGTTAATACACAAACATGCTTTATGCTTCATGAATACTGGGCTACCGACATAGGTCAGGCAAATGCAGAAGACATTAAAAAACAGGAAATGACTAAAGTAAAATCCCTTAATTTAACTGTTGTGTGTTCGTATGGTCAAGGGTGGGAATGAGCAAAAGGCATATATATATATATATATATATATATATATATATATATATATATATATATATATATATATATATATATATATATATATATATATATATATATATATATATATATATATATTTGGAAACACTGAAACAGCTAACTTTGTTTCCATAAAATATTCATATTATTATTAAATTTTTCATTATATATTTTCACATCATCAGTTGTAAGCCTACTTTATTGAATGTGTCATTGCCACAAAACCATTATCTATCATTCAGATATTCCCAAAGAAGAGTATTCAAAAATGCTGAGTTTGTCTAAGGCATAACATCAATTTATTTAATGTTTTTGTGTCATCTTGCTGGAAACACTGAGCATCATCACGTTGCAACATAATCCATATCTGGTGATGGGCTGTGTAAGAATGTTTCAGCACATTTGCAATAAAGAAGTGAAAGAAATTGACATTTATTTTTTTTTTATTTGTTTTTCTTTTTTAATGATTGCTTCTCATGTGATATGCATTTAAGACTTATAGTGTAACTATTGTAATCAATAATATAAAAAAAACAAAAACATTTTATGTTATCCTTAACAATGAATGTAAAATGTGGAGCGATGAAATAAAAAGCATCCTCAGCATCCACCACTACCCACACCTGCCCTCAATCATCCACCACCTGCCACTTTGTCACAACAGCTTGAGGTCTGGTATTACCTTTCGCTATTTTTAGTGAAGCTAATAAGGGTGCTGCAACTTCTGAAATCTGCCTGTCATCAATTTTTTTATATGAACAAAAAAAGAAAACAAAACCCTTATTTTATATTCCCTTCTATAAGACCTCCTCTATTCTACAAGAGTAATCCTGCCTCATGATTATACACCCACCTCTTGGTTCTGCCATCTTCCCTGACCCATTTGAAACTTCATTTATTATTTACTGGGGAAAAAACCAACAATTTGTTAAGGAAAGCTCTTTTCAAAATGATGCACAACATTTTTGATTGTGGCTATAATACATCTGGGAATCATTTGAAGGATTTAACTCCAACATATCCATGTGCTTTAGGCATAAACAAAATACAAGGCAATACACCATCTTGCCTAATTATTCTTGCAGGTCATGACCACTGTCTGGGTGACTTGTCAGGTCATATCATGCTTCCGACATCGGGGAACTGCTCTTCCAAGGCTGGAGAAACAGACTAACACATGGACATAATCCAAAGATATTTTCCTAGAAATGCTAATATTGAAAAAAAAAAAAAAAGAGTAAGACAGGAATATTTTTTCCGTCATACAATAAGAAAAGAAGAAAAAAGAAAGAGCACATTACACAGAATGCATTATGATTGAATGCATGGTAAGTGGCCCAGCTCACTAATATTTCTCATAGTATAGTTATGATTCTTTCTGATTTAAACATACATTATTTTTCCATGCTGTTTCAGTTCCTTTGATTCACTAAAAAAGGCAGCCCTTTCTTTTCACAGATTTTTACCTACATAAAACATACGTATACTATCTTTATTTCATAGTTAATCTGCACGTTCGTTTGCATCCTTCCTAGTGTGCGATAGCTCCATCCCAGGAGAGGATCCAGGCAGGCATACCCTGCAGCCCATGAACATGAGGAATGCCCTACGGAAGGAACGGTTGAAGAAACCATACAGGAAGGGGTTTAGAGATGAGTTGATATATCCTAACCACAGAAATATGTCCCAGACGACCACATCTGTGCTGTATTCAATGAACGGGTCCACAATGTTGACTGTAAAGAAGGGCATCCAGAAGATCAGGAAAACTCCCATGATGATACCCAACGTTTTTGCGGCCTTTCCTTCCCTCTTCATTGTGTTGCGGTGTCGTTGTTTCTTGCTTGAATCTTTGCCCACTCCATTAGCCATCTGACTTTCCATGGCACTGATCTGCCTGGCCTGCCGTTTGGCAGCTTTGAAGATTTTCCAGTAGGCTATTAGCATGATAGCCATCGGCAAATAAAAGGCTACCAAGGAGGCCATGACAGCGTAAACTCGGTTGACCAAGAACACGCACACATCCTGAGGGAGCAGGATGTCCACACCGGCAATATGGAGATCTAGCATTATGGGGCCAAAGGAGATGAGCATGGGAACAGCCCAACATACAACAATTAGAAAGGCCACCCGATTGTGGGACATCTTTAAGGAGTAAAGCAGGGGGTTGCAGACGGCGTAGTAGCGGTCGAAGGCAATGCAGCTGAGATGGAATATTGAGGCAGTGCAGAGCATGACATCTAGGCTGGAGTGAAGCTTACAAAAAAGGAAACCAAAGTACCAGCACCCCTCCACAGTCCGAATCATACTGTAAGGCATCACTAATAGGCCAACGAGGCAGTCAGCCACTGCCAGAGACATGACAAAGTAGTTTGTGGGTGACTGCAATTGCTTGAAGTAGGCAATGGACAAGACCACCAGGAAGTTGCCCACCACTGTGCAGATAATGCCAACAGAGAGGAAGGCATATAGGAAAATACGAGACGTCAGGTTCCTCAGTGTAGTACAGGACTCGAGAGATGTGTTACCATCTCCGAGCAATCCCCAGCTGCTGTTATCCATGGTCTAATCAAACCTGTCAAAACACACAGATACGGTCATAAATAATGAGAGTTTTGGGCTCAAGCGAGACGTCTCAAAGCAGTTTGCCTACGCTCTTCTATGGTACATTAACAGTGAAAAAGTGCACAAACCACCCAGAATTCTGTTTGTTTCTGACCCAATTGCTGCTCCATGGTAACTTCTCATGAGCTGAACTCCAAACTTTAGTTTGCGTACGAATTGCAGGAGACCATGGACCTGCTTGTTCTGGTGTGGTAACCGTATCTAAAATGCCATCTCTTTGTTTGGAGAGAAAAAAAAAAAAAAATTTTTTTCATCAACACAAATCTTGATATGATAAGGGAGAATGATACATGGCCACCTGTTGTTTTCTGGAACTAGACAAAAAAAACACTCTTGCCATATAACAGTTAACAAGTTTCAGGATGAATCTTTCACAGCAGGGTTTTTTTTTTTGTTTTTTTTTTAAAGTTGAAGCTTGTTGGAAAGTTGAATGGAAATTAAATAGAAAGCTAAGTAAATAATAAGTCATCAAAATAAAGAATCTTTGTATTGGAGTGTGGAGGCTGAGTTAAAAAGAAGCTGGTGTATAGTCCGTCAGTTCTTCTCTCATTTACCAATATATTTAGGAGAGCAGAACTCTGTGTGTTACATTTATTGCAACATTATTTAGAAACTGAATATAAGAATGTACAAATATCAGTAATTGACAAAATTTCACAAAGGATTGATTTATCCTAAGGGAACAATTACATACTTATGAAACTTTAGCTCTCTGAATTCAGTGAATGCACTACACATTGGAGTATGTCACACAGCAGAGCACATATGACTGTAAGGAACAGAATAACATTAAGTTCCGAGTGCCAGTGGTGTGAACAGGGAGCAGATGTTCCAGCTGACTTGGAGTAGATTTTAATGAACACCGCAGGGACTGGCGGTGATGGCAAAGTGATGCTGAGTGAAAACTGCAGACTTTTTGCTCGGCTTGTATACTTGTTGAGCTGAACCGACGCACAACATCACAGCTTGCATGTATCAGTGAAATCAATTTAAAGTAAGTCATTTTTTTTCGTTACCTATAGATCCTATAGTTATTTTCTGTTGTGATTGTCATAAAGGCTGCTGACGTATTAATTCTTCATTCAGTGCGAGGAGGTATCAGTGCTGAGTGCTGAAGTGCCCTCCTCTACCTCTCTGAAGAGGTAAAGGGCACTTAGCAAAAAAGGGTACGGCTTGTATCAAAGACTTTTAATTTTGTGTATTACCTTTTCTCTGCTATTGTCAACAAAATAACAACAAAACCCCAAGTTTTCAGTTTACTTACACTGCCAGTAGACAATGATTCATATGATTTTAAAGCAAAACCTTCCTATCGAGCTTATAAAAGTTTAAGTCATTGAATAAAACAAAGTGTGATCATATTTGTCTTATATGTCTATATGCCTGGTATTAATACAAATATCATATCATATTCTGTTTATTTGTTCTGTTATGTTTGCTGTGCAACAATACTCAAAAAAACAGTTCTATTAGTATAATGATGATGTCCACATTTAAATGTTGTATAAAATTCTCCAGGCAAGATACTTTCTTTGTTAGTAAGATATAGTATCTACAACTCTGACAAAGCTACAATTAAATCTCACAAATGCAGAAGGATTTTTTTCTTTCCGTCTGATTCTACGGAGAGCAGATAGTTTTTAAACGTGACTCAATTAACTTACATTTCAAACCAGGTCTTTCTAAATACAATCAGCTTTCTCTATCGACTACGTCACATCGAGCAGTACCAGAAAACTGTAAATGACACTCACCTGTACAGAAGAGCAATGATCATCCGTCTGCCTCATGTCTGTATCATACTGCAGGTCTGTCAACCTTGGTTTTTACACAGAGATGAGGGTGGTGGGAGGGCTGGGTTGTGGGCTCTGATGAACACATGCAACAACAATCACGGTAACAAAATACAGTCTGCTGCCAGCTCCCCTGCCAGCTCAATTTAAATGAGTGTAGAAAAGGGCAACTAGGACAGTGACGTTTCTTCATTTTCTGCTCTTACTGTGGTATCCGGAGATTAATTGAAAAGGTTCACATGTGTACAGACCTGTTTCAAAAAATCATTGCATCATTGCTTTTTCCAACACTGATAAGCCAGGAAATTATATATGACACAAAATCAATGCAAGAACATAACACTCCAATTAAGACTATTGATAAATCCATAAACAGGACTGCTTAGGCTGAGTATATGCTATGTGCAATACAGTGCAACTCGTTTTCTACGGATAATTCATCACGAACTCGGTATCAGTCACAGCACTGTGTGTTTTTTTAAGCCCTGTTGTCAGTATGGCTCTGGGGATGGCATTCAGTCCACAAGTTCTCCAGAATGACACACCTCAACAACTATTGAACAGACATGGTTGCAACTTCACATTCGACATCGCCCTAAAACAGCTCTCATCAACCCTTTCATTTGTTTCAGTGTGCAGTAGAGCACATTCAATCCAGCCAAGCTTGAATACCTTGGGCCTCCGCCAGTGACAGACGTATCTCAAGTGTGGCGGATGTGTTCTAATTAAACATGGGGGGATTTTTAATGAAGGGCGCAATAAAAGGCACACTGGCTCCATAACTACTGTTTTGTTGGACCAGTTATTCATATGTGTAATGCAAATGTACTTTACAGATGGCGTAGACTGGCTGCACATCTGCTCTTTTGTTTCTGAAAGAGGAGTGGAAAGAGGTTGATTCCCAGGCTTTGTTTCATTTACAAGAGAGCAAATGAAGTGACCTGTATAATGTGATTACACATGTTATTATCAACAGTGTAGTACAGACTCAGGCTACTATAAATTTAATGTAAGTGATCCTTCACGTTATCTATCATTCTGGACCTGCCTGTGGAGATTTCATGTAATGTGATCAGGAAACAAAAAAAGATAACTGAATTTCAGTTAAGGTACAAAACAATGACAAACACACAATAAGGAATGGAGCGCTTCCTGTAAAAATTCTTTCCCCTTTGTTTTTGTCCGAATGATTAATTTGACTATTTAAGTTTGCTTTATCTAAGCTAATGTGTTATTATGAACTATTTGAAGACACTGACAGATGTGCCACCCACATTTTTTTCACATTTCATTTTTACAGTGGGTTAACAGCAGCTTCTCAATCCTGGTCACTTAAGGTGGAATTTTTCGCAGCATATGCCCATTGAGCACTAGCTTACCAAACCGATTTTATTTGTGAGAATAGAATCATGGTGAGAAACCTGTAGAAGGGTTTTGAAACATCCAAGACAACAAGAAGTTATGTATCCCACAAGGACTGTGACAATCGTGTCTATGGAATTTAGCACATTTGCTCTCTTCCTCCTTTCATCATCTGAATCTTTCTGTGTTCACCTGACACTGGAGCAAGATATCTTAAGGTTCAAATTAAACTAAACACTAAGGCATCAAATGACCCAACTGTCCTCAGTACCCCCTTTGTCTTCATATTTAGGAGTGGGTGTGTGTTCAAGGCTCTGTTTGTAACTGATTGAGGTGGCTGTCATCTGTCTAGTAAAGTGGATTTTGTATGTGCTTCCCCAAAATCTCAACATAGATTTATTCTAAAATCAATACAGATTACTGTACTTTCTATCCTTCAAGTTTCCAAAAGTAAAATCTCAATGCAATTATCATTTCTTTGATATTCCCTCCTGTGCATGTTTTCTCTAAAAGTTATAAATAGTGAAAGGATTGAGAGGAAACAACAATTGCACTTATTTTCATGTGTAGTATGAGAAGAAGGGAACCTACTTTCTCTACTTTTGTGTCCTTAATCTCTGGTTTTAATTAATCAGTGAACTCCAGTCATTGCTATGGCCGTTAAGTTCATGTGTCCATGTGTTTTTATTCACAAAACCTGAAAGAGATTAAATGCGAATACACCATAACAGTCAATTCTCTGATGCGCACACAGACATGTTCCGGACACAGATGTTCCTCTTCTTCATCTCACTACGTTCTGTTTTATTTTTTTAATTTCAACTGTTGATGACTGACTTAATCAAAACTGCTGTGGCCATGGCTGGAGCCAATGTGAGGACTGTGACCTTGACTCACAGAGCACACAAAACTGTAAATATTGCAAATTTAGCTGTACAGACACTAGTTAGGATGATCTTTGGGGCAATGAAGCCCTCTTCTGGTGTGTCATTGCAATAGCATGTACATCATGGAACCATCATCGCTGTATGTATGCACAAACCACATACAATGCAAGAGTACATTTATCAGGTAAAAAAAAAAAAAAGAAAAAAGAAAAACACCTCCATGTGCAACCCCACTCCTGACCGGCACATTTATGAAATTGTGCTAATGTAACAATGTTGACTCATGTCTATTAATGTTGCCTCTCCAAACTCTAAGAATGATTTCATGATGCTTTTGTTAGTCGTTAGCTGCTGTTTATGTCAAACCACTAACTACTCTGATGGAATGAATGTGTGAAGATACCACAGTCAAAGACAATTAGAATATTCTTCCTTGAAATTAATTTATCAGAGCAAAATTCACTTTGCGCTGTTGCTACTTCAGTGGGCAGCTAAGTGCTCAAGCGACAAATGACCAGATGTGTAAAGAGGCTCAGCTGTTTTTCTCTACATTTGACCAGATGATTTGGATCCCTGTTTCCTGCCAAACTCAGGGTGACACATTCTCATGCATTGATATTCATCCAATTTCCGCCATATATGCGCTTGCTTGTTTTTCTCATGCCTGTGTGCGTCAATCTTGCTCTTGTTCTCGTACACATGCTGTGGACACCATTCCTAGGACAGGACTGATAATGCCGACCAACCAGCATCTCTACATGTGTAAGAGACTATAATCGATACCTTACTGTGCATGATCTCACACTTGTTCTGTAAGTTTTAAGATTGGTGAAGAAAGCCTTCCAATGTATAACAATTCATACAGGTATGCTATAGTGTGCATAGACGTAAGGTTAAAAAATAGATTAGAAATGATGGCAAACACATGCAAAACATGAATCCTAAGTTGTTGACAAAGTGAAGTTTTATATGTTTTTTAATCAGACACTACACAACTGATAAAAAAGTAAAATATGTTTTTTATCTGTTCAAAAAAAGAATCAAAAAGAACAATTTAAGAAAACAAGAAGGTATATTTTAAAATGATATTTCAATATTCTGTTTATGAACAAAATATGCAAATGTTGATTATTCCCCTTCTCAGAAACATACAGGAATCAGTATTCTATTCAAAACCTGAATCATTTAAATGAAAAATAATAAATCATAGTACTTCAGCTATTTCAGATTAGCATCCAATAATCAGCATATCAATGTTGACACATTTTCTTCATAGAGTATGATTATGCAACACCCAGCATTATATTCTATGGCAATATTTTCCTGCAATAATCTGACACGCTGAATGTAAAGGAACCCACCTTAACTCCATTGTTAGGGTTATGTATAAGTCATCTTCATCGTTAAATATGTTTTTTAAAACTCCAACATCAATGGTTGGTCTCAGACATAATATGAATTATCGCTTTCCATCATCAAGATTATGTCAACTTTACACCCTAAGCTTCTGGCACGATATGAACTGCACACTTCTTCCCTCATTCGCAGTGGATGTAAACGGGTTTTTTTTATGTTAAAAATGCATATAAAGAGGTATTCCCAAACACATATGAGGGCAGCTCTAACAAAGAATCTCCATAAAGTATAACATATGATATTGCATTCTTAATGATTAGTTCCTTAAATCTAAGAGAATCAAAACACAAGTGATCTGTAAATCATATGTGGAAAGTACTGAGATTTTCTGAAACATAATATGCATCTTTTACAACATGGTTGTGTATTGGTAAATTTAAAATTACACACTTGTTATGTGATTTGGTCTTGGCTCATTGGATCATTGCCTTTTCCAATTCAACTGGCTTAGTCAATGTATCTGACTTAGGGGCCTATATGTCCATCAGCATCTGTGCTGCAACCAGCAGTGTTAGTGACAAGACTGCCAATGAGCCCACTGTGGGCCAAGGAGCACTGCCAGATGTCGATGTTGATTCTGAAATATTAGAAAAATCAGAGGTATTAGTTAAGGACATTCTGTGGAGTTAAAAAAGCACGCATAAAAGAAAGCTTCATCCCAACCTCATCTTTACTTTCCTATTTAAAAATGACAAGAGAATTACAAGTATGACATTGAAACACAAATTTGATTTTTAAATAGATTAATACTACTATCCATTCATTTCTTTATGTCACAACTTACGTGCAGAAACGCTTCCTGGTATAACATTCAAGGCAGTAGATTTGCTGAGCTCACTGCTGAACAGGGAAGTCGCATTAGTAGCTGAAGGAACTGAGTTTTTATCTCTGAACACAGCGGTCGTGTCGACAACCACTGACCCGCTCCTGCAGGGACAAAGACACAAAGGAAGACTTTTTAAAACTACATAGATACCAAAAATAGAGCATAATGCTGTTCAAAAAATTTAATTTTGTCTTACGTGAAGTTGTTTACAATGCAGCGGCTGTAGTCTGCTCCAAAAGCTGCATTTCCCGCAGTGTTTACCTGAAAGACAACTTAACTGTTAGCTTAAAAAAATACAACAAAAGTACTAATGGACATCTTACCAGACAGGATCTAGCTTTCTTATTGCCCTGCAAGGTAGGAGTGTTACTTAAGCTTGAAGAGAGTGGAGACTGAGCCCCACTGGGACCTGGGGCTTAACCTCACTTCTGGGATGTTGCTACCTTGCACCAAGTCAGCACAAAAGAAAACCTTCCAGTAGGTGCAAAAATCACTGTGTGATTAATGGAAATTAATATATTCACCACTTCAGGCGAGGCTTGGGAGTACAAATACAACAACAACTCAATAAATATAACTGCAATTTTTTATTTCTCAGAATTTTTAAGCAGCGGGATGATCTGGAAAATGTGTTTTGTTCTGTTTGGTGTGAATAACAGGTTCCATAAAAAAAATAATTATATTGGCTTAGATTTTTTTTCCAGTGAAAACAATGGTGACTGACTGCTTAAATATTCGATGCATATTTGAAAATTAAACTTCTGCACTTAAGTTCAGAAGATGCTTCTCTGTTTTATGTGCCCATGGAATGTTATTGTTAGAAAGTGAATTCAATTTATCACAATAAAATTTATGTTGTTAGTAGTACACTGTTGTAGAGCATAGACAGCTTACCTCTGTGACCACTGTTGCAGCCAAAGTCTTAAACGCTGCTGAGGATTGATCGGCGAGATCCGATGTGAATGTTTGGTTGAGCCTAAACACAAGGCTAAGGGTTCCCTCAGTGGATGAAGGAGGATCTGTTGATGCTGGAGAAGCTGTCGTAGAGCCGGCTGTAACAGGAGTCGCAGTGGAGGCTTCTGTAACTGGAGCCGCAGTGGAGGTTGCTGTAACGGGAGCCGCAGTGGAGGCTTCTGTAACTGGAGCCGCAGTGGAGGTGGCTGTAACGGGAGCCGCAGTGGAGGTGGCTGTAACTGGAGCCGCAGTGGAGGTGGCTGTAACTGGAGCCGCAGTGGAGGTGGCTGTAACTGGAGCCGCAGTGGAGGTGGCTGTAACGGGAGCCGCAGTGGAGGTGGCTGTAACTGGAGCCGCAGTGGAGGTGGCTGTAACGGGAGCCGCAGTGGAGGTGGCTGTAACTGGAGCCGCAGTGGAGGTGGCTGTAACGGGAGCCGCAGTGGAGGTGGCTGTAACTGGAGCCGCAGTGGAGGTGGCTGTAACGGGAGCCGCAGTGGAGGTGGCTGTACCAGGGGCCGCAGTGGAGGTGGCTGTAACGGGAGCTGCAGTGGAGGTGGCTGTAACGGGAGCCGCAGTGGAGGTGGCTGTAACGGGAGCCGCAGTGGAGGTGGCTGTACCAGGGGCCGCAGTGGAGGTGACTGTAATGGTGGGAGTTGTAGTTGGGGCAGTTATAGGTGCAACTGTTGTTGTAGCTGTTCCTACAAAAACAAAATTTAACTTCTTTTACCACGTGCAAGAACCTCGGGAACACAATATTGTAAAAAAAATAAAAAAATAAAATAAAATAAAATAATAAATAAATTATATAAAATAAATAAATAAATTAAATCATTAAATCAACTCTTACTTGTTGCAACAACACTTGATGTATTCACTGGAATGCTGATGGAACCATTGGTTGCTGCCTCTACCAGAGTATCTACCACAACACTTGTTTCTGGCACTGAGCTGGCATTGTTGAATATCAGCTGAGAATTCACCACGACTGAACCTTGACTGTAAGATGAAGTATTGTTACTATATTTACTGGTATCTGTTAGTTGTGACGCCTCAATATCACATGACACTTTATGAAGACCGAACTATAATTAAGCAAATGAACGATCAATTTTAGAAAAACATATATGATCAAAATAACAACAATGTCTCCAGATTTGTAGGTTAAGAAAACACATATTTAACTTTGCTAAGTTTCAATTAACACAGTGCTGTGCATACAGCTTTAATAATACGCACATTTGTTTTTCTAATGTTAGATAACGAAAACTGTCATATACCTGAAAGAGGTGATCTCAGATCGAAGGAAACGGTTTCCAAATCTCTTAGAAAAGACACCATCAAGCTGGAAAAATGAAATTAAAAAAACAGTTCAAGTAATATCTAAAAACAAGAAGGAGAGATGTGAGAGAATTGTTTTTGCCAGTCTATAATATCATTTGGTTATTCAGTCACCTGTTTTTATTTCATAACTTCATAATCTACATCTCTGCTGTCCATCTGTATGCTCATTTGTTTTATATGTTACTATACCAAACAGGCAAGACTTTGCATAGCATAATGGAGTTCCTTGCCCCTTAACCTAACCTTAACCAATACAATGAAATAACCCGTCACGTTACCCTTACAAACAAGTCTTGACCCTCAGACAGCCATTTAAATACCTCTCTGAAAATGAAGATTGGTCAAATGCCAATAACCACACACACACTCAAGCACACACACAAACACACACACACATTTCACATATATTTATTTAAAAATATACTATGCAAGTTTACAGTTATATAAGGATAATAACAAATGTTAATGTACTTACTTGTGTTGTTACATTATTTTCTAAATCCTTAAACTCTTGAGAGGATCGGTTTGAGAGTTGTGGTCTAAAGGTTTGCTGCAACCTGAATCCCAATGTGATCTTTGAGTCTTCGGGGACAGCTGTAGAGGCTGGAGCACCAGTTGTGATAACTGGTTGTGCTGATGTTACATTCACTGAAGGGGAGATTGGATTACTTAGAAGTATTCAAAATATTTATTACTACCAAATTATGCAAGTTTAAAGATACAAGAGCTGCATAAACTGCATCGACTTCACGTGATGTATGAGCGTGAGACTTTGCATTACCTGCTGGTGAGGTTGCATTAACAGGTGGTGAAGTTGTGTTGACTTGCGGTGAAGTGGCGTTCACTAGTGGGGATGTTGCGTTGACTGGCGGTGAGGTTGCATTGAGAGGTGGAGATGATGCATTGACTGGTTGTGAAGTGGTGTTGACTGGTGGTGATGTTGCATTGCCCGGTGGGGGTTGAGTTGGTGCCAACACAACTGAAAACAACAGTTATCAAAAGGGATTTTGTTGTATTTCTAAACAAATGTTTGTTATCATTTATTCTGTATGGGATTCCAATAATCATTTACAAAATATAAGATTTTGAATGATATCATGTCTTACCTGCTGCTGAAATAGATGATATGTTGACAGTGAGTGAAAAGTTAGAGCTGGAAGCAGCAGTCCTCAACGTTTCAACTACAGAACTGGCATTTGGTAGTGTAGTCACATTGTTGAATATCAGCTCAGCTTCTACCACAATGGATCCCTGTCTGTAAAAGAAGCATTTGTGAAAAGTAATGTTTAATGCCTTGATGTTATTTGGTTGTTGTGGTCATTATTGTTTAACTATGGCTAAGTGACAAGGGCTGATACAGATACAAAAATGAGTAATTTAAATGTATTCTACAAATCTGAACATGTTTGTAATACATGGTAAACCCTAATGGACAAATGAAAAAAGTACAGCACTTCTTTCAGTTTTCATCAATTATCAACAAAAAATTAATGTATTACCAAACAACTTTCTAATATGCGAAAGTAAGCAGTGTTTTATACCTGAAGCCTCTGATTTCAGTTCGATTGAACGCAGCTCCAAATTTTTCCGAATACACAGTGTTGAGCTGTGAATGAATATAAATGTTAATTTCAAAATATGTATTAATCAATGATAATAATAATATCATGCCAGAAATATTCCATGTTTTATTTTCTCTTCGACTTTATGTGAAAAGGTATTAGGCATTGTTGATGAAAAATGCAAAAATAGGCATTGTTGTTGAAAAATGCAAAAAAACGAACAAACATAGAAAAACATTACAAAGTATGCAAACTTACCACTGATGCAACTTGGCCTTTTAATGCCTGGAACTGTGGTGAGGATTGGTTACTAAGTTCTGCTGTAAAATTTTGCTGCAACCTAAATCCCAACTTGATTCTGGGCTCTGGTGGTGTTGCAACTGTTGTAGCTGGGGCTCCAATAGTGGTGACTCTTGGAGGTCTGGAGGTTCCATTTACAGGTGGAGAGCTCGTATTACCTGCAAAAAAGTATTCAAAAAATTAAGTCACATGAACAAATTGCACTTGGTGCCAGAGTTCTTATAATGACACATATTATAGCAACGTTTTTGTGTGGCAGTCATTTAAACTAAAAAACTATTAGATTTTCTTTGAGTGTAGGATTTGTATTACAGGTGGTGACATAGTGGAAATTGTTTGGAATGAGGACAAGGTGACTGGTGGTGCTGTTGCATTGACTGCTGCTAATGTTGCACCGATGGGTGGTGATGTTGCATTTATGGGTTGTGAGGTTGCATTGATGGGTGGTGCTGTTTCATTGATGGGTGGTAATGTTGCATTACCTGTTGGTGAGGTCACGTTAACTGATGGTGCTGTTGCATTGACTGGCTGTGATGTTACATTGATGGGTGGTGATGTTGCATTGACTGGTGGTGATGTTGTATTGATTGATGGTGAGGTTGATTTGAGGGGTGGTGATGTTGCATTAACTGGTAGTGAGTTTGCATTGATGGGTCGTGATGTGTTGACTAGTGGTGAGGTTGCATTGACAGATGGAGAGGTTGCATTGATGGGTGATAATGTTGTGTTACCTGGTGGTGATGTCATGATGACTGGTGGTGAGGTCATGTTGACTGGTGGTGAGGTCACATTAACTGGTGGTGAGGTCGCGTTTACTAGAGGCACTGTTGAATTGGCAGGTGGTGATGTTGCATTTACAGTTGGTAAGGTTGCGCTGACTGATGGCGAGCTTGTATTGATGGGTGGTGTTGTTGCATTGACTAGTGGTGATGTTGCATTGACAGTTGGTAATGTTGCGCTGACTGATGGTGAGGTTGCATTGATGGGTGGTGCTGTTGCATTGATGGATGGTGATGTTGTGTTGACTGGTGGTGAGGTGGCATTTACTGGGGGTGCTGTTGTATTAATGGGTGGTGATGTTGCATTGATTGACGGTGAGGTTGCACTGATGGGTGGTGATGTTGCATTGACTCTTGGGGATGTTGCATTGATGGGTGGTGATGCTGCATTGATTGGTGGTGAAGTTGCATTGATCTGTTGTGATGTTGTATCGACTGGTGGTGAGGTTGCATTACCTGATGGTGTGGTCATGTTGACTGGTGGTGAGGTCATGTTTACTGGTGGTGAGGTGGAGTTGACTGGAGGTGCTGTTGCATTGATGGGTGGTGATGTTGCATTGACTGGTGCTGAGGTCATGTTGACTGATGGTGAGGTCACATTGAGTGGTGGTGAGGTCATGTTGACTGGTGGTGATGTTGCACTGCCCGGTGGGGGTTGAGTTGGTGCCAAAACAACTGAAAAGAACAGTTACCAAAAGGGATTTTGTTGTATTTCTAAATAAATGCTTGTCATCATTTATTCTGTATGAGCTTCCAATAATCATTTGCAAAAGATAAGATTTTGAATGACATGATGTCTTACCGGCTGCCGAAATAGATGATGTGTTGACAGTAAGTGAAAAGTTAGAGCTGGAAGCAGCAGTCCTCAACGTTTCAACTACAGAACTGGCATTTGGTAGTGTAGTCACATTGTTGAATATCAGCTCAGCTTCTACCACAATGGATCCCTGTCTGTAAAATAAGCATTTGTGAAAAGTAATGTTTTAATGCCTTAATGTTGTCTGGCTGTTGTGGCCATTATTGTTTAACTATGGCTAAGTGACAAGGGCTGATACAGATACAAAAATGAGTAAATTAAATGTGTTCTACAAATCTGAACATGTTGGTAATATATGATAAACTCTAACAGACAAATGACAAAAGTACAGCACTTCTTTCAGTTTTCATCAGTTATCAACAAATAATCAATATATTACCAAACAACTTTCTAATATGCAAAAGCAAGCAGTGTTTTATACCTGAAGCCTCTGATTTCAGTTCGATTGAACGCAGCTCCAAATTTTTCCGAATACACAGTGTTGAGCTGTGAATGAATATAAATGTTAATTTCAAGATATTAATTAATTAATAATGATAACAATATCATGCCAGAAATATTCCATGTTTTCTTTTCTCTTCAGTTTTAGGTGACAAGGTACTAGGCATTCTTGTTGAAAAATGCAAGAAAAGTTAAAACTAAAAAAGAAAAATAATACAAACTATACAAACTTACCACTGATGAAACTTGGCCTTTTAATGCCTGGAACTGTGGTGAGGATTGGTTACTAAGTTCTGCTGTAAAATTTTGCTGCAACCTAAATCCCAACTTAATTCTGGGCTCTGGTGGTGTTGCAACTGTTGTAGCTGGGGCTCCATTAGTGGTGACTCTTGGTGGTCTGGTGGTTCCATTTACAGGTGGAGAGCTTGTATTACCTACAACAAGGATTCAAAAAAATTAAGTCAAATGAACAAACTGCACTTGGTACCAGAGTTCTTATAATGACACATATTATAGTAACTTTTTTGTGTGGCAGTTGTTTAAACTAAAAGCTATTAGATTTTTTTTTTTGAGTGTAGGACTTGTATTACAGGTTGTGACATAGTCAAATTTGTTTGGAATGAGGTCATGGTGACTCGTGGCGCTGTTGCACTGACTGCTGCTAATGTTGCACCGATGGGTGGAGATGTTGCATTTATGGGTCATGAGGTTGGATTGATGGGTGGTGCTGTTGCATTGATGGCTGGTAATGTTGCATTACCTGTTTGTGAGGTCACGTTAACTGATGGTGATGTGGTGTTTACTAGAGGTGCTGTTGCGTTGATGTGTGGTGCTGTTGCATTGATAGGTGGTGATGGTGGATTTATTGATGGGGAGGTTGCATTTATGGGTGGTGATGTTGCATTGACTGGTGGTGATGTTGTATTGATTGATGGTGAGGTTGATTTGAGGGGTGGTGATGTTGCATTGACTGGTCGTGAGTTTGCATTGATGGGTCGTGATGTGTTGACTAGTGGTGAGGTTGCATTGACAGATGGAGAGGTTGCATTGATGGGTGATTATGTTGTGTTACCTGGTGGTGATGTCATGATGACTGGTGGTGAGGTCATGTTGACTGGTGGTGAGGTCACATTAACTGGTGGTGAGGTCGCGTTTACTAGAGGCACTGTTGCATTTACAGTTGGTAAGGTTGCGCTGACTGATGGTGAGCTTGTATTGATGGGTGGTGTTGTTGCATTGACTGATGGCGAGGTTGCATTGATGGGTGGTGGTGTTGCATTGATGGATGGTGATGTTGTGTTGACTGGTGGTGAGGTTGCATTGACAGATTGAAAAGTTGCACTGATGGTTGGTGATGTTGTATTACCTGTTGGTGAGGTCATGATGACTGGTGATGATGTCATGTTAACTGGTGGTGAGCTCATGTTGAATGGTGGTGAGGTGGCATTTACTGGGGGTGCTGTTGTATTGATGGGTGGTGATGTTGCATTGATTGACGGTGATGTTGCACTGATGGGTGGTGCTGTTGCATTGATGGATGGTGATGTTGTGTTGACTGGTGGTGAGGTTACATTGACAGATTGTAAAGTTGCACTGATGGTTGGTGATGTTGTATTACCTGTTGGTGAGGTCATGATGACTGGTGATGATGTCATGTTAACTGGTGGTGAGCTCATGTTGACTGGTGGTGAGGTGGCATTTACTGGGGGTGCTGTTGTATTGATGGGTGGTGATGCTGCATTGATTGGTGGTGAAGTTGCATTGATCTGTTGTGATGTTGCATTGACTGGTGGTGAGGTTGCGTTACCTGATGGTGTGGTCATGTTGACTGGTGGTGAGGTCATGTTTACTGGCGGTGAGGTGGAGTTGACTGGAGGTGCTGTTGCATTGATGGGTGGTGATGTTGCATTGACTGGTGCTGAGGTCATGTTGACTGATGGTGAGGTCACATTGAGTGGTGCTAAAGTCATGTTGACTGGTGGTGATGTTGCATTGCCCGGTGGGGGTTGAGTTGGTGCCAAAACAACTGAAAATAAGAGTTACCAAAAGGGATTCTGTTGTATTTCTAAATAAATGCTTGTCATCATTTATGCTGTATGAGCTTCCAATAATCATTTGCAAAAGATAAGATTTTGAATGATATGATGTCTTACCGGCTGCCGAAATAGATGATGTGTTGACAGTAAGTGAAAAGTTAGAGCTGGAAGCAGCAGTCCTCAACGTTTCAACTACAGAACTGGCATTTGGTAGTGTAGTCACATTGTTGAATATCAGCTCAGCTTCTACCACAATGGATCCCTGTCTGTAAGAGAAGCATTTGTGAAAAGTAATGTTTTAATGCCTTAATGTTATTTGGCTGTTGTGGCCATTATTGTTTAATTATGGCTAAATGACAAGGGATGATACAGATACAAAAATGAGTAAATTAAATGTATTCTACGAATCTGAACATGTTTGTAATAAATGATAAACCCTAAAAGAGAAATGAAAAAAGTACAGCACTTGTTTCAGTTTTCATCAATTATCAACAAAAAAAAATCAAACAACTTTCTAATATGCGGAAGCAAGCAGTGTTTTATACCTGAAGCCTCTGATTTCAGTTCGATTGAACGCAGCTCCAAATTTTTCCAAATAGACAGTGTTGAGCTGTGAATGAATATGAATGTTAATTTCAAGATATTAATTAATTCATAGTAATAATAATAATGTCATGCCAGAAATATTCCATGTTTTCTCTTCTCTTCAATTTTAGGTGAAAAGGTATTAGGCATTCTTATTGAAAAATGTAAGAAAAAAAAAACTAAAAAAGAAAAAGTATACAGTAGTACACAAGTACACAAACTTACCGCTGATGCAACTTGGCCTTTCAATGCCTGGAACTGTGGTGAGGACTGGTTACTAAGTTCTGCTGTAAAATTTTGCTGCAACCTAAATCCCAATTTAATTCTGGGCTTGGGTGGTGTTGCTACTGTTGTAGCTGGGGCTTCAATAGTGGTGATTCTTGGTGGTCTGGAGGTTCCATTTACAGGTGGAGAGCTCGTATTGCCTACAAAAAAGGATTCAAAAAAATTAAGTCAAATGAACAAACTGCAATTGGTGCCAGAGTTCTTATAATGACACATTGTAGTAACTTTATTGTTTGGCACTCATTTAAACTAAAAAGTATTAATCTTTTTTCTTGAGCATAGGATTTGTATTGCAGGTGGTGACATAGTGGAAATTGTTTGGAATGAGGTCATGGTGACTGGTGGTGCTGTTGCATTGACTGCTGCTAATGTTGCACCAATGGGTGGTGATGTTGCATTTATGGGTCGTGAGGTTGCATTGATGGGTGGTGCTGTTGCATTGATGGGTGGTAATGTTGCATTACCTGTTGGTGAGGTTAACTGATGGTGATGTGATATTTACTAGAGGTGCTGTTGCATTGCTAAGTGGTACTGTTGCATTGACTGGCTGTGAAGTTGCATTGATGGGTAGTGATGTTGCATTGATGGGTGGTAATGTTGCATTGATGGGTGGTAATGTTGCATTACCTGTTGGTGAGGTCATGATGACTGGTGGTGAGGTCACATTAACTGATGGTGAGGTCACATTAACTGATGGTGATGTGGCGTTTAGTAGAGGTGCTGTTGCATTGACGGGTGGTGTTGTTACACTGACTGCCCTTAATGTTGCATTGATGGGTGGTGATGTTGCGTTACCTGTTGGTGAGGTCATGATGACTGATGGTGAGGTCACGTTAACTGATGGTGATGTGGCGTTTACTAGAGGTGCTGTTGCATCGATGGGTGGTGTTGTTGCATAGATGGGTGGTGATGTTGCATTTATTGATGGGGAGGTTGCATTTATGGGTGGTGATGTTGCATTGACTGCTACTAATGTTGCATTGATGGGTGGTGATGTTGCATTGACTGCTGCTAATGTTGCATTGATGGGTGGTGATGTTGCATTTATGAGTGGTGATGTTGTGTTGACTGGTGGTGAGGTTGCATTGATAGGTCCTGAGGTTGCGTTTATGAGTATTGATATTGTGTTAGCCATTGGTGATGTCATGTTGACTGGTGGTGAGGTCACATTAACTGGTGGTGAGCTCGTGTTTACTAGAGGCACTGTTGCATTGACGGGCGTTGATGTTGCATTGACAGTTGGTAAGGTTGCGCTGACTGATGGTGAGGTTGCATTGATGGGTGGTGTTGTTGTATTGACTTGTGGTGATGCTGCATTGACAGTTGGTAAGGTTGTACTGACTGATGGTGAGGTTGCATTGATGGGTGGTGATGTTGTGTTGACTGGTGGTGAGGTCATGATGACTAGTGGTGAGGTAAAGTTGACTGGTCGTGAGATCATGTTTAATGGTGGTGAGGTTATGTTGACTGGTGGTGAAGTTGCATTCACTGGAGGTGCTGTTGCATTGATGGGTGGTGATGTTGCATTTATTGATGGGGAGGTTGCAATTATGGGTGGTGATGTTGCGTTGACTGGTCGTGAGCTTGCATTGATGGGTGGTGATGTTGCATTGATGGGTGGTGATGTTGCATTGACTGCTGCAAATGTTGCATTGATGGGTGGTGATGTTGCGTTACCTGTTGGTGAGGTCATGATGACTACTGGTGAGGTCAAGTTGACTGGTGGTGAGGTCAAGTGGACTTGTGGTGAAGTTGCATTTACTGGAGGTGCTGTTGCATTGATGGGTGGTGAAGTTGCATTGATGGGTAGTGATGTTGCATTTATTGAAGGGGAGGTTGCATTTATGGGTGGTGATGTTGCGTTGACTGGTCGTGGGCTTGCATTGATGGATGGTGATGTTGCATTGACTACTGCTAATGTTGCATTGATGGGTCGTGATGTTGTGCTGACTGGTGGTGAGATTGCATTGACAGATGGTGAGGTTGCATTGATGGGTGGTGATGTTGCGTTACCTGTTGGTGAGGTCATGATGACCAGTGGTGAGGTCAGGTTGACTGGTGGTGAGGTCGTGTTGACTGGTGGTGAAGTTGTGTTTACTGGAGGTGCTGTTGCATTGATGCGTGGTGCTGTTGCATTGATAGGTGGTGATGTTGCATTTATTGATGGGGAGGTTGCATTTATGAGTGGTGATGTTGCACTGAATGGTCGTGAGCTTGCCTTGATGGGTGGTGATGTTGTATTGACAGCTGCCAATGTTGCATTGACGGGTTGTGATGTTGTGTTGACTGTTGGTGTGGATCCATTGACAGGTGTTAAGGTTGCATTGATTGAAGGTGAGGTTGCCTTGATTGGTGGTGCTGTTGCGTTGATAGGTGGTGATGTTGCATTGACAGGTGGTGATGTTGCATTGACTGCTGCTAATGTTGCACTGATGGGTTGTGATGTTGCGTTGATAGGTGGTGATGCTGGATTGATAGGTCCTGAGGTTGCATTTATGAGTGGTGATGTTGTGTTGACTGGTGGTGAGCTTGCATTGATAGGTCCTGAGGTTGCATTTATGAGTGGTGATGTTGTGTTAGCTGTTGGTGATGTCATAATGACTGGTGGTGAGGTCACATTAACTGGTGGTGAGCTTGTGTTGACTAGATGCACTGTTGCATTGACGGGCATTGATGTTGCATTGACAGGCATTGATGTTGCATTGACAGTTGGTAAGGTTGCGCTGACTGACGGTGAGGTTGCACTGATGGGTGGTGTTGTTGCATTGACTCGTGGTGATGTTGCATTGGCAGTTGGTAAGGTTGTACTGACTGATGGCGAGGTTGCATTGATGGGTGGTGATGTTGCATTGATGGGTGGTGATGCTGCATTGATTGGTGGTAAAGTTGCATTGATCTGTTGTGATGTTGCATTGACTGGTGGTGAGGTTGCGTTACCTGATGGTGTGGTCATGTTTACTGGTGGTGAGGTGACGTTGACTGGAGTTGCTGTTGCATTGATGCTTGGTGATGTTGCAATGACTGGTGCTGAGGTCATGTTGACAGGTGGTGAGGTCACATTGAGTGGTGGTGAGGTCATGTCGACTGGTGGGGATGTTACGCTG
Source organism: Acanthopagrus latus (assembly GCF_904848185.1). Classification (NCBI taxonomy): domain Eukaryota; kingdom Metazoa; phylum Chordata; class Actinopteri; order Spariformes; family Sparidae; genus Acanthopagrus; species Acanthopagrus latus. The sequence continues at coordinate 13,961,261 of NC_051039.1, forward strand.
ACTGGCGGGGGTTGAGTTGGTGCCAAAACAACTGAAAATAAGAGTTACCAAAAGGGATTTTGTTGTATTTCAAAAAAAAAATGCTTGTCATCATCTATTCTGTATGAGCGTCCAATAACCACTTACAAGACATAAGATTTTCAATGATATGATGTCTTACCGGCTGCCGAAATAGATGATGTGTTGACAGTGAGTGAAAAGTTCGAGCTGGAAGCAGCAGTCCTCAACGTTTCAGTTACAGAACTGGCATTTGGTAGTGTAGTCACATTGTTGAATATCAGCTCAGCCTCTACCACAACGGATCCCTGTCTGTAACAGAAGTTTTTGTGAAAAGTAATGTTTAAATGCTGTGATGTTATTTGGCTGTTGTGGCCATTGTTGTTTAAATATGGCAAAATGACAAGGAGTAATATAGTTATCAAAAATGAATAATTTAAATGTATTCTACAAATCTGAACATGTTTGTAATAAATGACAAACCCTAACAGACAAATGAAGAAAGTACAGCACTTCTCTTAGTTTTCATCAGTAATCAACAAAAAATCAATACATTACCAACCAACTTTCTAATATGCGAAAGCAAGCAGTGTTTTATACCTGAAGCCTCTGATTTCAGTTCGATTGAACGCAGCTCCAAATTTTTCCGAATAGACAGTGTTGAGCTGTGAATAAATATAAATGTTAATTTTTAAGGTATTTATTAATTAATAATAATAATGATATCATGCCAGAAATATTCCATGTTTTCTCTTCTCTTCGACTTCATGTGAAAAGATATTAGGCATTGTTGTTGAAAAATGGAAGGAAAAAAAAAAAAGGAAAACAATACAAATTACACAAACTTACCGCTGATGCAACTTGGCCTTTCAATGCCTGGAACTGTGGTGAGGACTGGTTACTAAGTTCTGCTGTAAATGGTTGCTGCAACCTAAATCCCAACTTAATTCTGGGCTCTGGTGGTGTTGCAACTGTTGTAGCTGGGGCTTCAATAGTGGTGACTCTTGGTGGTCTGGAGGTTCCATTTACAGGTGGGGAGCTCGTATTACCTACAAAAAAGTATTCAAAAAAATTAAGCCCAATGAACAAATTGCAGTTAGTGCCACAGTTGTTATACAGACACAGATCAAAGCAACTTTTTTGTGGCAGTCATTTAAATTAAAAACTATTAGATTTTTTTTGAGAGTAGGATTTATATTACAGGTGGTGACATAGTGGAAATTGTTTGGAATGAGGTCATGTTGAGCGGTGGTGCTGTTGCATTGACTAATGCTAATGTTGCATCAATGGGTGGTGATGTTGCATTTACGGGTCGTGAGGTTGCATTGATGGGTGGTAATGTTGCATTACCTGTTGGTGAGGTCATGATGACTGGTGGTGAGGTCATGTTAACTGATGGTGATGAGGCGTTTACTAGAGGTGCTGTTGCACTGATGGGTGGTGATGTTGCGTTGACTGGTTGTGAGCTTGCATTGATGGGTGGTGATGTTGTATTGACAGCTGCTAATGTTGCATTGATGGGTCGTGATGTCGTGTTGACTGGTGGTGAGATTGCATTGACAGATGGTGAGGTTGTATTGATGGGTGGTGATGTTGCGTTACCTGTTGGTGAGGTCATGATGACTAGTGGTGAGGTCAGGTTGACTGGTGGTGAGGTCGTGTTGACTGGTGGTGAAGTTGCGTTTACTGGAGGTGCTGTTGCATTGATAGGTGATGATGTTGCATTTTTTGATGGGGAGGTTGCATTTATGGGTGGTGATGTTGTATTGACAGCTGCTAATGTTGCATTGATGGGTCGTGATGTTGTGTTGACTCTTGGTGTGGATCCATTGACAGGTGTTAAGGCTGCGTTGATTGATGATGAGGTTGCCTTGATTGGTGGTGCTGTTGCATTGATAGGTGGTGATGTTGCATTGACAGGTGGTGATGTTGCATTGACTGCTGCTAATGTTGCACTGATGGGTTGTGATGTTGCGTTGATAGGTGGTGATGTTGGATTGATAGGTCCTGAGGTTGCATTTATGAGTGGTGATGTTGCATTGACTGGTGGTGAGGTTGCATTGATGGGTGGTGATGTTGCATTGACTCTTGGTGATGTTGCATTGATGGGTGGTGATGCTGCATTGATTGGTGGTGAAGTTGCATTGATCTGTTGTGATGTTGCATTGACTGGTGGTGAGGTTGCGTTACCTGATGGTGTGGTCATGTTGACTGGTGGTGAGGTGGCGTTGACTGGAGTTGCCGTTGCATTGATGCGTGGTGATGTTGCAATGACTGGTGCTGAGGTCATGTTGACAGGTGGTGAGGTCACATTGAGTAGTGGTGAGGTCACATTGAGTAGTGGTGAGGTCATGTCGACTGGTGGGGATGTTGCGTTGACTGGCGGGGGTTGAGTTGGTGCCAAAACAACTGAAAATAAGAGTTACCAAAAGGGATTTTGTTGTATCTCTAAAAAAAATGCTTGTCATCATCTATTCTGTATGAGCGTCCAATAACCACTTACAAGACATAAGATTTTCAATGATATGATGTCTTACCGGCTGCCGAAATAGATGATGTGTTGACAGTGAGTGAAAAGTTCGAGCTGGAAGCAGCAGTCCTCAACGTTTCAGTTACAGAACTGGCATTTGGTAGTGTAGTCACTTCGTTGAATATCAGCTCAGCCTCTACCACAACGGATCCCTGTCTGTAACAGAAGTTTTTGTGAAAAGTAATGTTTAAATGCTGTGATGTTATTTGGCTGTTGTGGCCATTGTTGTTTAAATATGGCAAAATGACAAGGAGTAATATAGAGGGTTATATACAAAAATGAATAATTTAAATGTATTCTACAAATCTGAACATGTCTGTAATATATGATAAACCGTAACAGACAAATGAAGAAAGTACAGCACTGCCCTTAGTTTTCATCAGTAATCAACAAAAATCAATACATTACCAACCAACTTTCTAATATGCGAAAGCAAGCAGTGTTTTATACCTGAAGCCTCTGATTTCAGTTCGATTGAACGCAGCTCCAAATTTTTCCGAATAGACAGTGTTGAGCTGTGAATAAATATAAATGTTAATTTTTAAGGTATTTATTAATTAATAATAATAATGATATCATGCCAGAAATATTCCATGTTTTCTCTTCTCTTCGACTTCATGTGAAAAGATATTAGGCATTGTTGTTGAAAAATGGAAGGAAAAAAAAAAAGGAAAACAATACAAATTACACAAACTTACCGCTGATGCAACTTGGCCTTTCAATGCCTGGAACTGTGGTGAGGACTGGTTACTAAGTTCTGCTGTAAATGGTTGCTGCAACCTAAATCCCAACTTAATTCTGGGCTCTGGTGGTGTTGCAACTGTTGTAGCTGGGGCTTCAATAGTGGTGACTCTTGGTGGTCTGGAGGTTCCATTTACAGGTGGGGAGCTCGTATTACCTACAAAAAAGTATTCAAAAAAATTAAGCCCAATGAACAAATTGCAGTTAGTGCCACAGTTGTTATACAGACACAGATCATAGCAACTTTTTTGTGGCAGTCATTTAAATTAAAAACTATTAGATTTTTTTTGAGAGTAGGATTTATATTACAGGTGGTGACATAGTGGAAATTGTTTGGAATGAGGTCATGTTGAGCGGTGGTGCTGTTGCATTGACTAATGCTAATGTTGCATCAATGGGTGGTGATGTTGCATTTACGGGTCGTGAGGTTGCATTGATGGGTGGTAATGTTGCATTACCTGTTGGTGAGGTCATGATGACTGGTGGTGAGGTCATGTTAACTGATGGTGATGAGGCGTTTACTAGAGGTGCTGTTGCACTGATGGGTGGTGATGTTGCGTTGACTGGTTGTGAGCTTGCATTGATGGGTGGTGATGTTGCATTGACTACTGCTAATGTTGCATTCATGGGTCGTGATGTTGTGTTGACTGGTGGTGAGATTGCATTGACAGATGGTGAGGTTGCATTGATGGGTGGTGATGTTGTGTTAGCTGTTGGTGAGGTCATGATGACTAGTGGTGAGGTCAAGTTGACTGGTGGTGAGGTCATGTTGACTGGTGGTGAAGTTGCATTTAATGGAGGTGCTGTTGCATTGACTGGTGGTGATTTTGCATTGATGTGTGGTGATGTTACACTGACTGATGGTGAGGATGAATTGATGGGTGGTGATGTTGCATTGACAGCTGCTAATGTTGCATTGATGGGTCGTGATGTGTTGACTGGTGGTGAGATTGCATTGACAGATGGTGAGGTTGCATTGATAGGCGGTGTTGTTGCGTTAGCTGTTGGTGAGGTCATGATGACTAGTGGTGAGGTCAAGTTGACTGGTGGTGAGGTCATGTTGACTGGTGGTGAAGTTGCATTCACTGGAGGTGCTGTTGCATTGATGCGTAGTGCTGTTGCATTGATGGGTGGTGATTTTGCACTTATTGATGGGGAGGTTGCATTTATGGGTTGTGATGTTGCGTTGACTGGTCGTGAGCTTGCATTGATGGGTGGTGATGTTGCATTGATGGGTGGTGATGTTGCATTGACTACTGCTAATGTTGCATTGATGGGTCGTGATGTTGTGTTGACTGGTGGTGAGATTGCATTGACAGATGGTGAGGTTGCATTGATGGGTGGTGATGTTGCGTTACCTGTTGGTGAGGTCATGATGACTAGTGGTGAGGTCAGGTTGACTGGTGGTGAGGTCGTGTTGACTGGTGGTGAAGTTGCGTTTACTGGAGGTGCTGTTGCATTGATGCGTGGTGCTGTTGCATTGATAGGTGGTGATGTTGCATTTATTGATGGGGAGGTTGCATTTATGGGTGGTGATGTTGCATTGACTGGTTGTGAGCTTGCCTTGATGTGTGGTGATGTTGTATTGACAGCTGCTAATGTTGTATTGATGGGTCGTGATGTCGTGTTGACTGGTGGTGAGATTGCATTGACAGATGGTGAGGTTGTATTGATGGGTGGTGATGTTGCGTTACCTGTTGGTGAGGTCATGATGACTAGTGGTGAGGTCAGGTTGACTGGTGGTGAGGTCGTGTTGACTGGTGGTGAAGTTGCGTTTACTGGAGGTGCTGTTGCATTGATGAATGGTGCTGTTGCATTGATAGGTGATGATGTTGCATTGACTGGTTGTGAGCTTGCCTTGATGGGTGGTGATGTTGTATTGACAGCTGCTAATGTTGCATTGATGGGTCGTGATGTTGTGTTGACTCTTGGTGTGGATCCATTGACAGGTGTTAAGGTTGCGTTGATTGATGGTGAGGTTGCCTTGATTGGTGGTGCTGTTGCATTGATAGGTGGTGATGTTGCATTGACAGGTGGTGATGTTGCATTGACTGCTGCTAATGTTGCACTGATGGGTTGTGATGTTGCGTTGATAGGTGGTGATGTTGGATTGATAGGTCCTGAGGTTGCATTTATGAGTGGTGATGTTGTTTTGACTGGTGGTGAGGTTGCATTGATAGGTCCTGAGGTTGCATTTATGAGTGGTGATGTTGTGTTAGCTGTTGGTGATGTCATGATGACTGGTGGTGAGGTCATGTTGACTGGTGGTGAGGTCACATTAACTGGTGGTGAGCTCGTGTTTACTAGAGACACTGTTGCATTGACGGGCGTTGATGTTGCATTGACAGTTGGTAAGGTTGTGCTGACTGATGGTGAGGTTGAATTGATGGGTGGTGTTGTTGCATTGACTCGTGGTGATGTTGCATTGGATGTTGGTAAAGTTGTACTGACTGATGGCGAGGTTGCATTGATGGGTGGTGATGTTGCATTGACTGGTGGTGAGGTTGCATTGACTCTTGGTGATGTTGCATTGACTCTTGGTGATGTTGCATTGATGGGTGGTGATGCTGCATTGATTGGTGGTGAAGTTGCATTGATCTGTTGTGATGTTGCATTGACTGGTGGTGAGGTTGCGTTACCTGATGGTGTGGTCATGTTGACTGGTGGTGAGGTGGCGTTGACTGGAGTTGCCGTTGCATTGATGCGTGGTGATGTTGCAATGACTGGTGCTGAGGTCATGTTGACAGGTGGTGAGGTCACATTGAGTAGTGGTGAGGTCATGTCGACTGGTGGGGATGTTGCGTTGACTGGCGGGGGTTGAGTTGGTGCCAAAACAACTGAAAATAAGAGTTACCAAAAGGGATTTTGTTGTATCTCTAAAAAAAATGCTTGTCATCATCTATTCTGTATGAGCGTCCAATAACCACTTACAAGAGATAAGATTTTCAATGATATGATGTCTTACCGGCTGCCGAAATAGATGATGTGTTGACAGTGAGTGAAAAGTTAGAGCTGGAAGCAGCAGTCCTCAACGTTTCAGTTACAGAACTGGCATTTGGTAGTGTAGTCACTTTGTTGAATATCAGCTCAGCCTCTACCACAACGGATCCCTGTCTGTAACAGAAGTTTTTGTAATGTTTAAATGCTGTAATGTTATTTGGCTGTTGTGGCCATTGTTGTTTAAATATGGCAAAATGACAAGGAGTAATATAGTTATCAAAAATGAATAATTTGAATGTATTCTATAAATCTGAACATGTCTGTAATATATGATAAACCGTAACAGACAAATGAAGAAAGTACAGCGATTCTCTTAGTTTTCATCAGTAATCAACAAAAAATCAATACATTACCAACCAACTTTCTAATATGCGAAAGTAAGCAGTGTTTTATACCTGAAGCCTCTGATTTCAGTTCGATTGAACGCAGCTCCAAATTTTTCCGAATAGACAGTGTTGAGCTGTGAATAAATATGAATGTTAATTTTTAAGGTATTTATTGATTCATTAATAATAATGATATCATGCCAGAAATATTCCGTGTTTTCTCTTCTCTTCGACTTTATGTGAAAAGGTATTAGGCATTGTTGTTGAAAAATGCAAAGAAAAAAAAAGAAAGAAAAACAACACAAATTACACAAACTTACCGCTGATGCAACTTGGCCTTTCAATGCTTGGAACTGTGGTGAGGACTGGTTACTAAGTTCTGCTGTAAATGGTTTCTGCAACCTAAATCCCAACTTAATTCTGGGCTCTGGTGGTGTTGCAACTGTTGTAGCTGGGGCTTCAATAGTGGTGACTCTTGATGGTCTGGAGGTTCCATTTACAGGTGGAGAGCTCATATTACCTACAAAAAAGTATTCAGAAAAATTAAGCACAATGAACAAATTGCACTTGGTGCCACAGTTCTTATAATGACACAGATCATAGCAACTTTTTTGTGGCAGTCATTTAAATTAAAAACTATTAGATTTTTTTTTGAGAGTAGGATTTGTATTACAGGTGGTGACATAGTGGAAATTGTTTGGAATGAGGTCATGGTGACCGGTGGTGCTGTTGCATTGACTAATGCTAATGTTGCATCAATGGGTGGTGATGTTGCATTTATGGGTCGTGAGGTTGCATTGATGGGTGGTAATGTTGTATTACCTGTTGGTGAGGTCATGATGACTGCAGGTGAGGTCATGTTAACTGATGGTGATGCGGCGTTTACTAGAGGTGCTGTTGCATTGATGGGTGGTGATGTTGCATTTATTGATGGGGGGGTTGCATTTATGGTTGGTGATGTTGCATTGACTGCTGCTAATGTTGCATTGATGGGTGGTGATGTTGTGTTGACTGGTGATGAGATTGCATTGACAGATGGTGAGGTTGCATTGATGGGTGGTGATGTTGCGTTACCTGCTGGTGAGGTCATAATGACTACTGGTGAGGTCAAGTTGACTGGTGGTGAGGTCAAGTTGACTGGTGGTGAAGTTGCATTTACTGGAGGTGCTGTTGCATTGATGCGTGGTGCTGTTGCATTGATCGGTAGTGATGTTGCATTTATTGAAGGGGAGGTTGCATTTATGGGTGGTGATGTTGCGTTGACTGGTCGTGGGCTTACATTGATGGGTGGTGATGTTGCATTGACTGCTGCTAATGTTGCATTGATGGGTCGTGATGTTGTGTTGACTGGTGGTGAGATTGCATTGACAGATGGTGAGGTTGCATTGATGGGTGGTGATGTTGTGTTACCTGTTGGTGAGGTCATGATGACTAGTGGTGAGGTCAGGTTGACTGGTGGTGAGGTCGTGTTTACTGGTGGTGAAGTTGCGTTTACTGGAGGTGCTGTTGCATTTATTGACGGTGACGTTGCACTGATGGGTGGTGATGTTGCATTGACTGGTCGTGAGCTTGCCTTGATGGGTGGTGATGTTGTATTGACAGCTGCTAATGTTGCATTGATGGGTCGTGATGTTGTGTTGACTCTTGGTGTGGATCCATTGACAGGTGTTAAGGTTGCGTTGATTGATGGTGAGGTTGCCTTGATTGGTGGTGCTGTTGCATTGATAGGTGGTGATGTTGCATTGACAGGTGGTGATGTTGCATTGACTGCTGCTAATGTTGCACTGATGGGTTGTGATGTTGCGTTGATAGGTGGTGATGTTGGATTGATAGGTCCTGAGGTTGCATTTATGAGTGGTGATGTTGTTTTGACTGGTGGTGAGGTTGCATTGATAGGTCCTGAGGTTGCATTTATGAGTGGTGATGTTGTGTTAGCTGTTGGTGATGTCATGATGACTGGTGGTGAGGTCATGTTGACTGGTGGTGAGGTCACATTAACTGGTGGTGAGCTCGTGTTTACTAGAGACACTGTTGCATTGACGGGCGTTGATGTTGCATTGACAGTTGGTAAGGTTGTGCTGACTGATGGTGAGGTTGAATTGATGGGTGGTGTTGTTGCATTGACTCGTGGTGATGTTGCATTGGATGTTGGTAAAGTTGTACTGACTGATGGCGAGGTTGCATTGATGGGTGGTGATGTTGCATTGACTGGTGGTGAGGTTGCATTGATGGGTGGTGATGTTGCATTGACTCTTGGTGATGTTGCATTGATGGGTGGTGATGCTGCATTGATTGGTGGTGAAGTTGCATTGATCTGTTGTGATGTTGCATTGACTGGTGGTGAGGTTGCGTTACCTGATGGTGTGGTCATGTTGACTGGTGGTGAGGTGGCGTTGACTGGAGTTGCCGTTGCATTGATGCGTGGTGATGTTGCAATGACTGGTGCTGAGGTCATGTTGACAGGTGGTGAGGTCACATTGAGTAGTGGTGAGGTCATGTCGACTGGTGGGGATGTTGCGTTGACTGGCGGGGGTTGAGTTGGTGCCAAAACAACTGAAAATAAGAGTTACCAAAAGGGATTTTGTTGTATCTCTAAAAAAAATGCTTGTCATCATCTATTCTGTATGAGCGTCCAATAACCACTTACAAGAGATAAGATTTTCAATGATATGATGTCTTACCGGCTGCCGAAATAGATGATGTGTTGACAGTGAGTGAAAAGTTAGAGCTGGAAGCAGCAGTCCTCAACGTTTCAGTTACAGAACTGGCATTTGGTAGTGTAGTCACTTTGTTGAATATCAGCTCAGCCTCTACCACAACGGATCCCTGTCTGTAACAGAAGTTTTTGTAATGTTTAAATGCTGTAATGTTATTTGGCTGTTGTGGCCATTGTTGTTTAAATATGGCAAAATGACAAGGAGTAATATAGTTATCAAAAATGAATAATTTGAATGTATTCTATAAATCTGAACATGTCTGTAATATATGATAAACCGTAACAGACAAATGAAGAAAGTACAGCGATTCTCTTAGTTTTCATCAGTAATCAACAAAAAATCAATACATTACCAACCAACTTTCTAATATGCGAAAGTAAGCAGTGTTTTATACCTGAAGCCTCTGATTTCAGTTCGATTGAACGCAGCTCCAAATTTTTCCGAATAGACAGTGTTGAGCTGTGAATAAATATGAATGTTAATTTTTAAGGTATTTATTGATTCATTAATAATAATGATATCATGCCAGAAATATTCCGTGTTTTCTCTTCTCTTCGACTTTATGTGAAAAGGTATTAGGCATTGTTGTTGAAAAATGCAAAGAAAAAAAAAGAAAGAAAAACAACACAAATTACACAAACTTACCGCTGATGCAACTTGGCCTTTCAATGCTTGGAACTGTGGTGAGGACTGGTTACTAAGTTCTGCTGTAAATGGTTTCTGCAACCTAAATCCCAACTTAATTCTGGGCTCTGGTGGTGTTGCAACTGTTGTAGCTGGGGCTTCAATAGTGGTGACTCTTGATGGTCTGGAGGTTCCATTTACAGGTGGAGAGCTCATATTACCTACAAAAAAGTATTCAGAAAAATTAAGCACAATGAACAAATTGCACTTGGTGCCACAGTTCTTATAATGACACAGATCATAGCAACTTTTTTGTGGCAGTCATTTAAATTAAAAACTATTAGATTTTTTTTTGAGAGTAGGATTTGTATTACAGGTGGTGACATAGTGGAAATTGTTTGGAATGAGGTCATGGTGACCGGTGGTGCTGTTGCATTGACTAATGCTAATGTTGCATCAATGGGTGGTGATGTTGCATTTATGGGTCGTGAGGTTGCATTGATGGGTGGTAATGTTGTATTACCTGTTGGTGAGGTCATGATGACTGCAGGTGAGGTCATGTTAACTGATGGTGATGCGGCGTTTACTAGAGGTGCTGTTGCATTGATGGGTGGTGATGTTGCATTGATCGGTAGTGATGTTGCATTTATTGAAGGGGAGGTTGCATTTATGGGTGGTGATGTTGCGTTGACTGGTCGTGGGCTTACATTGATGGGTGGTGATGTTGCATTGACTGCTGCTAATGTTGCATTGATGGGTCGTGATGTTGTGTTGACTGGTGGTGAGATTGCATTGACAGATGGTGAGGTTGCATTGATGGGTGGTGATGTTGTGTTACCTGTTGGTGAGGTCATGATGACTAGTGGTGAGGTCAGGTTGACTGGTGGTGAGGTCGTGTTTACTGGTGGTGAAGTTGCGTTTACTGGAGGTGCTGTTGCATTTATTGACGGTGACGTTGCACTGATGGGTGGTGATGTTGCATTGACTGGTCGTGAGCTTGCCTTGATGGGTGGTGATGTTGTATTGACAGCTGCTAATGTTGCATTGATGGGTCGTGATGTTGTGTTGACTCTTGGTGTGGATCCATTGACAGGTGTTAAGGTTGCGTTGATTGATGGTGAGGTTGCCTTGATTGGTGGTGCTGTTGCATTGATAGGTGGTGATGTTGCATTGACAGGTGGTGATGTTGCATTGACTGCTGCTAATGTTGCACTGATGGGTTGTGATGTTGCGTTGATAGGTGGTGATGTTGGATTGATAGGTCCTGAGGTTGCATTTATGAGTGGTGATGTTGTTTTGACTGGTGGTGAGGTTGCATTGATAGGTCCTGAGGTTGCATTTATGAGTGGTGATGTTGTGTTAGCTGTTGGTGATGTCATGATGACTGGTGGTGAGGTCATGTTGACTGGTGGTGAGGTCACATTAACTGGTGGTGAGCTCGTGTTTACTAGAGACACTGTTGCATTGACGGGCGTTGATGTTGCATTGACAGTTGGTAAGGTTGTGCTGACTGATGGTGAGGTTGAATTGATGGGTGGTGTTGTTGCATTGACTCGTGGTGATGTTGCATTGGATGTTGGTAAAGTTGTACTGACTGATGGCGAGGTTGCATTGATGGGTGGTGATGTTGCATTGACTGGTGGTGAGGTTGCATTGACTCTTGGTGATGTTGCATTGACTCTTGGTGATGTTGCATTGATGGGTGGTGATGCTGCATTGATTGGTGGTGAAGTTGCATTGATCTGTCGTGATGTTGCATTGACTGGTGGTGAGGTTGCGTTACCTGATGGTGTGGTCATGTTGACTGGTGGTGAGGTGGCGTTGACTGGAGTTGCCGTTGCATTGATGCGTGGTGATGTTGCAATGACTGGTGCTGAGGTCATGTTGACAGGTGGTGAGGTCACATTGAGTAGTGGTGAGGTCATGTCGACTGGTGGGGATGTTGCGTTGACTGGCGGGGGTTGAGTTGGTGCCAAAACAACTGAAAATAAGAGTTACCAAAAGGGATTTTGTTGTATCTCTAAAAAAAATGCTTGTCATCATCTATTCTGTATGAGCGTCCAATAACCACTTACAAGAGATAAGATTTTCAATGATATGATGTCTTACCGGCTGCCGAAATAGATGATGTGTTGACAGTGAGTGAAAAGTTAGAGCTGGAAGCAGCAGTCCTCAACGTTTCAGTTACAGAACTGGCATTTGGTAGTGTAGTCACTTTGTTGAATATCAGCTCAGCCTCTACCACAACGGATCCCTGTCTGTAACAGAAGTTTTTGTAATGTTTAAATGCTGTAATGTTATTTGGCTGTTGTGGCCATTGTTGTTTAAATATGGCAAAATGACAAGGAGTAATATAGTTATCAAAAATGAATAATTTGAATGTATTCTATAAATCTGAACATGTCTGTAATATATGATAAACCGTAACAGACAAATGAAGAAAGTACAGCGATTCTCTTAGTTTTCATCAGTAATCAACAAAAAATCAATACATTACCAACCAACTTTCTAATATGCGAAAGTAAGCAGTGTTTTATACCTGAAGCCTCTGATTTCAGTTCGATTGAACGCAGCTCCAAATTTTTCCGAATAGACAGTGTTGAGCTGTGAATAAATATGAATGTTAATTTTTAAGGTATTTATTGATTCATTAATAATAATGATATCATGCCAGAAATATTCCGTGTTTTCTCTTCTCTTCGACTTTATGTGAAAAGGTATTAGGCATTGTTGTTGAAAAATGCAAAGAAAAAAAAAGAAAGAAAAACAACACAAATTACACAAACTTACCGCTGATGCAACTTGGCCTTTCAATGCTTGGAACTGTGGTGAGGACTGGTTACTAAGTTCTGCTGTAAATGGTTTCTGCAACCTAAATCCCAACTTAATTCTGGGCTCTGGTGGTGTTGCAACTGTTGTAGCTGGGGCTTCAATAGTGGTGACTCTTGATGGTCTGGAGGTTCCATTTACAGGTGGAGAGCTCATATTACCTACAAAAAAGTATTCAGAAAAATTAAGCACAATGAACAAATTGCACTTGGTGCCACAGTTCTTATAATGACACAGATCATAGCAACTTTTTTGTGGCAGTCATTTAAATTAAAAACTATTAGATTTTTTTTTGAGAGTAGGATTTGTATTACAGGTGGTGACATAGTGGAAATTGTTTGGAATGAGGTCATGGTGACCGGTGGTGCTGTTGCATTGACTAATGCTAATGTTGCATCAATGGGTGGTGATGTTGCATTTATGGGTCGTGAGGTTGCATTGATGGGTGGTAATGTTGTATTACCTGTTGGTGAGGTCATGATGACTGCAGGTGAGGTCATGTTAACTGATGGTGATGCGGCGTTTACTAGAGGTGCTGTTGCATTGATGGGTGGTGATGTTGCATTTATTGATGGGGGGGTTGCATTTATGGTTGGTGATGTTGCATTGACTGCTGCTAATGTTGCATTGATGGGTGGTGATGTTGTGTTGACTGGTGATGAGATTGCATTGACAGATGGTGAGGTTGCATTGATGGGTGGTGATGTTGCGTTACCTGCTGGTGAGGTCATAATGACTACTGGTGAGGTCAAGTTGACTGGTGGTGAGGTCAAGTTGACTGGTGGTGAAGTTGCATTTACTGGAGGTGCTGTTGCATTGATGCGTGGTGCTGTTGCATTGATCGGTAGTGATGTTGCATTTATTGAAGGGGAGGTTGCATTTATGGGTGGTGATGTTGCGTTGACTGGTCGTGGGCTTACATTGATGGGTGGTGATGTTGCATTGACTGCTGCTAATGTTGCATTGATGGGTCGTGATGTTGTGTTGACTGGTGGTGAGATTGCATTGACAGATGGTGAGGTTGCATTGATGGGTGGTGATGTTGTGTTACCTGTTGGTGAGGTCATGATGACTAGTGGTGAGGTCAGGTTGACTGGTGGTGAGGTCGTGTTTACTGGTGGTGAAGTTGCGTTTACTGGAGGTGCTGTTGCATTTATTGACGGTGACGTTGCACTGATGGGTGGTGATGTTGCATTGACTGGTCGTGAGCTTGCCTTGATGGGTGGTGATGTTGTATTGACAGCTGCTAATGTTGCATTGATGGGTCGTGATGTTGTGTTGACTCTTGGTGTGGATCCATTGACAGGTGTTAAGGTTGCGTTGATTGATGGTGAGGTTGCCTTGATTGGTGGTGCTGTTGCATTGATAGGTGGTGATGTTGCATTGACAGGTGGTGATGTTGCATTGACTGCTGCTAATGTTGCACTGATGGGTTGTGATGTTGCGTTGATAGGTGGTGATGTTGGATTGATAGGTCCTGAGGTTGCATTTATGAGTGGTGATGTTGTTTTGACTGGTGGTGAGGTTGCATTGATAGGTCCTGAGGTTGCATTTATGAGTGGTGATGTTGTGTTAGCTGTTGGTGATGTCATGATGACTGGTGGTGAGGTCATGTTGACTGGTGGTGAGGTCACATTAACTGGTGGTGAGCTCGTGTTTACTAGAGACACTGTTGCATTGACGGGCGTTGATGTTGCATTGACAGTTGGTAAGGTTGTGCTGACTGATGGTGAGGTTGAATTGATGGGTGGTGTTGTTGCATTGACTCGTGGTGATGTTGCATTGGATGTTGGTAAAGTTGTACTGACTGATGGCGAGGTTGCATTGATGGGTGGTGATGTTGCATTGACTGGTGGTGAGGTTGCATTGACTCGGGGTGATGTTGCATTGACTCTTGGTGATGTTGCATTGATGGGTGGTGATGCTGCATTGATTGGTGGTGAAGTTGCATTGATCTGTTGTGATGTTGCATTGACTGGTGGTGAGGTTGCGTTACCTGATGGTGTGGTCATGTTGACTGGTGGTGAGGTGGCGTTGACTGGAGTTGCCGTTGCATTGATGCGTGGTGATGTTGCAATGACTGGTGCTGAGGTCATGTTGACAGGTGGTGAGGTCACATTGAGTAGTGGTGAGGTCATGTCGACTGGTGGGGATGTTGCGTTGACTGGCGGGGGTTGAGTTGGTGCCAAAACAACTGAAAATAAGAGTTACCAAAAGGGATTTTGTTGTATCTCTAAAAAAAATGCTTGTCATCATCTATTCTGTATGAGCGTCCAATAACCACTTACAAGAGATAAGATTTTCAATGATATGATGTCTTACCGGCTGCCGAAATAGATGATGTGTTGACAGTGAGTGAAAAGTTAGAGCTGGAAGCAGCAGTCCTCAACGTTTCAGTTACAGAACTGGCATTTGGTAGTGTAGTCACTTTGTTGAATATCAGCTCAGCCTCTACCACAACGGATCCCTGTCTGTAACAGAAGTTTTTGTAATGTTTAAATGCTGTAATGTTATTTGGCTGTTGTGGCCATTGTTGTTTAAATATGGCAAAATGACAAGGAGTAATATAGTTATCAAAAATGAATAATTTGAATGTATTCTATAAATCTGAACATGTCTGTAATATATGATAAACCGTAACAGACAAATGAAGAAAGTACAGCGATTCTCTTAGTTTTCATCAGTAATCAACAAAAAATCAATACATTACCAACCAACTTTCTAATATGCGAAAGTAAGCAGTGTTTTATACCTGAAGCCTCTGATTTCAGTTCGATTGAACGCAGCTCCAAATTTTTCCGAATAGACAGTGTTGAGCTGTGAATAAATATGAATGTTAATTTTTAAGGTATTTATTGATTCATTAATAATAATGATATCATGCCAGAAATATTCCGTGTTTTCTCTTCTCTTCGACTTTATGTGAAAAGGTATTAGGCATTGTTGTTGAAAAATGCAAAGAAAAAAAAAGAAAGAAAAACAACACAAATTACACAAACTTACCGCTGATGCAACTTGGCCTTTCAATGCTTGGAACTGTGGTGAGGACTGGTTACTAAGTTCTGCTGTAAATGGTTTCTGCAACCTAAATCCCAACTTAATTCTGGGCTCTGGTGGTGTTGCAACTGTTGTAGCTGGGGCTTCAATAGTGGTGACTCTTGATGGTCTGGAGGTTCCATTTACAGGTGGAGAGCTCATATTACCTACAAAAAAGTATTCAGAAAAATTAAGCACAATGAACAAATTGCACTTGGTGCCACAGTTCTTATAATGACACAGATCATAGCAACTTTTTTGTGGCAGTCATTTAAATTAAAAACTATTAGATTTTTTTTTGAGAGTAGGATTTGTATTACAGGTGGTGACATAGTGGAAATTGTTTGGAATGAGGTCATGGTGACCGGTGGTGCTGTTGCATTGACTAATGCTAATGTTGCATCAATGGGTGGTGATGTTGCATTTATGGGTCGTGAGGTTGCATTGATGGGTGGTAATGTTGTATTACCTGTTGGTGAGGTCATGATGACTGCAGGTGAGGTCATGTTAACTGATGGTGATGCGGCGTTTACTAGAGGTGCTGTTGCATTGATGGGTGGTGATGTTGCATTTATTGATGGGGGGGTTGCATTTATGGTTGGTGATGTTGCATTGACTGCTGCTAATGTTGCATTGATGGGTGGTGATGTTGTGTTGACTGGTGATGAGATTGCATTGACAGATGGTGAGGTTGCATTGATGGGTGGTGATGTTGCGTTACCTGCTGGTGAGGTCATAATGACTACTGGTGAGGTCAAGTTGACTGGTGGTGAGGTCAAGTTGACTGGTGGTGAAGTTGCATTTACTGGAGGTGCTGTTGCATTGATGCGTGGTGCTGTTGCATTGATCGGTAGTGATGTTGCATTTATTGAAGGGGAGGTTGCATTTATGGGTGGTGATGTTGCGTTGACTGGTCGTGGGCTTACATTGATGGGTGGTGATGTTGCATTGACTGCTGCTAATGTTGCATTGATGGGTCGTGATGTTGTGTTGACTGGTGGTGAGATTGCATTGACAGATGGTGAGGTTGCATTGATGGGTGGTGATGTTGTGTTACCTGTTGGTGAGGTCATGATGACTAGTGGTGAGGTCAGGTTGACTGGTGGTGAGGTCGTGTTTACTGGTGGTGAAGTTGCGTTTACTGGAGGTGCTGTTGCATTTATTGACGGTGACGTTGCACTGATGGGTGGTGATGTTGCATTGACTGGTCGTGAGCTTGCCTTGATGGGTGGTGATGTTGTATTGACAGCTGCTAATGTTGCATTGATGGGTCGTGATGTTGTGTTGACTCTTGGTGTGGATCCATTGACAGGTGTTAAGGTTGCGTTGATTGATGGTGAGGTTGCCTTGATTGGTGGTGCTGTTGCATTGATAGGTGGTGATGTTGCATTGACAGGTGGTGATGTTGCATTGACTGCTGCTAATGTTGCACTGATGGGTTGTGATGTTGCGTTGATAGGTGGTGATGTTGGATTGATAGGTCCTGAGGTTGCATTTATGAGTGGTGATGTTGTTTTGACTGGTGGTGAGGTTGCATTGATAGGTCCTGAGGTTGCATTTATGAGTGGTGATGTTGTGTTAGCTGTTGGTGATGTCATGATGACTGGTGGTGAGGTCATGTTGACTGGTGGTGAGGTCACATTAACTGGTGGTGAGCTCGTGTTTACTAGAGACACTGTTGCATTGACGGGCGTTGATGTTGCATTGACAGTTGGTAAGGTTGTGCTGACTGATGGTGAGGTTGAATTGATGGGTGGTGTTGTTGCATTGACTCGTGGTGATGTTGCATTGGATGTTGGTAAAGTTGTACTGACTGATGGCGAGGTTGCATTGATGGGTGGTGATGTTGCATTGACTGGTGGTGAGGTTGCATTGACTCTTGGTGATGTTGCATTGACTCTTGGTGATGTTGCATTGATGGGTGGTGATGCTGCATTGATTGGTGGTGAAGTTGCATTGATCTGTCGTGATGTTGCATTGACTGGTGGTGAGGTTGCGTTACCTGATGGTGTGGTCATGTTGACTGGTGGTGAGGTGGCGTTGACTGGAGTTGCCGTTGCATTGATGCGTGGTGATGTTGCAATGACTGGTGCTGAGGTCATGTTGACAGGTGGTGAGGTCACATTGAGTAGTGGTGAGGTCATGTCGACTGGTGGGGATGTTGCGTTGACTGGCGGGGGTTGAGTTGGTGCCAAAACAACTGAAAATAAGAGTTACCAAAAGGGATTTTGTTGTATCTCTAAAAAAAATGCTTGTCATCATCTATTCTGTATGAGCGTCCAATAACCACTTACAAGAGATAAGATTTTCAATGATATGATGTCTTACCGGCTGCCGAAATAGATGATGTGTTGACAGTGAGTGAAAAGTTAGAGCTGGAAGCAGCAGTCCTCAACGTTTCAGTTACAGAACTGGCATTTGGTAGTGTAGTCACTTTGTTGAATATCAGCTCAGCCTCTACCACAACGGATCCCTGTCTGTAACAGAAGTTTTTGTAATGTTTAAATGCTGTAATGTTATTTGGCTGTTGTGGCCATTGTTGTTTAAATATGGCAAAATGACAAGGAGTAATATAGTTATCAAAAATGAATAATTTGAATGTATTCTATAAATCTGAACATGTCTGTAATATATGATAAACCGTAACAGACAAATGAAGAAAGTACAGCGATTCTCTTAGTTTTCATCAGTAATCAACAAAAAATCAATACATTACCAACCAACTTTCTAATATGCGAAAGTAAGCAGTGTTTTATACCTGAAGCCTCTGATTTCAGTTCGATTGAACGCAGCTCCAAATTTTTCCGAATAGACAGTGTTGAGCTGTGAATAAATATGAATGTTAATTTTTAAGGTATTTATTGATTCATTAATAATAATGATATCATGCCAGAAATATTCCGTGTTTTCTCTTCTCTTCGACTTTATGTGAAAAGGTATTAGGCATTGTTGTTGAAAAATGCAAAGAAAAAAAAAGAAAGAAAAACAACACAAATTACACAAACTTACCGCTGATGCAACTTGGCCTTTCAATGCTTGGAACTGTGGTGAGGACTGGTTACTAAGTTCTGCTGTAAATGGTTTCTGCAACCTAAATCCCAACTTAATTCTGGGCTCTGGTGGTGTTGCAACTGTTGTAGCTGGGGCTTCAATAGTGGTGACTCTTGATGGTCTGGAGGTTCCATTTACAGGTGGAGAGCTCATATTACCTACAAAAAAGTATTCAGAAAAATTAAGCACAATGAACAAATTGCACTTGGTGCCACAGTTCTTATAATGACACAGATCATAGCAACTTTTTTGTGGCAGTCATTTAAATTAAAAACTATTAGATTTTTTTTTGAGAGTAGGATTTGTATTACAGGTGGTGACATAGTGGAAATTGTTTGGAATGAGGTCATGGTGACCGGTGGTGCTGTTGCATTGACTAATGCTAATGTTGCATCAATGGGTGGTGATGTTGCATTTATGGGTCGTGAGGTTGCATTGATGGGTGGTAATGTTGTATTACCTGTTGGTGAGGTCATGATGACTGCAGGTGAGGTCATGTTAACTGATGGTGATGCGGCGTTTACTAGAGGTGCTGTTGCATTGATGGGTGGTGATGTTGCATTTATTGATGGGGGGGTTGCATTTATGGTTGGTGATGTTGCATTGACTGCTGCTAATGTTGCATTGATGGGTGGTGATGTTGTGTTGACTGGTGATGAGATTGCATTGACAGATGGTGAGGTTGCATTGATGGGTGGTGATGTTGCGTTACCTGCTGGTGAGGTCATAATGACTACTGGTGAGGTCAAGTTGACTGGTGGTGAGGTCAAGTTGACTGGTGGTGAAGTTGCATTTACTGGAGGTGCTGTTGCATTGATGCGTGGTGCTGTTGCATTGATCGGTAGTGATGTTGCATTTATTGAAGGGGAGGTTGCATTTATGGGTGGTGATGTTGCGTTGACTGGTCGTGGGCTTACATTGATGGGTGGTGATGTTGCATTGACTGCTGCTAATGTTGCATTGATGGGTCGTGATGTTGTGTTGACTGGTGGTGAGATTGCATTGACAGATGGTGAGGTTGCATTGATGGGTGGTGATGTTGTGTTACCTGTTGGTGAGGTCATGATGACTAGTGGTGAGGTCAGGTTGACTGGTGGTGAGGTCGTGTTTACTGGTGGTGAAGTTGCGTTTACTGGAGGTGCTGTTGCATTTATTGACGGTGACGTTGCACTGATGGGTGGTGATGTTGCATTGACTGGTCGTGAGCTTGCCTTGATGGGTGGTGATGTTGTATTGACAGCTGCTAATGTTGCATTGATGGGTCGTGATGTTGTGTTGACTCTTGGTGTGGATCCATTGACAGGTGTTAAGGTTGCGTTGATTGATGGTGAGGTTGCCTTGATTGGTGGTGCTGTTGCATTGATAGGTGGTGATGTTGCATTGACAGGTGGTGATGTTGCATTGACTGCTGCTAATGTTGTACTGATGGGTTGTGATGTTGCGTTGATAGGTGGTGATGTTGGATTGATAGGTCCTGAGGTTGCATTTATGAGTGGTGATGTTGTTTTGACTGGTGGTGAGGTTGCATTGATAGGTCCTGAGGTTGCATTTATGAGTGGTGATGTTGTGTTAGCTGTTGGTGATGTCATGATGACTGGTGGTGAGGTCATGTTGACTGGTGGTGAGGTCACATTAACTGGTGGTGAGCTCGTGTTTACTAGAGACACTGTTGCATTGACGGGCGTTGATGTTGCATTGACAGTTGGTAAGGTTGTGCTGACTGATGGTGAGGTTGAATTGATGGGTGGTGTTGTTGCATTGACTCGTGGTGATGTTGCATTGGATGTTGGTAAAGTTGTACTGACTGATGGCGAGGTTGCATTGATGGGTGGTGATGTTGCATTGACTGGTGGTGAGGTTGCATTGACTCTTGGTGATGTTGCATTGACTCTTGGTGATGTTGCATTGATGGGTGGTGATGCTGCATTGATTGGTGGTGAAGTTGCATTGATCTGTCGTGATGTTGCATTGACTGGTGGTGAGGTTGCGTTACCTGATGGTGTGGTCATGTTGACTGGTGGTGAGGTGGCGTTGACTGGAGTTGCCGTTGCATTGATGCGTGGTGATGTTGCAATGACTGGTGCTGAGGTCATGTTGACAGGTGGTGAGGTCACATTGAGTAGTGGTGAGGTCATGTCGACTGGTGGGGATGTTGCGTTGACTGGCGGGGGTTGAGTTGGTGCCAAAACAACTGAAAATAAGAGTTACCAAAAGGGATTTTGTTGTATCTCTAAAAAAAATGCTTGTCATCATCTATTCTGTATGAGCGTCCAATAACCACTTACAAGAGATAAGATTTTCAATGATATGATGTCTTACCGGCTGCCGAAATAGATGATGTGTTGACAGTGAGTGAAAAGTTAGAGCTGGAAGCAGCAGTCCTCAACGTTTCAGTTACAGAACTGGCATTTGGTAGTGTAGTCACTTTGTTGAATATCAGCTCAGCCTCTACCACAACGGATCCCTGTCTGTAACAGAAGTTTTTGTAATGTTTAAATGCTGTAATGTTATTTGGCTGTTGTGGCCATTGTTGTTTAAATATGGCAAAATGACAAGGAGTAATATAGTTATCAAAAATGAATAATTTGAATGTATTCTATAAATCTGAACATGTCTGTAATATATGATAAACCGTAACAGACAAATGAAGAAAGTACAGCGATTCTCTTAGTTTTCATCAGTAATCAACAAAAAATCAATACATTACCAACCAACTTTCTAATATGCGAAAGTAAGCAGTGTTTTATACCTGAAGCCTCTGATTTCAGTTCGATTGAACGCAGCTCCAAATTTTTCCGAATAGACAGTGTTGAGCTGTGAATAAATATGAATGTTAATTTTTAAGGTATTTATTGATTCATTAATAATAATGATATCATGCCAGAAATATTCCGTGTTTTCTCTTCTCTTCGACTTTATGTGAAAAGGTATTAGGCATTGTTGTTGAAAAATGCAAAGAAAAAAAAAGAAAGAAAAACAACACAAATTACACAAACTTACCGCTGATGCAACTTGGCCTTTCAATGCTTGGAACTGTGGTGAGGACTGGTTACTAAGTTCTGCTGTAAATGGTTTCTGCAACCTAAATCCCAACTTAATTCTGGGCTCTGGTGGTGTTGCAACTGTTGTAGCTGGGGCTTCAATAGTGGTGACTCTTGATGGTCTGGAGGTTCCATTTACAGGTGGAGAGCTCATATTACCTACAAAAAAGTATTCAGAAAAATTAAGCACAATGAACAAATTGCACTTGGTGCCACAGTTCTTATAATGACACAGATCATAGCAACTTTTTTGTGGCAGTCATTTAAATTAAAAACTATTAGATTTTTTTTTGAGAGTAGGATTTGTATTACAGGTGGTGACATAGTGGAAATTGTTTGGAATGAGGTCATGGTGACCGGTGGTGCTGTTGCATTGACTAATGCTAATGTTGCATCAATGGGTGGTGATGTTGCATTTATGGGTCGTGAGGTTGCATTGATGGGTGGTAATGTTGTATTACCTGTTGGTGAGGTCATGATGACTGCAGGTGAGGTCATGTTAACTGATGGTGATGCGGCGTTTACTAGAGGTGCTGTTGCATTGATGGGTGGTGATGTTGCATTTATTGATGGGGGGGTTGCATTTATGGTTGGTGATGTTGCATTGACTGCTGCTAATGTTGCATTGATGGGTGGTGATGTTGTGTTGACTGGTGATGAGATTGCATTGACAGATGGTGAGGTTGCATTGATGGGTGGTGATGTTGCGTTACCTGCTGGTGAGGTCATAATGACTACTGGTGAGGTCAAGTTGACTGGTGGTGAGGTCAAGTTGACTGGTGGTGAAGTTGCATTTACTGGAGGTGCTGTTGCATTGATGCGTGGTGCTGTTGCATTGATCGGTAGTGATGTTGCATTTATTGAAGGGGAGGTTGCATTTATGGGTGGTGATGTTGCGTTGACTGGTCGTGGGCTTACATTGATGGGTGGTGATGTTGCATTGACTGCTGCTAATGTTGCATTGATGGGTCGTGATGTTGTGTTGACTGGTGGTGAGATTGCATTGACAGATGGTGAGGTTGCATTGATGGGTGGTGATGTTGTGTTACCTGTTGGTGAGGTCATGATGACTAGTGGTGAGGTCAGGTTGACTGGTGGTGAGGTCGTGTTTACTGGTGGTGAAGTTGCGTTTACTGGAGGTGCTGTTGCATTTATTGACGGTGACGTTGCACTGATGGGTGGTGATGTTGCATTGACTGGTCGTGAGCTTGCCTTGATGGGTGGTGATGTTGTATTGACAGCTGCTAATGTTGCATTGATGGGTCGTGATGTTGTGTTGACTCTTGGTGTGGATCCATTGACAGGTGTTAAGGTTGCGTTGATTGATGGTGAGGTTGCCTTGATTGGTGGTGCTGTTGCATTGATAGGTGGTGATGTTGCATTGACAGGTGGTGATGTTGCATTGACTGCTGCTAATGTTGCACTGATGGGTTGTGATGTTGCGTTGATAGGTGGTGATGTTGGATTGATAGGTCCTGAGGTTGCATTTATGAGTGGTGATGTTGTTTTGACTGGTGGTGAGGTTGCATTGATAGGTCCTGAGGTTGCATTTATGAGTGGTGATGTTGTGTTAGCTGTTGGTGATGTCATGATGACTGGTGGTGAGGTCATGTTGACTGGTGGTGAGGTCACATTAACTGGTGGTGAGCTCGTGTTTACTAGAGACACTGTTGCATTGACGGGCGTTGATGTTGCATTGACAGTTGGTAAGGTTGTGCTGACTGATGGTGAGGTTGAATTGATGGGTGGTGTTGTTGCATTGACTCGTGGTGATGTTGCATTGGATGTTGGTAAAGTTGTACTGACTGATGGCGAGGTTGCATTGATGGGTGGTGATGTTGCATTGACTGGTGGTGAGGTTGCATTGACTCTTGGTGATGTTGCATTGACTCTTGGTGATGTTGCATTGATGGGTGGTGATGCTGCATTGATTGGTGGTGAAGTTGCATTGATCTGTTGTGATGTTGCATTGACTGGTGGTGAGGTTGCGTTACCTGATGGTGTGGTCATGTTGACTGGTGGTGAGGTGGCGTTGACTGGAGTTGCCGTTGCATTGATGCGTGGTGATGTTGCAATGACTGGTGCTGAGGTCATGTTGACAGGTGGTGAGGTCACATTGAGTAGTGGTGAGGTCATGTCGACTGGTGGGGATGTTGCGTTGACTGGCGGGGGTTGAGTTGGTGCCAAAACAACTGAAAATAAGAGTTACCAAAAGGGATTTTGTTGTATCTCTAAAAAAAATGCTTGTCATCATCTATTCTGTATGAGCGTCCAATAACCACTTACAAGAGATAAGATTTTCAATGATATGATGTCTTACCGGCTGCCGAAATAGATGATGTGTTGACAGTGAGTGAAAAGTTAGAGCTGGAAGCAGCAGTCCTCAACGTTTCAGTTACAGAACTGGCATTTGGTAGTGTAGTCACTTTGTTGAATATCAGCTCAGCCTCTACCACAACGGATCCCTGTCTGTAACAGAAGTTTTTGTAATGTTTAAATGCTGTAATGTTATTTGGCTGTTGTGGCCATTGTTGTTTAAATATGGCAAAATGACAAGGAGTAATATAGTTATCAAAAATGAATAATTTGAATGTATTCTATAAATCTGAACATGTCTGTAATATATGATAAACCGTAACAGACAAATGAAGAAAGTACAGCGATTCTCTTAGTTTTCATCAGTAATCAACAAAAAATCAATACATTACCAACCAACTTTCTAATATGCGAAAGTAAGCAGTGTTTTATACCTGAAGCCTCTGATTTCAGTTCGATTGAACGCAGCTCCAAATTTTTCCGAATAGACAGTGTTGAGCTGTGAATAAATATGAATGTTAATTTTTAAGGTATTTATTGATTCATTAATAATAATGATATCATGCCAGAAATATTCCGTGTTTTCTCTTCTCTTCGACTTTATGTGAAAAGGTATTAGGCATTGTTGTTGAAAAATGCAAAGAAAAAAAAAGAAAGAAAAACAACACAAATTACACAAACTTACCGCTGATGCAACTTGGCCTTTCAATGCTTGGAACTGTGGTGAGGACTGGTTACTAAGTTCTGCTGTAAATGGTTTCTGCAACCTAAATCCCAACTTAATTCTGGGCTCTGGTGGTGTTGCAACTGTTGTAGCTGGGGCTTCAATAGTGGTGACTCTTGATGGTCTGGAGGTTCCATTTACAGGTGGAGAGCTCATATTACCTACAAAAAAGTATTCAGAAAAATTAAGCACAATGAACAAATTGCACTTGGTGCCACAGTTCTTATAATGACACAGATCATAGCAACTTTTTTGTGGCAGTCATTTAAATTAAAAACTATTAGATTTTTTTTTGAGAGTAGGATTTGTATTACAGGTGGTGACATAGTGGAAATTGTTTGGAATGAGGTCATGGTGACCGGTGGTGCTGTTGCATTGACTAATGCTAATGTTGCATCAATGGGTGGTGATGTTGCATTTATGGGTCGTGAGGTTGCATTGATGGGTGGTAATGTTGTATTACCTGTTGGTGAGGTCATGATGACTGCAGGTGAGGTCATGTTAACTGATGGTGATGCGGCGTTTACTAGAGGTGCTGTTGCATTGATGCGTGGTGCTGTTGCATTGATCGGTAGTGATGTTGCATTTATTGAAGGGGAGGTTGCATTTATGGGTGGTGATGTTGCGTTGACTGGTCGTGGGCTTACATTGATGGGTGGTGATGTTGCATTGACTGCTGCTAATGTTGCATTGATGGGTCGTGATGTTGTGTTGACTGGTGGTGAGATTGCATTGACAGATGGTGAGGTTGCATTGATGGGTGGTGATGTTGTGTTACCTGTTGGTGAGGTCATGATGACTAGTGGTGAGGTCAGGTTGACTGGTGGTGAGGTCGTGTTTACTGGTGGTGAAGTTGCGTTTACTGGAGGTGCTGTTGCATTTATTGACGGTGACGTTGCACTGATGGGTGGTGATGTTGCATTGACTGGTCGTGAGCTTGCCTTGATGGGTGGTGATGTTGTATTGACAGCTGCTAATGTTGCATTGATGGGTCGTGATGTTGTGTTGACTCTTGGTGTGGATCCATTGACAGGTGTTAAGGTTGCGTTGATTGATGGTGAGGTTGCCTTGATTGGTGGTGCTGTTGCATTGATAGGTGGTGATGTTGCATTGACAGGTGGTGATGTTGCATTGACTGCTGCTAATGTTGCACTGATGGGTTGTGATGTTGCGTTGATAGGTGGTGATGTTGGATTGATAGGTCCTGAGGTTGCATTTATGAGTGGTGATGTTGTTTTGACTGGTGGTGAGGTTGCATTGATAGGTCCTGAGGTTGCATTTATGAGTGGTGATGTTGTGTTAGCTGTTGGTGATGTCATGATGACTGGTGGTGAGGTCATGTTGACTGGTGGTGAGGTCACATTAACTGGTGGTGAGCTCGTGTTTACTAGAGACACTGTTGCATTGACGGGCGTTGATGTTGCATTGACAGTTGGTAAGGTTGTGCTGACTGATGGTGAGGTTGAATTGATGGGTGGTGTTGTTGCATTGACTCGTGGTGATGTTGCATTGGATGTTGGTAAAGTTGTACTGACTGATGGCGAGGTTGCATTGATGGGTGGTGATGTTGCATTGACTGGTGGTGAGGTTGCATTGACTCTTGGTGATGTTGCATTGACTCTTGGTGATGTTGCATTGATGGGTGGTGATGCTGCATTGATTGGTGGTGAAGTTGCATTGATCTGTTGTGATGTTGCATTGACTGGTGGTGAGGTTGCGTTACCTGATGGTGTGGTCATGTTGACTGGTGGTGAGGTGGCGTTGACTGGAGTTGCCGTTGCATTGATGCGTGGTGATGTTGCAATGACTGGTGCTGAGGTCATGTTGACAGGTGGTGAGGTCACATTGAGTAGTGGTGAGGTCATGTCGACTGGTGGGGATGTTGCGTTGACTGGCGGGGGTTGAGTTGGTGCCAAAACAACTGAAAATAAGAGTTACCAAAAGGGATTTTGTTGTATCTCTAAAAAAAATGCTTGTCATCATCTATTCTGTATGAGCGTCCAATAACCACTTACAAGAGATAAGATTTTCAATGATATGATGTCTTACCGGCTGCCGAAATAGATGATGTGTTGACAGTGAGTGAAAAGTTAGAGCTGGAAGCAGCAGTCCTCAACGTTTCAGTTACAGAACTGGCATTTGGTAGTGTAGTCACTTTGTTGAATATCAGCTCAGCCTCTACCACAACGGATCCCTGTCTGTAACAGAAGTTTTTGTAATGTTTAAATGCTGTAATGTTATTTGGCTGTTGTGGCCATTGTTGTTTAAATATGGCAAAATGACAAGGAGTAATATAGTTATCAAAAATGAATAATTTGAATGTATTCTATAAATCTGAACATGTCTGTAATATATGATAAACCGTAACAGACAAATGAAGAAAGTACAGCGATTCTCTTAGTTTTCATCAGTAATCAACAAAAAATCAATACATTACCAACCAACTTTCTAATATGCGAAAGTAAGCAGTGTTTTATACCTGAAGCCTCTGATTTCAGTTCGATTGAACGCAGCTCCAAATTTTTCCGAATAGACAGTGTTGAGCTGTGAATAAATATGAATGTTAATTTTTAAGGTATTTATTGATTCATTAATAATAATGATATCATGCCAGAAATATTCCGTGTTTTCTCTTCTCTTCGACTTTATGTGAAAAGGTATTAGGCATTGTTGTTGAAAAATGCAAAGAAAAAAAAAGAAAGAAAAACAACACAAATTACACAAACTTACCGCTGATGCAACTTGGCCTTTCAATGCTTGGAACTGTGGTGAGGACTGGTTACTAAGTTCTGCTGTAAATGGTTTCTGCAACCTAAATCCCAACTTAATTCTGGGCTCTGGTGGTGTTGCAACTGTTGTAGCTGGGGCTTCAATAGTGGTGACTCTTGATGGTCTGGAGGTTCCATTTACAGGTGGAGAGCTCATATTACCTACAAAAAAGTATTCAGAAAAATTAAGCACAATGAACAAATTGCACTTGGTGCCACAGTTCTTATAATGACACAGATCATAGCAACTTTTTTGTGGCAGTCATTTAAATTAAAAACTATTAGATTTTTTTTTGAGAGTAGGATTTGTATTACAGGTGGTGACATAGTGGAAATTGTTTGGAATGAGGTCATGGTGACCGGTGGTGCTGTTGCATTGACTAATGCTAATGTTGCATCAATGGGTGGTGATGTTGCATTTATGGGTCGTGAGGTTGCATTGATGGGTGGTAATGTTGTATTACCTGTTGGTGAGGTCATGATGACTGCAGGTGAGGTCATGTTAACTGATGGTGATGCGGCGTTTACTAGAGGTGCTGTTGCATTGATGGGTGGTGATGTTGCATTTATTGATGGGGGGGTTGCATTTATGGTTGGTGATGTTGCATTGACTGCTGCTAATGTTGCATTGATGGGTGGTGATGTTGTGTTGACTGGTGATGAGATTGCATTGACAGATGGTGAGGTTGCATTGATGGGTGGTGATGTTGCGTTACCTGCTGGTGAGGTCATAATGACTACTGGTGAGGTCAAGTTGACTGGTGGTGAGGTCAAGTTGACTGGTGGTGAAGTTGCATTTACTGGAGGTGCTGTTGCATTGATGCGTGGTGCTGTTGCATTGATCGGTAGTGATGTTGCATTTATTGAAGGGGAGGTTGCATTTATGGGTGGTGATGTTGCGTTGACTGGTCGTGGGCTTACATTGATGGGTGGTGATGTTGCATTGACTGCTGCTAATGTTGCATTGATGGGTCGTGATGTTGTGTTGACTGGTGGTGAGATTGCATTGACAGATGGTGAGGTTGCATTGATGGGTGGTGATGTTGTGTTACCTGTTGGTGAGGTCATGATGACTAGTGGTGAGGTCAGGTTGACTGGTGGTGAGGTCGTGTTTACTGGTGGTGAAGTTGCGTTTACTGGAGGTGCTGTTGCATTTATTGACGGTGACGTTGCACTGATGGGTGGTGATGTTGCATTGACTGGTCGTGAGCTTGCCTTGATGGGTGGTGATGTTGTATTGACAGCTGCTAATGTTGCATTGATGGGTCGTGATGTTGTGTTGACTCTTGGTGTGGATCCATTGACAGGTGTTAAGGTTGCGTTGATTGATGGTGAGGTTGCCTTGATTGGTGGTGCTGTTGCATTGATAGGTGGTGATGTTGCATTGACAGGTGGTGATGTTGCATTGACTGCTGCTAATGTTGCACTGATGGGTTGTGATGTTGCGTTGATAGGTGGTGATGTTGGATTGATAGGTCCTGAGGTTGCATTTATGAGTGGTGATGTTGTTTTGACTGGTGGTGAGGTTGCATTGATAGGTCCTGAGGTTGCATTTATGAGTGGTGATGTTGTGTTAGCTGTTGGTGATGTCATGATGACTGGTGGTGAGGTCATGTTGACTGGTGGTGAGGTCACATTAACTGGTGGTGAGCTCGTGTTTACTAGAGACACTGTTGCATTGACGGGCGTTGATGTTGCATTGACAGTTGGTAAGGTTGTGCTGACTGATGGTGAGGTTGAATTGATGGGTGGTGTTGTTGCATTGACTCGTGGTGATGTTGCATTGGATGTTGGTAAAGTTGTACTGACTGATGGCGAGGTTGCATTGATGGGTGGTGATGTTGCATTGACTGGTGGTGAGGTTGCATTGACTCTTGGTGATGTTGCATTGACTCTTGGTGATGTTGCATTGATGGGTGGTGATGCTGCATTGATTGGTGGTGAAGTTGCATTGATCTGTTGTGATGTTGCATTGACTGGTGGTGAGGTTGCGTTACCTGATGGTGTGGTCATGTTGACTGGTGGTGAGGTGGCGTTGACTGGAGTTGCCGTTGCATTGATGCGTGGTGATGTTGCAATGACTGGTGCTGAGGTCATGTTGACAGGTGGTGAGGTCACATTGAGTAGTGGTGAGGTCATGTCGACTGGTGGGGATGTTGCGTTGACTGGCGGGGGTTGAGTTGGTGCCAAAACAACTGAAAATAAGAGTTACCAAAAGGGATTTTGTTGTATCTCTAAAAAAAATGCTTGTCATCATCTATTCTGTATGAGCGTCCAATAACCACTTACAAGAGATAAGATTTTCAATGATATGATGTCTTACCGGCTGCCGAAATAGATGATGTGTTGACAGTGAGTGAAAAGTTAGAGCTGGAAGCAGCAGTCCTCAACGTTTCAGTTACAGAACTGGCATTTGGTAGTGTAGTCACTTTGTTGAATATCAGCTCAGCCTCTACCACAACGGATCCCTGTCTGTAACAGAAGTTTTTGTAATGTTTAAATGCTGTAATGTTATTTGGCTGTTGTGGCCATTGTTGTTTAAATATGGCAAAATGACAAGGAGTAATATAGTTATCAAAAATGAATAATTTGAATGTATTCTATAAATCTGAACATGTCTGTAATATATGATAAACCGTAACAGACAAATGAAGAAAGTACAGCGATTCTCTTAGTTTTCATCAGTAATCAACAAAAAATCAATACATTACCAACCAACTTTCTAATATGCGAAAGTAAGCAGTGTTTTATACCTGAAGCCTCTGATTTCAGTTCGATTGAACGCAGCTCCAAATTTTTCCGAATAGACAGTGTTGAGCTGTGAATAAATATGAATGTTAATTTTTAAGGTATTTATTGATTCATTAATAATAATGATATCATGCCAGAAATATTCCGTGTTTTCTCTTCTCTTCGACTTTATGTGAAAAGGTATTAGGCATTGTTGTTGAAAAATGCAAAGAAAAAAAAAGAAAGAAAAACAACACAAATTACACAAACTTACCGCTGATGCAACTTGGCCTTTCAATGCTTGGAACTGTGGTGAGGACTGGTTACTAAGTTCTGCTGTAAATGGTTTCTGCAACCTAAATCCCAACTTAATTCTGGGCTCTGGTGGTGTTGCAACTGTTGTAGCTGGGGCTTCAATAGTGGTGACTCTTGATGGTCTGGAGGTTCCATTTACAGGTGGAGAGCTCATATTACCTACAAAAAAGTATTCAGAAAAATTAAGCACAATGAACAAATTGCACTTGGTGCCACAGTTCTTATAATGACACAGATCATAGCAACTTTTTTGTGGCAGTCATTTAAATTAAAAACTATTAGATTTTTTTTTGAGAGTAGGATTTGTATTACAGGTGGTGACATAGTGGAAATTGTTTGGAATGAGGTCATGGTGACCGGTGGTGCTGTTGCATTGACTAATGCTAATGTTGCATCAATGGGTGGTGATGTTGCATTTATGGGTCGTGAGGTTGCATTGATGGGTGGTAATGTTGTATTACCTGTTGGTGAGGTCATGATGACTGCAGGTGAGGTCATGTTAACTGATGGTGATGCGGCGTTTACTAGAGGTGCTGTTGCATTGATGGGTGGTGATGTTGCATTTATTGATGGGGGGGTTGCATTTATGGTTGGTGATGTTGCATTGACTGCTGCTAATGTTGCATTGATGGGTGGTGATGTTGTGTTGACTGGTGATGAGATTGCATTGACAGATGGTGAGGTTGCATTGATGGGTGGTGGTGTTGCGTTACCTGTTGGTGAGGTCATGATGACTAGTGGTGAGGTCAGGTTGACTGGTGGTGAGGTCGTGTTTACTGGTGGTGAAGTTGCGTTTACTGGAGGTGCTGTTGCATTTATTGACGGTGACGTTGCACTGATGGGTGGTGATGTTGCATTGACTGGTCGTGAGCTTGCCTTGATGGGTGGTGATGTTGCATTGACAGCAGCTAATGTTGCATTGATGGGTCGTGATGTTGTGTTGACTGTTGATGTGGATCCATTGACAGGTGTTAAGGATGCATTGATTGATGGTGAGGTTGCCTTGATTGGTAGTGCTGTTGCATTGACAGGTGGTGATGTTGCATTGACTGCTGCTAATGTTGCATTGATGGGTCGTGATGTTGCGTTGATAGGTGGTGATGTTGCATTGATGGGTGGTGATGTTGGGTTACCTGTTGGTGAGGTCATGATGACTAGTGGTGAGGTCAGGTTGACTGGTGGTGAGGTCAAGTTGACTGGTGGTGAAGTTGCGTTTACTGGAGGTGCTGTTGCATTGATGCGTGGTGCCGTTGCATTGATAGGTGGTGATGTTACATTTATTGATGGGGAGGTTGCATTTATGGGCGGTGATGTTGCATTGACTGGTCGTGAGCTTGCCTTGATGAGTGGTGATGTTGCATTCACAGCTGCTAATGTTGCATTGATGGGTCGTGATGTTGTGTTGACTGTTGGTGTGGATCCATTGACAAGTGTTAAGGTTGCATTGATTGATGGTGAGGTTGCCTTGATTGGTGGTGCTGTTGCATTGATAGGTGGTGATGTTGCATTGATAGGTCCTGAGGTTTCATTTATGAGTGGTGATGTTGTGTTGATTGGTGGTGAGGTTGCATTGATAGGTCCTGAGGTTGCATTTATGAGTGGTGATGTTGTGTTAGCCGTTGGTGATGTCATGATGACTGGTGGTGAGGTCATGTTGACTGGTGGTGAGGTCACATTAACTGGTGGTGAGCTCGTGTTTACTAGAGACACTCTTGCATTGACGGGCGTTGATGTTGCATTGACAGTTGGTAAGGTTGCGCTAACTGATGGTGAGGTTGCATTGATGGGTGGTGTTGTTGCATTGACTCGTGGGGATGTTGCATTGACAGTTGGTAAGGTTGTACTGACTGATGGCGAGGTTGCATTGATGGGCGGTGATGTTGCATTTATTGACGATGACGTTGCACTGATGGGTGGTGATGTTGCATTGACTGGTGGTGAGGTTGCATTGATGGGTGGTGATGTTGCATTGACTCTTGGTGATGTAGCATTGATGGGTGGTGATGCTGCATTGATTGGTGGTGAAGTTGCATTGATCTGCTGTGATGTTGCATTGACTGGTGGTGAGGTTGCGTTACCTGATGGCGTGGTCATGTTGACTGGTGGTGAGGTCATGTTTACTGGTGGTGAGGTGGCGTTGACTGGCGAGGGTTGAGTTGGTGCCAAAACAACTGAAAATAAGAGTTACCAAAAGGGATTTTGTTGTATCTCTAAAAAAAATGCTTGTCATCATCTATTCTGTATGAGCGTCCAATAACCACTTACAAGAGATAAGATTTTCAATGATATGATGTCTTACC
Organism: Acanthopagrus latus; assembly: GCF_904848185.1. Classification (NCBI taxonomy): domain Eukaryota; kingdom Metazoa; phylum Chordata; class Actinopteri; order Spariformes; family Sparidae; genus Acanthopagrus; species Acanthopagrus latus. The sequence goes on from NC_051039.1 coordinate 13,994,306, forward strand.
GGCTGCCGAAATAGATGATGTGTTGACAGTGAGTGAAAAGTTAGAGCTGGAAGCAGCAGTCCTCAACGTTTCAGTTACAGAACTGGCATTTGGTAGTGTAGTCACTTTGTTGAATATCAGCTCAGCCTCTACCACAACGGATCCCTGTCTGTAACAGAAGTTTTTGTAATGTTTAAATGCTGTAATGTTATTTGGCTGTTGTGGCCATTGTTGTTTAAATATGGCAAAATGACAAGGAGTAATACAGTTATCAAAAATGAATAATTTGAATGTATTCTATAAATCTGAACATGTCTGTAATATATGATAAACCGTAACAGACAAATGAAGAAAGTACAGCACTTCTCTTAGTTTTCATCAGTAATCAACAAAAAATCAATACATTACCAACCAACTTTCTAATATGCGAAAGTAAGCAGTGTTTTATACCTGAAGCCTCTGATTTCAGTTCGATTGAACGCAGCTCCAAATTTTTCCGAATAGACAGTGTTGAGCTGTGAATAAATATGAATGTTAATTTTTAAGGTATTTATTGATTCATTAATAATAATGATATCATGCCAGAAATATTCCGTGTTTTCTCTTCTCTTCGACTTTATGTGAAAAGGTATTAGGCATTGTTGTTGAAAAATGCAAAGAAAAAAAAGAAAGAAAAACCACACAAATTACACAAACTTACCGCTGATGCAACTTGGCCTTTCAATGCCTGGAACTGTGGTGAGGACTGGTTACTAAGTTCTGCTGTAAATGGTTTCTGCAACCTAAATCCCAACTTAATTCTGGGCTCTGGTGGTGTTGCAACTGTTGTAGCTGGGGCTTCAATAGTGGTGACTCTTGATGGTCTGGAGGTTCCATTTACAGGTGGAGAGCTCATATTACCTACAAAAAAGTATTCAGAAAAATTAAGCACAATGAACAAATTGCACTTGGTGCCACAGTTCTTATAATGACACAGATCATAGCAACTTTTTTGTGGCAGTCATTTAAATTAAAAACTATTAGATTTTTTTTTGAGAGTAGGATTTGTATTACAGGTGGTGACATAGTGGAAATTGTTTGGAATGAGGTCATGGTGACCGGTGGTGCTGTTGCATTGACTAATGCTAATGTTGCATCAATGGGTGGTGATGTTGCATTTATGGGTCGTGAGGTTGCATTGATGGGTGGTAATGTTGTATTACCTGTTGGTGAGGTCATGATGACTGCAGGTGAGGTCATGTTAACTGATGGTGATGCGGCGTTTACTAGAGGTGCTGTTGCATTGATGGGTGGTGCTGTTGCATTGATGCGTGGTGCTGTTGCATTGATAGGTGGTGATGTTGCATTTATTGATGGGGAGGTTGCATTTATGGGTGGTGATGTTGCATTGACTGGTCCTGAGCTTGCCTTGATGGGTGGTGATGTTGCATTGACAGCTGCTAATGTTGCATTGATGGGTCGTGATGTTGTGTTGACTGTTGGTGTGGATCCATTGACAGGTGTTAATGATGCATTGATTGATGGTGAGGCTGCCTTGATTGGTAGTGCTGTTGCATTGATAGGTGGTGATGTTGCATTGACAGGTGGTGATGTTGCATTGACTGCTGCTAATGTTGCACTGAGGGGTCGTGATGTTGCGTTGATAGGTGGTGATGTTGCATTGATGGGTGGTGATGTTGCGTTACCTGTTGGTGAGGTCATGATGACTAGTGGTGAGGTCAGGCTGACTGGTGGTGAGGTCGTGTTGACTGGTGGTGAAGTTGCGTTTACCGGAGGTGCTGTTGCATTGATGCGTGGTGCCGTTGCATTGATAGGTGGTGATGTTGCATTTATTGATGGGGAGGTTGCATTTATGGGTGGTGATGTTGCATTGACTGGTCGTGAGCTTGCCTTGATGGGTGGTGATGTTGCATTGACAGCTGCTAATGTTGCATTGATGGGTCGTGATGTTGTGTTGACTGGTCGTGGGCTTGCATGGATGGGTGGTGATGTTGCATTGACAGCTGCTAATGTTGCATTGATGGGTCGTGATGTTGTGTTGACTGGTCGTGGGCTTGCATGGATGGGTGGTGATGTTGCATTGATGGATGGTGATGTTGCATTGATGGGTCGTGATGTTGTGTTGACTGGTGGTGTGGATCCATTGACAGGTGTTAAGGTTGCGTTGATTGATGGTGAGGTTGCCTTGATTGGTGGTGCTGTTGCATTGATAGGTGGTGATGTTGCATTGACTGCTGCTAATGTTGTTTTGATGGGTCGTGATGTTGCGTTGACTGGTGGTGATGTTGCAGTGATAGGTCCTGAGGTTGCATTTATGAGTGGTGATGTTGCGTTGACTGGTCGTGAGCTTGCATTGATGGGTGATGATGTTACATTGACTGCTGCTAATGTTGCATTGATGGGTCGTGATGTGTTGACTGGTGGTGAGATTGTATTGACAGAGGGTGAGGTTGCATTTATGAGTGGTGATGTTGAGTTGACTGGTCGTGAGCTTGCATTGATGGGTGGTGATGTTACATTGACAGTTGGTAAGGTTGCGCTGACTGGTGGTGAGGTTGCATTGACAGTTGGTAAAGTTGTATTGAGTGATGGCGAGGTTGCATTGATGGGTGGTGATGTTGCATCTATTGACCGTGAGGTTGCACTGATGGGTGGTGATGTTGCGTTGACTGGTCGCGAGCTTGCATTGATGGGTGGTGATGTTGCATTGATGGGTGGTGATGTTGCATTGACTGCTGCTAATGTTGCGTTGACGGGTCGTGATGTTGTGTTGACTGGTGGTGAGATTGCACTGACAGATGGTGTGGTTACATTGATGGGTGGTGATGTTGCGTTACCTGTTGGTGAGGTCATGATGACTAGTGGTGAGGTCAAGTTGACTGGTGGTGAGGTCATGTTGACTGGTGGTGAAGTTGCATTTACTGGAGGTGCTGTTGCATTGATGCGTGGTGCTGTTGCATTGATGGGTGGTGATGTTGCATTTATTGATGGGGAGGCTGCATTTATGGGTGGTGATGTTGCGTTGACTGGTCGTGAGCTTGCATTGATGGATGGTGATGTTGCATTGACAGCTGCTAATGTTGCATTGATGGGTCGTGATGTTGTGTTGACTGGTGGTGAGGTTGCATTGACAGAGGGTGAGGTTGCATTGATGGGGCGTGATGTTGCGTTACCTGTTGGTGAGGTCATGATGACTAGTGGTGAGGTCAAGTTGAGTGGTGGTGAGGTCATGTTGATTGGTGGTGAAGTTGCATTTACTGGCGGTGCTGTTGCATTGATGCGTGGTGCTGTTGCATTGACTGGTGGTGATGTTGCATTGATGTGTGGTGATGTTGCACTGACTGATGGTAAGGTTGAATTGATGGGTGGTGATGTTGCATTGACAGCTGCTAATGTTGCATTGATGGGTCGTGATGTGTTGACTGGTGGTGAGATTGCATTGACAGATGGTGAGGTTGCATTACCTTTTGGTGAGGTCATGATGACTAGTGGTGAGGTCAAGTTGACTGGTGGTGAGGTCATGTTGACTGGTGGTGAAGTTGCATTTTCTGGAGGTGGTGTTGCATTGATGCGTGGTGCTGTTGCATTGATGGGTGGTGATGTTGCATTTATTGATGGGGAGGTTGCATTTATGGGTGGTGATGTTGCCTTGACTGGTCCTGAGCTTGCATTGATGAATGGTGGTGATGTTGCATTGACTGCTGCTAATGTTGCATTGATGGGTGGTGATGTTGTGTTGACTGGTGGTGAGATTGCATTGACAGCTGCTAATGTTGCATTGATGGGTCGTGATGTTGCGTTACGTGTTGGTGAGGTCATGATGACTAGTGGTGAGGTCAAGTTGACTGGTGGTGAGGACATGTTGACTGGTGGTGAGGTCATGTTGACTGGTGGTGAGGTCATGTTGACTGGTGGTGAAGTTGCATTTACCGGAGGTGCTGTTGCATTGATGCGTGGTGCTGTTGCATTGATGGGTGGTGATGTTGCATTTATTGAAGGGGAGGTTGCATTTATGGGTGGTGATGTTGCATTGACTGCTGATAATGTTGCATTGATGGGTGGTGATGTTGTGTTGACTGGTGGTGAGATTGCATTGACAGATGGTGAGGTTGCACTGATGGGTGGTGATGTTGCGTTACCTGTTGGTGAGGTCATGATGACTAGTGGTGAAGTTGCATTGACTGGAGGTGCTGTTGCACTGACTGATGGTGAGGTTGAATTGATGGGTGGTGATGTTGCATTGATTGTTGATGTGGATCTATTGACAGGTGTTAAGGTTGCATTGATTGATGGTGATGTTGTGTTACCTGCTGTTGAGATCATGATGACTCGTGGTGAGGTCATGTTGACTGGTGGTGAAGTGGCGTTTACTGGAGGTGCTGTTGGATTGATGGGTGGTGTTGTTGCATTGACTCGTGGTGATGTTGTATTGATGTGTGGTAATGATGCATTGACTGATTGTGAGGTTGCATTGATAGGTGGTGATGTTGCGTTGACTGGTGGTGAGGTTGCATTGACAGCTGGTGAGGTTACATTGATGGGTGGTGATGATGCGTTACCTGTTGATGAGGTCATGATGAATGGTGGTGAGGTCATGTTGACTGGTGGTGAGGTCATGTTTACTGGTGGTGAGGTGGTGTGTACTGGAGTTGCTGTTGCGTTGACTGGCGGTGAGGTTACATTGATGGGTGGTAAGGTTACGTTGACTGAAGGTGCTGTTGCATTAATGAGTGGTGACGTTGCATTGACTGGCGGTGAAGTCGCGTTCACTGGTTGTGAGGTTGCATTCAGTGGTGGTGATGTGTTGGCTGACGGTGTCGTTTTGTTGGATGGTGATGTCATTGCATTGACTGGTGGTGATGTTGTGTTGGCCTGTGGTGTGGACATGTTCGATGATGCCGTTGTTCCATTCACTACATATGAAAATTTAGTGAAAAAAAAAGCAAAATGACACATTTTCATTTTTACTGTTCCGTAAAGTTAATAATGCTTTCTAATGCAGACTTTGATTATATATATATCATGTTTATATTATATATTATTTTATATGTATATGTATTAACAACACTTATAGTTTGCATTTTAACAAACCCAATTAATATCTAATTAATATCTCCATTGAATTATGTTAAAAATAACAGCAACAAAAAATCCTCATGGTACAGTGTTTTGTATCAGGGTGAATGGTGTTTACTTTCCAGCCACTCTGCCATCACATATGTTGTTTCTGTACTATGTAACTTCAGCGAGATTGTAGGAACACAGCATTACATACATGTTTCCTTCAACATAAAGGTTTTTAATGCATAAAATTGTCATTTTGTGATGTGTTGAGTTTTGTTTGTAGTTTCTAGCCAGCAAGCTGCCAAGTTGGCCGTCTTTTTTGCAGTTAGGTCCGTAGATTTAGACAGAGGGCGGTAAATTGGGGGTCTGTTTTGGTCTGCCAATTTGTGGCCTCAGAGGATACACTTATTTCTGCCTCCATTGGTATCTAATTCCAAGACCTCAATGTGCCAGCAATTGCATGAGATGGGCAGAGGTGTCACTGACATGCACTGTTCTGCGACCCACAGCTGGGGACTTTTAAAACCAGGAAACAGCTGATCACAGCAGTCAGTCCATCACTTCAACTGCGAACATCAAGATGAGCAACTGGACAGCCACTTAGATCCGGGAGATGCTAGCGTCTCCTTGGTCTCTGTAGCTGTTTGGTTGTGTCCATTTGTTGTAGTGGCAAGCTATGAACGGTCACTACTTTCAAATTAAAAGCCCCCCGCTAAGAACCCAGTTATACACTCCAATGGGGTGCAATGTAAAGCTCTTATTTTGAAGACAAATTCATTGTCACTCTTCACTTCCCAACTTCGTGCTTCACGTGACGTCACATGTTTACGCCTACCCCAGTGGCAGCTTTTGGAAAAGGAGGAATATTACACATTCCTTTTAGAAGGACAAGGCGGCACATTGCCGCCTTTACCCTTGCAGCAAATGCGCCACCTTTTCTATCTAAAAGGGGCTATTGTCTACATTACATCTGAGAAATTTTTACACACCTTTTATTTGTATTTATGATAAGAGTGTTGTTCTCAGAAACTGTGGGGCAGAGCCAAAATGGACAAAATGCCAATTTCAACACAATAGCAATTTAATAGATATTAACAAGAAACACTTTACTATATAACATAACATCACATAACATTCTTTTTCAATAAATTGCACAACCATTAGACTTAAACCTTTGTAAAAACATAGTTTTCTTTTAATAAAAACTCCCTAAATTGGAACTTAATGGCCTCTACAACATGGGACATGTTAATTAACATCTTTAATGACCATATATTTTGACCATAAAGATTTTAACCATTTACAAATGTTAGCAAGGGACACTTCTTAGCAGTTATTGGTTAGTTATTGCTGCACCATTCTTAAATTATTGCTAAACACATTTAACTGTTAGTCTCAAGTAATAAAAAACAAAGGCCTTTCTTTCCCTATTGTATCCCACTCTCCCACTTCCTCTTGTTTGGTGAGAGAAGTGAGCTCACGCTTAACGTGGCAGGATTTTGTCTTGGCTGGAATTTGTCCAGGCCAGCCTCAAACACGTGTAGTCAGGACAATATTTTGATTTATAGTGCTGATAGTGGAAAAAGTTTTAGTGATTAGTGATCATATTTTGGTGATGGAATTCTATACACTACGGCAGATATCTTACACAATTTCCTATAAATAACAAACCCCATGAAAAGACTGAAAAATGTTTGTCCAATTTGGTCTACCTTCTCTCAATACTTTCCAACTTCCTTATCCAGTCCATGGCACTCGGCTCCAACATATCAGAAGGTTTATGTAAAGATATATCTTTAAAAACAGATTAGGAATGTATATTTAAACTCTTATCTATTTAAAATACATTTTAAAGGTAACTTTTACAGCTGGGTCCTGCAGTTTTTAGAAAATGCTGCTCAAGCCAAAGTAGATAGTGTATTGTACTTATTGGTAATTGTCATTTTCTTATATTGGTTATTATTTGTGGACAACATTGGCAGTCTATGTCAAAGAAATGAGAGAACAAATAAACTCCTGCCTAAAACCACACAGGCAATGGTTGTATAGGTAAAATGACTAGATTGATTACAGAAACCTTTTACCTTTTACTCCTGTACTGTACAGTACCCCTATAGGCATAATTACATCAACAGAATGATATATATTTTTTTGATAGTCAATAAAAAAGCCAAAAACATTTAGATATTTCCCTACAAATCATTAAAGAACATTTCCCTGTAGGTATTTATTCACTATTTATTTATTTATTTATTTATTTATTTATTTATTTATTTATTTAAATATATATTGAAACACTGCAAACAACAACTTACTACTCAGCAGTAATAAAGAAAATGTATCAAAAAATATTTATATGAGAACAAAGATTTTAAATCTATGTGCAACAAGGACCAAAAAAAGTAAATAATGGTAGTATATAACATAGTACTACAAATATTAAAGGTGCCATTCCTTCACCCAGGTACAGCAGACAAGTGAGTTAAGCAATTAATGTAAATGTTTTTTTACCCAGTTAATTCAGACCAAGTATTTCCCCATGTCCACATGCTGGTCACATTAAATAATTTAAACAAATGAATAATGAATGTATTTGGTTTGGCTTGGACAAAATTGATATGTCCACTTGCTATACCTGGTCAGTTAAGATAATTAATAGCTCGTCATGGCATATTGCCGTTAGTGTAGTTCCAGCAGCACACATTGTTTTATCAATTGAGAATGTACAGAGTATGATAATTTACCTGTTGTCGCGGTTGTCATGTTGTTGGCTGATGTTAATCCCACTAGTCCTGTGGGAAAAAGTAGGGAAATAAAGTTATTTTTGGATTATAAATTTCAGTCTCCCCTTATCCTTCCCACTTAACTCTCTCTCTCACTCTCTCTCTCTCTCTCTCTCTCTCTCTCTCACACACACACACACACACACACACACACACACACACACTCACTGACACACACCTGCTAAGAACAGCAGTAGTATGTGGGGACCCATCCTCCTCATGTCTGGTTCCTGTTAAACATTAAGAAAATCGATTAGAAATACATTTTGGATACAATTTTGCATACATAACATTTGTTCTACACAAGTTGAGTTGATAATTAAATAGATACACCTAGTATAAGACATAGGGTTAGGGTTTTCATTAAACCCCATGGTCAGTTTGGAGGGTGCAATATGTGGTGCTGTTGAATTGCAGATGTTAATTAGTATAACAAAACCCAAATCAACAGCACCACAAACTACAGCCTCATTGATTGAAAATGTCTTAAACCATTTTATTTTTTTAACTGAATATTGGAATTTCTGGGCAGGGGCTTTTGCAACGCTGATGTATAAGAATGCATTAGTTTGGTGTTAGGTGCATCCACATGTCTTAAAAGAACACCTGTGCTCATGTCCCAATTAATTCTAGTTGCCCCAGTTTTCCATCCTCTGCCTCTGTGTGGCAGTAAGTAACTGATAAACTTGTCCTCATAATTTATCACATGTGTAAAAGAACATGAACATACTCTTTACACATGGTGAGCAGGAGCCATGTTAAACCAGGTACGCCAACATTCCTGAGAGACAAGTTTTGGTGGCTTTTCATATCTGACAGGTAGTGTCACACCTCCGAGACTGTTCAAGATTCCAAGCGCAGGTGCAGTCCCCACCTACAACCCTATTGAAGAATTTTTCCAAAAATTCCCTCTTAAAGTTTTTTCCTTTTGTTACCTTTATTTTACTGCTGACTAGTTCATGGGGCAAACTTTTCAACAGTTCTTTAACTTAATTCTTAAAATAATTAATTGAATGGCTTGTCAAAGCTACACTCCAGGACAGATAATGTTGTTGTCACAGGCAACATTGAAAACTTTGTCAACAGCCAAGCTTGTATAAAAAAGTGATGATACAAATACTGACAAAATGTTTGATGAAGAAAACGCTCTACATGATTATCAACAGCAAAATAATTATTTAGATAAGGGTTCTTATTTTGACTGGATTGTGATGTGGGATGCCATTTCACGGCTTCAACGTGTTATTAATATCTGCCAATTAGACGGTTATATATTTATTAATATCAGGCAGAAAAAGTAATTAAAGACACAATTTAGCCTCCCTGTACTTTTATTTGTGACGTAATTGGTATCGAGATGCATTGCAATGCTTTTCTCCAATTAGAAGCCGTCTTGTTTTCATACAATAAATATTGGCATATATTTGTCAAATGAATTTGTGCAATTCTATGAAATTCCTAGAAAAAAATCTTAGCTGCTGCAGCACAAGATCTTTTACTCAGTATTTCCTTTAGAACCAGCTGACAAAGCAGTAAGGTGCTGATAAACAAAAACACTACACTGCAGTGATTTTCACTGACATTGTAATTGCTATATAAGTCAGTTATTCATTTTTGAATGACATTTTAATGAAAAGGGAATTCAAAATGATGATGTTTTCTCATTTGCTGAGGTCTGCACCAACCAAACATACCCCCTTAAATCTGTATGTTATGATTTGCAACGTTAGGCTGGGGAATCGCTGTTGAACAGCGATGCTACCTTCATGATAATATGCTGTGATACATTTTACTTTTATCAAAAAATTACATCTACTGCAATTTGGATTTCACATTTTTATTTGTATTCCAATTAATCAGCTGCAGTCTGAGCAAATACCTGATGTCAAGAATAAACTGCAACTCTAAAGCAGCACACATATAAGCGTAGAAGCACAGATTGCAGAAACGATGATTAGAATTCAATTGATAACCTAATTTAAAATTGAGCAACTCAGTTAAGGTTTGCAAAAAGTGGTACAGAAAAACACTAATTCAATGCATAGATATATATTAAATGGTGATGAAAGTAGTGGATGCAAATTAGACATTTGTGATTCAAAGTAATTTCTTATCATTCATGTCTGAAATATTCAGTTGTATACAGCCATGTAATCATAAATATTTTCTTTTCTTACCCCAGTTGAGTCCCACGTCCAAGTGTGCAGCAGTATATTCACAGCAATTAATCAATGAATGGTTTAAGCGGAAGGCATAAGACACCTTACCTACTTGAGTCAAAAAACTAATGTGAAGGCTCCTAATACTGAGCGAGGTTTTTGTGAGTGAGAAATTCTTGCTGACAAAACTTGCTGAACTTGTTCTGCTGTACATCATTTACATTTAAAAAGGCTGATGAGCATGACTTAAGGCACACAGTTAAAAAGTTGGGGAGGGCTAAGTGATGGAAGTATAAGGCAGTTTGTTCTGGAAGCATCATTGCTATTTTAAACATGCTACAAGCGTCACACTGTGTATTTTGCCTCTGGGGTCAAAACCCCCCTGTCACATAACTATTCAATGAGAGGTGCTTCAAAGTTGATTTGTCTGAAACAATACAAACATTACTGAGTGAAACAATAGCCTTTGATAAAACAGAAACAAAATATCGGCACAGCATATCAGCTGTTCCACCCCAAAAGAAAAAGTTCAGTCAGAAAGTCTTCTTTGTATATTTACACTTTTGAACCCATCTTTTCTTCCATCAATGCCTCTCAACTGCTATTTTCATGATTTTTTGTCCTCATTTTCATTTAATCAAATTTTAATTCTTCCAATCTACAAATGGTTTATCACTTTCAATCAAACAAACCCCTGCTCTTTATTTACTAGTGTGTATAGTCAGACTTGAAGCATCAAGTCTTTCATTTTGTACAGGCAGCTGCAACAGGTTTTAACCTCATAATCAGGTATTAAAAATACAATAATACTCTTTTACCCATACCTGAAAGGCATATTCAGATTTTAACATCTCTATGAGACTGCCAGAGAGCCATTGGAAGTCGTGGACAACCTGAAATGGGCGCGGTTTTGTTTGGTTTAGGCAACAGAACTACACAGTTATACGCAGTCGCATTTTAAGGTCATCTAATACAGAAGCTTAAGCTTGGTGGCCAGCCTGACCTACCAAACCAAAGCTTCAGTATTTAATTTCCTGGGAGTGAGATGCAACAATCAACTACATCTCTCCAGATTCTCTTTTGTATTTTCAAAACAATCGTTTAAGGACTTTCTAGAGAGTCAAGCATTGAAGAAACTGCATAATCTCTGGAGGTTTATCAGTGGGTTGGAGCAAAGCATGTGTTGTTGTAAGATCATGTGCAAATATTTAGCAGGCATGTTAAAAAGACAAAACACATTCTACCATCACTGTCAATGTGCACTGGGCTCCTATCCCCTTGACACACACACAGACACAAAACCTGACGTACATAACCATAACTAATTTTAGACACAAGTCTCATTCTATTTAACTGGAACGGTCTGACACTGTCAGCCATTATGTAAAAGATAACAAAAGGACATCATGAGCAGGCAGAAACTGACTGTTGAAACTTTTTCACTGAACAGTAACTTTGGGATTTTCTGTCTAGACATTTCAAGAGATAGATAGAGATTATTATTGTATCATTCCAGTTTTGGGTCCTCTGGTGGGTACGTGTTTTTTAGTCAGTTAATATGTGGGCAGGGCATTAATTGTAGAGTTAAGAGTATCAAATACTGAAGAACACAGAGTTGTACCTTCATACAGTAGGCTCCTTGCATTGCAACAAAATGTAGCCATATTGTTTGTTAGATTTTTCTTCAAGTGTACTATTTTATCATCTTGTTGGTATATCTGTGAAAATCCCTCAGCTGTACTGCCTGTATGAGATGACCTGAAGGCTCAAAGGGAACCGATCAAGAGACATGGCTGGGGGCTGACAAACACTGTGCGGGGAAGACGCTTTACGTACAACAGGTCAAACAACAATAGAGTAGCTGTGGAATTCACACAGTCATGAGATGGAAGATAGAAGACATAGTAAGTAACTAAGTTACTCAAGTACAGAACTGAAGCACGAAATTGAGGTTTTTATACTTGAGTGTTTCCATTTTTCACTACTTCTACTCCATTATATTGTGAAGGCAAATATTGTACATTTTACATTAACTTGATAGCTCAACTTATCTGCATTAGATACAAAAATAAAATGAAAAATAAAAATACAACTGATTACAGTAATCAGAAAAATGCTGAATATTATATCAGGTAATCTGCTACAGTACAGTATGTCATTTAAAGACGTTTTTTCACAAGTACTTTCGTGCAAGAAAGGCAGTGTTGGGTATAATTTGATTGCACAGTGTATATGCTCTATTAGGTTTAAAGAGGAATGTTGACAATTTATTTCCTGGAATAACAAATCACCTCAGCTCGGGGACTTCTGCTTATAATAACTGCATGTGGGAGTTCATGTTCCTCCAAATGAACAGGTTTGACTACACTGTCAAGGCTCAGTTTGAGCCTTACAGTTTTGGATGAGCCTGTGGTACACTTGAGAACAAGTTTTTTGAAGAGTTTGAAGCAGTGACATGCTTACTATTCCTGACCCAGCCCTCATTTGTGCCGGCATATACAAATCTAAGAACATTTTCATGAGTAAGGCCCCAAGTAAGAGTAAGCAGTGAGAAATAGCCCATCTCACCTTGATCCAAGCCAGCTGATGGTGTTGGTGTCAACCACTGTTTTCACAATGTGAGCCTATGTGAAGAAGTTTTTGAGACCCAATGCATCAAGTAACACAGTTTGGCCACTATGAAAGTTGTCTCAACCACACACTCGCTATACATACACCTATTGTTTTCGCCATTTCATCAATACCAGAAACGCAACTGCAGCAAGTAACTCACTATCAGTATGCTTATTCATGTTTGAATATCCCCAACTTAAAAAAAACCCTGAAAATTCTGCAGTTTGGGAACAGACATGGAGACAGTGATTGCAGTGGAGACAATACTAGTCGCACTGACATGCACTGGCAGGTTTTGGAATACTGTAAGATCTCATCCCAAATCTTTGGTCTGAACAGGGCTTGAAACTAGCTGGTTTGCCAACATTCTGGAGAATGGGCAAAGCAGAGTGGAGGGTGAAAGCTTTAGGGCTTTCCGTCTCCAGCTATGTGATCCACCCATCAGAGTAGGCAAGAATTCCCCACATATTTTTTAAACCTAGAAACATCACACCACAATTCTGGAAATTACACACTTCGAATGACCTATTCTGACGTCGACTCTTTGTTTGACACGACCAAAAAATGGCAGTTTTCTGTGCCGTTTAGCTCTTTACAAAGTCTACTGTATGAGCATCATTTTGTGTCCATTTATGTCACACATAAATTATTGAATCTCATTAAACAAAACAGCTTGAATTCAGTGCTTTAATGAAAAGCCCTTTTTATCGTTTTCGTTTTCTTCTTTCTAATTATTGATATTTTTTTGGCTAAAAAGTGACTGTCAAATAGAAGTTTTTTTCACTGTGGGTGATGTGTTCATTTAAATAGGTACTAGACAAACTTAGCTGACACCTTCTTGTATCCAGCTGATACCGCCTTAGAGTGCCTGCACAGCTGCCACTCCCTGACATCCTCATACAACAGTGTATGGTAGTTGATAGTTGTGCACAACAATGCAATATCAGTAATCAAAGTGTAATTACTATTTCAAAATAAACATTTATAGTTTTCACCGTATGTTTCAGCTTGGTGCCAAAATTCTCGCATATCACTCATGTTACTCCCTTTAATGCCCCTTTGTGACTCTCAGAGAATTTACAGCCTTGTGGGTGTCAGCTGTGCACCTGTGTTGAGCTTTGTCATAGCCTCCTGAGTGGTATGTCAAACAAAGGAGTTGTTGTCAAAGCATGATTAGTACTCTCACAAAGACCTATGGCTGAAATACGTCAGCAATGACGTTTTTTATTTTTTATTTTTTTAGTGATGAGTGATGTGAAGTGTGACCAAAAAACAAAACAAAACATAGTATTGACATAATGGACAAACAGACAATGACAAACAGTAGCAATGGTCAGTGATGATATGTGATGATATAATAGGAGCCCAGGAGTAGAAATCTGACATTAGGTATGGGTATGTGACCGTAAGCCCAGATAATATTACACAATATATGTACAGTAGAAGAGGGTCTCTTTGATAGGACACTGCTGATGATTGTATATTTAAGGATAAGTAACTACTGGGTCGCTATTTAAAAAAGAAAAAATATGTAGTATTCTGATAATTCTGATAAGACAGAGGACTTTTATTGGGACATCATGTTGCTTTACACATTAGGAAACACTTCATCAACATCAGATTGTACAGCAAGAGTTACTTAAATATATTCAATACCTGGCAACTGTAAAGTTGATATAGCAATCCAATCTTCGATTAAAAATAAATAAATAAATAAATAAATAAAAATCGTCTGAATGAGAAAAAAACATTCCTTTGAGGCCAACAATGTAAACATCTTGGCCAGAGACGACAGATGGTTTGAAAGAGGAGTACAGGAAACCATCTATGTCAAACCAGAACAATCGTCTTTGAACAGAGGAGGTAGCCTAAGTAGTTCCCTGTCACCAACCTACAATGCAGCACTTAGTTCTCTCCCCAGACAGCTTAACAACCATTCACATCTGGGCTGATCTAGCCCTAACAACCCACACGAACGCTGGTTTGAACATCGACCCACAAGTGGCCCTAAAAATCCTGAAACTCGGATCGTACACTGACCATAATGACTCTGTATGGACACTCCCACACAAAGTTTAAAAACCTGCAACTCCCCTCCAGTTCTTCAGAACTGAAGAAGCCTCTTGGATGAGAGGTGTAGTCAAGCTACCTACAATACAGCACCTACATTAACCATGACCTGGATGACTGAGGATCTTCATCAAAAACATTCCATATATATTGCATATTATTCTGGGAACATGTATATTACATTTTAGTTGCAATATTACCAGTGTGTATGTATAAAGGGAAGATATCATCACCATATCAGGAAACCAGCAGCAATCATTTGCTCCCAACTTAAAACAAAACATCTGTAGAGTCCTTTTTCACGTCTTCTCTCAGTTCACTTGATACCACTGCAAAAATATTTGTATCCTGTGACATTCTTGGAGGTTCCTCTATAAGCTTGTCAGCATCTTTGCCACAGTGTTAGTGACAAGTCCGACTAACCTTTTCAAGTATTTGTCAATAACACCAACTGACAATAGTCTCAATCTTGTATTTTAGAACTTTTTGAAAATGACAGCCATGTCTGTAGTTGGCTGTAAATAAGGTGGATTAACAGGGTGCCAAATCTATTTGCTTTCTGTAAAGGTAATGTCAAAACCTTGCCAGTCAAACATATTGAGGTGGGAAGTTGAGTTGGGACTAAACTTCAAATAGATTTGCAAAAACAATAGGGCCAAGCAGCTTCCTCAGTGCAACTAGTGTGCAACTCTCAGAGCAGCGCATTACAAGCACACTCAACACACAGCAGTACAGCAAAAAAAAAAAAAAAAAAGACAAATCGTGCATTGTGGAAATCTTATACTTCTTGTGTTTGCATTGTTCTCCCTTAAAATTAAAGCAATAACTCTAATGTACAGAGGATATGCAAGATTGTAAGAACTTTATTATAATTTTAGAGCCATCTTTCAATAAAATGAAGTGCAGTACAGCACAAAGTGGTCTTTAAAGATACTGAACATTTTTTTCCTCAACAGCAACACAAGCATCAAAAATTTAATTTAGAGCAATGCCAGTATTGAGTATTCACATTTTCTTACCAAGAGTCCAAGACAAGTTAAGTGTCCAATTCTAACTCTGAGCAAAACTGAAATAATCACGTCACTTGTCTGTTATTCAACTGATGTTGAAGCTGATAAAACCACTCAGGCACCTGGCCATCCTCAGGTAAAATCTACAAGTGAAAAGCTTAGAGAGAGACTTGTTCTAACTCATTACCGTGTCAAAAAGACGAAAAGAGCAACATGTTGGACATCCAAATACTCTCACTCAGTCCCAGTCTCAGTGCCAAAAAAAAGGCCCCACCAAAAAAAAGGGTCACACACTCTAATATTTCATTGGACTGCATTTAGATTTGATTACAGCACGCATTCAATGTGGCATTGTTTCAATAAGCTTCTGCAATGTCACAAGATTTATTTCCATCCAGTGTTGCATTCATTTTTCTCCAAAATCTTGTATTGATGATGGGAGAGTTGGACCACTGCGCAAAGCCTTCTCCAGCACACTCCAAAGATTCTCAATGGGGTTAAGACTGGACTCTGTGGTAGCCAATCTATGTGTGAAATAATGTCTAATGCTCCCTGAACCATTCTTTCACAATTTGAGTCTGATGAACCCTGGCATTGTCATCTTGGAATATGCCCGTGCCATCAGGGAAGAAAAAATCCATTGGTGGAAGAACGTGGTCATTCAATATATTCAGGTAGTCAGCTGACCTCATTCTTTGGGCACATAATGTTGCTGAATTTAGACCTGACCAACTGCAGCAACCCCAGATCATAGCACTGCCCCCACAGGCTTGTACAGTAGGCACTAGGCATGATGGGTGCATCATTTCATCTGCCTCTCTTCTTACCCAGAAAAACCCATCACTCTGGAGCAGGGTAAATCTGGACTCATCAGGTCACTTGACCTTCTTCCATTGCTCCAGAGTTCTACTGTTGTTTTTCTACGATTCGATTTCACCAAACGTTTAAGTGATCGCCTGTCACGATCAATCAGGATTTTTTTCGAACCACATTTCTTCTTCGAAGACAATGGTTCCCCACTATCCTTCAAGCTTTTAGTTATGCTTTGGACAGTTCTTAACCCAATTTTAGTAGTTTCTGCAATCAGATTTTTTCTCTACTTGATGCATGCCGAGGATTTGACCCTTCTCAAACAGATGTGGGATGTGTCTTTCGACATAGTTGTTTAAGAAATGAGAAGCTACTCATACTCATACTACTCATACTATTGCATCAGTTAGGGTTACATGAATTGTTACAAGCTGAAAGATAATTACCCATGCAATAATCATCTAATAGGAGGCTCTTACCTATTTGATTAGTTACAGTCAGGTGGCGACTGTTTTTTGGTCAGGCAGTGCAGTAAAGGCAGGACTACATACTATTACATGCTTACTGGTAGGCCTACTATTTAAAATATTCAAACATTTGGATTTTATAATGACTACTGGGTGATCCACGTCTTAAAATCATCTCATCAAACCTGGCTCTTTTCACCTAGGAGATATGCGGTGGAATTTTTTGTGACAGGTTAATCGCCTTTATTTTCATGAGGATGTGTTTTTTTGTGGAAAGAAGAAGTAGTCCAAGAGCCAGATCACAACACGTTTTTGAGATGGGAGGTGAAAAAGGTCAACACAACTTGTCAGCATTTTTGTCATTTTTGCAAACATCTGTCAAGACAAATTGTTTTCATGCTTTGTAAAATTATGACTCCACAGACAACCTGAGGAAGCATGTCGGATTATGGGCAGATGACACAATGCGGCAAAGGAATAACTGAATTAACTTCTAATAGTAATAAGTTGTGCATGTTCATTTAGAGACAGACTAATGCATTTTAAAAAATTCTTTTCACAAATGAAATGAGCAAAACAACTGTAATCTTACCTTATCCCTTATCTAATGCATACCATGTATGAATGAACAGGAATATAGGGGGATCATCAACAACTTTGTTAACTGCATATAAAAACCTGTAATACAAAGAAAATGGTGATCAGTTTCTTATGGAAGACGTGACAGATCACACCAGCAAACATCCAGGGTTTGGAAATAGAGATGGTTTGCAAAATACAAATACCTGGGTATGCACGTTAACAATAAACTGGACTGGCCTGATAACATGGATCCCTTGTACAAGACTGGCTAAAGTTGCTTCCATCCGTTGAGGAGACAGAGCTCCTTTGGGGCCAGGAGGACATTACTTTGAACATTTGATGACAATGTGGTGGCCTCAGCACTCCTTTATGAAGCGGTCTACTGGGGAGATATCAGCACGGACAGGGACAAGAAGAGACTAAACAAACTGGTTGGGAGGACCAACTCTGTCTTGGACTGTCCACTGACTCTGTAGAGGTGGTGGGTGAGAAGAGGATGTTAGCCAATCTACCATCAGTCATGGACATCACCTCTCACCCCTTGCGACAGACTGTAGAAGCCTTGGGCAGCTCTTTCAGCAGCAGACTCATAGACACACTGCTCTAGAAGGAGCACTACTGCAGATCATTCATCCCCACAGCCATCATACTGTTTAACTCAAGCACTACCTGAATCACTTTCCACTCGCTTGTTTGTTTTTGTAAATATCGTATTTTTTTTTTTCTATTTGTATTCTGTTTAACATCGTACATCTTTTTCCTGTACTTGTTGCATCTTGAGCTGGTGTAACAAGTGAATTTCCCTGCTGTGGGATAATCAGAGCTTATCTATTCCCTAACCTCTGTTGTGATCCCCACTCTTGCTGTCAACGAGTACACCTTTGTTGAACTGCTACTTGTAAAAGCCACCAGAAACTGAGGAACTTCCTTGGTAGGGTAAAGTTTGTCAGTTAAATTCTTTCACCTTACCACCTTTTGTTACTGTTTTGGCAACACACAGAGTAATGCTTGTGCAATAAAAGCTATGTGAGGATGCTAACAAGGCTCTCACCTGCTTAGTCATAGTCAAAAAAGGAACTGCATGCATCTATTGTAATCTAATTGTAATGGTTAAATACTTTGATAAACATGTCTCAGGTCAAATGTTAAATGAATTACAAGAGGTAATGAAATCCATTTCCGAGATCTCAATCTTAACGTTACAACATGCGGCCTAAGCTGTTGTCACAGATTTTCTTCATATCTTGACAAGACATTCCATTCCAGATCCTATTTGTGAGACAGTTGATTTCTGAGTCTGATTCTGGGATTGTAGGTCAGGTCGGTCACCATCCAAAACCATCACAATTTGATGAGCTGGGAGCGAGACTCAAAAATCTATTTTCTTCCAAATTTTACCTTTAAAACTGGAGGCAGCTGTATCTATCTAACCAGACAGTCAGAGCATAAAGTAGAACACTGGACCTAAAGAAAAGTAAAGTTTCAACATAAGGACATGTAAAACTTTGAATTTATCCATGATTTGCGGAAATGTATGATGCCAACTTTTATTCTGGCAATTGTGTTCCATCTTCCTGGGGTCCTGAACATAGAAATACAACTCAACTAATAATTTATTTATTTAACCTGATAAACATAATATTATCAAATAGCTCTAACTTGTTAGAGACCCAACAATCATTGCAAGGTTTTGCATGAGCCAACAATTATTTTCAGGCAGGAGAACAGGCAAAACAGGAACTGACTGAGAGATAAAACCGTGGGAACACAAAAGTAACTTGCGTGTATCTTGATGATCAAAGATAAAGTTTCAAGGTATTTAATATCTTTTCCTAACGAGGGATTAATAAAGCAAAATAAAGAAAGAGTCCTTTTGATTATTGCAACATGTTTTTCATATAAGAAATCTTCAACAAAAACTTCTTACTTAAGGAAGGCAATAAGGAAACAAAAAGTGTCACGCAGCAGCTGAACAAGACTAAGAGTCTGCAGCCAGGTTATGTCCATCATGTGCTAACATACTCCAAATGACAATTTCTTTTTTGTTTTTATATGTCATTAATCAGCAGGTACATTTACCACATTGACCAACACTGGGGCCAAGGCATTGCCATTAGTTTTGCTGGTATCTTTTTTTGTTAAACTAAAATATAAGGTAAACAGAGTGTTTCCTCCTGATGTCTCTGTGAACAAAGGGCATAACCATAGTTATTACCATTCACCCAGAGAAGGGCATGTATATCTGTACTTAATTTCATGGTAATCAGTGCAACAGTTGTGGAACCAATCTCGCTATGGTTCCAGGCAAAAGGTCATAGGACACAATGTCAGCAAACTCTACAAATTTCATTTGAATATTTTAGCTAGATTAAGAAGGATTACTTTAAAGGAATATGCACGCTGAAATAACTTATTAGATGAAGATGAGTGAAAACTTAAACTTGCTGTTCTTGTATCTCGTTTGCCTTTTCAATCACATTTACTATCGAAGTGTTTATTTTAATATCGACATTACTTCTATAACTGCAGAGAAATTTGAGAACATGACATAATTAACAAATCAATACACAAAAACAAAATGGGTAAATAATGTTTATTCAAACATTACCCATTCAATCTTAAAAAAATATAAAGAAAACAAAATTCCAAGACTCAAGGACTGATCACAATCGCCACCTTCTCATTTTTCACATACTAACCATACAATAATCCAACTACATTACAGAGAAACTTGTGTTTGCATACAGGGCAGATTGGATTCCATAGCATCAGTCTGGTTGCTATGAGGTCTTTGCTCTAGCGAGGTTGAAAACCCCGATGTGGACCTCCTCTACCCCTGAAGCCTCCCCTGTCCCCGCGGAAATTTGGTCGGTTTCTTTCACGGCCTCTGTCTCCTCCTCTTCCTGCATTCGGCCCACCACGGCCCCCTCTGGGGGCTCCGCCACCACGGTCCGACTTCAGCTTAACAGGGGGCGACTTGGGCCGCAGTCTCTCTATTTCGTCGGTGCAGCCAGATAGGTGGTTATTTGGCAAAGCAAAATGTGAGGCATAGGTCTCTGGGTTAAAGTTACTATTTGTCAAAGTAGGGCCCACTGTCAGCCAGCCTACAAAGAGAAGAAAACAAAAAAGCTATAAGATCGAGTAGAGCCACAGAGGAAGTAAAGATACTAAGAAACTAAAAGCAAACATAAAACCCTGATCCTACAAAAGATGGGACACTCTATAATAAAAATAAAAGAGCCCAGCATTTGTGGTTGTGGAACTGGTGAAAATATATGCTTAAAATCAAAGAAAAATAATCAGGAAGATTGTTATCAGCAAACACATACTCAGTACAGGCTTAAATACAGGCTCTGTTGATTCATATGCATGCCTACATTTTACTTTTGGATGAAAAAGTGAAACTGAGTTCAGGGCACACATCATCTTGGCCATCTGACAAAAAACATCTAATTTCCCACCAAATATGACAACAAGCCTAAGCCTCTGAAAGAAGGATTATATGACTAACAATAATGATAAAGCTGCCGGCGTCAGATTATTACATTTGATGTTGTGAAACTGCGTGTTTACAGCCTGTGCTCAGCAGTCTTGACAAAATTTAATCCAAATGTATCTAAATGCAGTATGTGTTAGAGGGTTGTGGCAAAGGTGGCAAAACCAGCAACTTCACACTATAAAATTCAAAGCAGGTAGGGCAGTTTAAGTTAAATTCTCAAATGTGTAATTTGTAAGAAACTGCCAGACTTCAAAGGTAGTGCCAAAAATAAAAAGGGGCAGCATAACCGCTAACCTTTGCTTATTATTTACTTTAGCTAGCTTTGGCTGTAGCGACTAGCTCACCTTAGTTCATCATAACAATGTAAGGATTCAACATCTGTGTTTCAGCTTAGTTGAACTGGCATTGTGAAACACTTATCACTTAAACTTTCCAAAAAAGAACTCCTTCTCACCTGGTCTGATGGTTGAGTCTCGTCCAAACAGGTGCAACCTCCTGCGGCCCAAACAGAAATGCTCAATGATGTGGAAGATCTCCACAGGCTTCTCCACATTACCCATCTCGGGCTCCTCAGTGATGATCAAATCGATGTCCACATTGGCATGGATGAAGTCACCGTCAGTGCTCCTCCGCACTGTTCCTTTAATTCCCATTAGGCAGTGTTCCTGTGGGGTAATGCAAGGTAGACAACACAACACATAATTTAAAATGGTTTAACTTGAAGAATATAATGTACAGATGGCTCTAATGAAGTTTATGTCTACATACTTTTAGGCCTGTGTGTGTATACTGTACCTTGGTCCTCTGGAAGACTGCTTTTGGGTCCAGTGCCTTTGTCTTGCCTGGATTATTCTTGTTGGTTTTGATCCAACAGATATCCTCACACCGTCTGAAGCCCCACTTTCTCAAACACTGAAATGGGTATCATTACTATTATTATGGACCATGTACCACGTGGGCTAAACAAGTATTTTATTTAGGGCTGTTAATAAGGATTATGTAATGTAATTATTTTATATTACAGGATGAATGCATTAATAAGGCACTAACACAGCGCATTTAACAAATAATAAATAACTTAATGACAAAACAGTGTTTCTGCGAAACCAAATTTCAGAACAGCATCGCACATGCTACGATTTTTTTTTCCCACTTCAACTTACAAAAAGCTTCTGAGAAGTTGACACAAAATCGCGTTTTGGCTTTGGCTTCTTGTTCTTTGATCACAGTGTGTATATGCAATTGTAGCTTTGCGCTTATCATTGTCTTTCAATTATCAGTCCACACCTAGCTTTTTGGTGCTTCTGATAATGTTGGCCTCTGATAGCCAACAGTCAAAATTCTTCTTTAGTTTTAAAAAATAGGAAAGCTCAAATGTAAAAGTTGACATTAGTTTGCATCAAAACAAGTTTGAAGATTTGGTTTCTGAATGTTGGACAGACAGCTCTTATGTGAATCATAAAGTTCACAGTGCATTACAAACATTACAACTCTGATATAGGCCACAAAAAACATTAGCCAGACTGAGACTGTTATTGACCCTGACCCTTATTGGCAAGCTCAAGGAGGATGCATGTCACACCAGCAGCAGGTGAAGTGGATATAATAAAGATACCTGATACTGTTTGACAGCTTAGCACACATGAATCCATGGTTCTTTTGTGGAGAAGTTTGAATTCATGCCCTTCAAAACAGTTGCCTAACAGGAAATCAAAAGTGCGATGGAGGATTTAGCCACGCCCCCAGTGTCACATCCATCAGACATTGACTGAAGCCACAGTGGAATTAATGTGTTCTTTGTATTCACATATTTTTGGCTTTGAGCACCACTTTATCTGCTGACACCATCGGTCACAATGGGATCAGCATGGAAACATAACACACATTTCTCTGTGTAGCGTTAAGTTTCACTTTCACCTCAGTAGTTTCGGTCTTGTTCCCAACTTTGAAACACAGTAATGAGAGTAATGGCTTTACTGGTATTTTTAATCTGTCGATGAGGACAAACATTCAGTAGCACTTGTAATATTCGCTTGGTCCAGCATGCTAATAGCATAAAACATAGCAACCTATTATTTTAGCAAACTGATCAGTGTGGGTTCCAAACATTTAACATACACTGACCATGGAGTGATACATCCACTGGACATTATAAAGAAGCTGACTCAACTGGGAAAACAGAATTTGTGAGCCATAAAAATAACGTGCTTGGTTTAAGCTGCAAAACCTAATGAGATAGCAATATTAGATTTTGCTTGTAATTAAATGTTTGCTATTAACAAAATGAGGGCTGTTACCATTCTGCCCAAGTCCAGGCCTTCACCAGAGCCACACCAGAGGAAGACAAAGGAACGTGGAGCTGATATCTCCTCAATTTCTAGTTTCATGATCTAAAATTGCAGAGAACAGAGAAGGAAAGGAGTGAGTAAGGCATGAAGTTTTTCTTAACTTTGATTCTTACAACACTGAATTGTAAATGTTTCACTTAAACCTGGTATTTTCTACACTAGCTTTAAGACTTGTGGTAAAACTTCTATGTAGGAAAAGCCACATCTTAATTTATAATCCTTTTGAATCTTTTCAATCTGCTTCATCTACTGAAACTGCACTTTCTTAAGTGGTAAAAGTCATCTGACTCACTATTGACTCAAATACTTTGGTGCTATCTCTACTGGATGTCAATGGTGCATTTGATAGTAGATTAGACCCAGTGCAAAGCCAATTTGGGATCTTGAGCCTGGCTCTCGCTTGTCTTAAGTCCTACGTAGTAATAATAATAATAATAATAATAATAATGTATTACTACATCAGTATTTACAGGTATGCGGTATAGAATACTCAGAGGCTCTGTTCTTGGCCCTTTTCTCTTCTCGCTATACATTTTACCTCTTGTCAAAGTTTTAGAGTTATTGACAAAAATTTGACTATTATGCTGACAATACTCAGTTATATGTGCCCTTAAAGGTCATTCTCAAATTACAAATTTTGAGGTCTTTGTTTTACATTTGATCCTAACCTCTCTTTTCATCAGCACATTTAAAAAAAGAACAAAATCCCATTTTTCCAACTACTTTCCTGTCCATGGGTAATGCTGAGCTCTTACTTCATGCCCTTGTTTCATCCAAATGTGGTTAATGCTTTGTTGTCTGGTCTACTGTGTGCTAGCTCTCTTTTATGGGGCATTTTTTACTTGCCAGAATCGAGAATCTAAGGACAGAGGGTGTCCTACACTGTAGAATTGTAAAGCCTCCAGAGGCCCTGTGATTTGTGATTTTGGGCCTTATAAATAAACTGACTTGACTTGAATAACAGTCATTATTACAGTTGAGTCCTCCCCCTACTAATACAAAGGCGGCAATTTCAGCCAGTGAGAGCACATCTGACAAGGATAATCTCCTTTCCTGTGATACATGTGTAACAGGGTAAACTCCAGACCTGATTCACTGTACACTGTCTACAATTCATATTTGAAAATGGTTGTGGTTTGGCATATCCATGCCTATATCAAATACTTTTGTCTTTCAAGTGTGACCTCCCATGTATTTTTATTTGCATACCAGCACCAATCTGATCAACATGCATACATACATCATCCCAGGTCCAGAAACGTTCAGTGTGGCTGATGCCTGATTCTCTGTAGTATTCCTCCAACGGAGGCTCAAGCAGAATTACATCAAACTTTGTCTTCAAATCCTGCAGGTCAAAGTGCTCTGGGTCAGCCTGAAGATACCTAAACAGACAGACACACAAGCCTCAAGTTTTTCCTCACTGAGTATAATTCTTCTTAACAATCAGGTTAATATTTACTCTGACGGTCACATCATCATTTACATACATGGGACATACATACAGCGGGCATTTTAACATACATGGGAGGGGTGTTGGTGGTGGAGATTAGTTCATCTTTCAGTCTTATCAGCTCTCGAAGTTTAGGGTATTCTTCAAATCGGTCAGCCAAGCCTGAGTCACAGAGGACAGTGAGGTCATAACAATACGCAGGTATACACATGTACTTGAAACATACACATGAGCACACACTCACCAACATCTCTAATAAAGTTTTGTGGCCTGTGGCCTGTATCGACAAAGTGCTGACAGTAGTCATTGTGAGGGTTCAAACTCTGAGTGCCCTGAAAAAGAAGGAATGAAATAAGATAAATGGATGACCAGGAAAAAGCATGATTAGAAAAATAAGTCTGCATAAGTAGAGACATCATAAAGAACATTTGAATGGCTGGATATGGCAAATTTTGCAATATCATTCTAAATAAAGAGAGCACATCAACAAGGGGAACCTTTCTGCTTGAAGAAATATCTACAACACTCATTTTTTTATTTTAAATGTAGCACTATGCCATTTTTTGTAAAGAAATTCTGGCTAAAAAATTTTATAATTGCAATACTAACAAGGTAAGGACTTTCATTACTTATTTCCATAACTGAATAATCAAACCTTCCTTAAAGGAGAATAAGGTCCCCAGAATACTGGCTAGAAAGGTGGCAGGGTCCAGCAAATGCAAACAAAGTAAAACAGTGTGAATGTGTGTTTAGGTATATTTTGAATTACATAGCACACCTTTAATTGTGTGAATGAACCCTAACTGAAATAAAGCATTGTGTACTCACAAAAATCTTAGACCCACTGTGTAAGAAGGAGGACAACAGCAGATCATTCATCCCCACAACCATCAGACTGTTTTTTTGTAAATATCGTATTTTTCTATGTATCTTTTATTTAACTTTAAGAGTATTTGTCTGATTCCTTTTCCAGTACTTGTTGCGATAAGTGAATTTCCCTGTAGTGGGTTAAATAATTCTTGTCTTATCTAATCTTGTTTTGGACAATGACGTCAAACACTTACAGTAACTGTCAGCCACTCAAACTGGTTCTCATCTGTTATCACAAGCTACCCAACCCATTTATGTGAGTCATGTAATTGTGTTCCTGACATTACATTAGCTTTGCACAAGCCAAGCTAGTGGGCATTGATCAAACCAGCCAAATAGCTGGTCCTACCAGCTTTGGATCACGGGTTTACAAATAGACTTGTACATCTCGTGTAACTGATGCCCTGTTTGAGACAAGAATGGCTGATTATTATTTTTTGCGCAACTGATAACCACACATTCAAATCTTTATCTAGACTGCTGACTCTTTTCACTTTTCAGACTTTTGGCAGATTAATAAGCAAAACCATTCCATCAGTGAGTTGGAATTAAAACAAGATTTTTTTCAGCGAAAGTAATCGCTGTGAGATATTGAATGCACATCTGACATAATTTTTCTTTGACATGGCTTTCGTAACAATTTATTATATTCATTGCATTATAAATACATTAAAAATGCTTTGAGTGTACTGACTTAACAGGCTTTATGAATCAATATGAGCTAACAACACTTTGACTAACATTAGGTTAAGGACCTAATGGACAGCTTGAGTTTACCAAAAACTAGCAGTTAGCATTAAATGTCAAGATATAAAAGAGGCTAGCAAAGCAACATAGTACATGACACTATCACCTCAGAAATATCATATAGGTCTTTCCACATGCCAGTTGGGGCAATTAGCAAGTCTGACACCCAAAAGTGATTGTTGGCACAAGGTCGCAGTGCTTCCGTCTATAGTGGTGTGTATAAGATAGACAAAGTTAGTCTTCCAACCTTAAGGAATGTACTGGAGTCCTTGTACACCTCCTCGTATGGGTTGCTTTCATCCAGCTGCTGCACCTCCACCTCATCCTAACGTGCCCACACACACACACACACACACACACACACACACACACACACACACACACACACACACAATGAGATCCATATTTTTGTCAGTGAAGAGAACCTTTACCTGCTTGACAAATGTGTGGCTGGTGAATGCATATAACTGAAAATAATTTGACCTGTAAGCAATCTATGAATAAAATCATGAGAAAGTTATTCCCTAAACAGACAAGTCTGAATAATGAATAGAATGAAGTACAAAAAGCATATTTATACTGCTTGTTTTCCCCTTAAATCTGCTCCACAGCTCCCATAAATATATTTTGATCGATATATGATTACTACATTGACTTACTTAAATGGTATAACATGGCAGTATCTTGTCCTATCTTTACAACGGTTGCGTAGAGTCATGAGTCTGGTATCCTGACTTTTACAGTTACATCTACAAAGGCCAAAATTGGTAGGACAGGCCGACCACCATGGAGGCTTCTATGACCCCTATGGATTCATGATGCTCACCAACACATCATAATGCTTACCTTCTGTTCTTCCACATCTTCCTCCGTGTCCTCTCCCTCTGCCTGTGCCTTCCTTTTGGAAGGTGCAACCAAGCTATCAAGTGATGACCTGAAAAACACAAACAACCAAAGATACATTCCCAGATTCACTCTCACCAAAGCACAGGATCAACATTTTGGCACCGACAACAACAAGAGAAAACTAGCAAGATGTTAAAATGATAAAAAATATATTTTCTTTTTTATTATGTTTTGTTTCATTTATTTACCTGTCTTTTATTGACCTGATATGTCTCTATGTTATGATAGACAAATGTTTACAAAAATATGTTGAGGGCGAGTTGAGCGGAGCTGCTGATTTTAGAAAAGGATGTTGAATATTCACAGAAATACAGGAACCAAATGGTAAAACTCAAGAAGGAATGGCAGCTGTTCTGGGTCGTTGCTTGGCTCTCCAAGCCGTGTCGTGCTCCCCATGCCATTGAGTATGTGTATTTGTGCAGACATTCAGTATATCAATTTGCTTTCAGTGGCATCTTGCCTTCCTGTGCAAATCACATCCCCCTAAGCCCTGCTTATGGATCTGGAGTGGATAAGGAGTGGTACCAAGCACATTGAAACGCAGAGTCACAGATAATGAGTCTATTTTCAGCTGATATTACTGTACCTACGCCTCCTACACCAAATCTCACATCACCTGCATGTTTCTCTTGTCTCCTCGATCTCCTTCAGTTCATCTTTGCTGTTGAGGACAGCTCCGATACTGTCGGCACTTTCAGCTCCCAACTGTGGCGAGACAAGAATGACAAAAGTAAGTATTCAGCCGCATGTCTTCTAATTCTGATCTCCTTTATTATATAATGCATACTTTGCACATAAATGAACTTAAAAGCTGCACTGTGTGGTTTTGGGGACCAGGCAAATCAAATTTAAAAAAGTGCTACTCCCTTTTGTGACTGAATAAACAATTGGACCTTGAATCACAACACAAATTCGAATCATTTTACTTTGTTTATACGTTGCAGACCCCGGCACATTTCTAGCTTCACATGGTATGCTGGGGACCTTGTGTTTCTCTGAGAAAAACTAGTTTATTCAGTTATGAAGAAGATAAAAGTGTCTGAGTATGTATTATCACCTCAATAATATTGTAAATATCAAAATTCTGAGCTCTTCTCCAAAACTAAATAGTGCCCCTTTAATCCAAGTGTGGCCTACATGTATTCTTAATAATCTACACCACTTTAAAGTTACATTTTACTGACTCCTTTCGACATGTATTGCTCATAACTTATTCAAAACCTCGTTTGTTACAGCTACACTCACACTGCGTCAACGTGTTGTACCCATTTTCATTTACAGTCAAGTTATTTTCGTCTGGACTCCACTCTAGGAAGACCAATGTTAATGTATGGAAACCATGGATTCCTTTGGTGCATCTCACGGTTGAATATTATTTACCATACAGATTTAACATCAAGCTACAGACATGGTTAGCTGGCTGGTCGTGCTGTAAGGTTAGCTACTTGCTAACAACAACAACAACACCACTGTTAACTTGCCTGTTGAGCTAAGAGCTGCCGCCTGAGTTTTTGTCTCTCACGGATTTCTTGTAGACGACTATTCATTTCCTCGCTAGTAATGTTTCCTGAATAACTATTATATGCTACTGTTTGTTCTTACATTCAAACCGCAAATTAGCGTTGTATACGTGTGCTAACATCCGGCTACTGTTTAATAGCCGCTCCCCCCCCAAAAAATTACAATGGATGCACTCGAAATGTACACCGGAGCGTTCGGGTAAGTATACGGTTTTCGTGTAAGTTGAGTTAGCCGCTAAATTAAAATGATTAAAACATCGTTCAACCACGGTTTAGTGGCTGCTGTGTCTCACTCGTGTATGCTGAGGTGGTTGTGGGATACACGACCGACGGAGTGGCTTATCGAGTGCAGACACCGCCCACCGGGGCTGGTTTCGGCGTGCGTGGGTGTATATTAAAAGTCAACACTTTTGTGAGCGAATGGACGCTGTTTGATGACGTTGACAAATAGCAGCTTCAGGTTATCCAATCAGGAACTGCTACATTGAGGACGCCGGAGGCGCTATGTAAACCACCTTTGTCTCATTTCTCAGACATAGTGCTCACAGAGAACATCTTTAACGTGACAATGTTTAGCAGGTAGGTTAACCACATTCCCCAATGTGTAAGCGGCTGTCATTCGTTTTGCAGGTGTTTTTTGTCCTGGTGGTGGCACCAACTAAAATGTCATGGCAGTTAAACCAAGTTATGGGTACCTTTTCCATTTGAAAATAATGGGGTCGATAAAGTCAGTAAAGTTATGTACAAAATGCAATTTGAACATTACCTGGACTTCTAATCACTAAGCACATATCACTTCTATGTATACCTCGTCTAGCTTCAGGAGGCAATTTTTGCCTTTGTAGATGTAACTGTAAAGCAAAGTCATGATACCAGACTCATGATCCTACACAACCGGTATTTAAATAAATAAGACTCAATGTGTGCTGTTAGTGAGAGGGTAACATCAGCCTGAAATGGCAGTAATATTTAAAAGGACACTTGCTACTCTTGTTTCTGCAATAAGTTGCTTCTTCAAACACATCTGCTTTCTAAACATTTACTGCAATATTGGAATTACTCCCATAACGATATAGATATTCAAGGACAACGTGATAAACAAATCAATACATAAACACATGAACAGTGTAAAGAATGTTTATTCAGACAACGTATATAAAATCCTAAGTACAGCTTGAAAAAATTAAAAAAAAAAACAGTGTTTGCATACATTTTAATGGACAAAATGTAAAAAGTCTTCAGTGACCAGAAACATGCATCTTCTTTTGTAGTTTGTCTCCATGGTATGATCCACAGTGTAAAACAAAAGCAAATGCTCCAGCTTTGAGTCCCGGCCTGAGGCCCTTTGCTGCGCGTCACCCCGCCCCTCTCTGACATGTTTACCGTCATCTCTGACATTAAAGCCACAAAACCACATAAAACACCCATGGCAATTAAGGTGCAATTTTAAGATCTCATGCATCTCATTGTTCCTTTAATTCCTTTTAGGCAGTGTTCCATGCCATGGAATGTGTTGCACATGTCTCAGTACACAATTAAGGTGTCAATAATCACAAAGGATTGTTCTGCCAGGAAACCTTGAGAACTGGCAATCCTGCAGATGCCACTTGACACGACAAGTGTCTGCAACAGGGTTTAGCACGCTGGTGGCTGTCACTGAAATACTGGGACAGTGTGTGTGTGTGTGTGCGTGCGCGCGCTGTACCTTGGTTCACTGGACAACAGCTTTTGGGTCCAGTGCCTTGATCTTGCCTAGATTATTCTTGTTATCCTCATGACATCTAAAGCTCCACTTCCTTAAACACTGAAATGGGTTGAATAACTTGTATTTGGACTGTGTACTGTATGGGCTAAACAAGTAGCAAGTTCAGGGCTGTTGATACAAACTTGTTTCAATAGGTCAAGTGAATTTTATTTATAAAGTTCTGAGTAATCTGCACCAAACATCATGCTTTGGCTTTCATTGTAGGAAAACAATGTTCCTGGTATTGTTGTCTAAATCTGCTTTCTCAAAGTTTGGCCACAATTAGCTTTTTGGTGCTTTTAATAATGGCACTAGCAAAATGATCAAATCTATTTGACTTTTTACGAAATTCATTTGGTAGCCTGCAGTCACAAATCTTTCCTGCTTTTTTAAAAAATGGAAAAGCTCAAATCTAAAAGTTGACATCAATTTGCCTCCATACAAAATTAAATACTAGATTGAATGACCCTTCCACAGACAGTGGTAAAAACCGTGTCCTGATTTTTCAAAAGTACAATATAAAGTCAAATGCAATAAACTCTAACACAGACAGAGAATATGAGATACATTTTTAGACTTTTGCCTGTTTATGAAGTCTGAATGAGGGTTCATCCTACCATTTTTGCACAACTCCAGGCCTTCACCAGAGCCACACTAGAGGAAGACAAAGGAACGAGAAGCTGATAGCTACCTAATTTCAAGTTTCGTGATCTACAATAGGAGATAACAGAGAAGGGACACACATGACCTAAACAGAGGTAACACTTTTAAAGACCCTTGATGCCAGTTTGAAGGTTATTTTTCTCTGGGTATAGTCACACTGACAATCATGTAAATACTCAAACAGTCACACCATAATTTGACATATATGGGAGGTGTGTTGATTGTGGAGATGCCTTCATCCTTCAGTCTCATCACCTCTCAAGTTTAAGGTACTCTTTAAATCGATTAGCCGAGCCTGAACCACAGAAGGTCATAACAACACAGCGAGTATACTTACAAGAAACACACAAACACACACTCACCACCATCTATAATGTAGTTTTGTGACTTGTGCGCTGGCTGTATCGGGAAAGAGCTATCAGTAGTGACTGTGGGGGTGTTTGCTCTGAAAACGAACGGAAAGACAGATTGGACAGATTGAAAAGGGATAATTACCACCATTTCTCTAAACAAAGACAACATACAGCAGGCCTGTAGATGTCTACTCAAGCATTTTAAATACATATTTGGAAAATACACTGCACGTTCTCAGCAAATACACTTTTGTACTAACTCTGTAACTATTCAGAATCAGATTTATTGGTTCTGATTGAATTTATCTTGGTGAATAGGGTACATACATTGAGACAATAAAGCATAAACAGTGACTATTATATATACAATATACAACGTAAACAAACATAGACAAAGTTGCTAAGTTATCTTTAATATGCACTATAAATCATAATTTACATACGTATTAGTGGGCAACTAGAGGGCGACCAATGTTAATGTAGGCACACCGTAAGCTAGCTGATTAGCTTCTTGCTAAAAACAACGAACTCAGCGTCCACTTGCCTGTTGCCGCCGCGGGTGTCTTGCACCGGAGTGTCCATTTCCTGCCATGCAATGTTACCTATTAACCATTAAATACCCATTGTGTTGTTGTTGTTGTTGTTGTTGTTACACCCAAGCTGTGTAAATGTAACTACAGCTTGCCATAACGGTGACCGAGTATCTGTATAGTCCGTTAAAAACGAAGCACGAGGGGAGGGCTCGTTATGGACACCGGGGCGTTCCGGCTCGTTTTACAGACTGGACGTAGCCGCAAAACTGACACTGCTCATTGGTTGTTGTCTTTTGCACGTCTTTTAAAAGTGAACACTATCTGATGATGGGTTTGCATCTGTTATGGGAGCGGTTCAAGCGGCAAACAGTGCGGGTTATCAGGGGCTGACTCCGCTCACCGAGGGACGGACGCCGCGTCGACATTTCTTGTGATTGAGTGGACACCAGTGGATGACGTCATCACACAGGACGCTTTTTTTTGGGGGGGGGGGGGTTCTATGTAATTGAATATTTTAGAACATAGAAAAGAAATTATATGTCGTAGATGATATATAAGTGCGAAACAAAATACAACACAGAGTAAACAATAATATAATTCAACCTAAATGAAGATAAAGATAATTAAAATAAGGGAGATTAATATGAAAATGTAGTTAAAAATGCAAAGAGCAGCCTAATATCCTCATCACTGGACACAGAAAATAATATTTAAGGGTTAAGACACCACAAATAAAAAGCCAGAAAGCAGATAAATCAACACTTCGCATGTCCATTCCTGTATTGTAGCTAGAGGTCATTTGTTTCAGTGATGATAAAACACAGTTTAAAATCGTTTGTGAATCATTCCAACGGGGGATCGAAAATTCTCCATTTATTACAGTGATTATAACATTCACCCGTGTGTGTGTGTGTGTGTGTGTGTGTGTGTGTGTGTGTGTGTGTGTGTGTGTGTGTGAGAGAGAGAGAGAGAGAGAGAGAGAGAGAGAGAGAGAGAGAGAGAGTTGATAACCTCCTATAAAACATTTCAGTTTAGTTTAGCGAGCGTACATTTTACTGTACTGGGTCAGAACTGGACGCATCCCATGTTTCACTGATGTGATGCTACTCCACACGGAACGTTCCCACTCTTCCATTCTTAATAGGCACCAAACACTTGCGCACCCAATTACCGATCCGAGTCAATGGGTAACGTGATCATAGGAATAAAACCAAATGGAAGATAGCGCTAAAGAACATTGCCAAACATCTATTCATTAAAGTTTAGGGAGCCCTCGTCAGATTACCATGTTCTGGGATTATAAAGGCAGCGATGATCACATCATACTGCTCGTTTCCCCGCTCCCATAAATCTACTCTGATCGATACATAATTACCACACTGACTTACTTATATGGTGTAATATTGCAATTTGGGGGGAAATTACAAACACGTTATGTGATTTTGGTCGGGGGGCTGCCTGCCCATCAGCCCACGTATTTAGGAGTTGCATTGATCCGCGTCGATTTTTTTTCTTTTTTCTTTTTTTCCCCCTCTACCGGTGCTCAGTCTCGTCCCGCGGCAGGGCGATGAGGCTGACTGCAAAACCCTCTCCTCAGCTGATGAGAGCAGACAGAAGCGACCGTCCTCGGCTGCCTGACACACAGCCCCACGCCTAACATGACCGCTGCTTTTCTCGCCCTCGCAGCCGCGCTCCTGGCCGCGGATCACGGCTTCTCCCGCGCCGGCAGCGTCCCTTCATTCATCCTGCCCTTCACCGACTGCGTCCAGAGCCGCGGGAGAGACGGCTTCTACCGGGGGGCGATAGACGTCACCGAGTCCGGCGCCCGCTGCGTGAACTGGACCGAGGTGTCCGGCTTCAGGGAGCGCTACCCGGGCAAAGGGATCGGAGAGCACAACCACTGCCGCAACCCGGACGGCAGGATCCGACCCTGGTGCTTCTTCAGGAGCCACACAGGCAGAGTGGACTGGGGCTACTGCGACTGTAAACAAGGTAAACACGCAGGCCCACAGACACGCAGCGACACTGTGTTCTGTGGAGGGACCCCATCACCTGAAATCTGTGGAGATACCAGCTAACCACTGAAGAACTGAAATCCAACACATACTGTCAGTCTGTGTATGCTGGATGGATTTGTATTTGAATTGATGAGCCGCAGTGTGTGCATGTGTGTTAACTATTTCCCAACTCCTGTTGTGTTAAACTCAAGAGGCCCGCTGAAGCTGAGGTGTGTTGTAATTGGACAGGACACACCTTCAGCTTTATCCCAGGTGTGACTACAGAGTATTCAGATGGCAAGTCTAAGCACATTTGCGCTTTAATGATGAGTGCTCAGGTATTTGCTTATAAAGGTGCCATTTGGCAGTTAAGACCAAAGGGATCACCAGAGTGAAGTGAGCAGACGGAATAAATCTCTCCGCTCGCATTTGAAAATGGTTGGGGACATCACATTATCAGGAGCTGTGTCAGCGACACAGGCTGGAGCCTGTGAGGTGTTGCTAAATTCAACACTGAAGACAAAGTGGGTCCTACATCTCTGGTTTGATGAGAGGCAGAGAAGTAGAAGAGAGGGACAGAGAGAGAGTGGTGAAAGGAATAGAGTGTGTGATTTCCATCTGGCACAAGACAAGTAGCCTGCGGTATTTTTAGTCTTGGGAGTGCGTTGGCACGGCAGCAGGGCAATTCATCTTCCGGTAATTGATACAAGGAACTGACTTACATTGATCCATTTATGAAAGGTGATTGGACGATTAGACGATGGGGACACCAAATTCAGGGGAGAAGAACTAGAAGTAACTAATTACAACTACTTGAATCACTGTAACTAAGTCATTTTTGGGGGTACTCTTATCACTCCTTATTAGTACTACTAAAGTGTGCATTACACAATGTGATCTGCTCAATAAGGCGATCCGATCAGAGACGGGTCGATGAAAACTCTGACAGACGGACGCAAAAACACAAACCTCTGCAGCAGGCACAGGTTTGGAGAGGTGGCCATGACCACTGAGCAGAAGAGAGCAAGAGGGGGGAGTAAGTTAGACTGAAGATTTGGAGAAACAGAAACCCCTTCGATCAAACGCCTGCACTTCAACAGTTAAGAAGTGATACTCAGAGTAGAATCTGAGTAGAATACATCTTGCTTTCACTCAAGTATTGTTTTTATTATATTGTTAAAACCAGTAGTTTTAAAGGGAACCGAGTGATATTTCAGTAATGTAACGGTACTCGTACTTGAGTGCAGATTTTTCTCTACTCTTTCCACCACTGGCCAAATTTGGGGTCTTTGGGGTCCATGAAAAAAAAAAAAAAAACACACTTGATATTCTCTCCGAAAAAATTCTGATGTGCTAGTGGCAGTAAGAGGCAGGCACTCACCCGTCCATGAAGGTATATACAAATCACGACATTTCAACAATAAACAACATGGAGGCACACCGTATAAACGCGTCTTTTTAGTAGAAACTTCCCCTCACTTGGGATAAGAAATTGTGAAAACCCCAAATAAAAATCCTTTGTATTTTTTGGGAAAAAGAAAAAAACACTTGCTTTGACAACAGAAAGACAACTAGAAAAGCAAAGAGTCATCATGTCATTTAACAACTCCATGTCTTTACTGTTTATAGACTAATTCACGGGCTGACTAGAGGCGATGACACATCTGAAATGTTATGTCACCAACTGAAGTGCAATGACAACTTGTGCGTGCAGCTGTGTTTGATGTTGACAGATTCATTGCTTCATTGATGAGACAGTTGTGCGTCTGTGTGTGTGCTTTCCCGTCATCTCTACAAAATCAAACGCAGCCTTCCTCTTCTTTGGATTGCGCTGCCTCTCATCCTGCTCCCTCTTTCTGTGCCTTAACGCCCTCCTCTTCTATACCTTTTTGATATGGTGTGACACGTCTTTTATCCCCTTTTTGTATGTGCTGTATTATTCCACATCCACTGTTTCTCCAACTATCTTCCCGTCCCAGGCTCTGTGCGTCTGCAGGGAGGCCGCTCCAAGCTCGACGGCAGGGTGGAGGTCTATCTGGCCGGCGTCTGGGGCGCCGTCTGTAGCGATGAGTGGGGGGACGAGGATGCCGCGGTGGTTTGCAGACAGCTGGGCAAGGGGTGAGACGCACACACTCTGCTCTCGGCTCGCCTCTTCCTCTCACGTGCGCGTTCAGACACAGGTGCAAGCACAATCACCGTCTGTCAGATACATTCACTATGCGAGGCTGCCGTCAGAGGTTTTGACAGATGGCAGGAGTGTGATGGAAATTTGGTGGGAATGTTGGGGAATGTCACGACGCTTCAGACTTACACATGCATGCGCTCTCTGAACAGTCTTTGTACTTTTGTTGCATGACCCTTGCATTCCAACCCCACCCCCCCGCCCATTTCCCCAGAGGTATTTAAATACCTTAAGTGCTCAGCTATTTACCTTGTTGCCAGCTCCCTCTTTGTCTCCCTCTCACTCACATACACATGCAACTGTGTCATATTGTCTCAAATTATTAGAGTCTTTCGTGCTGGAGGAGCCACTGACGGGTCCCGGGGGGCAGGGGATGGGGACCCATAGGCAGATCATACGTATATATGACAGTGTTCACAAGTGGGGGGATGTAGATGTATTGAGAAGGAGTCTGACTCCTCTGGAGAACAGAGGCGTTCTGTGCACTCTCTACACATGGTGACACTAACGCCAGCGCTGGCATGCCTTGCCGACATGAACACATGCCTGTGTGTGCATATTCACACAGGAGTCAATAAAAGAGTCCACAGTGGAAAGGAAAGAGGGCAAATGTCAGCCATATGTCAGCTGGAATCGTTGGTGATGACTTTCACGTGGCCGCTTATTGAAAGCTGCTGGGTGTGAAACTGCTGACCGTACTGGCCCTGGAATTATAGATCATGGACATGCAGGTGGCCCACAGTAACTGCTACCAGGCTGAAACAGCTTATTATGCTCAGAGCAAAAAAGCAGTGCCAGGCAAATCCAATTAGGTTGCGCTGCTCTTGAAACCAGGGATGCAGAATACATAACTCACTGGCCCAATATGAGGAAATGTGGGCTTCAGACTAACTTTATATCTTTATTCGTGAAGGTGCACCAGCGCTTAATTTAAGAGCACCCAGTTATACATTTTGATTTAGTTTCTTAACACATTATGTAAATGATAGTAGGAATGAGGTTGCAAATACATGTTTTTCGTCAATTAATTGCATGCAACAAGAAATTGTGATAACCTGAACTGTATTCAGTTCATTGTAACTCACTACATCTCAGCCTTTCATACCCTCAGTTGTGCATAATCAGAATCAGAATCAGTATACTTTAAACTAAAGGTTATGGATTTATTTGCTTTTTCACACTGTGTCAAACTGTGAAATTAGTGGTTGGTACTGGTTGGTATTGGCCATCTGAGGGAGGCAGTTATCTGCTAAAATCCATGCCCTGGGTCCCTACTTGAAACGTTGTTAAATGTTGTAATTGGCACCTCTTACCAGATAAGACTGTGTGTAAGCTGTTGGTTAAAGAACAGTATTTTCAAATGAGTAGAAAAAAAGAGACTTGCTTGCTTGTTAATCCCCTTCCAGGATCTCTGGACGTGCACGTGCAGTTCCCCTGTTTCGTCCGGGTTCCACAAAGCTCCACTGGAGAGCAGTTCATTGCCAGGGAGAGGAGCCAGACCTGCTCCAGTGTCCTAAGACTACCTGGAATGGAGGAGAGTGTTCTACGGTGGCAGCCATCACCTGCACCCAGCAGCAAGGTAGGTACTGAAAATGGGGAGGTTTTACAATTGTCCTCAATATATACTTTCAAATGAAAAATCCTGCATTTGACATCAGCCTGCATAGACTCCTAAAGAGGACTACATGTGAATGTGTGCATTTCAGCAATAATGGCGCTCCCCATACGGCTGGTGGGAGGTCGGTCAAAGTCAGAGGGCACTATCGAGGTCTTCCATGCAGGGCAGTGGGGTTCGATATGTGACGACCAATGGGACGACAACGATGCAGAGGTGGTGTGCCGACAGCTGGGGCTCAGGTGAGGGGGCGCACACACCCGCACATTTACTCACACAGATATGACGATGTTCATATTCATTCGCAGCCATAAATAGCACGAAGGGAAGCACATAGTGAGTATGAGAAATTGAGGAAAAAGTCTGACAGAGAGACAGAGTAGGACACTGAGACGAGTTGATGTGGGAGTCCAGCAGTCTATCTTCCTCTGTCTCCAAAAGTATGAGAAGTATTCTTTCCATTCGGACACAGAGAGAGAGGAGCGAGCAGTAAAGAACATCTGGGGGTCAGATAATGAATCAGCCTCATTGTTCCTGCACGGATTCTACCACCGCAGAGATATGCATATTTAGCAACACTACACTCAAATGTTCCTTGTGTGCGCTTTTTGTGAATGCCACATTGGTGTTGGTGTTGGTGCAATGTTTATGTATGCACGGACGTGCGTGCCAAGATTGATTTGAAATGCAAGAAGTTTATTCCAGTCAATTTTCAAATTAAACAAATACAGTATTTTATACCTGGAAATCTGTTGATCAGAGCCAGACAGCTCACCTGTTTCAAAATGAAAAACAGAAAACAAAACCCTGTATTCTTCTTTACCTTCTTAATTCTCTCTAGCGGTGTGGCGAAGGCATGGGGCCAGGCACATTTTGGCAAAGGTTCAAACCGCGTGTGGCTGGACGAGGTGCGTTGCACAGGCAATGAGCTCACTCTGGAGCAGTGTCCAAAAAGTGCCTGGGGGGAACACAACTGTCTGCACTCTGAGGACGCAGGAGTGTCCTGCAGCCCCCTTACAGGTAACACAACACCTTCTTCAGCATTAGTGATTTTCACAAGAAATGCAAGTGAAATGCACTCACATTATGCATATACAGATACAGTGCGGGACGTTTTGACTTGTTTAACACAGGTGTATTAATTAATAATGGCTACATTCCATCTACATTTTGTGGAGCTTGGACCTTGGTCCTGTGCACACTGAGTCACACTTGCGCCTCTCCTGCTGTGACAAGTCAAATGTTTCTTTCGAAGAAGGCATGGCAAATTGGTTTAAAGAAAAAAAAAAACATTCAATCAAAGACACGCATGAGAAGGTTGCCAGGTGAAAACACTACCTTCTTCACATTAGCTCGCGTCTTTAGCTGAGCGTCTAGGAGTTATATGTATGAAGGCTGGCCGCTGCTCAACCTGAGCAAACCGTGTGGGAGAGGCTCTGTGTGGATTGACCACACACAAGGAGAGGAGAAAGAGTCTGGTGTGTTGCCAGGTGACCTCCATGTGAAGGTGGAAGTCTTAAGGACTGAATCTCTTGCACTTGCTTTTAAGTCCAAACAGGATCTCTCAGAGCCTTTTTTTGTCATGGCTGCAGCCAGAAACGAATGTGTTTGCAATGTGCAGTGTTTAAACTGTGAATTCTGTGTGTCTGTCTATCTCTGCCTCTCCAGATGGCACCGTCAGGTTAGTTGGGGGGGCAGTCAACCACAAGGGCCGCTTAGAAGTCTTCTACCGTGGCCAGTGGGGGACAGTGTGCGATGACGGCTGGACAGACTCTAACACTCAAGTGGTGTGCCGACAACTTGGTTACAGGTGATATGAAGTATTAATACCCCCAGACAGGCGCATGCCCTCTCATTACTTATTAATAAGTAACGTGTTTGCGTGTGTGTTCTACGTTGCAGACTGGGTGAGACTCTCCTTTCTGAGGGCCTCGACATCACCCCGGTCCCAGGCTTCGGGGTGGGGTCGGGTCCTATTCTTTTGGATGATGTGAGGTGCACAGGGAAAGAGCCCAGCCTAATGCTGTGCAACAGGAGGGAGTGGCTCCGTCATGACTGCACACACCATGAAGACGTTAACATCGCCTGCAGCCCTGAGCGCCACGGTGAAAGTCTCCCAACCAGTAAGATGGAATTTATCTTACTGTCAGTTCTACTTAAAGATAGAAACTATCCATGTCGTACTGAAAGTGTGGAGTGGCTGAGAGTGGCTCAATGTTATCTCTGAAGTGTTGTTTCTGTACGTGGTTAGACAAGCATATGTTTCTAAGGTATGTGCGTGTGTAGATAGTTACTTGGAAAGACTAAGAGCAGCCACCATAGTGCTACTTGAAACTGTGGGTTAGTTAACGTTAGAGGGTAGAGAGGGGAGCTTTGTTGGTTAGCATGCTATGTCCAGGTGAGCTTTAAACATTTCTGCCCATTGTTTGATTAAATCAGTTAGGAAGCTGGTATTTGCCCTCATAGATGATAATGGTCTCTCTCAAAATTCACAGAAAGTGCACTCAAAATGCTTTTAACAATACATTAACACTCTCGTCTTTGTAATAATAAGAATAAGGATAAGATATATTGATGTTGTTATTAGTAATAATAGCTTAAAACAAACGTCATAGGCAGTGAAGAACAGGAAACCACACGATGGAAGTCTTGATGTAATTTCCTGTCACTTCATACAATCAAGTGGTGGAAGTGTAAGCCGATCTGAAATCTGCTTTAAACATCTCTGCCAAGCTCGACCTGCAGCCAATTGGATCTCGTCTTACTTAGAAGAGGAAGGCCGACATTCTCCCCGAGACAGATAGAGGATGATGTAAGTCCTGCTAACTCTAATAGCCACAGCTGTTGGCCGGTTTGTCCTGCCTTAATAACCAGGCCGCTTGTAAAGTCATCATGATTAAACGGGCCGACTGCGAGTAAGTCTCCCTCATGCAGCTATTCCTCCCGCACAATCAACTACATGGCACCAGCGGGTTGGTTCACATTACACAAAATCATCCTACTGGAGGGCTGCACTTCTTACCTTTTTATAAGAGGAGACAGAAGGATTCAGTTGTGTTGCTACTTTCTGAAAGCAGGGAGGGAATGGTTGAATGGTAGCACCTTTAATCAAGCTGATGTCTGTAGCCTCCAGACACCAATAAAGATGTGTAGGGACAGAACTGCGTAGAACCGGCAAGGGGTTTGGATTTCACCTCAGACTGTATGCAGCCGGTCCGGTCTCCGCCATCTGACCTGCTGTTGAATGTAACAGATATGAGGTCTGATAAGTCTGGTGAATGTCACAGAGGGATACGTGGTGTTTTTTTTTTAATGTCGTAAGTGATGATAAGTTGGGTTTAGGGAGCTTATGCTGTTTGGCAAGAGGCTGGAGGGACAATCTATGCCCCGCAAACACCCACTAAAGTATTATGTCATTACTACGTGGCGTTTGTGTGAGTTCGTTAGCGTGCCTTTGTTTCGAGTGTTTGTGCGCGTGCTTATATCCCTCCTTCTCCCCCCCAACATGCCGCGAGCAGATTGGTTCATGT
Source organism: Acanthopagrus latus (assembly GCF_904848185.1). Lineage (NCBI taxonomy): Eukaryota > Metazoa > Chordata > Actinopteri > Spariformes > Sparidae > Acanthopagrus > Acanthopagrus latus. Next base: position 14,035,800 of record NC_051039.1, read on the forward strand.
TGTTTTTGGAGAAGGGGGAAAAAGCAGATAAGCCGGGCTGTGCTTTGAACCCTCTCCCTCCCTCCCTCTCGCTCTTTCACTGCCTGTTGCGAGAGACTGCCACATTAGCGTCGTGCCAGAGTAGCGGCGTATCATGTGTTTGTTTGTGTGCTGAGCGAGGGGCGGGGGGGGGGGGGGTGTTTGTAGTGTTTGTGTTAGCCAGTGAGAGGACACAGATGAGCATTTCCTCAATAGCCAACACCGACCGAGAAGTAAACATTCCCACAATTACCTCCCTCTGTCTTAATCTCCCCCCTCCTACAATTTTTATGTCCCACGCACGCACCGTGTCATTCAACAGGGGGCGATTTTAGGCTGAAGTGACATCTGCTGAGGTTTGATTTTTAACTATATATTTGGCGTTCGAGCTCCAAACGCATCAACCTAAGATACATACTAAACAGCTGGAAGGCACAACAAGGAGTTCTAACTGCTTGTGACGCAGTGAAATAGTCTCGGCTTAATACTGGTGCATCTATGTGGCATGCAAGATCAGACAAGATGATCAGTGAGAGGAATGTTGAGAATTAATTGAGGAGTTTTACAGCCTGAGGAAGGAAGGTGCTCTGTAGTCTGGTGGCACGGCAGCTGAAAGACTGGTTTGTAATGTGAAGAATGTGTTGGCCACTCTGTGAGCTTATTACTATGAAGACATAACCCACCAGGGAATGTGTATAACTTAAGCTTCAGCTCAACGAAATGGCTATTACCAAGCAGCCCCATCTTTTTGCTGTAATGGTTACACGTAGTGTACTGTGACAAAAACGTACTTTGTTTCACCATCGTCACGTGAGGTGGTTGTGCTCATACCGCTTTTGTCCACAAGGGCCACCAGAATCAAGACACCAGACAAACAAACTGACACAAGAGACCAGTGGCGTTGAAGACCGATTGTTGTTTTGTCTAAAGGAAGTTCTGGGTCAGAGGAAATAACTCTCCACACCACCAGGTGAAACCGGAAAACTTGAGGCTGCAAACCTACAAACTGTGTTAGGATGAAGCAACGTTGGTGGCCATTTTCCCACCACGCACACTGAGAAAGCAGCTGCCAATCAAGAGTCACGAGGCTTGCCCTTTCTTTTTCCATTCCTCTTCTCCTGCACTGGTTTGCTTAGCTGATCAGCCATCAGAGTGGTTTTTCTCAATGAATGGCTCCGCCCCTGATTCAACCTCCTCAATAGACCAAAAGGCTGCCAGCAAGGGTCGACTAGTACCAACAGTATGGGTCAAACCGCAGGTACTAGAGCCACAGAGGCCCACTTTGGCAGAAGTGTAAACTGATCCTGAAACTGTCCACACATGGAAAAGAGGTTGGCATTCAGACTAGTGTGTGTTTGTGTGTGCGTAACAGGGCATGTGTGTGCAGATAAATGATGATGGATTGTTTGAACGTGAAGCCCAGACTGATTTGATTAACAGCGTGGGTGAAAACCATTTGAGAGGGAGAGCGTGTGAAAAACAGAGAAGGGATGAAAATAAATGATCTTCGCATAGTGATGAGAGCCTAACAATTTCCCCCTTCTGGGTGCACAAGTGGTTGCATGCATGAAAACAGACATGTGTTCATGCTACCTCCTTTGTAGGAGACATGAGTGCACATGCCCTGCCTGCTAGACTTGTGGGCCTGGAAGATCAGGTTTGTCAGGGAATGTATGTTGTGTCTTTTTCTAGACTTAGGGCATTTGGGTTACTTTAGCCAGGAAGGGGTATCTGTTTGGTCAGTCTAAATTGTTTGTGTGTGTGTGTGTGTGTGTGTTTTCTTCAGGTGTGCCTGTAAGGCTTGTGGGAGGAGAGAGCTCGAGGGAAGGCCGGGTGGAGCTCTATCTGTCTGGTCAATGGGGGACGGTGTGTGATGATGGATGGACCGATCGTGACGCTGAGGTGGTGTGCCGACAGCTGGGATACAGGTATGTGTGTATGTGCATGTGTGCCTGATTGATCGCCCTCTGTTTCTGGGGAGCATAATAAAAACACTGCAACAAGCACAATTAATTGGTTAGTATGAGCACTAAAAATGTTTTGTTGGTATGATTGGTAAATTATCAATTAGTCAATCAAAATAAAATTAATTTCCAAAAATACATTTATTTTTTAACAGTTACTCCTTTAAGCCATGTACAAGATGTCAAACATTTGGAGTTGCAGTAATTTACTGTAGTAAATGAAATGTCTTTGATTTTGAAGACAGTTTGGGCTCTGAGAAATTCTGAGGGGCACTTTTCACATTTTTTTTGTCATTTTGTAGACAAAACAATTTACTCCATTAATCATGAAAATAATAAGCAGATGAACTGATAATGAAAATAATTGTGAGATGCAGCTCTAGCTTGCAGACAAAGCTGGAGATGATTAATTCCACATAACATTAATCTAAATTCCAATAGAGGAGAAAAAATGACCTATGCAGTTTTGAGAGATGAATACTGTATATGTTACAGCAACCACTAATTAATGTTTTCCCTGTTGGTCAATAATAATCTCCTGTTCAACCAATATATTGACAAATGGGAGGTGACTCTCCAGAATGATGATATTTACTTGTTTTATGTGCGTGTGTGTCCAACCAACAGTCCCATAGATGGCTCAGAAAACCAGCAAATGTTCCGCTTGAGAAAATGAAAATGTGCATGAAAATAGCTTAAAATCCGAAATGATGAAAAAAAAGATTAACATTGTTGTCAATTGTTTCACATCTAGTGCATTTACACCCTTTCAGTACAAACAATTTCAGGTAAAGGTCTACTACACATCTTTATTGGTTACATTTATGTTGTTTCATTCATGTCAGATAGCTTCTCAAGCACTTTAATGTACACTAGGGTCAAAATATATATAAAAATCATATTGGGATTATTTCGACAGATATTGCATTTTCGATATGAGACACTATTTTAGTGCCAGTGGTATTTTTTTCTTGTCATTCTCACTGAAAAAACATATGATGATGATAATGTGATTTTTCCTGAGGTATATGTGCAAACAAGCATTCAGTCAAAGAATATGATGTGTAGGCTGTGTGGGAATCTCTGTGACACCACAATGCTTCATTCATAATGATATCTACATTTTACCTTCATAAAAAAAAAATGTGATTTGGATATTGCATTAAGCCGTATTATAATTTTTGCTAATATTTTGATTAATTAATCACAGCATGTCTGTGGGTGTGTGTTGAAAAAGCAAGTTTTCTCTTTTTGCTTCTTTTTTGCTGTACTCTTTTCATCTTCAACGTATTTCTCATTTAAAGTCATGGTCAGGATGTTGATGTAGAAGTGAAATGCTGAGGAAAATCTCAGTTGTGAGCTGTGTCACACTGCAATGTGATCACTCTATACATTTCACTCGCTTAAGTGAAGCCAGACCGGCGGCTCTGTCCGCAAAATCAATCACCTCTCCTCTGGTTCGGCATCTGTGGAACAGTCAGTGCCACTTTCTGCGTCTGTCTTTCATGACTCTGTCTCTCAACCCCTCTGTGTTTTCAGTTTGCACCTCATCACACTCGTCTCCAGTTACGGGCTAACCTACAATGGAAAAAGTTGAGTCACTTAAAATGATAATATTTCATGAATTTATCTCTTTGTGCAGTCAAGATTTTGAGCACTTCTTGTGAGCCCCTGTTGTGCTGCCAGCTGCTTTTATTAGGGGTTTTAGCTGTGCCCTTTTCACAAAGCCAAGATAAACATCCAATTAAAGGGCAGGCCGGTTGCGCAAACGACATATTCACAGTGACATATATGTCGGGGGCCAAGCAAACTACCTCATCTCTGAGTCCCATTATCTCTTCCCTCTGAGACACTGTCCCGCTTTCACAAAACAATGGCGATGGGATGGCGAGGGAAAACTGTACCGCGACAAACTCTTCATTTTCCCTCACATCACTCCTCAGTGAGGAAGACTCATCGCTTAGCCACCCAATTTTCTGTGACACATCTGTGCGCAGATGAAAGCCACATCTGGAGCGCATAAGCGTGAGAGAGGGAGAGGAAGCGTGTTGGAGGCGTGTAAAAGCCGCGTTAGGATCATCGTTCTGTCTCGCGCAGGGTGTGGTGAAAGGTCATTACACACACAGCAGGCCCCCAAGGGTTAGAGGTCGCTCGGAGGGTGATAAAATATACACAGAAAGACACACACACACTTTCACACAAACTATATTAAACAGTTTAACCCTGAGTCACCCCGAATGAGGACCTACATGAAACTAGAAAACATACTTTGCCAACAATTTAATGTGCTAGTGTTCTAAGTAAAGCCTGTAATGTGGACTGAATCGTACTTGTACCAGTACTCCATACTACTGCTATAGATTTTGTCATGCCTTAAAAACAAAACTGTAATTTCATCGTCATTGTCATATGAACATGTGCGATAAACACATCTGTCTGAAATGTGATAGATAGGAAAAATCAACCCTAAATAACCCTTACTCTAACGTAGATCATGCATTCTCACCCTAGGCAGCTAAAAATAGCTATTGTTCTAAAATGTTCAATAACTTTCAAACCACTAATCATTGTAAAGTGGGGTTTCTTAGCTTTTCAGTGGTATCACGTGTCTTGTTTGGGCATTCAGAGGCTCTGTAGCGAACATGGTCGCGCCATCATGACCTGCAGCATTGATTCGTCAAGGAAACCATTATAGTTTCTTGTGTGGCACACGATGTGACTAGTAAATACAGGAGAGACAGGCGCGCCCTGAAGTTCTAGGTCTTTTACGGTTAAAGCCAGACTGTTAATGTGTTGCCATGCTTAGGTTTTGCTTAGATTGAGGCGTTGTCTAAACCACCTTGGCAGTGTCTTTTCTTTCATTCCCCTTGCAATGTTTAAAACAGAGCCACTCAAAAAGAATGCCATTTGATAAACTGTTGTTCAAAAAGATCAGTTACGGCAAATGGACTTTCGTTACATGAAATATGACGTCTGAGACCACACTTGGCTTTCCTTTCTAACCCGAGCATTCAGTGTCCACGTTCCGTTTTTGACTGATGTCCTGTTGCCGTGTGTTGCTACAGAAACACACCAGGCAGGCTTGATGTCAGTCTCTAGGCTCACTTCCAAGTGACATGGAGGTTCAACCTATACATGCTAAACACCGCTCAGGGAGCAATCGGAGACACAGACACAGTGCTGCATGTCTCAATAAGAGAACTGAGATCCCCATTTAGATGAGTGGGGATGCGAGACTTGCCACCCATCCGACCCCGGGGTTGCAACTTGAGATCCTCTCAGTCAGTTATATATCAATCTTAATTAAAATCACAGTTACAGCCTGCTGGCCTCTGTGTGTTGGCTGGTTGCTAATTAAAGTCAGAGGTGAGATCGTGATAGAAATACTGTTGTTATCAGATTGTAAAAGGGGCTTTGACCTGGTTTGCGTCACAGCCAGAGAATGTCAAACAATAACATCTATATTAACATGTCATCATCACCGCCTACATGCTCATACAGACATATACTGACAGAAAGATGTAGCAGCCAGTCGTGCAACTTCTGAATTTTTGCTCGTGACAATTGTGGAAATTATTTGTTTCACTTTATTTATTTATTTTATCTTGAGTTAATGCCTCTCAGGTCTGAAAACCAGGGGCTACTGGATGTTCCCAGAGTGTGTCTTAAAACTGAAAGGCCTCAAAAGTTTGGAATAGTTTTACCTCTTACTATTACATCGTCAAAATTCAACTGAATCTTTTTAAAAACCCTTACTTAAATTCCTTTTTTGCTAAACTGATGTGTCTCTTTTTTTAACTTCTTTGTTGGGATTTGTCACCATTCCACTTTTTTAATATTAAAGGAGATATATCGTGCTCATTTTCAGGTTCATGTGCAGTAGAACTGTATCCTCCCTCCATTTGAAACACTCCTCTAGCCCCTAGACGTGATTTATGCAAATACGTGACGTGGTGACACAGTGTGATGTCACAAAGTCACAAGGTGTTTCAAGAGCAGTGTTTTCTGTGGCAGAGAGGAGCTTCTGCTGGTGCAGACTTTAACTTTTTAACTTTAAAAATCTAAAAAACAGAGAGTATGATAGGTTTCTTTTAAATATTTTTTTTCTGCAAAACACAAAAAGTGCTACATGAATGTTTTTGTTGCTGTTCTCTACCATCAGCCTATTTTTTTGACAGCTGTAACGGTTTTCCAGTTCAATATAATTTAGAAGAAAAGGCACTGAAATGTCTGTCTTGTCCTGCTCATCCTCCCAAGTGGGGTGGCGAAGGCCCGTGTGATGGCATACTTCGGGGAAGGAACAGGGCCCATTCATGTGGACAATGTGAAGTGCAGTGGCGAGGAACGTTCATTAGCGGACTGCATCAAACAGGCGCCCGGCACACACAACTGTCGCCATAGTGAGGACGCCGGAGTCATCTGTGACTACGGCGACTCGCAGCCCAGCTACAAAGAAGTCAAAGGTCAGTCAGGTCAGTTTTTTTTCCCTCCCTGATATCTCACAAGCTCTGTGATTTATTCAGAGCATCTGCGTGGGCATTGAGAAATGCATGAGACTGTGTTTAGCAAACATTTCCAATATGCCATATACACTGAAAAACTAATGAGCAACAAATGACTAAAGAGAAGTCAGGAGGTAGCTCGGAGAGGGAAGCAGGAAAGACATCTGTGTGTGTGTGTGTGTGTGTGTGTGTGTGTGTGTGTGTGTGTTTCCAGATGGTAAAATAGCGAGAGTGATGTTATTGCTTCACCCTGTCTGTCAAACATCAGGGCAGACACACACCATGCTATCCGTTACCTGCACATATGCTATTACTTCCATTTCTCATGTGCGCATACTGCTGAAAGTCGGACCAGCGCAGGAAGCTGTTCTGTTTCTTCAGCATGATAAATTATATCCCCTGAAAAAGCACTTAACGTTTTAAGATTTTGACACCACATACACACAAGACTGAAAATGAAAATGAGCTCTCATTTATTTAATTTACTCCGTCCCAGGCACAATGTGGTGGTAAGAGATGTCTTTCAAACTTTATTTTTTTTTCGATCAGTCCAAATATTTAACAAGAGCATCATCTGTGTCTGAATGTATGGTTAAACAATCATCACCCTCCCACACGCTCTCATGTATACACACCCAATGGTTCCTCTTTTGTCTCTGTCAGACCCCGTCAACTCAATTTGTGGTCTGCGGCTCAAACACACTCGCCAGCGCCGAATCATAGGAGGAGAGAACTCTCTGAGGTAAGCTGGAAGGGACGGGAGGGATTAATGAAAGCATAAAGAACGCCTGCCAGAGACATATAGAATAAAGGATATTGAACACGTTTTCCAGCCAACAAGTCTTAGATGGAAAACAGCTTATGTGAAGCTGCAGGCAAAGAAATCTCCAACTGTGTGTACTTTTAAACATTAACATACACTGTTGTAGCTGGAAGCATGCACATGAATAAGAATCTGTGTGTTAAATGTGAGTGTGTCATCTAGAATGATTTACATTAAAGAAAAACAGGCGTACAAAGCCAAGTCCTGTGGTTGTGACTGTGTGTGCTCGCGTGTGTGTGTGTTTAGATGAAATCCTGCATGTTTGCACTTAATAATACTGCATGTGAAACTAAATCTGCCAGCCCGGTACATAAATGATTAGTTTCCTTCAACTAACCCATAAATCATATTTGGATATAATGTATGTGTCACCCTGTTGCTATCTGTTTCAGACTCTGTTTTTTATGAATCAGGTAGCAGTTGTTCCATTTTGCCATTGTTGGAACAGCACTCAATTTTCTCTCGTCTGTGTCACTAAGTTTACATGTACAAAATATGTTTGTTTTTTGACCTCATTCCAAAAAGGACAATATTCCTATTGAAAATGATTATTCCACAAATGTTCCCATTTTATTCCTTTTATTCATGCAACCACCATCTTGAAGAGGTCAGTTTGTATCCCAAGACATCTTTCTTCCTCCTTCCAATCAGAAATATGGGCTTTCCATAAGTGCTTGCATCTCTGTCCCAGACGTGCCTCTCTGAGTGCACACACAGCCCCCTGCCACGTGTCTAAAACCAGAATAAATATAAATAATATATGCGTGTCATATGTGTGTGTTCGTAGGGGCGGCTGGCCGTGGCAGGCTGCAATTCGATTGAGAGGATCTCGAGGAGACGGGAGGTTGGTGTGTGGAGCGACTCTCATTGACACCTGCTGGGTGCTCACCTCGGCACACTGTTTCAAGAGGTCAGCGCACAGACACACGCACGCACACACACATTTTTAAACTCATATGGCAGTTTCAGTGTGAAACCTGGGCCAACACAAACACAAAGTAAATTTGAGGTAAAAACATGAAACAATGGGATGGAATTAAAATATTCAAGAAATAAAATCAATAGATAAATAGGACACTTTACATCAAATAAAAATAAACCAGACTAAGATGTCAGGGTAAAATAAATGTCAAATTAATTAAGATTACAATGAAATTCACAGCCTGTGTCACAGCCTGACTATTAGAATAGTGACCCCAAATCCAATGTTCACGTCCAGCTCTGTCAAGTAGTCCAACCCCATAGAGAGAGAGAGAACAATTGACACACAGCCAGACAGGAAATAATAACATTCTTCCATTTATCTGTTTACGGGTCTCTCATACCACGTGTCTTCGCTCGCGTCCTCCACAACACTGGTCAGTCTGCAATTTTTCTTGCATCAGAATCCATAAGTGGAGGGACCTGCCTGCTATGCCCTGGTCAATCTGATATGCCATGTTGGCAGTCTGGCTACCGTGCAACAAACAGGACAGTGATTGGTTGAATGTCTTGTTGTATTCTGCTGGTGGGCAATTTATTATCACATTCCAATTACAACAGAGTGAACAAACAGAACTCTGATACTGTGCTAAAATGCACACTAAAGTCACGTAGTAACAAAATAAATACACAAGCAAAGTAAGCAAATGTTTAGTAACCTCAGTTTTAAAGCTGCCATCCTGACAGATGCCAACATATCTGCTTCTAACTATGTGCATTTGAATTTTTATCTGCACATGTTAGAGTCTTGAGTCTTTTTTCTTTATTCATGGACATGTGGCTGTGCTTATGCATACGTCCCTCTAGCATGAGCTCGCTCGAGCTGCACAGCTTACTTACTTTCTCAATATATTCAAGTCTGACGAAGGCATTGGAACCACAACAATGCGAGCGGTAATCAGCGGAGGTTTGGCTGTGGTGCAGGGAGACAGCCAGAGTATCTACTTCATCTTTACTTCATCCGGTCTGGGGGCCTCCTCATGGCACCACCAACTTGAAATGAAATCCGTCACCTAATGCATACAGCAGAGAAGGAGGCGAAAAAGAATAAAAATGAATCAAACAGAGAGAGAGACAAGTTGAGGAAATTGAGGGTTGTGAAAACACTAACCCTAAAGTCTGCATTTGATATTTATATAGCACCTGAAAGGTTGTCAGGCTGTATTTTAAGCATATTATCTTTTGGTTGCCTGACCAGATATTAGTTCCAAGATTTGGGTTTGGTAGGAAAAACTACTCTTTAAAGACTCCGACAGCTCCACCACTATAAATCCTGATGTTTCCACATTAAAGAGAGGAAGTGGTCATTCACTAAATCCTTTCCACTACCACTTCTTGACCCATTCCCAGGGCCTCTCCACTGCCAGAGTTGTACTCCAAACACAGGAACCTGTTCTCTAGGCTGTGACTCTTCCATCTACTTCTTTTAAATAACATACAGGAAACAAATTAAGAGCACTCGGGATGTAGCAATCAAGATTTTCAGCACTGATGAATTCATACGCTGAGGCAAGTTAACCACCAGAGTAACTGAAGATTTAAATATTGGCTGTCAAAATAACAACAGTAAGCCATTTAAAACCACACAGCTGGAATTTTTAATACTGTTATTAAGACTGTAAATAATTATTAGCCTCGAACATGACAGTGATTGATTGTGGTTACATGGCATAGCTTATGTAGGACAAATTAATGATTGACATTATACAAATTACTCACCTTCTCCATGTCAACAGATAGGGCGGGCAGGAGCCACGAGAATTACACCCAACAGCTCATCAAACACAGCTGCCATTCACTGCAGAAGCAACTAATGTGCTTCTTTAACTGCTTCAGGCTATGCCTTTTTTAAATATACAATGCACTTTAATGACTTACTCTAGCTTATGATTTATGTATTAGAGCCAGGCTGATGGCATTGTGCTTTCTACTGCACTTTGGCAGATGATTCAGCCAACAAATCACCACAATTAAACAAATGAATAGGTGTGGTGGCAGTGACCAGCATTCCAAAAACAATACATACTGTTGCAGCATGCCAGCGACAGTTATATACAACTTATGTACGCATTCTTAGCACCACATATGTGTTATATGTGTCATACTGATAGCAGTATTGATGTTATTTGATACCACTAGTTTTACTTGTAACCAAGTAATATTCAGTTATCTAACTGTACTCGTACTTAAGCATAGATTTTCAGTGGGCTTTTCAACACTGACCTTAAGTGCAATCTCTGACCTCACCTGCTGCCTCGGGCTATTCCTTTTTGATATGCCGTGAGCTATAATGATTGATTATAGCTTATGATTTCTGTATCAGAGCCAGGCTGATGGCACTGTGCTTCCTGCTGCGGGTTGGCACATGATACAGCCAACAAATCACCGCACCTAATGACTGAATAGGTCTGATAACAGTGACCAGCATTCCAAACACAATACTTACCATTGCAGTGTTCCAGCAACAGTTATGACACACCTTTATAATGATGCTTTTCTTGGATGACAGTTTATTTATTCAACTAGATCTTTATTCTTACTCAAAAGATACCGTAAGCAGGGGTGCAAGTAACAGATTCATGCAACTTAAATTACTGTGGTGAAGTGATTTTGTGGGTAATTTTTACTCATACTTTAAGGGTCCCAATGAAGTTTTGGAAAAGAAATTCAAACTCAGAATTTTAATATTTATGATATTAATGAGTTGATAATAGAAACATTGCAGTATTTATTTTTTCCATGACTGAATAAACAAGCTGTTGTCCCCAGAACACTGTTAGCTGAAGCACTGAAGCTAGAAAGGTGGCAGGGTCCACCACATAAACAAAGTGAAACAGTATGAAATTGTCCTTTAAGGTCAGTTTGTTTACGCAGTGACAAAAACAACAGTTTGTTTAGTTATTAAAAAATGATTTGATCTTATCCATCTGAAACTGCATAGTGCACCTTTCAGTGTGCATTAAGCCATGGAATATGCTAAGTTACTTACAAACAGTACAGTACTGTACTATAATTTGAATTAATATCCAAACATTTCATCAGCATTTTTTTAAGTGACAAGGCTATCTTATCACAAACTCTGCAGACAAACAAACTGCAGATGCAGGAGTACAAGAATGCTTCCATGATACAGCCAACAAATCACCCCACCTAATGAATAGGTCTGATAACAGTGACCAGCATTCCAAAAACAATACATACCATTGCAGCATGCCAGCAACAGTTATGACACACCTTTATAATGATGCTTTTCTTTGATGACAGTTTATTTATTCAACTAGATGTTTATTCTTGTTTAAAAGATACCATAGGCGGGGATGGAGGTTACAATTTCATCTGTATTGATGCAAACATGCATCCTGCATGGCTGAGCTGAATGGTTAGTAATGTTAGTTATCTAGCTTTTCAGCTGTTAGCAGATGAATGCTTCCTCCTGTGCAGTGATGCAGTGGGCAGGTATGGTTTGATGGAAAGAAAAAAGTTCCTGCATGCTCACAAGTATCTTCAACCACAGGGTCATGATCTCCAGAATCTTTTTCAAAGGCATTTTATTTATTTATTTATTTATTTATACGCATTCTTAGCACCCCAAGCAGAGTGCCATCTGGTTACATTAAAAAAAAAAAGAAGAACACTACCGAGTGCTGCCGGATCACACAACAGCCCTCAGTGCTCCGAGCTGTTAGCCTCTATTATGACAGCTTTCAAAAGCAATTTGCTGCACACAAGCCAGAGCACGCGGACCAAGATAGGGACTTCCGACTTCACAGTGTCACCTTTCATATGTGGTAACCAAAAAAAGGGTGATACTCACACAGGAACGCGTGCACACACGCGCGGCAACAAGCAACCAACACACACAGATGATTTGCTGATGACATGGTAAGGTGTCACAGCCAAATGTAACTAACATGGTCGTCTCACCTTATCTCTTAAACTGCCATGACAGATTAGTGGGCGCATAGAAATGGATCTCAGGTCAGTGGTCACATGCTGTCAACATATTAAACCTATTAATACCTTGTAGCTGTACAGCTGGGGGCTCGCCAGCAGTAACAGAACTCCAGCAGATTTTTGACTGCTTTTAGCAACAGCAACAATGTGTGAAAGGTAACTGAGGTGTGACATTCAAACTCCATTCTGGTTTTGAGATTCCACCTTTCACACAGGATCAGTTGTACGACTTGCTGTACGAAGTGAGTCAGTCTGAGCTCCACGCATTTGCCTGTGTGTGTAAATAGGTATGTACTGTACGTAGATGAGTGGTAAGCAGTAAGAGTCTTATCTCTGCCAGGAACATCGTGGCATTCCCAGGTCAGGAGATCTTTCCGGAAACACTTGACTGGTTGTAACTTGACACAGACACTTGGCTCAATCCAAAGGCCACCTTCTTATACTTCTCTTCTCTTCTCTTCTCTTCTCTTCTCTTCCCTCCCTCCCTCTCCTTTGGTCATGGCTTTTTTTTCCCTCTTCTCTTTCTCTCCGTTTCAAAGAAATGCCCAACGTCTCCTTTGAATTTGTGAGAAGCATGCAAAACACTTTATTTCATCAAACGATGAGTCAGATTAAAGCATAAACACACAGACACAATGACAGATTTATTGTTATCACTCCTGCCTCAGCTCATTCTCTGCCCAACTTTCCATTTGTTTAGCCCCTAGAAGAAGAGTGAGAAGTGTGCAACCCCCCGTCTTAGTGGAACTGAGCTAATGTACGAAAGCATTACCTCAATGTTGTGTCAAAGAAAGAAAGATAGAACATTTTAAATACTGAGATCATGGATCTTTTTTTTTTTTTTTTTACAAGGGAGACCTGGCAAGGAATGGCAGCAACACAGAGTTAGAAACAACCATATTCTGAAGATCAATCCGTATGTGTGCAGAAAACCTTTAGGCATTCCTCCCCAATTTAGTTCCGACTAGGAAGTTTACAGAGGCTGGCTTTGTATATAAACGCTTTGCTTTTTACTGAGGCAGCATGCCTAATTCCCTCTAAAGTATATCACACAATGATGAGTAAGAGGACTGCAGTTTGTAATGAATCTCAGAGCCCCAAAATACACACTGAGCACGCGAAGACAATGAGCAGAGGAAAGACCAACAGCAAAGTACAGCAGAGAGAGAGGGAAGAGCATGTAGGTGGTTTAGGAACAGGGGGGGACAAGGGACAATACAGAATGAAACTAAAAATAGTCAATGAAAGTCTAAACATGGGTATAAAAGTGGTAGGTTGTTGAAAGAGAATAAGAAAAGACCAAATGTTTTCATATCCATACTCCATAAAACTGATTACGTAGTACTTTTTACAGCTCCGGATTACCTAATGCTGATGTAACCCTCGCTAGAGCTCATAATTTAACTGCTCATGGAGGGACTGCTCACACACGGACACACACACACACACCTTCATTCTTTAACAGCCTCTCGATCCATCCCCTCTATTACTCTCTGCAGGTACGGAAACAGCACCAAGCAGTATAAAATCAGAGTGGGCGACTACCACTCCCTTGTCCCCGAGGAATACGAAGAGGAGTACGCCGTAGATCAGATAGTCCTCCACCCGAGCTACCACTCCCACAGCAACGATTACGACCTGGCCTTGGTTCGCCTGGCTCCGGGGGCGGTGGGCCAGATGCCGGGAGAGTGCGTGTCTTTCAGCCGGCATGTTCTTCCTGCCTGTCTGCCTATGAAGAAAGAGAGGGTGCTCAAACAAGCCAGCAACTGTCACATCACCGGCTGGGGTGACACAGGTGAGGGACGGTGGCCCTGGAGGTGCAAAACCTGACATTGTTTTTTTTCTTTTTCAATTTTGTGTTCATTTAATTCCTAAGGTGTTGGATTTAACACATCTGTATGAGATGGTGACTGTTGCATGTAGCAAAATAAGTGAGGACTCAAGACACTCCAGAGGCAGGCAGGGTAAAGACCAAAAAGCAAACTTTATTGAAATAAAGCTCTAAACCAAAGTCCAGTAAATCAGAAAAGCCGCTAAAAAGGGAGCGGGCAGGGGCAAAACCGAGAGCAAAGAACTACAAATATAGAAAAAATAAATCAAGTACAATCAAAAGAGGCACTCGGAACACAGGAGGGAACATGAGGAACTCAGGAGACAGAGGTGACAGATGTGGGGAAAACTGAGCCGAATAACTGACCAAGAGTACGAGAAAAAAACCCACTCAGGCATAAACAGACAGGGACGATCAACAAATGAAACACAGGTGAACAGGAAAAAAGGCGCGGAAAAGACAGGTGGAGGAAGTGAAAAGCAAAACATGCCACGAGAGGGGAGAACTTCAAAATAAAACAGGAAATAACTAAGCCGAAATCTAAAACCATGACCATGTGGAACTTTTAAGTTTTGGGGATATACTGTAAATATATACTTTTACTAGCATGTGCCGTGATCAGGGCTATTCTTTAATGTTTGTTCTCTTCCTCTTCCTGGGGCCAGTTACACCTGTTTGAATACAAATCTAGTGACTCACAATTCTGTCTTTAGGGTTAGGGTTAGGGTTAGGGTTAGGCATGTTGCAGAAAGTTAAAGTAAAGTTTAAAGTTAGTCATTCAAATGAAATGGTTTTACAAAATCATGGCTAAACTTTGGTGTCCGACTCTATAAAAATATGTGAAGTATTGAATTAAAGACGATATTTCACAGTAAATGTAACAGATTCACCATTAAAATGCAGTGGAAAACACCTGATAAACGATGAAGTAATGTGAAACGGCAAGTCAATGAAAGACAAAGGAAATTGTGAAACACTGGGACTCGCCGATTGGATGCACGAATAATCGCACTGTACTGTAAACACTTCTCCCACTTGAATTCTGTCCATATGTGAGATATTTTCAAGGTCAGGTGCAAAGGCAAAGATGGGAACATGGTGGAGAATCCTTCTCTGGTGATTAAACTCATTTGACTTCATGCTTTGTCTGTACGTATACTTGACTGTGTACACGGACGCACATCTGTTAGTGATCTCTGAATTACACGCTGATGTCGAAGCAATTAAGACACAAAGGGCTACAGAAGGTCACAGCACACACGTATGCAAAAACACGTCCACTCTATTGAAATGTGTATGTACGTGTGTGTGTGTGTGTTTGCTTGTATGCAGGAAAGTGTTTTTATTAGTGTACTTAAGTGTGATGACAACACTGAGGCAACACAGAGTGTGTGTTGCTGGGAAAAGTACAGCTGTTTGCATTTGGCTGTCTGCCACACACACACACACACACACACACACACACACACACGCTGCATAAACACACACCACCCTAAGCTACCAGTATAGTAGAAGAGGGTAGGATATGGGGGGATAGTTATGAAGCTCTGCACAAATTCGGCCTCTGAGTTAATATAAATCTCTGTTTTGAACATCCTCCAGGCCAACAGTCATGTTAGCATAAGAGATAGCAGAAGAGACACAAAAAAAGATATGTAATTGGAACCGTCATGGATTTGAAGAAAACAGCTTCTCTTAGACTCTGCCAGAAACCTTGAAATTGATTAATCTCTAAATTAGAGCTGGTGGAGGCCTCTAATGCCTGAAAGAAGTCAGAGAGTCTTTGATAAGAATGTGATAAATGAGGTCGAGTCAAGGAGACTCTGCTGCCCACTGGCAGAGCAAGCTTTAGAATAGAACATTTAGCACAAGTCATTCACATGAAGACCGCTGTGTGTCACATCCACAAATGTCAAAACTAATTGGAAACAGTTCACAGGTTAAGGAATGGCTGTTGACAATCATGCACACACTCTGAGGCTGGACTGTCACTGTGTATTACACTAGCATGTAAATATTCAGAATGTATGATGTTAACTATCTCAGTTTATTATTCGATTCAAATCTGCAGCTCCCCCAGCTGCATGTCCAAGTGTCCTTGAGCAAGACACTGATCCCCTGATGAGCAGTTGGCACCTCGCATGGCAGCCTCTGCCATCAGAGTATGAATGTGTGTGTGAATGGGCTGAATGTGATAAGTGTTGCAAAGCACTTTATGGAGTCAGTAGACTGGAAATGCGCCATAGAAATGTAAGTCCATTCACCATTTAATATTTTAGCACTCTCATTAATTATAACTAGTAGGCACTAAACACAAAGTACAGCTGAGGCTGATGAAGGTGTCGTTTGTTTTGCGTGTTTTTTTTTTTGGTTTTTTTTGTCATAAACATATAAACATTGTTTGGATGAATAGAAATTTGATTTGATGATGGCATTAGATCAAAGGTTAGGGGATCATCGATAATAAAAGAGGTGTACAAGACTCCAGGTAAATCCAGAAACTTTACACCACAGTGTCAACCCGCTAGAGGACCAAAGCAATGGAATGATGGATATTTGGCACTAGCAAGGCTAAAACACAAATATTACATTCATGTTAGGCTGCAGAAAGCTTTTTTATTTTATTAAATCTGCAAAGGAGCGCAGCAAGAATGAGTCCAGCTTTTTTTTCATGTTTTGTTCTACCACATAAAAAAGTAAGTAAACACTCCTGAGTTTTGAAGCTATAACGTGTTTTTAGGAAGGGTTTTGCAAACTAGTGGCTTAATGAGAAAAAGAGAAAAGAAGTTGATTAACGCCATTAGGCCGAACACAGATACCCATCTAATCACGAGTCCGTTTTAAGTCAAGTCATAAAATCGTATTAAAAAGCCTAATATTACAGTTGTATTTCAATTGTGGTCAAAAATCACTTGGGGGTGTTCATTTGTAGAGATTGTCTCGCTAGGCAAATTTTTTTTCATAAACTTTTGTTTGCCAAAATCCAGCGGAACGATCCCTTTAGCTTTCTGTCAAGGGAACCGGAGCGATGCTAACTTTGGGGCTGGCCTACAAAAATAGGTCATCCCTGCCGCCCTCTATTACTCTGACGGTCAACTGATCAGCTTCTGACCTTTGACACCAATAAAGAAGCAAACCTCTAAACGCTTTCCCTCTTCTTCTCAGGCCGCTCGTACTCCAAGACCCTGCAGCAGGCGCCTCTCTCCTTACTTCCCCGCCGCCGCTGCCAGGAGTATTTCCACGGCGCCTTCACAAGCCGCATGCTCTGCGCCGGCAGCATTCAGCCGGAGAGGCGCGTGGACAGTTGCCGTGGCGACAGCGGAGGGCCGTTGGTGTGCGAGCGTCCAGGAGGGGGTTGGGTCGTTTACGGGGTCACGTCCTGGGGCCATGCCTGCCGGACACAGCAGTCCCCTGGCGTCTACACCAAAGTCTCCGCCTTCAGCGCCTGGATACGCAAGGTGATTGGACGCGATGGCAGAAAAGAGAAAGAGCGATGAGCTGAATTAAACTAAACCTCTCGATCAAAAAGAATGACACTCAAAGACTTCCTTGATTGGTCAGGTGTCACAACAGTGTAATTCATCCATGAATGACTGACGTCATGACTCACAATGCAATGACCCGATAACCCAGTGAGGACAAGGCAACGCTGGATCTTTTTATATTTTTTTTTTTGAGTGAGGAGGGCACTTCCTTCCTCCCATCTGAGTCATTAGCACTTATTTCAGTGTTTTCACTCTTCTCATCATGAGCCGCAAGATTTTCATCCCAAGAACAAAAGTTCAACTTACACACCTCTTGTCTCGTGACATTTCTTACTAAGCTCCAATTGTATTCTTCGCAATAATGTTTCCCGTGCTTGCTTTTGTTACGTTGTAATTTATGATATGAATTACATGATTAAACATGTTGAAAAAGGGACCAACAGTGTAACACACATGCATGCACTTATGCATTATCCACACAGTCATGGCATGCTGTGAATCTTGCAGACTCGCACCAAGAAGCACCCCCCCCCCCCCCTTTAATGCATGATATTCAGTGCCGTTGTGTTCAGCTTCCTCGTCATATTGACCTCTGCCGAAGTGAAACATGTCCTTCAACCTCATTTCATTCTCGTTTGAGTGATGTTCCCTCTCTGTGCTCTTTGTTTTACTGTGTAAAAGAAAAAAAAAAAGTTAACATCAGGTCTTAATTGCTCAGGCGTTTCTAATTTATCGTCAGTATTTGTCCTTGTCTCAGGGGCGGGACTTAAGTGTTTCTGAATCAAAGCACAAACCACATTCATTTGTCACGTTGACACCGTCTGTCGAGCTGTTTTGTTTTGGTGGGAGAGTTTAGTGTCATCAAGGTTTCGACAACACTGAAGGGAGACAATCTGGTACACTTGAAAAAAAAAACCTGACATTACACTGCCTTCTTATTTGGTGTTTACTGACTGTGTTATGTTTTAATGTACTGTAACGTTTCTTCATAAAGGTAGATTTTGTAAAATAAAATAAATTTAAAAAATACAAAAGCGGTGTGACTGCGTATGCCTTCTAAGCGGTTGTTGCACTTCTTTTACAGGTTCTGTCATTCCCACACATTTTTGAAAGCCGGAACATGACAGACTCTCCTTTCAGGTTTTGTATCTGACTACAAAGTGTTAAAGTGATCACCACCATGTCAGACAATGTGTATGCACACACTCCCACACAGTGCATTCAGGAATGGCAGCCATTCTCTCAGTTGTCCTCATTTACAATGCAAACGCGCCGTGTTGACTCAACACACGTTTGGAGAACTGGGACCAACTGTTACACGGAGAGGCTGCATGAAATCTTGGCAACAGAAATAAAAAATGTTCTCGTCTTTCCAGTGCTTGTCCTCTGTCCCTTGTGTTTTCAAAGCACACGTTTAGCAAAAGTAAAATTATTCTTCTATCTTTGCTCCTTGTATCGAAGCGTGTCATTTGCTTTGTGTTTGTTTGATGCGTTTCTCCTGACAAGCCAGACACCTCACACAGTGGTTGTAGTAGTGCACTATGTTTTTATAGCCAACAGAACAGCACCACCTTGTGGTCAACCCGCCACATTAGATTGAATTCCACAATCAAGTATGGTTGGAAATTGGAATTGAAATTTGTACATCCTGCAGCCTAAATTGAATTTGTATCTCCAAATTGTGTTTTTTTTCCAACTTTTCTTTTGTGTTTATTTACATTCTCACGACAGAAATAATTGAGATGACAAATGTTCCCTAATTCATTGTAAAAATAAGATATGTTAAAAGTTTTATGGCTCCAAAAGTTGTGACTAATGTGATCCCTGCCATGGCGTGGCTCTGCTTTCACTGTCATCATGCATTACTGCCTTTGTATCGATGAACGTTTTTATGTCTTTTTTTTGTTGTTTGTTTTTTCTTTATGAAGCACAGCAAATTTGCAGTCAGCCAGATGGAATAGTTGCACACTCGCAGTTATGCAACAGCATTACTCTTGCACACAAAGACAGAGGCAGATCATTCATCATTCATCTGCAGGGGGGATGCTTATGGGAGTAAACCTGCAACTCCATCATAACTGCGTAAGTGCTGCAGCGAAGCACACTGACCCCTGTCAAACTTAACACCATTTTGGATTTTTTTTTTTTGCCTCTGTTGGCACACATAACATCCAATCTTCTACCAGTTTAATACAGTATGGTCCCAGTATTTTGAAGGTGTGACCTGACACACTTAACCACCTGATTCTCTTCGATGCGGAATCTCAGTTGAAACCAAATTTGCACATTGTGTACAGACAGCCACCTTGCACAAGTGTGTTACATACCTCACAGTTCTTCCCTCGGGGGATGCTACAGTGACAAAATATTTCAACAATTCCGTTATGAAACACAGCGCTCACAGTGTGGCCACTAAGAAAATGCCACCATCTATCTTTAACTGATGATTTGATTGACACCACTTTTGGGTCATATCACGAGACAACAATCACCAACACTGATGTGAATTGTGTGACATCATTCCTTCTAGGTAACACTAATCCACATTAACTGACTATGTCAGTAAAAGTTCTACAGAACATGTGACACATTCATCATATACAGAACTTTGATGATTGTTTGATGATTGTTTAAATCGCTCACCACAAGTAACAGCAGCAGATGGAGCCATCAGGAAATATTCTAGTCTATTAGTCTATCTTTTTTTTTTTCTTCTTTTTTTTAACATTTGATTAATTGATTGCCTGAACTGCCATGAGCTTGAACATACGTCATTACTGCCTGAGAGCACCCTCCTGTGGTCATTATTACACATTACAGCAGGAGCTGCCACTTGAAAATAAATCGTATTAATGATGCACAGTTCTCGTATATACCTACAGGAAATACACTCTGTGCAGTGCAAACTGTCCAAGGCTTCATAAGATCTGGGGATCCTTAATTTAATGTATTGAGCACTGTACGGTGCTTTGATGTGCCAGGGTTTCAGTTTTCTTGACTTCATTTTGTCTTGGGTTAGTTAACTGTTTCTGCCCCTCAATCCGCTTGTGGATGATGTAGTCATCCAATGGATTGACATGCATATATGCACTGTGCTTTTTCTACTGGCTATATATTCCTAATGTGCAAAGCGTCAATTATAAAACAGTCCTAGCACCGTCTTTTGAGTCCGAATATAGACTGAAATATAGCAACCAGTCAGAATTGCCCTTTTTTTGTCTTTTACTTTTTTCCTATTCCCACTGAACCCCTCTGTCTTTCTCTCTCTCTGCACTAACGAGCTCATATTAGATGTCACCAGAGGTGGTGGAGAACAGAAGGTCTCATTATACAAGGATAATTTATTTCTACTCATATCTGTTTCCATCCCTTTAAGTCTGGCAACACTTGGGAAAACCAGTTGGGAAAGATCTGAGGATAGCGATTAAACCTGAATGAGAGTGATCTCATGCACATCAAATTGGCTGCTTCAGACTCCGTCCTCAGCGAGCTGCTTCTGAAGGTTTATAGATTTTGGGAGTTTGTGTTACTTTTAGACTGATCATATCTTGATTTGCAACATGTGAGTGCGCTTACTTTATCTGGACCCTACACCCCCCCCCCATTTTTTTTAGACTTCAGTCTTTGAAAACTACAATATTAAAAAAGTTTTCTGAGACTATTGAAAAAGAGCAACCTCAGTATTCTGGTGGATTATTACTGGCTTTAAATTAATTCCCTCCTTCATGTCATCATAAGCCGATTTTCCTTTGACAACATTTTGATGCGGTTTATAATAAAAAGATGCCTTTTTCTCAACAACCACCCTGCTCCACATTTTCATTGCTTTTTTGTCAGCCTTTCTGTTTCAATTAGCTGTAACAAACTAAAAAAATACTACCGCAATATCATATATATATATATATATAAATAGTGCCCACTAGAGACTTAATTAGTCAAAACGCTGACTGCTACCCTGCGACTACCTGCCCCTTGTGAACTCAGTAATAAAGATCAAACCCCTGCTGTAAATGAGCCATAACTGGAATACTTGAGATGATTTAATCATACCTTCACACTGTTACTTCTGGCTCCTTACAAACACAGTGTGTTACTGTGGGAATGGAAGTAGTTACGATCTTGCACATTTCAAATGTTCGTAAATTCCTTACTTAGAAATTGGGCACATTTCCCAGTGAATACTTTGTACATTCCTGTTTGACAGGAAGTAAGCCAGTGTGTCTCTAAGAGGAGATTAGGTTCCCCCACACACAATGTTGGTGTGACGTTCAGGCCCAAGACCTTCTTCAGACATGACTGTGTGGATGTAATAAGTGTTCATGGGAACATTATGTTTCCATACATTTTACTTTTGCCTCGGTCCAGCACCCAGTGTTTAACTGCTGAAAAAGTTGTGGCTGTGACAGACTGTTTTACTCCAATAATATTGCATGAAACATCTTCACTTTCTTTGCACGAAAAAACTGTTTAAATCAACGTCTCCCGTTTTGTCATTATGTTTTTCACAGTTTTTATGATGTTTGTGTGACAGAATTGTCTAACCTGCTGCTCTGTGCACTTCTGATTAGAAACAGGAATAGTAGAATAACCTTGCTGTCTAAACTGAACGCTATTGTATGAAAGATCATTTCATGGTGACTGATGCAATATCTGACACAAATCCTTCTAATAGCCAACTGTCACGCTTGTCATTTTCACTTACCTTGGAGGACAAACAGTCTATTGTCAGCCAATCAGGCCAAAGATTATGTGACTTCACAAGTGTGTGTGTGTGCGCGCGCCTGCAACGTAATATTCACTGGTCATTAAAAAGACACATCTTATGCTGTCAGTCATATCCATTTCTTTAATTTTGGTTTCTGTGTTTGACATTGAGGGGATTTTTTTTTCTTTTTTGCATTCAAACTGAAGCTCAACAACGTAGGCCACTGGTTTAAAAAAGGAGCCAAAAAAATAAACAAGTGGTTGAGACTATAATGAGTCACTGACGATACAAAAACTGCCTGTGGTTAAAGTAGCTACTTAAAGGGTCTTGGAATTAAGTGTCATACGCATTAGGCTCATTTTGGTCAGTTTTCCTTCCCGCAAACTCCTCGGTGCTCGGCGCTGAAGTCATCGGCGCTCGTGCTCTGCTAAACGGACGCGGTCGTTCTTCTGCGTGGCTTGTCGCAGGAAAATAATGAGCGGGCGATGCATCTTGCCTCAGTGACTCACTCCTCCCGGTCTGTACTCTTCCAGTGAAAGCCTCGAGTGACATCTCTGAGGGGTGAACAAGGCTACCAGATCTACCAGAAAACTAGCTTCATTTAAAGAAATTAACTGGGAAAACAACAAGAACCTATCGTGGAATGTAACAGCCTGTCACTCACCCTGAGACTGTGCACGCATCCTCCCTGCTTATTTCGCTCTCGTTGTGATGAAGGGAATTTTAAAAAAAAAAGTAAGAAAAAAAACGCATGTTGTGCATGTTGTTGTTTTTTTTTCTTTTTTTCTTTCCCTTTTGTCTTGGAGAAACATGGAACAGAACATAGTGCAAAGTCATCTCAATGGGAACCACGCACAGCTGACCAGCGCTGTTCTGGCATCATAAATCAAAGGTGAAAATAAAACAACAATAATAGTAATAATAGTGGTAATAACCGTCAAAGTCACTAGACATGGGCATCACAGGCTTGCCAAATGCCCCATGTCTCCCGCGGTTGCCTGGTTTCTTCCTTTTAGTCACACTTTCTTCAGAGCGATCTGAGTCATTTCTCCATCCGCCCGTCTCTTCATTCAAGAGTTCAAGTTTCCCTCTCGACTTCTGCTCCCCTCAGCAGCGTCACAGCTCCCAGGTATATAACAAGGCACCCCGTCCTTGCCCTCACCTCAGGGTTCACTAAAAGGCCACAGAACAGTGCATCTGGAGGTCAGGTGCTCCTGGTCGCTTCCTGGTCTTCCCGGACCCCTTTGACCTTTAACCCTGGCTCATGGATGCAAAGGTTATCTAACCTTCAGAAAGAGGTAACGAGAGGGAGGGGATGGAAAGGGGGAGACACAGAGAGGAGGGAAAGGAGATGGGAAAACTCATTTAATTCCATTTTTGCTTTCTTATTGATTGAAATGCCAAGCACGAAAAAAAATAAAAAATAAAAGAAAGACAACATGCTGCGGTAGCTGTGAATGGGCCCGGAAAATGTAAGCAGACTTTTCAAGTGGCTCCCTCTGATTCGTGAACGCTGACAGCCGCACAAACAAATTCCTCAGACAAAAAGATAAACACTGTTGAGGACTGCAGAAGAGAGACGGCTCCACAGGGATCAAGGTGAGACGGATGACAGCAACAGCACTTAGACTCCAAAGCCTCATTTAAGCGCATGCTTTGACTACCTATGCAGGATTACAGTGTCATCAAGTACAGAAGATCGGCGTGTTTTCAAGCCAGCAATAACTGCAGTTCTTTTGTGTTAATCATTGTCCAACTGTCTGAACATGGTGCTTCGGTTGCCTTATAGGGTTTAACTGTTGAAGAAGGTGTGTGCCAATCGGAGTTTAGAAAGATTTGAAGTTTGAGTCTTTAAACTGTCAATTATGTTTCCAGCACTGTCAATCAAATCAGGAGCCGTGAAGACAGACAGCCTCTGAGCCTGTCAGCGCTCCTCCTGCTGCTCCGGGCTCATTTCCAGCTAGTGCGCAACATTGCATGCAAGTAGAAAGGGGGCGGACTTGCACCCGGGCAGTTGTGGCGGGTGCATAAGTGTCGCTCGACAGAAGCAGCGTATTGTTGCAATAAAAACAAATTATCTTTTTGTGCAGTGTTATCAGGTAGTCAGACAGAGATCTGAGAGCATCCGGTTACCACGAAACCTTTCCCAGTGGCATACATTTAAAATGGCGCCCGGCTCTCCAATTTTCTGGCAGGGGAAAGTTGTCAAAAATGCTTAGTGCTCTGCTGGGATAGAAAGCCAAAGCACGGTAACTTACAATTACAAAATGTCCTGGAGAAAAAGCTTTGTAAATGTGCAGTAAAATCCAATGAAAACCAAGGCAGACTGCACCGCACTCTGCTCGGGTCTTTGAGCTTCAGCTGCAGATACTGCGGTCTGTGACAGCTGTCTATTAAGATGAGAACTAGATCGTATTGTATGAGTAAATAAAACTTTAAAAATAACAGAATGACACTTAGTTTATCAAGCCATCTTCATAGGTTGCACCTCACAACATTTTATGTGAGGATTACTTTAATTTTTCTTAATTACTCATCTATTTGAGCTCGTTAGGCATGCAAACATTAAAGCAATTAAATAAAGATGTGAAGTAATTAGACTTAGAATTAGATTCTCTCAGGAGGAAGACTGTAGTTTTACTGCAATTTGCCGTCACACTAACTAAATATCTTTTTCAGGTTCTACAAAGAAGGAGTGCAGTAGCCACATATTCGGGGTCATAGGCCAAATAACTGGTCATGATTCTTAAGACATTTCGTTTTTAGGAAACTCTCTAACTTGCGTGAAAGTAATCAATGTGTTAAATACTCAACAACTCTTTACGAAAACGTAACCTTGCAAAGAACTGTTGGATGTGAAAGCACGTCTTCTTTGGCTTTAAGGACATTTTTCCTCACTTCTCACTAATGCGAGCTTGCATTCATAGGCTGGTGAGATGAGCGCCACCAAGTTTTAATGCTGCTGACCTTCTGAAGCTCCTCTCTGAGCCAGGAGGGAAGCGGCTGTCCGAGGCGATGCAGCAGCTTTGACAGCTCCACGTTGTGTTCCCTGTAGTACCTGGAGAGATATGCATGCGCCTGAAGAGAGAGGGGAGGAGGGGGAGAACAAAAGAAAAAAAAAAAAGAGAAGAAGTGGAAGGGTGAGAGCACAATAGGTGAGAGGATGAGCAGATGGTAGAGCGAGAGAGATGAAGTGAGGAAATGAAGCAATGGCATGGGGGGTGAGAAGTGCGGCGAGTAAAAAAGGGGTTGAAAAGACAAGAAAATAAGAGAGACAGCATGGGAGCAGGGGGCAAACAAGATATTGGGAGAGATTAATGACGTGCCACCATCCTTAGATGAGTTTATTTCTTCACAATAGGACTTTAGGGCCGCTAAGTGCCAAGTGGTGTGAACAGAGCTAAGAAAAGAGAGTTTAGAAAGGGGGAGGAAATCACATGCAGGATGCATGAGCTCCATTATCCCTCTCCCTCCTGTGTGCATCCCTCATCTCCACCTCTCCTCCCTGGTGTTCCCTCCATCTCCCTCCATCTCCTCCCCCCGTCATCTGTCCTCTCCTTCTGTCCCCCTGGTGGAAACTCAAATACAGTTTAATTACAGGTGACACGGAGGCACAGCCATTAGCCGCATTCGCCGCGATCGCACGTGGGAAGACAAATTGTATTTCCGCGGGTTTGTCTTCATGTGAGAGCGAATTCATCGTCTGCAGGTCTGCTCCCTCTCCTCTGTGGAATCAGTAGCCAGGACAAAGATTTATGGATGGGATTTTTCTCCCTCTGCCTTCCTCCTCTCCTCATCCTCTCCCTCACGGGTGCTGTGTCACTATCGAGTCCTCATAATTAGGTTGTAACTTTCTGGCCGGATCTGATTGGCTGACAGTTTCCGCCCCAATGCTGAGTCCTGTGGGAAATTTTGCCATGGCGAGGGAGGCCACTATGGGCTGTCGATGTCAGTCAGGCTGCTGCTTATTCCTTTTTTTTTCTTTTGTCTCTAACATTTCATTCAGCGCATATACCATTTTTTTTTTCCTCACGGAGCAGAAATCCATTTTAATTAAAATGTATACGTTTACCTCTGGCTCCATGGGAGGGTACTTTCTCCCTTTGCTCTTTCCCAAACATTTTGTCTTTCCGCCCTCAAGGAGCTGGCACCAGAAGCCCTTCTGAGGGTCAAACCTGCGAGGAAAGACACAAAGAGGAGAGAGAAAGAAGAAGAAATCGTATTATAAGACAATAAATGAGTAGTAAGTTCAGTATTGGCCCAAATATAAAGATTTTACAGACGGAAAAAGTCTTCCTCTAACAGAGCAGATATAAATGTCAGTATGCATTCAACAGACTCTCTGTCTGCCTCGTACTCCTTTGCTATCGGTGTCTCTCTGACTGCAGCGCTGTCTCGTTTCATCTGTGCGTCTCTGTCGCCCTCCCTCTCCACGTCTCTCCTCTCAGCTGTGCAGCCTCTCTCTATTTCCTGCTCTCAATGCAGACACACAGTAATCATTAGTATAATCTATTGCTAGGCCAACATCAACGGAGAAAATGGTAATATGGGAAAATAGAAATATAAAATATGCACAAGCTATAGTTTGTTTTGTTGTCTCATTTCGACGCAAATCACATTTGAAAATGTCGTTACCGTAATTAGTAGTTTCATTTTGTGTAAAGACACCCAGAGGAAGGCAACTGTGTCAATGCGAGTTGTTGTGTTTTCACGATGTACTTGTTCGTATTTATTAAGGGGCATTTTATTTCTAACTGTGCAGTGTGGTGCTGGAATTCTTTATGCCGCAACCTACCAATGGACTCAACCAACTACTTCTTTTACCCTCTATGAGCACCCATAGATGCAGGGTGCTCCTGTGACCACTCTGTGCCTGGGATCATTTCAAATTTCAAACAACTATCATAATTTTTAATTGATTTACTGCTCTCTACTTTTATTTAAATGCAAAAAACAAACGGGAACCATTGTATCATCAAGGTTCCTTGGTGGATTACAGGGGAATGTGTGCTAACACTCTCTAATAACCATCATTTTAACAAATTGCAAAATTATTCAACTTAAACTTACTTAAACGAACAAAACAGATGAAATGTTCCATAAACCATTTATTGAGCAAGTGTTTGTCATTAAGTTGCAACTTACATTAATAATACTTATATATAATTCTGATGTTTGACCTTAAAGGTCATTACAAAAAGCTTTTTGGGTTATCAATTTTCTTCTAACGCATTCTGAATATGTTTGATTGCCTATTAATCCAGTATAGGCACACTATAACCCAATATAGGTAAGTTATAGTTGTGATTATTGTTATAAAGCATTGCGAATATTCACAAGCCCTTGTAACTATGATTAATGCATGGTATATAATAATGCATTACAGACAAAGGCTTCATAGGAGAGAGCTACAGCAACATTTGCGACATATTATGCCTCTCCCATGTTTACTCTACAACTTTTCCTTGTGAAGCTAAACTGTACCCCAGCAGCATGTGACAACCTGTTACAGACTTTCAAAGCAAAACACCTCAGTCAACACATGCGCTTGTTGTCACACATATTTAGAGTATATGCAGGAATTCACATGCTTCATATGTTTTTAACCGTGTATACACTCATGTGTACACGATATGTATGCGAAACCAGCACACGCACTGATAAGTTGCATGTCATCATTGGTATGCATGTACGCAAAAAGAGGCACCGTGCTTTTACGTTTCAGTCATATAAAAGTACACCTATGGGAAAGGTAAAGAGTTATATGTTACTGTTAACTGCTATTTTGCATTGAGAGTAGGAGGTCTGATGTGGGTGTGACTGGAAGATGCAAATATTGTTCTTTATCTGCATGCATCAGTGGGTGAATAAAAAGAGAAAAACGAGTTAAGTGGTTCTCCTTCAGTTTTCCTCTGACAGGACAGGAGGAAGAAAGGAGAGGGGGATTAAATAAATAGGCTGCAGTGTTGAGGATCTGTCAGACCGCTGCCATGTCAAAAGAATGAGAAGGAGAAAAGAAAGATTAGGCTTTTGTGTAACTCGGTCTTCACCCAAAACACACACACACACACAAACACAGACACGCGCACACACACGCACACACACACACACACACTCACAACCTCACGCGCGCACAGCGCTTCCTTATTATTCTGTCAAAATGCATCTCTTTACAAATTATTTGTATGCATGTGGGCTCGTGATTCAAGACAGAGGCACTCTCTGTCCCAATCTGAGCTACAAATTCTGTGTCCCTGTCTGGAGATTTGAGGGCTTGCAGGCAGATTGCATTCTGATGAGTGGTGCTTGAGAAATAAAACATTTTACCACTTCTCCCAAACTCACTCGCGAAATATCTAATGGGGATTGAGTGGAAACAGAGCATCGAGAGGCAGAAGCTAATTCTCTTGAGTTGTATTAAAACTCTGGAGCATTTTGTTGACATGCATAATAGGCATCTCTTCCGCCACGATGCACATATCAGTATCTGAAAATATTGGCTGTACAGTATGCAGTTACTGACTGTTTAAAGGAACTACATTTCCGCATGACTTCTTTAAATTAAACCCATCATTTACCCCACAAGACTTTGTTCAGATCACAGAACTTGCATCAGTTATTCATCTAGGTGACTGGCAATGGGGCCGTTTTAGTTCCCTTGGATTGACACTGTGCGGTGCACTAACCTTTTCGGACTTTTATTTATTCAGACAGGCAGTAACACAGACAGGCAGGCAGTGTAAGTGAGACAGTCAACGCTCTGTTGGGATTTGATCCCAGGCCAGCGGCTCAGGGGGCTAAGACTTCACCACTCCACTGTCTCTTGGCAAGCAGGCATCAACTTGTTATTGCTACGACAAGTTCATGTGTTTACTATGGAATACAAATATCATTAATGGACACATCTTATAAGCAAGTTATGCTATACACAAAACTACTGGCTCAGTTTCTTGACCCTAATAAACCATCCTTTTTCACCTGTTGATTTTCTCCTTTTCTCTGCTTCACCTAAATTTGACAAATTTAAAGTTAAATGTATGTGTCTGCTCTTTCTCCATCGCTTTATTCTCTGTTGTGCTACATTTTCTTCTTTCCATCAAATATTGACAATGGCCCAAAATATCTGTGTAAAGGCGGACACGTAATAGCTCAAAGCAAGCAGCGAACTGACCATCTGCTATTGGCTGATCTTTGGTGCCAGGTGATGTCACTGTCTGTTGTATTTTTCAGAGAATGACACCACCTGGCACCAAAGTCTGGCAAAGACAAGCTGGCCAGTTTAGTGTCCGTCTGTTCACCAGTAGATGTCAGGCTTCACACAGATTTGGGTTTGGAGTCTTGTTGTTACAGCTCGAATGTGTACAATCATTTCTGTCACAGTGCATGCCAGGTGAAAGGTTCCCTCTCACCCCAAGAGACCAGAAGAGAGAAAGCAGGAGAGACTCACGTCAGGGCCTGGGAGTAGTTGAAGTGAGGAGTGACTCCCAGGAACTTCTGGACTTCATCCATCACTGCCGCAGGGTCCGTTCTGAGCTGATGGCCGTCTATGATCATCAGCTGCACACAGATATATTCATACTGTAACACTTGGTACATTTAAAGAAGAAAGTAGTGTTTACTGGAGTTGAGAGGACAGGTTGAGTTAATGTGCATCTATGATCTAATAGAAATAAACTTTATATTAGTTCAATTGAACTCTAATGCTTTATTTCACGTAATATACTCACAATTCTAACCTTCAATTTCTTTCAATTTGAATTTCCAAAACTGAAAATACTTCAAGGGATTAAAAGTGCGAGTCAATAAAGACTGAATTCAGTAGTTACCTTCATCACGGCTATGCAATGTTTTGACAACTGTAAAATTACTTCTCGTAAAAAGTTTTAAAGACATACAGCACTTTCCCATTGTATGTTTTCTTCAAACTACAAGAAAGAAGGGTGAGTTGACTGAACTCAGCACAGTTTAATCATCTAACTGATCATTTGAAGTCAAAAGTTAGAAGAACTCATGTTAGTAATTACTGAAGTGGTCTGAAAAGAAGAACGAGTTCCATCATTTTTGCCCCCACACCTACCAACTCATTTAAACTCATTTAGGTAGTTGTTAAAAGGAATACCAGGGGGCAATCTCGTTTAGTGCAACTCTGACAGCGGATCATATATCACCTCACTCCTTTTCTCTTCTGAAGCCTTATTGCTATTACTTCCTGCAGGCAACGTGAAAGTGTTGTCGTATGTAGTCTCCATCTAAACACAACATAAGGAATTCTCTAACAATCCAACACATATGAAGTTACCAATCCCTCAACTGTGACCA
Organism: Acanthopagrus latus; assembly: GCF_904848185.1. Classification (NCBI taxonomy): domain Eukaryota; kingdom Metazoa; phylum Chordata; class Actinopteri; order Spariformes; family Sparidae; genus Acanthopagrus; species Acanthopagrus latus. The sequence continues at coordinate 14,066,382 of NC_051039.1, forward strand.
TGATCCTGATCAGCAAAGGCTAAAAAATCTTTCATCTCTTTCATAAAAACATTGTGAACAATAAATCACATATTCCAAACCAAACGCAGGGTTTTAATATCAGATACCGTATTGATAACCGTGGATACTTTTGATATCACAGTGCAGCTGCATGTACCAACCTGGTTGGTGGGGTAGTGAGTGAGCCACCTCTCTAGGTGTGTGGAGTAAAGGCCGGGGATGAGACAGCGGCTCTGCAGGGAGCGCAGCTCGGCCGGTGCTCCCGGTCTCGCACTGATGACATCATAGAAGGTGAACTGCAAAGCGGCGTGGTCCTCGTGAGCTCTTTGATGCTGGCGGAGGACAATGACATAGCATTTGAGCTGGCACGTCGTTGACATTCATGTCTCATTAATCAAACAGACTTAAGCAGGAGATTTCAGGATCTGGTGACATTTCCCGCACTGAGACGTACAGATAAATCAGGCTCATTAACGCCACGCTCGCAGGAAGAAATCAGACCCTGAAAGAATTCACTTAGAACCAATGGAAGAGATGAAGCATGTCGTGTGATGAAGCGGGCAGCTAAAAATAATACATGTGCAGTCAGTGGCATCTAATATATTCTGTGTTTGTGTGTACCTGATACCAGCTGTAGGCCCTGTCAGAGGGGTTGATGAGCAGGGTGATGATCTTGGCCTTGGGCAAGAGGGCAGCAGCTCGCCGCGGGGACTCCTCGGAGGGGAAGTAGTTCGCACTCTTCTCAAACAGGAAGTCCGTGGTAACATTAGAGGGCACAGGGAAAAACTCCATGTACCTGGGGCAGCAGACACGCGGAAAATTGACAAGTGCACACTCTCATGATGCACGCCTCAGACCACAGCATCGCTCTCCAGCGCAGTGCGCTGCTGAGTCTTTGCACATCTTTCAAAGTCAGATACAAGTTTTAAAGTCACCGAGTGATGGCCTTAATCTGTGCTCAGACAATGGGCCTAAAGAAAAGTCGACGATATCATTTGAACAGTGTTTAATGAAAAAATGTCCACAGTTAAGTCTTTTTTGGATGACTTCAGAGGCTGCGCCAGCTGTGTCTCTGTCAGCGAAGTAACCCATTTACGGGTCAATTTAGGCGGCCATATGTCTGTTGGCTTATGTTTACAGAGTTAAAAGATCATTTTGAAGACGTTATTGAACTGCTTAATGTATCACCGACGTCTGCAAGACACATTACAGAGACGGGGTCGTTTGTAATCTTTCATTCCACCTTAGGTTCTGGCTAATAAAAAGACAGAGAAAGATTGAAAGACGGGTAAACGTGCGTGTTCGTATGTGTCCTCACCAGTCGATTCCTTTGTGATAGTTATGGGTGTTGAAGAACTGGACCTCCTCGTAAGTCTTTGGACTTGGGAAGTTACTGGAGATGGAGGGATGCATGAGTAGGAAGAGATAAAGTGCTGTCGTTCCTGGAAGAAAGGGCATAATTCATAACTGGCTCGTTAATTCGGCTCAGCAGAGAGTAGTGTGTGTGTGTGTCTGTGTGTGTGTGTGTGTGCGAGAGCTGTCATCCACTGATCCATATTGGATGATTTTTTCCCCCCTCGCGCAAGATTTATATCTTGCTGAGAATACACTATATGTGTGTGTCTGCAGAGATCACAGGTCTCAGCATCAAATGATTCAAAACCATTTGACACCAATCAGCAGCGGGGCTCCGGTCATGCCCCGCGTCTCACCCTCAGCAGCTCTCCGTTCACCCCGTCCCCCTCGCACTTACTGCCACACGTCCCTGTTTCCCACTTGTCTCAAACATCTCTGGCGTGCATTGGAAGGTATAACATTTATTGTAATTGTTATTTATAGTGCAGCCAATGTTGCCATGGTGACCTCTCCTCCCATTTAGAGAATTATCATCTGGTTAATTAGCAGCATTACATGACCTTCTCCTCTCAAACACCACACACCTGCAATTAGAATCACATGAATGCAGCGCTATGGATCCAAGCAGCAGATGTTCAATAATCTGCGTTTCCTTTTGTGTCTTCAACAGAAAAAAAAAAAAAAGAAGGTGAGGATGGGAGCTCAGTACTGTATCTCTGTGCATCTAAAGTAGATAGAATATGTGGGTGGAAGAAAAGAGGTAAGAGCCTCCTGCTTTGTCTCCCTCTGACAGAGCCAAAGGAGCGAGGGGGATTAAATGAATGGGCTCTGATGTTGAGGGATCCAGACACCTGAGCACACACTGGGAGTCTCTTTGTTGCACATGCATGTCTGGGCTTACCTGTTTTCTGTGGTCCTATGACCATGAACTTGGGTAGCCTGTCGCAGGTTTTCTCCTTGGACCAGATGTCTTTGTGCCGTTTGTCATCGCACGGATTCTGCAGAGGCACAGACCGAGGGATTAGAGATTTAAGTGATTATATACATTTAATGTGCACAGACACACACATAAAAAACGCGCCCATACATACGTACATTCAGTGCATGGAGGATTTACTGCACAGAATGAATGAGGTTATTGTGTCACGCATCAAAATTATTCCCAGCCTAGTCACTACAGACATATGTCTGGACACAAGGGCCCCATACATTTAAAAAGAAATGAAAACCACCTCAAACACATTAAAACATGTTTGAATCAGCTAGATCCAGAAACAGCATTGCACTCACACATAAATACCAGCCACCGAAAAACTCCTGAGAAATGAACAACTAACTATTCTGAGTAACAGTTTAGGTAATATACAGTAGTCCTCTATGCATAAAGTGTAGGGTACATGGGCAGTGCGCTGTCTAATTCTTATAACTCAAAAAACAAGGATGTTTTACAAAGTGGATGTTATACAAAGTGTGTCTATAATGCACCAGGAGCGCTGTCTCTTTGTTGGTTATAGACCTGACAAAAAGTTGCATATTGTACCTTTAAAAAACATGAGGAAAAACTCCTGTAAACACCAGAAGTATACAGGGTCTACACTTTTGTGTAATCCTGCTGACCAACCAACCAACCAACCAACCAGCCTGCCTGGTGGAGGTAACCTGAGAAAATACCCAGTAAAATAGTCCACCTTGCCTTCGTTTCAAGGCTTTTGAGACATAGCTTCAAACAGAAATGCACGGTAGAAATGCAAAAAAGACAAGCCCATACGTGTGGATTATATACCCATGCACACATACCTGCCAGAGCGGGTTCCTTTGTTCGGGAAAAAGCTGGAAGTACTTGTGTGCGAGCTGCATGGGCGGGAGCGTGTGGAGTTTCATGTTCGTCCACGAGCGAAGGAAGGAGGCCAGGTGGACGAACGTGTAAAGACCCAGCCGGTCGTTGCCGTAGTTAGACAGGTGGGTCATGAATATACTGATCTGAGGTGGAGAGACAGAGATAGAGTAGAGGAGAGGAGGGAAATGTATACTTATTGTATAAAATTGTGATAAAGGCAGAAATCTCATTTCCCACGTTTGTGAAAAACTGAGGCATGGTAAAATGTAATTACCGATGTTGGGACTGCTGTGGAAAGCAAACAGATTATTACTCAGCATATGATGGTTTTTAAGTCAGTTACAGAGCAGCTGTCCGCCGGGTATCAATATTAACCATCGCTTTGAAAAGTGACTCACTTTTGTCAGGTAGGACTCGACATTAACTCTCAGCACAATGCAGTCTCAAGTATAAAGAGGAAAACAGATAAACTCAGAGAGATGTATTCACCGCTCCTGATAGAGAAAGCCAAGGAGGCGGCACAATACTCCTCAGAGCCGCTGGGTTATGGGAGAGATGCGGCTGCACACACAGAAAAAGTGTTTTCAGAGTGTGTCAGGTGTGTGTTCCCGACGCTTAATGTGTGTGAGGGAGAAGGAGAGGCTCGGAGGGAGCGGAGGAGCGATAGTGTGTTGGTCCAGGCTATCTGTCCACGCCTCAGTGCTTTTATAGGCTGATCAAAGAGACAAGCTAAGATAGCTGCTACAGACAAATGCACACACACGCACACACACACACACACACACACACACACACACACACGCTTCTTTTGTGATTGCAGGGGGGAGCTTGGGAACGTGAAGTGTCTGGATGAAACGGTAACATCAGCCATTAAGATATGAATTATTTGTTGGATGTGAGCATGTGTGTGCCTGCGTGTGCCAGTGTATTTGGGAGTACGTCCACAGTGTGGATGTGAACACACACAGATACAGACAGACACCCACGAGCATACGCAGTGATTTCCAGGTGACAGAGGACTGTCGCTGCTCCTCTTTAACGCTGAAGGTTGCCGTAGATACAAAGCGACACAGCGTCGGGGGTTTGATGGATCAGCGTCCGGCCGACCTGGAATGCTTTTCAGAATACTGATCGGCCCCGAATACTGATGGGAGGAGTGTGTGTGTGTGTGTGTGTGTGTGCATGAGTGTGTGTGAGAGAGAGAGAGAGAGAGAGAGAGAGAGAGGGGCGCTGTGGGAGGGAGACACGTGTGTGTGGCAAAGTGTGTCACAAAGAACGCAACAGAGAGGGAAGAGAGAGCAGCAAGGGTATGCATGTCAGAGTCATATTTTGTGTGCACAACTGTCGATGCGTTTGTGCATCTACCTCCGCCTCCTTATCTCGTGCTCACTCTTAGCGAGCCAGCGGTGCGCCATCTAGCCTCGCCTCTGTATCAATCGAGTGGATGTTAGGGCAACAATGTGGAACCCCTGTCAAAGCTGAGCACTCAAGCGGGAGCAACAGAAACACGAGAAAATGTTTGCTCACTCCTCCTCGCCGATGACTCGCGATGTCGAGAACCCCTTAAAACCTTCCTCTTAGATGCATGAATGGAGCGCTTGAAGCGCCGCTCTTAGAAATGTGTAAAAATTAAATTCGACAGCGTCACACCGGAAACATCTATTCGCATTTGGGATAGAGAGGAGAGTATTTCCCCATGGCACGCTACAGCAGTCGAAGAAGAGGAGGAAACGTGCAGGATTATTCTAAGATGAAAAGGGTTTTGGATTGACGTGCGGTGAACGCAGACGAATCTCACCTGAGTAAATAAGTTGCTACGAACCGTTTCCCCCACTTCTCCCTTTTTTTTGTGTGTGTGTTGTTTTTGCTCTTTTCTTGAAAGCAGGCAAGGTGATCAAAAAGTGATTTATGTTCCCTTCAAACCCCTCAATATGCTATGATGTCTGACTCAGGCTGTGAGGGGACACAGTGTACTGTGTGTGTGTGTGCAGGGTGAGGGAGGCAGTGTGTGTGTGTGTGTATGTGTGTGTGTGTGTGTGTGTGTGTGTGTGTGTGTGTGTGTGTGTGTGTGTGTGTGTGTGTGTGTTTGTGTGTGTGTGGGGGGGATCCGAGTGTTATTGAACATGGAAACATTCATTATAGAGTTTAAGCGCTGGCTGCCAAATTAAACAAAGGAGGGGAGAGAAGATGATTTGTGTTTGTAATTGGGGAACTGCGGACAAAAGAGAAGGGGAAAAAAAGTACAGAGGAGACAGAGAGAGTAACCTTGGCAGGTGAGTGTGAATTAAAAAAAACAAAAAAAGCTACTTGAGAGAGAGTTAATCTCCCGACACAGTGCAACCTTTTTTCGGTGGCTAAGAATTCAATTAACTGAACCATATAAACCTTTTTTCTCTCTGCATCCAGTGCCACGTCTCATTTCCTGAATATTGGATTGCTTTGAGTCCCATATGTGCCTTTAATAAAGAATACTGCGCTAATAATTTAACATCAGAATTGGCGTCAAATCGTACTTGGATCCCCGGCTGGGAGTGGAGTGTAAAAAATGAGAGAAATAAACCCCCGACCTCGCAGCCTCCCTCTTTTAATCTCTGTCCCTTGTCTTTTTCTTCTCAATGCTCCTATGCAGCTTCATTTCCTCCCTCTTCTCCTCTCACCCTTTTAATGTCTCACTCTCTCGCTCTGTCGTCGGCTCCAAAAAGTCACTTCTTTATGTTGCCTCCCCCCAACACTTCTCTCTCCGATCTCACGCTGACCTAGATGCTCTGATGAAGCATGTCAGTCCAACATGGAGCGATGTTCTTTAAAATCCATGCACACATGAACACACACAGGCGCACAAACACTCACAAATGCCATGTCTTGGAGGATTATGGGAACCAGCGGGCGTGTACTTGAGTTTGTGACATTTTCCAATCCCCCCCTAACATGATTGACATTTTTGAAGCAATTACTTGTTCGACTAGCCTTTGGTTGAGGATAGATTTTTCTATCTATCTATCTATCTATCTATCTATCTATCTATCTATCTATCTATCTATCTATCTATCTATCTATCTATCTATCTATCTATCCATCCATCCATCCATCCATCCATCCATCCATCCGGCAAAAATATCAAACATTTGCTGGTTCCAATTACTTAGACTGGCAATGGACAACGTTTTTGCTTTTACTTACCATTCTGAGGTAATTACCAATTGAATTGTGTAATGGCTGTGACAAAATGACATCATCTGCATATAGATTGGTTCCCTCTAAACCTTGCTTTCTATCTGCTATTCCGTCTGCCACCGGATTTTACCCGCAAAAAAGCGGAGGACAAATTACAGCACAAGGGCAGCAAGTGTGCGAAGCAAGTTCAAATTTTAATATATTTTTTTTCTTTCAAAAGTGGCCGGGTTGTTAGTGGTAGCTATGTTGCTAACCCTGTTTTTTAAAACAGCTGCGCCAACCTTAATGACGCGGGGAGACACTGGGCGGGTATCTGAAAAGTTGTCTGTTTCCACTTTAAAGGCGCAAGTTATGATGTCTATGCGTTATGTTGTAGGCATAGCAAGCTAACCATTTAGCTCCTGTGCTAACACCCTGGGTGCTCTGAGCTCACAGTTTCTGACCACTAGATGAATGGCTAACCAAGCTAACTAGCTACAGTTCACAGTTACCCATGTGATGTTCCGTATGTCGAAAAAAATCTTCGCCGTAATTTACAGTCATCAACATCCCAGTGAAGTGTATTGTTTTGGTGCACTGATGTCATTTTAGACAAAAATATGTATTTTTTTTCTTTAAACTATAAAATATTCTGCTTCCATTACATACGTATCTTTGTCACAAGTGTTCCACATTTAGAGGAAGATTCCAAAAACATGTGTGTTAATGTACATATCGAATCCATCCATCCATCCCTTCTTTGTCCCTCTCTGCTGCCTTCTCTCTCCTTCAGTGTTTAGCTGGAGCAGCCTGTTTCCCATTACAGACCACTTAGTTCCACATACATTTCTCCCTGATTGAACTGTTATTGCTACTAAAAAGAAGCCCCCCTCCCCAACAGTTTCATTCTCTCACTCTCTCTCCCCTTCACCATCATCATCCTCTCTCCCCTTCTTGCTCTTCCTCTCTTTTTCCTACCCTCTCGTCGCATCCATCTCGCTGTCTCTGTCTCATCAGTGGATAATTGAAAGCTGAACGTCAATACGGCAAATGATTTCGATTCAATTTATTCTGCCTGCTCCAGTCAACATCTTCTTTCCATTCTGCCATCTTTCACTGCTTTGCTCTCACTTTGTAATTTCTCCTCCTGTTTGGTTTGAAGCTTATTGTGTGTGCGTGTGTGTGTGTGTGAGACAGAGAGAGTGTGTGTGTGTGTGTGTGTGTCTGAAAGCCTGTATGTGTTGATGAGCTGCCAAAGCCTTCAGTAGCAATCAGCAGGACCCCCGAGAAAGGGAAGGAAGGGAGTGGAAATGAGGCAAAAAAGAAGTGTTGAAAGATTCACACATGTGAGCAAAGTTAACATGAACAGGTTGAAAATTAGGGAAAAAAAGGAAGAAGGAGAGAGGGCCACCAGAGCCTTTGACGGGGAGAGGAAAGGTGAGGGCTGGGAGGGTGAGTAAAACAGCGGGTTGGGAGGGAGGCAGATTGTGCTGATATTTGGTGTTTGGCTAATAAGCTTAGTGGCAGAGCTAAGCGCTAAATGTCAGGCGTGATATATGTCTACAGCTCTGCTTATGTCAGCGCGACACACATTTATGCAAACATACACGTGCACACATAACGCCGATCCTTGGATGCTGCCACCCAAACACATGCGCTTGGGAGTGTGTTTGGGGGTGTGTGCTTGTGTGTGCGCGCCTGTATGTGCATCGCTTCCTCCCAGTATGTGTCTGGATTCTCAAGTGACACAAGATGCCGTGACCTGAAAATTAAATCTCAATCTGTCTGCCACCTTCTCACCCCACTCTTCTCCTCCCTCTCTCCTTTCAACCCCCTCCTCCCCCACCCCCTTCCTTTCTCTCGCCATCTCCCCGGCCATTTATTGGGGAATGACTTCTGCCCTATTGGCTGTTTGCAGAGTGTAGGTCGTCCAATCGATTGCCGAGCTTATGCGAGACGGGGAAGCTCGATGATCGCTGATGCAGCCCGCAATGATACAAAGGTGTCCGAGCGCGCACACACATACGGCGGGCGCACATGCACACACACACGTCCAATATGCTGGGTGTTGTCAGCGCTGAACCACCACAGGCCAAATGTGATTTAAAGTCATTGAATGAGAAGTGACAATGTTACCAATGTGCAGATCATCAAACAATAGGAAACCCCCCTGCGGGACTAAAGCAGCGAGCTACAGAACACTATTGATTACAAAGTGCACACACACTAATAAAAGCTTTTCCGTCTGCGAATGGAAAACATAGCAGGGAGAAGTGAGAATGAAATCATCAGCCCAGTGTGTGTGTGTGAGCATGTGTGAGAGTGCACGTACGTCGCGGCAGATAAGTCTCATTTAGCGCTTAAAAACGCTTTTATGTTTAATGGGTCTCTTCATTAAGAGATACAACAAGAGGAGAGTTTCATCTCTTATTACACTGATGAAGAAAGAGAGGCAGCGAGAGAGAAGAAGGACAAAAGATTGCGGAAAAAATGTAATTAGCCTCTGCGTGTTTCTGGCTTTCAAGAAGAAATTCAAACCCTTATGAAATGTATATGTGTGTGTGTGTGTGTGTGTGCGCGCGAGTGTGTGTGTGTTTGTGTGCGTGTGTGAAAGAGATAGAGAGGGACAGGGAGTGTGCAGAGGCGTCCCTCTTGGTTTGTGAGCTCATGCTGAGATGACATCACTGGCGGTGAGAGCAAAAATGCTGTCAGGTCCTTTGCGCTTTGAGTAGCTATCAACACACGCAGTTACACAAAAGTTGCACACACACACACGCACACACACAAAAAAAATACATAGGTACAGATAATGCTATGGAAATGATTCTGGCACTTATCACCACCCAGGGAACACACAGCCAGTCAAAGCAGAAATGAGGGGTACATTATAACACAAACTTCATGGGATATTCTTCAGACTGCTCCTTCCGAAATCCAGCATACAGTTCCAAAACAGAGGCATTTTAATGATGGAAAGTGTTTTTTCTTTAATGTAATTTGTATCACCACAAGAGTTAAGCCTAGAGAAGACCATGCATTGTGTTGAGTGTGTGTGCGTGTATCTGTCCCGGCAAATCCCCTATACTACTAGACGTGTGAATATTTTCTATGCAAATGACTGTATGCTCAACAACCTTGTGGTTAAGTATGGTAAACCTGCTTTATTGACTGGTCTGCTTTACACTGGCTTCTGACTGCTTACTCCTCTCAACTGGCTGACAGTTACAAGTGACTGACGACTGCTTCCGTTTGAGTTGTTTCGGCTGGGGACGCTCAATACGTTTTAGGGTGCTGATAGGATTACTACCAAGAGCTTATTCGTGTTATTGATAAGATCCAAAGCAGGAAAAAAAGTCAAGGCTCGCACCCTAAAGAGGGCTGTTTGTGCCGCTGCGCATGGGTTTCGACTTAGTCGAAGAAAAAAAGACAAACCATTGCGCAGGGCAGGTTAGCATAAATAACAACGGTCTTATTTCAAAGTATCAAGATGAGTATTGATTAAGGGGAGTCTGACAATATGGAAGATGAGAGGCCTTTGAGTGTACTGTATAATACAAGCTTCAAAAGGTCCTTGAGAGCACCAGTCAATGAATGAGCTATGGTGGTGTACAAATGTACACACGCACACATGAATGGATACCAAAGAGCACCTTCATCCCATTTTGCTTGAATTTCCACGCACTCCAGACTTAAATATTGACACAACTACACATGAACCTGTCATAAAAGCTTAGATTTACAGCTTGTCAGCAGTATTCATAATACAATCAGTATTGCAAAGGCATTTCCGACAATCTGTTGGGCTATTAACAAGGCTTAGTGCAACTGTCGGACGCCATTTTTGGCCTCAAAAAGTGACAGATGACAAAAATGTGGTCTTATCTAATTATCAATTCCGTACCCGATATGTTAGGATAAACTAAAGTCAGGCAGGATATGAGATGATTAATACCCCGTTTTTCATTATCTTGATGTTAAGCCACTGAGTTCACTCTTTTATATTGATTATAAAAATGTATCGCAAAAAATATATATAAAAGCCATTTTTAGTATATTTCTTCTGTTTTGAAATTAAACAAATTTACTTTTATATTGTCTAACATATCATAGAAATGGGTTTACCTGCATTCAATTTCGGTTTTAACCGGAATTTGTGGCTCAGATAAGATAACTGGATTGAATGAAAAAAAAAACAAGATCTTTTTTTTTTCCCAATCCAGTTATCTTGTCTGGGCTACAAATTATATCTATAATTGTATCTATACAGTGTCACATCACTGTTATATAATACTTATTCACTATTACCCAACTACCATCGTTATGAGCAACAGCAAGCTTTGAATTACAAAGGCTGCAATAAAGGTGTTCAGCACATGCAGCCTTCGGGTAGCTCTATGCTGGATATTTTGACGCCTTGAGTTTACAGAGCAGGAGTGTTTACGCGGCTCAGTCCAGCCATCATGTAGAAAGCTCCTCTCAGGGTCCTTGCAGGTGACTTTAGGAGCCAGAAGGCACTTCGCCAACACCCCCTGATGATCAACGCAGGGGAAGGTTTAAAAGGGGAGGTGATTTACTATAATTTTATAAGAGCTGTGATTTAATTCCATTCAAACTGTCTGTTTTAGTCTTTTTTTACAGACTGCATGCTCCCATGCCTGTAAAGACTCTTTCATCTATTATTATACCTCCTTCTAAATCTCCAGTAAAAGAAAATATTCTCATGTTACAGAGCCCGATCGGAATTGAAAAACCCTGGCATTTCCTTTTTACAAGGCACTTGAGGAAATCTGTAGCTCTGTTATATTCAACCTTCTCCACGACACGTGTGTTTGCACATGCTTTGCTTTTGGTTTTGCTGAGGGCCGTAAAAAGTATTAAGCCCTTATCACGATTTATCCATTGAAGCATGTTAAAAATTGATGGGAGAAGGACTTTTATAGGCACAGGTGACCATTTGTCTGCTACGTTTTCCTCTTTTCATGCCTTACTGTAACAAAACATTACAGGCAATTCAGCTCCGCAAATCACTTCACCTCACTTGGAGAGAAAAAAGGTAAATTACACTCACTCCAGCACCTAGCCTATTATTAGAAAAAAACATTGTCACTGTTAGGGGAAATGTAAAACACTTAATGTGATGTGTAACAAAAGACGAAATGGCTACCTGAGATGTTAGGAGCAGCCAAAATGATGCAATTAAAAGAGTTCTTTTGAGCCGCATATAAACTGGCTTTGCTGTGTTAACTGTCATCTGAGAGTGGAAAAACAAGCTCTTACAACATTTCTATGCAACTGTCATGTGTTATTATCATTTAGAAACAGTGAAAACATTGTACTCAAAGGAAGAAACAGGGACGCACTGATGTGTGGAGACAAAGAAGACAGACAGGACAAAAGAACAAAACATCTAAATAAATAAAACAGTTAAGAGTGGAAGACAGCAGACACGAAGGAGCGAAGGGAGAAATGAAAGAAATGAAGAAATAAAGACAAACAAAAAGAACTGAATAAAAGAGGAATGGCAAAAAAAAGAGGCAGCGAGACAGGGACAAAGTGGTGCAGAGAGAGAAGAAAGGGCTAGATTGGTTTGTTGTGCAAAGCTGCACTTGACTCTATGATGTTCGCTGAGTTCTGACAGCTCCTCTAGTTCAGCACTCCCCTACCTGACACTTCAATACAGCCTACTGCTGGTCTACGAGCAGCGCCGTGCGCCTCGGAGCTTGTGCACGTGCGCCGTCGGATTCAGACAGAGATTGTTCGGGGATAATTCCTGGGAATTTCGACGCCCACCTTTCCGACTGTGTGTCTGCACGCACATGTGAGCACGTGCGCGTGGATGAGCATCTTAACTGCTGGCAGAACCTAATTCTGTTCCTTAATTCAAAGGAGAATCGAGTTGAGTTGACACACACAGCAGGGTGTGAGCGAGAGGGGGAGGACGGCGGTGTGTGCAATTGCGTGCGTGCACGCCCGCGTGTGTGTGTGTCTGTGTGTGTGTATGTGACAGCAACCCCCCTGTGGTGAGACCTAATTTAAAGTGGGGAGATGAACACAGCTCCACTGTGAGAAGCAGCCCCTGACAGGAAAAGAGACAGACGCGCACACAAGCACACACACGTACACACACGCACACGCGCACACACACACACACACACACACACACACACACACACACACACACTTGCACAAAGCAAAAAACGAAAAGGAATGAACCAGACGCAGAGGAAGTTACCTCTACAGAGAAAGCGGGAAACCCAGTTTGCACCTCTTAAAGGTGCAAAAATCAAAATAGAAAGTAACAGTCCTTTCTATCTCTCACTTTCTATATCTGTTTGTATGTGCAAGTGTGTGTTTGAGTGTGTGTGTGTGTTATTGTTTGTGCATGGTGTCTCTGACTCACTGGATTGAGTAGCACAGTGAGAAACAGCTCTCCCCCACGGATGCTTTTGTCCAGTTCTTTAGGTCCACCAGGGTACTCCTTATAGTAGATGGTGTGAGTAAACAAGCCACACGTCTGACGAGGCAGCACCTACAGGCAAGCACATATACACACACACACACACACACACACACACACACACACACACACACACACACACACACACACACACACACACACAAAAAAGAGGACTGGTTAATATCTTTTGTATCTTCAGCTCACACAGGAATAAACAAGTGGTTTAGGAGAGTCAATAAGCAAACTATGATCCGCAGGTATTAAGAAGATATTCTCAGACATTAAAGCGTTTAGCATAAAAATGATAATCTGTTGTTTTCAGTGACTTATTAAATACGCCTCTTCTGATTTAGCAACACACACCTGTAATACTGTCGCTCTCACGATGGATGGTTTAAACCACAAAGCATCAAATCTGATGCAGAATTATCTCCTCTTTAATTCGGTGCCCTCCTCTTCTTTATGAAAACCTACATTACACACAATGCAACTCAAATACCAATAGTTTCTTTGAAGATTTAGGCAGGTTATGCTAGTAACAGCCAATGTGAGCTCAAGCTGCTCAACTCAAGCAGTGAAGAGGAGTTCACTAAAGAAGCACGGTGAGCACACGTGTTTATAACTCCATACCTCCACTTTGTTTTTGTTCTCACACTTGCAGTTTCCAAGTGACATCACTTGAAGACTACCGTCACCAGACTTTGTGCATCTCCCTCTGGAGCCACAAAAGGCTTTACGAGACTTTGTCACACATGCAGTAGTACTCCCCAAGACCTGTAAACACACTTTGATGTGTAAAATCTTTGGAGTTCCCCTTTAGGCGGCATATGAACCCGCTGTGATACGACGCTTTGAGATTAAAACAGCCAGTTCTGTGCAAAGTCTTTCAAACTTGTGATTACTCACCTATTTCAAGGCCGACGTACAAACAAACCAGGTACAAATCATCCGACTAACGGCATAAAAGCTGACAGATGGGAGGATGAACTGTATGGCTATGGAGTCATGCTTGTCTACAGAGAAGCAGAGAGCCGAGTGGGTCAGGAATATTCCTCTGTTGTGTCATCCAGCATATGGTAATGCCACCTATCACAGGTGCCAATTCTACAGATGTTTCGAGTCACATCCTTGTAGAGGGTAACAAAGCTTTTTCACACCAGTTATTTGTACTATCATTATTATCATGAGATAAAAAGGTACAATACATACACAATGATCTGCTTATGTGGGTGCTCAAGCTCTAGGACACAGTATTCACAGTACTCTGCATGCTGGCTCATTTGCTCCCCTTACTGGGACACTCGGACCCGTCATTAAATGTCATCAACATGTCTGCTGTAAAAAGCTCTTCAAGAGTGGAATTATCGCTGTAAGAGGGCACACCGTCCAACCAAGATGTTTTTTTTAATGCAGATACATTGATTTTTTTTTTGATTTGCACAGGTGAAGTTGGACAGACAGTTATTTGACAGTTATTTTTCCTTTTTTCTTGTAGTGTAACAAATCCATCTAAATTGTTTTGGTGTGAGTTGCCGAGTTTTGGCCATGGAAGATGTCTGCCTTCTCCCAAATATGACGGAATTAGATTGGTGCTCAAAGCACCAAACACGCTAATGTCTCTGTCCAGAAATCACAACACAGTTACTCAAGATGCCCCCAAACTTTGTTGGGAGCAGTTTCATGTCGCAGAAGGAAGCATCTACTCGTGGACGAGAGGCTAGCTAACCGGGATCGCTACCGTGACATTACATCTCAGCCAAGGAGGCTACGCCAATTCCACGAATGCCTGGTTGTCCCTCTGCAGATGTTTTGGTGAAAGTAATGCAAAAGCAGTGTAACGCATTACTCTGCACAGATCGTAATATTGTTAAGAAACATACTACTTTCCAATCATATTAACGAGTAATGTGTAATATAGTGCACATTAGAAGTAACTTGCCCTGGTTTGACAGAAAAGTAAAAAGGTCCTACATGAAACTGCCCAACCAAAACAAGGTCTGTGGATTTATCTTGAGTAACCAGGTCATGATTTCTAGAAAGAGCCACTGCTGTTGAATTTTTCAAGCGTCTCTTATTTCGCTTGGAGCTGCACAAGCAGAGCACCTTCTAATTCCAGTATATTCAAGAGAAGGCAGAGATTTCTATGACTGATATGCAGCTCAACCCAAAATCAATCTAGATGGACACAAAGCACTGCATGCGAGAAGAAAAGTATGTATTTGTGATTTTGGGGGGAACTGTCCCTTTAAACATTTCTGTGTCACTGTTCCAATGTTTTTTTTGTTTTTTGTTTTTTTTCTTCCTCACCTACACCTGTTTAGTATTTTGGTGACTCACTGTTTACCAAGGCAGGAGGAGATGATAATGGATTACTTTTAATCCAGCCTCAAGCAGGTGCGCCACGCTCGCTTGGCCATGTTAATACCAAAAGCAACACCGCCACGCCCCGTGTGGGCTGCATGCTCTGTGCCCTGATTGATAAAAGCTGGGACGCCGATGTCAGTTCCTCAAATTCTCTCCACCACTGTGGAGAAATGTAACAATTTTATGGTTCGACAAGGTTTTAAAAAGTGAGAGCAACAACTGATTTAACGGCAGTGACATAATTTCTTCTTTTTTTTTTTTTAGGCTTTAACGTCTGAATGATCAGGGAGTCTTTACAGCTTGCCTCAACTGTAGAGCAAGTATTTGGCAAAAAGACAATTTTTTTTTTTAAAGCCGTAAAAAATGAAAAATAACGTTCACGAGAAGATATATACACAAGTAACAGACGGCCGGTTTCCAGCGTTAAACAGCTGATGAATTAATGGATTTTTTATGAGGTCATTAAATGAATTAAATGACGAGAAGAGAAGAAGAACGGCGGAGAGGAGAAGAAGAAGGTCTTTATTGTGAACTCCTTGCGGAGCACTTCTCCGTGTGAAATAGAGAGTTAAGGCTGGAAGCGCAGATATTGGTTTATCTATAAAACACTGCAGACTCGTTCACACTCTCACAGACACACACACACACACACACACACACACACACACACACACACACACACACACACACACACACACACACGAGAGAGAGAGAGGGGGGGGGAGAAGGCCACCAGAGCCACAGACACTCAGCACTATTTCACCAAACCAATTATCCACAGAGCTATAGCTCAAACTGATATAGTACATTTTAAAAAGAAATACACACACACACACACACACACGCGCACATGCCACACGCACACAACCCCCCCCACACCCAAACACCCACACAAGTATGCATGTTTGCGCGTACACAGACGGACACACACACACACGGGCACAATCCCATATCTCAGTCTGATTTGTTCTGATACTGTGGGTCCAGTGGGTGGCTCTCAATCTGCTGACAGAGACACCCAAACACCAATTTTACAGCCTTAAGACAACTTCCTGTCCTCCTCGGAGCAAACAAAGATGGAGCGAGAGGCAGGGGGGAAGGAGATTAATAGACAGAAATTGCGAGAAAAATTGGAAGCGAAAAAAATGTGAGAGGTAAAGAAAACGGGGGAGGCTGTGAGCGATGTCCCCGAGTAACTTTACGAGAGGTCAGGAGGCGAGATGAATTATCGGAATCTAAAAGCTCACCGGCTGGTTCATAGTGAAATGATTTAAAGTTGCACATGCAGGAGACACGCACGCACGCACAGAATCCGCCTCTCACAAACATGTTCCGTCTGCATGAGCTAAGTTTTGCCTCTGTGCTCCCCTGTCTTAATATATTGAATGGTGATTGCTAATACATATCAGAATCACCTGGAGGTTCACCAAATCACTTGTGGCGTAACTTCCACATGATGTTTGTCAGCAGGTGTCGTGCTTTTTTTTTTAAATTTCGATGCTCAAATTCCTTTTTTTCCCTCTTTCTGTCTTCAAACAATCTCATCTTAAGGTACATTTAGAAGCTGTTTTTTGGAGCTGTTGATCATTAGAGGGTACCAGCAAACATTAAGGTTTCAAAATACAAGAGTTTTGTTTGTTTTTTGCTGCCGGGGCTGGGATGGTGCATTACCGTAAATTACCAAATAAAAGCCAGGTTTCAATTAACCGCAGGGTCCCCTTTAAACGCCGGTGCAGGTGTATATTTTGATAAATAACCGCCGATTCCAAATAAATGCCCAGTCTAATTTATTTCTTTAAAAAATCAAGGAAGAAGACGTGACCACTGACACTGCATGGTTTTCTTCTTCACCTTTTTGACGTGTTGAGCTTGCTTTCTGTCAGTAAATATCACATTTATGATCGCCATGGCTCCAGTGCAGCAAAAAAAAATGAATAGTACGACTTGAAATTCAAACTTTCTGTCGTATATATGCAGAGGAAAACTCAGGATCAGCAAACGGGTACACCACGAGAGTGTGTCCCGCAAAATGATCAGGGCGATGGCGAAACAAATGTACGCCACCGTGAGTGACAGCAGAGATGAGGAGTTTGCCGCGAGTGCTGCTGAGCAAGATTTTTGTGAGGAACGTTTTAAGGTATGACATTCAATAGAAAGGCATAATATAAATTCATCAGGGGGAGATGGCAGTGGGTGTCCCGGGGGTCACTGTTGGGTGCGGGACTAAGTGCCATATCATTTCAATTCACAGAGCTGTCCCTCCCAGATATGTTCATAATAACATTTTCCTCAGATAGTTAAATACAGCTCAAGTGTACTAAATATTGTTACTGTCTTTTCTAAGTGAGCATGTAAACTAGCTGGCATCAGAGCAGGGCAGCCTCCCCGGAGAGTCTCTACAAGAGCGATGGGATGTTTCCCTCTGGGCATCTTCACTCTCTTCACATCCCGACAAAGCCGAGCGACCAGGAGACTCCC
This sequence comes from Acanthopagrus latus, assembly GCF_904848185.1. Taxonomy (NCBI): domain Eukaryota; kingdom Metazoa; phylum Chordata; class Actinopteri; order Spariformes; family Sparidae; genus Acanthopagrus; species Acanthopagrus latus. The sequence goes on from NC_051039.1 coordinate 14,084,027, forward strand.
CACGTGACCAGCACTGAATCTGATTTGCATGTGTCCTTGCTCCCCTTCCACCGTGTTTATTCCAGCCAATAAAAAAAAACAACTACAGACTTGATTATTATTTGAAAGACCGTCAGAGTGAAAACAAAAACAATATTTGGAGAGCAGCTGCATCCATCACTGGGGTCGTTGGTGAAGGGTTTAATTTCATCTCAGCCTGTACTTTTTCTTTTTCGGCTCTCTCTTCAGAAACAAACTTTTCGTCTTCTGTAAAACAAAAATTAGTTGTTTTTTTTATTTCTGCCACTCTGTTCTTTGTCATTTCACCTCCTGTCTTTCCTTCTCTCTGTCTTTGTGATGCATTGCGTGGTGAAGTGTTGAATGTGCTCTTTTGTTGCTCGCTTGTTATTTAATTTAGCGATTCGACGGCGCTTCTCAATACCTCCCTATTGATAATGTATAATAACACATTATAGCCTGTCAAACTGTCGCCACGTCATTGTACTGAAAGAAAGTAGGATTAAGTGGCTGTCTTTTATGACGCCGTGACGAGGCGTCAAGAAATGAAAGCGGACTTTTCCAGGACTGATTAGGAAATTGACATAGCTGTCTGTTCAAATGGTTTGCTCAACACCCAAATGCAGCGGAACAACATGGACTGGTAATTTTGGTGTCAGATTTGATTGGTTCTTTTGTCAATAAGGGAGCAGTTGTGCACACTGACAGAGAGCCTGACTGACAGGTGAATGGGGAGGACGAGGAGGAGAAGGAGGAGGAGGAGGAGGAGGAGGAGGAGAGACAGAGGGAGGGATGAAGACAACTTGCTTAGGTGGGAATGAGTGACGAGAGTTTTATTCTGTTGCTGTCTCAAACAGTGACTGATGAATTATTTATTGGAGCATGAAAGTGTAAAAGTGCCCTCATTACTCGATCTTTATTCCGCAATGCACATCCTGCACATATACAAATACACAAATGCACACACACAGAAACTCTCACCCCCTCCCAGCCGCATTGGGAAGCCATTAAATATTGAATCAACATGGAGCTGAGCGTTCTGTGGTGAGACGAGGTCAAAGAATTCATATCACACACACACACACACACACACAGACACACACACACACACACACACGCGTGCACACACAGAGGTTGCGCACCGAGCACAGCATTATTGATTTTCTGTTTAAGACCGCAAGAAACAATCAGCACACAATTTACTATTCAGCAAACACTTATTTGCACAAAGAGACAGTAGATAAAAAGTCTTTCTCAAAGTGAGATAAAGGAAGAAAAGCGGCCAGACAGCAGATCCAAACAGATTTCGTGTCTGAGCCCTTCTGCATTCAGGAGTCGCAGCGAAGAATTTACAATTCATGGTTTTAATTTCAGTCAGATTAATTAAGCAAATCGTTTTCCCCTACTGGCGGGCGGCAAGGACGCTGCGCAACTTTGAGCGTTCGGTGTGATTCATGATTTCCGCATGCTTTGCAGGGGCCGTGTTCAGAAAAGAACCTGATAGAAAAACTAGATGCACTCTGTTGTGATATTTATCATGCTTATCTGACGCACCTCGCAGACAACAAACACATGTCTCTCCAGTGTCGGCCTGGCAAACATATTTTATGAAACGTGTCTACGAACAGCACACTGAGTTGGCTCTAGGGATGCCCACAACCATCATCTGTGGAAAGAACAGCCAGATCATTACTAACTCTACATCTAGAAGATAAAACAAAGGTACATAAATATATGAGGTAATCATAGAGATGTTTGCCTGAAAAATACAGTTTGAATTGAGAAACGTGACGGCCGTTTTTATTTTTCAGCGAACGAAAAAATAAGATACTCAATGGTGAACATCCAGCAGTTAGCTGTGACTGGAGTAATCAATTATCGTCTATGTGCAGAAACATGTTAGCTGATCAAAGTGCATTCATGGATGTGGATGAGCACACTTTAGCGTGTATGAGCCTGCAGCAGTTAGAGCCGCAACGGTGCATATATTAGTCCATGAAAAGGAGACCGATCGGCAACTAATTTGATGATCGATGTATTTTAATTAAATTGTTTCTGTCATTCTTTTCAACAAAAAAGGGCAAACCTTTGCTCATTCCAGGTTCTCAAATGTGGGAATTCACCATTTATGATAGTGGAAGAAGAGTCTTTGTGTTTTGGGCTGTTTGGTGAAAACAAAATAGATGCAATAGGAAGGGCTCCGCAAAATGTGTCCATGCGTTTTTGATATTGTATTGTATTCACTGCATTGTACTCATTTGTAGCAAATGTGTCACATCAGTTGTGGTGATATTATAGCCAACAAGGCTGCCAAACGGCCGACCACCATTCAAGTTACACCAGTGGATATTTTTGAGGACACCTGGGGATATTTCTAGCCACTTTTTGAATAACATAACAGGGTGTGTGTTAAGGAGACGTTTTTTTGGGGCGACCTAAACAGCTACTTTTCACAGGAAAGACAGACCAACTCCAGCCGAGATCATCGTGACCAAAACAGGTATTTGAAACCAAACCGTGATGTTTTCCTAACCCTGATGTTTGCGCCTAAACCTAACCAGGGCTTAAGTGCAGCACTGTGATGAAAGAGAAATAGAAAATTAAACCTAAACAAACTTCGGCTGCACAATGAAGAAAGGTTAAGCTCGAACTTATCTGTGCTTTTGTGAAACTTACTTAGCTGACATTTATTCTAGGTTTACTCTAGGTTGATCGATAATGAAAACACTTGTTAGCTGCAACTCCAGCAGCAAAGCTCATGCAGCCCCGAGGCTTTTTTCTCTTTGTTGTCTCCTCACCATGATGTTATTGTGGATGAAGCCCTTGCGGTAGCGGGCAGGTTTGAGGTGCGGGTACTCTTCCGTGCTGGTGACCTGGATGTTCCACACACGCCTCCAGGCCTTGTACAGCTGCAGGTGAACCGGGTAGACACCTGAGTGGTGAGGAGCCACGGCGTAGCCCATGTCCACCGGGATGTTGTGCTCCTGTGGGTGGAGGACATACATACACATACACGGAGATGTGAGGGTTGTACACATAAACACTTGCACATTTACAACTCTGACAAAGGACATGGCAGCACATAAACACAAAGTCCGACCTTGCAGGAGAAGGTTTGTGTTTGTTACGATACTGGCCTTCGGGTTGGAAATTAAAAAATATATATATTTTGTGCGAGCATGTGTGTGTGTGTGTGTGTGTGTGTGTGTGTGTGTGTGGTGAGGGTGAATGGATGTTGGGCGCATCTCTGCAGACTGATGGTGTTGTCCTTCGCGCTGACATACACCTACACACACTGTCAAAGCTAAGCATCAGCAGTCAGGGGATGAGGGAGTGGAGTATGTATGTGTGTGTGTACAATAGAGGTTAGGGATCAGACTTTATGATCACGTTCACCTTCAACAACATGAACCAACTCGCACGCTGGCGCCACCCCTTCACTGTGTTGTATGTGCCGACACACGACTCTCCGGTGCGGTCATACAAATCATCTCCGCTTGTACACACACACACACACACACACACACACACACACACACACACACACACACGCACGCACGCACACACCCCCAAACACACACACTAACAAAGCAGAGGAAAAAACAAGGCAGAGCAGAGCAACAAAAGTACCTTGTGGACTTCAGATTATACAGGAGACATTAAACAGGGCTCAGGTGCGCCCATCAAAAGTGCACCAGTCCCTAACTGCGATATTAACGGTTTGTTTGTTTTGATTCAGATAATTAGCACTTGACAGTAAACTCCCTCCAAAAGCGCTCTTATTGCTGAAGACGGAAGAACGGCTCTTCGGCTTAAAAATGTGTTCACATGCGACTCATTTGCATCAACAAACATGTTCAGCGGGAAGAGTAATTCTATCCTGATTGTGCATTTATCAACAAAACAAAGGCATATTTATTTTTGCACGCATCTGCAGAACATCCACCGTCAATATCTTTCATGTTCTTCTCCCTGCAGGGCTTGTGGGGAGGATAAGATCCCTTTAAAACTGGACAAAAAACCCCCAAAAAACCCACTAGCATCTGTCTTTTGTCGTCATTGTGAGAGGGTCTAATCTGCAGTCGGTCCAGGGTCAAATGACGCAGTATATCAATGGGTGTTTATCTGCTCCAGCTCCGATCGGAACTAAAACATCCAGTAGGACAGGATCACAACAGACCGATAACTGATAGTAACCTGCTTCTCATGGGCGACAGATAAGTTAACTTATAATTTTCAAATTTTTTCATTCAAAAACAAGATCCCTTTCTGGACTGCACATCCCTAATAGGATGTTTGTGTGTATGCGAGTGTGTTGTATTCCTCTGAAATTGTAAAAAGCATTCACACACTTGGCTCTGCAACCTACTGTATCGTAGTGTGTAGATGCTCTGCTTGTAAAGACGAGCCAATCGAAGAAGCAGTTTGGCTTCAGATTTTCGTCTCTATTTAATTTCAACATATATCATATATTATTTATAAATGTACCAATATTGGACCAATAATCTTTAGATCAATTTATTTTATTTACACTAAAGCAGTGCTTGAACATCATTCGTCTGGCACTGAGTCTGAACGAGAGGCTGAAGTTAAAACCATCGTATCACTGGCACTGGCCTCCATCCTGTTTTCGAACATTACCTGTTTTCTGGTCCGTTCGTGACACTGAATGTGACACACCAGGAAAACAAAAACAAAATCAAATTAAAAAACACAGAGAGGCAAACTCGTCGACTGGCAATGCAAGGAGGAAGTGAGTCACCGCCTATTTTTAGCAGGCTTACCCGAATTGAGAAAAAAAAACAACCTTAATGTAAGCGTTAATTTTGGTGTAAAAATGGGATGAGACATTTTAAACCGAACAACACGTAAGACGGGATGTGAAACCCAGATTCTCGTCCTTTGGTGTAGGAATGTCATAATCCAAGCTGCTGTCCTAGTACACATACAATGTATCTCATTTTTTTTCTCTAAAACAGTTCCAGCAAATTTACCTGTGAACATCACGTCTTTAATCTGCTGTGGAGGGGAAATAACAATTACTAACAGCAGCAGACGTCCTTGAAGAAAACACAATCATGGGAAGCGAGCGTGATTAAAAGGACGCGCGAAAGACGAAGGCAACAACGGAATAGACAGCTGCAGGAAATGTGTGCGAGTGCATGCGTTGTGCGTGTGTGTGTGTGCGTGCGTGCACATGTGCTTCTCACCAGTGCAAACTCCTTGTTGAGGACCATCTGCTCCAGCAGTGAGGACTCGTTGTGGAAGAGGTGAGGCTGCATGTGGCTCCACATGTGGGGGAACCACCAGAACTCATCCACATACTTCAGCAGCAAATCGTCTCCTTCATCCTCCTCAACAGTGCCTGCAAGCGCGCACACACACACACACACACACACACACACACACACACACACACACACACACACACACACGCACGCACACATATGCAAGGGCAAAAGGACGAGAAACAAGATGTATAAATGCACGCCGCATGAAGATTGAGAGCAGATGAAAAAAGTGTCGGCATACACAACTTCTCTCCGGTGTAAGGTGAGCGTATTTCACCAAGCAACTGGCTTGTTTTTAAGTTGCGCTGCTAAATAAGGTGGCAGCCAGATACCATGGTGATGAAAAGAGAAACCATAGAAATAACAGATGCTATGGTAATATGTTCTGTTCTGTGTCAGAGTCCTCCTAATTATAATTAGGTGTTCAGTCTCACCTCAGTTTTTTTCTTCTCTAGACTATCCTCCTCCTTTGTTCTCTCGCTGCAGATTTAGACACTTTAACTAGAGAATCAATAAAATCTGTCCTTGCAGCCGCAACGGTGCTCTGGACGTGCAGCACTATGTCAGAGCCTCGCAAATATGCTTTTATCAATACTACTGCATAACTCTAAATCTGGAGATCATATGAGATAACAGAAAAAAAGATTGTTTTATGATGAATTATCACATAAACTCAGCACAAGCTATAGCAACTGTGTGGATTTGATTGGTCCCTCTGAGACCACCCCTTTGTTACACGTTTTGTTTTTCAGGGTTGACCTTAAGACGTCTTGACGCAGTTTATTCACATATATGCTTATCACGGTAAATAAAGACACATCGAGTTGATTGTAATGAACAAATCTAAATTAAATCATTTCCTGCCTTTTGTCATCTTAACATAACCTTTATTTAACAAAAATACATGACCTCGCTGATCAAGGTAATTATCTGCTATCAAGCTGTAAAGAGTTATCATGTATTTTATGTTCAGTCAATTTATTCTTAGTGAACTGTGAAACATTCTGTTCTGGTGCTGTGTCAGTGCCTTGTTTCAAATCTATATCTATACATCTATATATATATATATATATAAAAAAATTTCTTATTTAATTTCTTATTTAGTATTTTTTTTGCAGTGATCCCTAATTCAATAATTAAAACTACTCCCAATAAAGTTTTGCGTATGTCGGGTCACATATAGGCCAATACAGATATATCTATGATAGGCCACCAACATCCACCAAAAATATCAGCAGCCGACATATTGTCAGACTTAGTATTAGAGAAAGAAATTTCAACTTCCACATAATACTATTAATAAGCTTTTTTTTTTACTCAAACTAACACTGGGTAGCCTCCAAATACATTTTTCAATTGATGGATTGCGCCATCAAATGTTCATGTGAAAATCTCTATTTAAAAAAACAGATTCATCCTCCATCCTTCATCATGAGACCAACTGATATATGAGGATGTTGTAGCGCCACAAGGGCTGAGCATAATGTTTGAGGAAAAAAAGATGTTTCGGTATTAAAAGTGGAAATGAAAGATAAAATGAAAACAAATCATACACAATAAACTTGAATGGAAACCAAAGGGTAGCTCTTATTTATCGAAAGACCTTAACCTGCTGGCATTTTGAGTCAAACCCACTGAAATGAATACAAGTATATAATGCATGAATCAATCCATACAGAACACCTTTTTGCACAGTATATTTTTATACATATGATATGTCTTATGCCTACTGAACCCACCTGTGTGGTAGAACTTTCCAGAGAAGCCCAGGTTGAAGGTGAAGTTGGAGATTTGAGAACGCAGCTGCCTCTGAGTATCGAGGAGAGCCTGGAGATCGAAAAGAAATGGAGCCATTAATAAATGTATAAAATGTGACATATAGAGATGTCAATATTTGAATTTGCCTCTATTAACTATTTATTTACTTTCATGTTTTATATATTAGTTCATTCATTTTTGATTTTTTTTAAAATATGACTGATATATCTAATTTTGAACATGAACAATAAAAAGAAAAACAACCGTGAAAGGCTTGTTTTATTGATGTATTTAATTGATTGTTTTATTTTGATTTTGGCGCCATCAATCCTCCATACACGCGCTCCAGTCACTGTTCCTGTCCTTAAAGTTACCTCAGCCTCTGGTTTCAATACTTGAATCGGGATTTTCTCCACTTATTTAATGACTTCATTAGTTTACTGGCCTTTAAACAAAGACTCTGTAATGAGTGTTAACTAAAGAGAGTTGCACTCTCGCGCACACAGTCACACACACCGACAGTAATGCGAGTTAATGAAGGTCAGTGCATTAGTAGCCTCTGGAGGGTGGACTAATAACCCCCGCACACACTCCTCCCTACTCATCATTCTCTCCATCCATCCCTAACATTACCAAGTGAAACCCTGCATCCTCCCTTCCTCTCTCCCCCCCTCCCTCCCTCCTTCGCCCCTTTCTTCCTGACTCTCCCTTCTATTCTTCCATCTTCCTGCTTCTGAGAACCTGCAGTCGCCCCCTCTGCTCCCCCCTTCCCCATTTGTCTTCCACCACCTCCACCCCACCCTTCTCTGAACCTCCATCTCTCCCCTCGCCTGCGCCGTGAAAATGTCACATTCTCAGGAGACGGGGCTGCTCTAATTTGAAAGGAAGGCTGAAGCAGCACGGAGGAAAGATCGCTCTCTCCCCCTCTTGCTCTTCCTCTCGCACTCTCCCATCCTATCTTCTTGCCACCGCTGCACTTCTCGCCTACAAAAAATATTTTGTTTGTGTATGAAAGTCTTATAATTCTCTGTATATTTCAGTCGGTCTGGGTGTTTGTGCTGGGCTACGAGCCACATCTCTATTACCAATCTTTGTCATGCTGCTTTTAATCGATCCCCAGGAACCCCGCCTGATTTACGAGACCTGAGCAGCTGATGTCAGAGCAAGGAATCAGCTCCAGGCAGTTTCTCTTCACCCTCTCTATTCCTCTGTGTATGAGTGTGTGTGAGTGTGTGTGGGTGTGTGTGTGTGTGTGTGTGTGTGTGTCCCAAGTTAACAAATATACAGACACATGCACAGAGTGTCTTCATTAGCTCTAATCTAATGCTGTTGAAGATGGCTGCATGCTGACAGATGTGCACAGCTCCCTAATCTGATCCCCTGTCTCCTCTGTTATGACATCCTCTACATCTCCTCTACACACACACACACAAGCGTCCACGCACACGCAGGCAGGCGTGTGTGGATGCAAAGATTTAAGAATTAAATTAAGTTTGCAGCTGAGCTCTTTGCATTGTAACTCAATATAAACTCCCCGATGCACTTGGTCAAAATGCATTATTAACGTGTGTGTTGCTATCTGTGAGGGTCGGCGTAGGTGTGTGTCCAAGCGTGCAGTAAATTAGTTTAAACATCTCATCTGTATTCTAGCTAACATCCGTAGCGGAAAAACAGAGGAGCCGCGCAGGACACTTTTCTGATGTGTCAGAGTCACTAATGACCGTACAGGTGCTCCTGCATGTTCTGCTATCACAGCAGACATTTTGTCGCCTGGACAGCAATGCTACGGTGCTGCATTCAGGGCTGCTCCGTCATCCCAGGACCGCTAATTGACTCTGGCGCTGACAAATCCAGGACATCAAAAAAAGGCAAACATTAATGTTGATCTTGGCCATTTCTGACATTTAAGTTTTTGTGTGTGTGTGTGTGTGTGTGTGTGCGTGTTCAGCAGCCAAAATCTCACACTAACAAGGAGTCTCAAAACACTCCCTGTTTGCAACCGCAGCGCTAATTATGAAACTTTCACAGGCTACAAATTGCTCACTGTGATAGATCTGCTTTCTCAGGTAAGTTTCACAATGCAGCAGAGTGGTTCACACACCACTGAAAAGACGTTTTATGTAATGTAAGCTGCCTGTAATAAATACACTTGTCAGTTCACTGTCTACAGATTACTGGTTGTATTTCAGTTTTGAAGGCCAACTATCATCCTGGGGGAAACAATGAAGAGGACATTTCTAGCAAGTTAACCATTGTAAAAATAATAATAATAATAATAATAATAATAATAATAATAATAATAATAATAATAATAATAATAGTAATAAACTGGATTTAACATTTGTATTAACATTTTATTCATTTTTTTTTACCTGTATTTTCATATGAAGTTCTCTGGGTATTTGGGAGTAAATAACAGCTTTATTCCAAATATTAAGCTTCAAAATATTCTAAACTTTGCCTGTTGTAACTCAGCTCAGAGTTTTGGGTGACTTTATCAAACTTTATCCATTGTCTCTTCAACAACACTGTATCTCCACTCTTACAGGTTTTCGTAGTCTACATTCTGCATCATTAAGTTTAGGAGTTTATTTTTTTTTTTGTATCCTCGTTTGCATCCTTTCCATAAGGATTGTACTTGGGAAAAAGACTCCCGCACACTGTCCACTTCACTTGCAATCAAGTTTAACGATGTCATTAAACTTAATTGCAAGTGAAGCTGACGGCGTGCCCGAGTCTTTTTCCTGATTTCGTCGGCCTTCGGTCTTGCAAAAGCTGTACTCTGTCATACTTACTGTACTACCATAATGGTGGGTGTTCTGCTTTTTTTTCTGGACAGGGTCAGACAACATGTCAGAAATCAGCATTTCATACATGGTAGGAAAAGCTGGCTGTCAGAGAGATGAATGATATTGTCACTAGTTGGGACGGCGTCGGTTGCTGATTTTCACCTCGAGTGACTCTGTGTGTACAGTTGTGATCAAGGTAAACTTTGGTCCTGGAAACACGTTCCAATTTACCACAGAAGAATCTTTAAGTTCTTTGCCAGGTGTTTATATGGGGCCGAGGACTGAGAGCTAATGTAACAACGAAGTGATGACTACTGAGCTCTCACGGGTCGTACCGTGGTGTTAGAGGGAATCGCAAGACATTCTCTATATATCTATTTGGGGATAACAGCACACATGTATGGACATTTCTCTTTTAAGGCATTCATAGTGCTGCACTTGGCTGCTGCAGCAGCGGCATTAGAACCGTGTAGGGCGGCGAAAAAAAATTGAGCTAGTCAACAATCATTTCTGAGGAAGTGTGCCTGCAGTTTGAGGGCATTTCTTATTTACATGAGAGCCTAATCTTCCCGCTTGTCCTATCCAGACGTTCACCAGGCAGCAGAGATAAGGTCATTCTGCCAGACTTGCGCCGCAGGCAGTAAAAGTCTGTGTATTATTGGTGAAATATTCCAAACAACCACATCAGGATACCACAGCAATGGTAAGAGGATGTTTTTTTCACACCTAAGAGAAAGCAAAGTGCTAAGTGAATTGGGACCTAAGGACTACTGCATATCATCACAAGAAGGCATAACTGTGGGTACAAACTATGTCCAGCTATAAAGTAAAAGGAGCACACTTCTCAGTGAGAAACACACCGAGCGTATGAAAAAAAAAAAAAAAACTAACTCCGGCTCTGTTGGGGACAATGTACTCCCCTCCTGCTGCTTTTCCGTGGGTAACGGCAGCAGATCTCAGAGAATGGAGGGCTTTGAGCAATATGGAGCCAATCTGTCCAGTGGATACTGAGCTCAAAGCTGGGGATGGTTTTAAAAAAGCGTGCCATAAGAGATACTTCATAAGAAAAAAGAAGGGGGGGGGGGATTTGGATTAGCAGGAGGTGGGACTATAGAGATCTTGACAATCCTATTGATGAAGGTAAACACACACACTGTGATTAGCGGTTAGCGATAGCCCTGGTTTCCGTGCCCAATCCCACAGCTGCCTAACACTGCTGGTGTCAGAAGCAATGCCAGTTTGTTTGCTGTGTACGTGAGAGTGACAGCGGGGATGTGCGTGTTTGTGTGTTCTCGCATGTGTGCGGGGGATGGGGGGGGGCGCTGGAAGAGGTGCCAGCGAGATGTTGGGGTTCAAACAGATGGGAGACAGGCATCTGGACAGCTGGCATTCACTGCCTTTCACAAACCCTTTACACCAACCACCTCTCCACCATATCCCCATTCTGTCATTCTCGCCTTTGCACCGTTTCTTTTCTTTCCTTTTTTTTCAAGGCCGTAAAGCCTGGCTGGGAGATCAAAAGTAACAAAAGTAATTATGAAACCACTTGTTTCGTGAACAGATCCAAAGGCCGGTCGAGGGGAACAAGACAATTAGGCACATTTAGGGGGTTTAATTCTTCGCGCGGAGGCGGGTCGAAGTTCTCGATTCATCTGTGCGAGCACCCGCGTATTGCACCTATGTGTGTGTGCAGCTGTGCATGTGACGCGAAACACTAGACCAGCGGATTTAACTGGGTCAGGCATGTCTATTTGATGAGCAGGATGAGCGTTTTACCAGTTAACGCCAGTCTTCCTTTTGCTTACTCTCCCCCCTTCGCCGCCTCGCTCCCATTCTCGCTTGTCAGATTCGAGTCTGTGTAGCTCTTTATACTGGAGCGTCTTACAAAATCATCTATTCAGTTGCATTTACGGATCCAAGGTACTTGTGATTGCTTTGGCATCGCTGCACTTACACTAAATTCTACTTGGCAGCCCCTCAAGGATTTTGAGTTTCAGTGATTGCTGTGACCGCAAAAACCTGCCTCATTTGGTGGAAGAAAATGCATGGCAGACAGCCACGCTCTCAGAGCACATTTGGAGTAAAAACAAGAGCGCGGCTGAAAAAGAAAAAAAAAAAAAATGTTAATTAAACACAAAAAAAAGTTATTAAGACAATTTTACCGTTGACAGGAGCACTCATTACTTTGACACGATTGCTGATTTTTTTATGGCATAAACCAAAAATGTACCTCCCTTGATACATAAACATGTAACAGCCTTGTCTCTTTCTGTCAAACTTCTCCTTCCCCGCAGGGCCGACTGTGATAATTTCACTTGTCCAGATCAGAAAAGGGTGAATGTGAGCAGATGTCGGGAAGCATTATGCTGGAAGCAATATCCTGCTCCTCTATGTCATCTTATATGTCATCTCCCTTTCTCCTTCTCTCACCTACAACTTTGTCATTTTAGAGACTATTGAGACCCGTCACCTCAGGTTCCTTACGGGTGTCATGTCTTAAATGAGAGATTAAAAAATGGAGATTTGTTTGCCTCTTTAAGACCAAAAGCGGTCTCCTTTTTCTCCAGCTTCCTCGTCTCCCTCCACTGGTTTCCAAATCTTTCCTCCACTGTTTATGTCTTTTCTTCATTACTTATGTAATTTGGCAAAGCAATAAACGGATATGGGATGAGCTTGGTTCCATTGACTTAAGTGGCAAAAATGCATCATACTTAATTAGGCCTAAAGATTAACTCTAAGTAGGACTGCACAATAACTTTCCAGGCTGCTAAGCCAAAAATCTTCAGTGAAGTCTGAACATTGCCCGTTTTGTGTGAGTCCTTTTTTTTTTGTTGTTGTTGTTGTCTTGTTTTCAATTTCAGGTCACCGCCAGACCAAAAGTGATTGTGAGGACACAAAGAAACACTTTGGCCTCAATATTTATTTTCTCCATTTCAAATGCTCCGACCCTGTTATCACACATTTCTCAGTAATATATAGAATTACCATCATTCTAGCTGTAAAACACGTTAAAACAAGCTTTCAGTTCCTCCACAAAGGCTAAATTACATTTTATGGCTTATTTGCCTGGCCAAATTAAACAAAGCAATGAAAGTGCACAAAAAAAAGACTCCATGGAGTCTCTGGAAACACATGTTTTAATCTTATTTGGCCAATTATTCCTTTTCAGGGCTACAAAAGGCAGAGTGTCACTAGAGGGAATTTCCTCTGACATGATGATTGTCTCCATATAAACGTGGTGAGAATTTGCACTCAGCAGCTCCACAGAACGATTCAAAGCTATTACTGAGCTTTTACTTGTATTTGATTGCATAAAAATGCCAAATATCTAACCAGATCATCCAAATGCAACCCCGCATGCAAAAAGATAGTGTGTGTTCCTGCTTGGCTTGTACATTATGAGTGTTCACACATGTAGGGTCCTCTCAACTTCGGTGACACGGTGTCAGAGAGCACCTTGGGGAGGTAAAGAGTGAAAACGAGTTGAAGAGAGAGGTTTAGTGGGGGGAATACAAATAGGCCAGAGATAGTGATCAATGACTCGGGCGAGGAAGGGGTAGGGTGCGGAGGAAGGTTAGTGGAGAGAGGAGGATAAAGAGGGATCCGAGGATGAGAGCGGACACCTCCCTCACACACACACACTCCGAGCTAAGAGAAAACCTACACGCCTGAATTAAAGGACACAAGTGGCGGCGGCACGCGCAAAATCATTGATGGGAGTTTTTGACTGGCATCATCCCTCATTTTGAGAAATGTCATCGGCGGGGTGCCTCCCTGTGAATCATTTTAATAGAGGAAATACAGCTGTGTGTGTGAGTGTGTGCGCAGACAGGAGGGGGTGTAGGTATTGTTTGTCACCAGATGAACTCGTGGGGTGAGACTAATGAAGAGTGCAGAGAGAAGGAGGGAGGCATTTTAATTGGCCTCTCTCTCTCTCTTTCTCTCTCTCTCTCTCTCTCTCTCTCTCCGTCTCACTCCTCTCCCTTCGTCTTCTGGCTGGGAGAACAGGAGACTGAATGCTGGCTTCACAGAGGTAGGAAGGGATTTCTAACACTGGCACTCCAAATGCCTTGCCCTGCTAATTGGTCAACAGCATATCCTGTTACATACATTGCTGCTGTGTTACACGTAAGTCATCTCTGGAGCACCACAGGGATGAGGGGGGATTTACACATTGGCATAACTTGTGTGTCAGTCATAATCATTCATCACCATGTGTGCTGTGGTGTCTTGTGTCTGACATTTGGTTATTGAAAAATCATTTTCAGTGCCAGGGTGTAGGAATAAATTAGCATTGGGTGTGTAGGGATGAAATCACAGAGGACGTAACATGCTCAGACGTAGATTGTTCTCTGCTGGAGCAGCAACAAACAATCACTCAAAGGGACATGGGACAGGATTTGTGAAAGAATAAATATGCATCTTAAGTTTTTTTTTATGCTAATGGGTGATGAAGTGTTCAAAAACCAAAAAGAATGAGCCCACCCATCTATCTCTCCACTGCCTTGAACAGGCTGTGTGCTGCACAATGTCCTGCGGATGTGATGTCAGATAACGCTGAATGCGCGTCCTCGAACTTGTATTTGGGTAGTAATGGATCCTGCTACGGCCAGGAAACAGCCCACCACACAAAGTCCACTTTGGTACGAAAACATTACAGGTCATGTTAAGAGCTTGATTTGAAAATCATATGAGATCACCGAGGACTCGGAGTGACCTAACGTGCAAAGTAGCAATTGCAAACATGTAACTCAGTCCACCACTGTGTAACATTGAGTAGTTACAGACTGCACATTTTCCACAGTCTGAAATGGAATAGTTAGAAATATGTACCTTTACGTATAGGACGAAAGCCCGACCTCTTATCCAGGAGCTGGCGTTAGCAGCTGGCTGTAGCAACAAGCTAACGGTTTGTTTGTGTCTGTGTAGTAACATTAGCCGCTATCTAAGCGAAGCAATCCCGTATCAGAGACAATATTTTTGTCCCCCAGTACCAACGTCATTCCACGGAGGTCTTGCAGTAAACAGTCACATGAACAGAGAGTAAAGAAATAACAGTGTCACAGCATCAGCGGCACTGCTGTGAGGAGTCCATGTCCGCTTCCATGCCGGTTTGGCTGATGGCTGCAGTTACCCTAACGGCACACATGGCCGTCGTGTCACTATTAAGTCCTATTTCTTGATCCTGCCCAATGTTCCTTTAAAGGAAACTTATTATGTTTTGTTTTGTTTTTTTAATATAGGTTTATTGTGCACGTAAAAAGAAAACACAGTTCCTGAAAAACCTCGTTAGTATTCCTAACTTTAATTTCTTTGCTTTGTGACATCACACTAAGTCACCATGTCACACGTTTGCGTAATTTATGCTCCGTTGTTAACAGTGCTGGGTCAGGCATGTGGGAGATGACTTATCAGAGCAGACTGTGTATTTGGGAGATCTTAAAGAGACAGGAGCACGTCATCTAATGTGTTGTTTACAGTCAAAGAGAAGTAAAGAATTAGTTTTCCCTTCTTAAAAATTGTATCAAAATAGTTTGTGATCAATATTATAGTTAACAACTAATTGATTATTGTTGCAGCTCTGTGAGACTTTAATTATTTTCCTCTATAAAGCCTTCATCAGGAGTTTTTTACACTACCTCAGCTTAGAAATGTGTGCTAACACGTTCCTTTCATGATTAAATAATTCCTTGGATTCCACAAGCATTCATATTTTTCTTTTTATAAGGAGCGATCTTTTCAGCTCTCACCTTCAACCACAGCTGGATGTATATTTCACACATGGTGGTCTAATATGACTCATCCTTTCACCGTTTTTTCAATGACACGCTCTAAGAAGGGAAATACTTCCATCTGAAAAACTACCCATTACAGATCAAAGATGTATTTTAAATTCAGAGAATAAAACAGTATAATAAATTGGCTTGATGACACATGATTATGGACGTACAAGGCTTAAATGTGCGTGCGCGCGCATGCACACACACACACACACACACACACACACACACACACACACACACACACACACACACACACACACAAACTCACACACGCACCTGTCAGTGAAAATAAGCCCCGAGCTGTAATCTGACAACTCTACCTGAGGCTCTCCTGCTCTGAGGGGAGGGCTGCTACAAATCACCATATCCCTACTCCTCCACCTGCCCTCCTCAGCTTCCCCATTTCCCCACAGCATTTTGTTTCTCTCAAATTGCAAAAGTTAGCTGCCATAGCTCCACCTTCCCCTCGCTCCCCCCCCCGACTCTTCACCCTCTTTTTTCTCAGCTCTTCCTCAGAGGAGAGAGAGGGAATGTGGAAGGAGTGTTTTTAAATGGCAACCCTCTCTCTCTATCTCTCCATCTCTCACACTCCACCTCTTCCTCCATCCACATCTCCCTGTCCTTCTGTTATGGCACTGGTTCATCCTCATGTATATTTATGCTACAAAGCTGAAGAGTCAGGCAGACTTAAAATGAAAACTCGAACTAGATAGCGCTTGTGTGCTCGTTTTGTGAATGTGTGCGTGCACTGCTGTGTGTGTGTGTGTGTGTGTGTGTGTGTGGATCCGCACTCTTTTATCCCTTTTGGTTACAAGCATCTTTTTTTTATATTCAAGGGTGAAATTCCTCTCCACTTCACCACCCACTGCCCTCCTGTTTCTCAGTCTCCCCATTCCTCTCATCTTGTCCCCATGTTTCAGCCACAGACAGGTGGCTGCTTTTTTTTTTTTTTTCCCCCACTGCCTGACGGGACAGGTGTCAGCCATTGACGGAAAGTGACATTCTAATCTAGAATAGTGATTCAGAAAAACACCCCCACACAAACACACACATCTGCACACACACACACACACACACACTTCCCTATTATGTATATCCTGTGGCTGCAGTGATACGGGACAGACGCCTCTGGATTTAGCTCATGCACATCACGGCAGATCACCATAAATCTCATCTGTTTTAGAGCCTCAGCTCCACACACACACGCACACTCTCACCACACTTTTTTTTTTTTTTTTTTTTTTTTTGTGAGGATGCAGTGGGAGATTGTGACCAGAAACTTCAAACAGCACTCCTCCAAACTTCACTGAACCTGAGGTGCTTTGTCTGTCTTTTTGAAGCATGTTAAATTCCCACGAAGTTGTTTTTATGCACTCCAGTGTGTGTCTGTGGAAGTGCACGCCTCGGTCCACGAGTGCATGTGTGTGTGTGTTAGCTCATGCAAGCATGTGTGTTGAAACAATAGCTGTCTTGAGAGGCGGGCTGCATGGCTGACTCTCCTTTAGTTCCCCTCAGAGGAGGAACGTGGGAAAAGAGGAATAAGTGCCATTCATCTTTTCACAGGCTCATTCACTGCTGCTCTTTCTCTCTCTCATCTCTCCTCTCTCTCTTTCACTCCGCGTCTTTGTTCCCTTAAATGGCCTCTTTGCTTCTGGCTAAACCTCCATTTGAGATAAATACCCTCTCAATGTACCCCAACACATATGCGCTTGGTGCCCAACACACACAGACATGCATGAGCCTCCCGGAGTACCCCCTCGGTGCACCCGTGCCCGAGCTGGAATCTCGACAAACATTCCTTATTTTCCCTACTGCACTGTCATGAACTACTACTGTCAGTAGTCCATGGCTGAATTAAAAATCTAATCCAACACTGCTGATCCGACATGAATTCATCCTTTCTGTCCCACTTCACATTATCGCACGCCCATCACCCCCAATACCTTCACATCCTTGGCGTTCATGCGTGTCCCTTCCTTCCCCACGAAAATGTCATCTATATCCACCAGAATGTGCCGGTCCAGACCCAAAGTAAGCTTCCTGTCTGTGAGGTAGGAGATGGCGTCCACCAGGATGAGTCTGTGGAGCCAGTAGCCCAGTCCCTGTCCAAACAGCACCCTCCTCACCCCGTCATAGAGCCCCATGTCCTGCACCACAGTGGCCTGGAGGCCCAAACTAAACCCAGGCCCTGGATTATCGCCGCTGCCTGCCCCTGCTCCCTCCTTGGCCCGTGCATGCAGCACGGCCTGGTAGGTGGAATGATTGGAGGAGAAGGAGGTCCAGTCCTCCCCAGGTAAAGCTCCTCGATCCGTGCCGGGCTTAGTCAGGTGAAGGAGAGGCGAGCTGGAGACGACGCAGCAGTCCCAAAGCGCCTGGTTGGTCCTGAGCACCAGAGGGAGGCCTCGGAGTTTGAGGAGCGGTGGGGAGTTCTCTGTGGAGCGGAAGAAACCAATGATGCCCACTCTGAACTCAGTGCAGTATTGATGCAACAGCTGTCTGTTCCATGTGTCCGCATGTGCATACTTTAACAAGTTCTCATAAATGATGAGGGAGTATCGGCCACGGCCTTTCTCCGTCAATGGCGGAAGGTCACCTTTCCCTGAGGCGATCTCCATGCGGAACTGAAAGTGTGCTGACTCCAGTATAGCCACAATGTCCTGGCCCAGCTGGGAGTACTGGGACTCCACCAGCACCAGCACCACCGGGTCGGTGTGGACGTGCGTGTGAGGGGGGTTGGGGGGGTATGGGTATGGAAGCTGATGGTACGGGGACATGGAGAGAGGCTGGGCGCAGGCGGGTTCGGGGGATTGTCCAAGCTGCATAGAAGGGGAGGAGTTCGTAAACAGGAAGTAGGCAGAGAGGAGCAGGGAGAGGAGGCAGCAGGAGGCCAAGAGGAGCAGGAGCCTCCGCAGGTGGCGACGGAATCGCACGGCCACCGTCATCCCGAAAGCGAGGAGTTGTCGTGCGTAGCCTAGTCTTTTTATTTTTTAGACCGCTCAGTCTAGAGTGGCCGGGAGGATTCAGGGAGTCCAAGAGATTGTCTGTGTGTGTGTGCGAGAAAAGGAGCAAAGCCACTCAGGGGTGCGTCATGTCACCATGGCAGGTGGAGAGTGGAACTGTGCCGGATGTTGGGGAACAAAGATCTTCATTGACGAAACGCAGTCGAGGTACTCCCCTTCCAATCCACACGGAGGAATCACATGCAGAGACGGAGCGAGCTATGATTAATGCCTGCAGAGAAAGGGGACAAGGAGAAAAGAAGAGAGAGTGATTTTTTTTTTTTTGGGGGCAAGGTTGAATAGTATGCATTAGTTCTATGTGTGTGTGTCTGTGTGTGTGTGTGTGTGTGCGTGCGTGTGCGTGCTCGCGGTTGTGTGTGTGTGTGTGTGTGTGTGTGTACCTAGGTTGTGCCACCCTGGGGAGCGTGAGGGCACAGCTGGTAACTACAGAGCTGATTGAAAACAACTTGCATCCGTAGGGCTTATCCAACCTCTGGCACACACACACACAAAGTGACACCACAAGACGCAAAAGTCGATCCTCACAAATAAACAACAGCTGGTTGTGTGCAAGCACGGCGATGTGGGGAGGTGGGACGGCGGCTCTAACTAATCAGTCCCGTGAAGCTCTACGGAGAATTCCTCTAATTGCGCCAAATTCTGTGCACTTCTGTCCTATTTCTGAACCTAATCATCTGCAATACCGCAAAATTAAGAGTTGGAATCCGTTCGCCAGGAGCCTCTAATCTGAGGGGAGAGCCTGTGACAGCGCAGAAGGGGGAAAAAAAATGGAGAGCGAGAGGGAAAACGAAGTGCAAGAAAGAGAGAGTCGGAGAACAGGAGCAGGGAGAGGAACAAAATGCAATGAATTATAGAAAGAGACAAAAAAGACCAGGATTAGCATCTTAATGTATGTGCCGGGAGCCAGGGAGAAGAAAAGATCCCACAGCATCTCTTTCTCTCTCTTTTCTCTCTCTGTCTCTCCCCCGCTCTCTCTCTTTCCACACCCCCTCTTTCTCTCCTTCTGTCCCTCTGTTTGAATATCAATAGTCTTTCCTCACGTTGTCCCCCCCACTCCCCCCCACTCCCCCATCCCTTCTCTTCTCGTTCCTTCGCCTTTAGAGGAAACGCATGCGAGGAGAAGGTCATAGAGGAGGGAGTCCAGTCACATTCCTTAAATATGATACCAGAAAAAGGGACAAGAAGAAGGAAAAGAATTAGAACAGATGTATTTATAGGCAAGGCGGAGAGGGAAAACAGTACTTGAATTGCACTTAAATGACTAAGGAATTTATTGGGCATCAAACATTTAGCAGCAGTCACAGAGATGCTTGGTCGAGGCTGATCTTAAATAAGTTCAAACTTCATAGGTGAGTGCTGGTTTAACCTGTTAGAAAAGGTGTGCTCGCGTCTGGCTGCTGGGAGCCACAGGAGGGCGCTGGAATTGGATTAACGCAAGACACCTCACATGGAAGTTTTCCCCCCCTCTGTTATTCTAACAACTAAAACTCCCAGCGGTGCTCTAAATCATGCAGCACACTAAAGATACCGCGCCCGCACGTCGCTCCTCACGCGTGAAATGCTCCCTGACGCGAAATCCCGATCGTCAACCCGAGGCGGACTCAAGTTTAAAATCAAACCCCGTGTCGTTTCTCTTGCGTTTACGGTCTCGACAATCGGCCTGATCTGTGGGTATGACCCGCGAAAAGAAAAGCCGCTCAACTGAACGCACACGTTAAAAAAAGAAGAAGAAGAAGAAGAAGCTGTAATGAATCTGTTCTCCCAAAGCACAGGCGTCCCCAATCGTTCCTGACAGGCTGAGAGATGAAGTCAAACTAACGGCGGATCAGAGTTTCCCCCATCCCGCTCCGTGCCGCTGAAGTTTGCGCTGAGAATGAGCGCCGGCTCTCCCACTTACCCCTCACCGAGGCTGAGGCGCTGCCGTGCGGGGAAGAGATGTGACGGGAGAGCGCTGGGTGCGATGCCGCCGCCGCTGCCGCTGTTGCTGCTGCTGCCGATGCCGCTGCTGCGGGTGGGTCCGGGGCTCCGGTCTCTGTGGCGAACCACTCCCGTGTGTGTCGGATGCCGAAGCGTTGTGCCATCTCCCGTCTCCCTCCAGAGCCCTCCACTAGAGCGGCAGATGCGGGCAGCCGGAATGATCCGCTATCCTCCTCCTCCTCCTCCTTCTTCCCCCTTTCATTACACTCCTCTTTCTCTTCCTCTCTCCCCCCGCTGCTCTCTCCCCTCCTCTCCTAATCTCTTTACTCTTTAAGACGGAGAATGCAGGCAGCGAGGAGTGGAGACGGAGGAGCGGCTTGCCCGTTAACGACTGGCTGCCGTGCGTAAACGCTCTGCTTTAAGAGCGCCTACACAAGTGGAGGCGATCGAGCGAGGGAAGGAGAGAGAGGGTGAGAGAGGGAGGAGAGAGACAGAGAGAAGAGAGGGAGGGAGGGTTGGAAAGGAGGGGAGGGGAGAGGGGGGCCCCCGCGTTTGATTGACACGAGCAGCATTTTTTTTGTTGTTTTTTTTTTTTACTCGGGCATCAGCGATCACGGGCCCGGTAAAAGCTCACGGCCCGTTAGTTGGTGTTAGTCGGATGAGGGATGTCACACACGGATACGCACCGGTGCGAGTTAATGGCGCGCCTTGCCGCTTCTACTCTCGCTCCTTGCACAAGTTGTAAGGATACGAGGAAAAAAAAAAAAAAAAGAAGTGGGAGAAGTGAGGAGGAACTCTTCCACTGAGCTGGTGCTAAAGAAAAAAGAGAAAAAGGAAAAAGAAAGAAGCATTTTCGCCTAATTAAGAATGGTATCAATCACGCACGGTGAATGCCAGGCACTTCTCTGATGTTCACTCTCGGATCATGCGTGTTGCACCCGCATGTGAATCAGCCCCCATTAGGACCGCTCCTGGAGGGTGTCAATCAACTGGCTGCTTGTCAATCACGCAGTGTTTTTCTTTTTAACTTGATTAGGTGTTCCTCTCTCCCTCCCCTTCCAGTTCATCAATCTCTCTAACCTACTTGCTGCTGACACACACTCGCTCAGGCAAGTCTCAATGGGGACTGGTGGGCCCCTCATTCACATTGTAATGGCCTTACAATGGAGCTTATTTAGTGTGCCTGCATGTGTGTGAGCGTGAGGAGGGAGAGAGAGCACACACATCCAGAAGTGTGAAGGAACAAATGTAAGGTGCTGGACGGGGCAGCGGTGCCGTCAGATCACAGAGGGGTGACGTGGTGGGCCGATTGTGGCTTCTGTACGGCAGTGAGCACATGGGTCCTTGTGGAGCCGCGAGAGAGGGAGAGCCCGCTTTCATGCCAGTAACGTGTTCCCTTTTTTTTTTTTTTTTCCCCTACCCGGTCGGCTGGTTCGAAACACTTGGACATTCTTTGGGTCACGTTCGCGCCGGAGACTTCCCTGTTTGTCAGTTAGCGTAATGAGCGAGCGGCGGTGTTGAGAAACACGGAGCCTGAATGAAACACAACAGAAACAATATCATGCCCTACAGAATGGAATCCGGAGATAATGAAGGTTTGGATTGGAGTGCCGATTGTGTTTGTATGTAAATTAGTGTCAGTGGGTGAAGTGTAATTAGAGAGGCTGTTTTCACCCATTTCCTCCACATTACAAGCCGAGCACCACTCCCGCTCCAGTGCTAGTTGGAGACAATAAGCCGGGGATGAAAACTAGACAGCTGCGCGTAGACTGCAGCGTAGGCTATGTTTTGTGTGTGTGTGTGTGTGTGCGCGTGTGTGTGTTTCTGTGTTTTTCTGTGTTTATCATGCTTGCGTGTGCTAAACCGAAAGATAATTACAGAGACGTTCACCAAAAAGAACAATAATCACGAGGGATGCAGTTACACATCCTCCTCCATGTTCAGAGCGTTCGTCCTCCACACAGCAAGAACCTGAAAGTAGCAGAGGTGGTGGTAAAGTAGGTGGTGGCAGCGTGCAACCTCAACAGCACTAGTTACAATCTGCTGTGGAACAAAAGAAGAAGAAGAAGAAGCAAGAAGTCCAACATGAGGACGTTCTTTCTTAGAAAGCATAAAAAAACCAAGGGCGCTGATCTTCATTCTCCGAGCAACTGGTGCGGCGTATCAATCATTCATGAAGATCTAGGTGAGCAGTTTAATCATGTGAATACTGCTGAAACTGTTATTATGGCTTAGCCCGCTTGGCTAAAGCTCCTAAAACCTTTAAAGTGAAACTGGTGTCAGTTATTATGACACCATCTATGGTAAGATCCGACGAGCACTGAAAGCATCACCCAACCCAACGGTAGTCCGTTGCTACGGCCCAAACAGTACATGAAGGGGAAGACAATGATTTATGATACACAGTGATATGCTCCTTGTTGACTGGTAGCGCGCGCGATCACTAACTTTCACAATAGCAGCGTTTTTTTTTCGTTTACGGCCCCTGAAAACCTGCGTCTGCCGCCAAGGAGGGGCGGCGCCAGATAATGCTCGATCATGCAGGGACCTCTTCATCAGAGGTAACTTTGTGATGACGGAGCAAAGTGTTTCCTCACTTTGCAATGTTAAAGTTGTAGTTTTTCTGCCCTTCGTTGGAGTTTGTACCGCCGTAAGTGAGGTACAAACTCTTAAACTTAGAATGTAACTGAAACTTGCATGTGCTTACACAGCAAAGATAGCTAACTGTCTTCCATTAAAATCACATGACTGCAAACAACCTATTCTTTTTGAGACATTTTGATTCTAACAGCCCCTTTAGGTACGACAGATGGATCATGCAGGATGGATCGAGATGAGGTGATCTATTTATATGTGATATATGCGATTGGACCCAACACAGGATTTAGAAATAGCTGTACAAAAATAGCAGTCTTTTCGCTGATGGTCTCATTTGCTGTTACCGGTCATTTATTGCCATCATAGGAACGACGGGCCTGTCTCATAAACACTTTAAAGTTCCTCGTAGTCACTTTAACTCAGCATTAGCTACGCAGCAGCCATCCAAAGACACTCAAAATAATAAGCAGCGTGTGATTTGTTGGCGGACATCTGAACTTGAATTCCATCGATTGGAGTTTACGTACTGCTCGCAAATGCAGGTGATGCGTTAAATAATAGATGTTAGGAGATGATGCACGCAAGAGGACTATTTTGAAATCAATACAGCCTGTCTGAGCTGTGCTGCATTACTTTCCATTGTGTTTTTGAATTGTCGCCCAACATCTGCGATTCGTTTTCTCCGTAGGGAAAAAAAACAGGGCACAGGTTGGCACATAAAAGTTCACCAGCGTGCAGGCAGCGAAAAGTTTCACGCCGACCCGCCATTAATGTGCGTCTACCGCAACGTTGAAACCCAAACCTATGCGACTGCGCACGTGTAGGCGTACGGCGGCTCCGGCGCGCACATAAACTCACCGAGACACAAGGCCCGGGAGCAAGTACACGAAGCAGAAAACACAAGACTGTGCTATATACGGCAATGCACGCGAGGATGCGAGTCACTCGCGCACACATGTGAGGGCACACACAACAAAGGACTCGAGATGTGAAAAGTGTCGGAGCTGCCATGTTCAACTAGCACTCTGACAGTCAAACAGAGGGAGAGCACCAGACAAATGAGAGAGGGAGCGCCAGAGAGGCAGAGAGCGGGAGAGGGGGGAGCGCTTGTTGTCTTCATCAGAGGCTTTTGTTAAGTGAGAGATAAGAGAGGAGGACTGACTGATTCCCCCCTCTTCTCTCGCCCCGCTGAGAGCTAAATGGTGGCTCTGCGAAGCCTCCGGTCCTGTGCGAGGGCCTGAAGAGGGCAAATGGAGCTTGAGTGTAAAAACAGGGGGAAAGACATTATCGTCATGATGCATCACATTATCCCAGGAGTGACGGCAGGAGGCACCCAGACACAGTGCACAACATTCACGCTGTACCCCCCCCCCAAATCCTCTAATTAAAAACAGAACAAAACATTGGACAGATTGTTGCACGCTTGCACTGAATACATACTAGAACCCTGAGCCCTGGCACTGATAATGACACTCTTCTCTCCTGGCTGTTTCCACAAAGCAAAGGATCTATGGCTCAAACTAGCAGCTCTCTGAGATGCATCAGCTCTTTGCCTCCCACAGTGTAAACAACAACAAGCTCCAGCTTTGCTTAGGTGTGTTGGCTGCTTGATGCTGTTGCTATTTTAATGATTCCAGCTCCTTCCTCTCTCTCTCACTCTCTCTCTCTCTCTCCCTCTCTCTCTGTCTCTCTCTCTCTCTCCTTCTCTATGTATGTGTGTGTGATCGAACCACCTACCCGCTCCTGACCCCTCCCCATGCCTGGAAACGTTGATAGATAGATGTTCTCTTAAGAGCTCGGAGGCTAAGTGAAAGCTGTCGCCCCCCCCATCCTCCCTTCCCTCCCTCCCACTCCTCATCCCTGAGCACATTAGAGAGAATATCTTTTGGGCAATCAATACACTGCTTACAGATTGATAAGGCAATGATACACATGCACACACACACACACACACACACACACACACACACACACACACACAGAAAAAGAGAGATATTTCTCTTTGTCTGTCTTTGGGTACGGGTGTATAGAATAACCAGACCCAAATCAATCTATTACTGGAATGCTGCCAGTAGCAGGATTACCATAGCAACGTACACCAGCAAACTATAGTCTGCTATGAATAATATCAAATGTAGTCTTTATTTAACAGTCCCAGATAAACTTCTAATGTAAATCTAATCCATCCCTCTGCATAACGTGATACTCCTATAGGGGGCTTATGTGCGTCGCTTTGATGCGGAGAAAAAAGCATTTCCAGTGAAAGCGGAGCCTGGTTTAGCCTATTTTTATGTTTTCATAAATAAAAAAACACTGTCATAATTATGAGAAGGTTTTTAATCAGAAAAAAACAAATTCCTAATGTTTCACATTCTGGTATTACAAAACTACAAATTGAGTTTGTTTTTCCGTTTTTTCATTTGAAAGGTTAATGCTTTGAAGGCTTGCAAAAAGATGAGGAGCCAAATGCAGACGAAGAAACAAAAAAGCGAGCTTTAATAATGTGAGCTGTGGTGGCACCTAAAGTGCAAAATCCAGGCAACACTGACAAAACACGCTGTGTGGAAAAAAAAAAGACTAAAGAGAAATACAAAAACTAAACAAAGTTCAAGCCAGGATGAAACAACAGGGAACAACAGAGACTGCAAAATTACACGAGACTGGAGTACACGAGGAGTGAACACAGAGACACTAACAGGACCGGAGAACAGAGAGCGCAAAAGACGAAGACCTACGTGAGCAAACAGACGAACTGACAGAGAGAAAAACAGATGTAGATACAAAATGCATCTAAAACACATGTGTACACAGAGAAAGGGCAGGAAAACAGACAAAGACAAGAAGTGTAAAGTTAAAACTTTTTGACAATATAGTTCATAATTATAAAATTCCAGTGACGTTTACTGTTTCAGTGCACTGATAACATTCCGGTCACTAAAGTTAATTGTTCCTGAATTGTAAAATATGTCGAGTGTTAGTCTGATTTCAAGCAATTGAGGGGGCATCACAAAAATGTGTGCTTTTATAAATATTGTCTTTATGAGAAATATATTGAAACAATTTCAATATGAACTCAAAATGTTATGTGTATTCGTCTAATTTCCAGTCTCACATCTCACATTTCAGAGAGTTATAAGGACTTCTTTTTAGTCTAATCTTCACTTGCTCCATTGGTAGATTTTTTTCATTTAATTTTTGTTCAAGCAACAAACACCTTGCGGTCCTTTTATTTACTTATTTTTGAAGAGGCTTTTTTTTCCCAGTTATGTGCTTTTGTCCGATGATGAAAGCCAAGCAAAAACGAATCAATGTGCAAGTATTTTTAGTTGTGTTAATGCAACCGAATCAATACTGTTTATGCAAGAACTGCATCTGGTGAAAAACAGTTAGTGGTCAGGCACAAAAAAAAAAAAAAAAAGAAAAAGAAAAGAAAATCACCACCTTTCTATCTGCAGCTCAACCAAGGAGCTCTCACCTATCTGTGTGAGTAGGATCATAGTGGTGTGTTTTGGTACGTGTGTGTTTTTCTGTGTGACTCATTGACAGACAGGATGTGGTTCGCCAATATAAGAACATAGTTTTTTTTTTTTACATATTCGGGAACAATATTGTCTCCGCACAAACAGAAACACACATAAATGCGCACACGTACCCACAAGATCATGCTTAACGCCCACACATCTCTGTAAACAACCCAACACTCCCACACTTTTGCAAGCCACAGACACTGTCGGGCTTGTTGTGAGAGTGACAGAGTGCACCTTCGTTTCATATCATGTCAACACTTCATCTCAGCGCTGATTACAAGTGATGCTTCCGAGAGGCAAGAAAGGCACCATGCGCGGAAAAGGCTAAGAGTGTTTAACAAACCTGAGTCTGCTAACGTTGAGCAGAAGTGCTCGCAGCCTCATATGGTCACATGAGGATTTAAAAAATAGGAATGAGTGTGGAGAGAGGGAGAGAAAGAGAGAGAGAGAGAAAGAGAGAGGGAGGGAGGGAGGGGAAGGACGGGGGGAGGATGTCAGAAAGCACAACACTGATCAGATCGCACAGCACTCAAGGGAGGGAGGGGTAAAGTGATCTATCTCTGTCTCTCTCTGACCTTGTTCACTCTCGCCAAAAACCTGACTTACAACCCCAAACTAAATATGATACCTCCTCTCTGCATCTCTCCCCCCTTCCCCCCACTCCCCCCCCTTCTCTGGTAATAAATCGCGCTGTAATTACCAGGCAGGATCGATAACAGTCACATCACTCCTCTCCCCTGCTCGTCTCCCTCGTCTGCGACTGACACTAACGTGTTCATCCCTCGCTGCGTGCCACTGTTATAGATCTGTGAGTGATAGATCACATCCTGTTCCATGTGCACGCTGGCAAACACGCATGCAAAACCCAGGTACACACTCAAGGGGCTGCACACAGACACACACACACACACACACACACACACACACACACACACACACAGACACACACTCTACCCTCTCACACAGAAACAGACAGGCAGACGGACAGACATGGACACTCACATCCACAAGTATGAGAGCTGGACGCCACGGGGGGGAGGCCATAGGTCTCAGTTGCTATTGGAGACGTCTCTTTAGCTGAGCAACCAACAAAGAGTTACCATTCTCCTCCCAGAATAGCTCACACTCGGCCCCCTGTCTAATGAAATGGAGGACGAGGATGAGCGTCACATGGGCAGTCACGTAGTGTGAACTTGGTAAGTTTGTCTTTGACAAGAGAGAGACGGCACATAGGCAATATATGTGTGAGAGAGTGTGTGTGTGGGTGGGGGTGGGGGGGTGGGGGTGAGTGTGCATGCGCATAGGTGTGGTTTCCATGCATAATCATGCGAGTGTAATGATGTTTAATAGGAAATTAAAAATATCCTGGAGAGCAAGAGCAATTTTCACACCTCAAAATTGCTGACTTGTAATATTCACTCACACCCACAGTTCCTTGCACACTTGATTGGTGTGTGTGTGAGAGAGACAGAGGGGGAGAGAGAGAGAGGGTAGGCCTGTGTGTGTTCATCAGCAAATCATATCAGCATGAAGGAGAACGAGGAGGGTTTGACTTGCACATTCATTAATGTGCAGCTTTAAATGTAAAATGTGAAAGCTGTGCAGAGGGTGTTTAGCAAATTAGCACTCTGATCCTAATTTGAAAAATCCTCGTAATTTTTTTTTTTCATTTTGTGACCAAACGCCCACTTCTAAACCTTGAGGAGAAGAAACTGTTACAACAGTGATTTGGTGGAATGTTATAACCAAAAAAGACTCTTTTTTGCCAGCATGGCTCTTATTGGGTTTGGAGTTGGTGGTCCTGCAAAAAGAATGCCCCGATGTTTTGATTTCTTTGTTAACAATTTGGTATAAAAAAAGGTCGTCAGATTTTCAAAGGCCAATGCTGGCTATATATATATATATATATATATATATATATATATATATATATATATATTATATATATGGATATATTAATTGATGAATCCCTCTCTTTTAAATCAAAAAAGAGATTGGTTGCATTTTTATGTCTGTTCCAGACCACGGTGATGTTGTATGTATGCAAGCCTTGTCTCAAAGCTTATATGCGCTTGACACTGTGTATCATGGAGCTCTGAGGTTCATCACTGGTTTTAAAGCGCTTACTCACCACTGTACACTGTATGAACGGGATGGATGGTCCTCCTTATCAATGTGTAGACTGAGACACCTGCATTTTCTCACTCACAAGGCAATCTTGGGTTTACTTCCTTCTTAGCTTTTGTTCTACATTAACCAAAGTAATGCTTGCCATCATCGGCCTCAGGATTTGTTCTTGCTGTCTGTCCCAAAAGTCAGAACTGAACTGGGAAGGCAGCATTTAGGTTTGCTGCTCCCTCTCCCTGGAACACATTACAGAAAACTTTTAAACAAAATTAGTTGGTACTGAACACTTTTAAGGGGAAACTGGAGGACCTGGAGGCCGAAACATCTAGCTGTAGATGTTTTCCCTGAGGCTTTTATCATTTTAGCTGACCTTGAAATGTTTGAATGTTTGTGTCCACCTTGTGTTTGTGTGTATGTATGACTTTGCTGCTGCCTGTCTTGGCCAGGACACTTTTGTAAAAGAGATTTTTAATCTCAATGAGTCTTTTCCTGGTTAAATAAAGGCTATATAAAATAAATTAATATATGCACCCATACCCCAATATCCCTAACTAATTTTGAGAAGTGAAATTCACGATGACACATTAGGGCAAAACAAAAAACTCTATTTCCAGTTTAAGTGAATTAATTTGACAAATATATTTAAATAAGTAAAGAAAAAAAAAAACTATAAGCAACAAAAGTAAAAAATCCATGTTTTGTAAAGGCAGTGGAGTAGAACACTCTGAAATAGAAACAGTCAAGTGAAGTACCTCAGACTTGTATAAAATACAGAACTTATGTAAATGTACTTTTTTCCTTTTACCGCCGCTGATGGTCGTATGAATGTTTAACATGGCTGGCCACTACAGAAGTGGAGGCCGTAATAAATAAGTAACATGTGTTATTTGACTCCAGCACAGTATGTGTGTATTTGTGGGGTCGGTCGTGCTCACACTGTGGGTCTGGCAGGTGGCAGGCGTGGTGAGAGAGCTAGCGGTGGTGGGCAGTGCTCAGACAGGCCTCATGACTCCAGGGACAAAACGGTTCTTGAATCTCAATCTGCAAACAAAGATGAGGTCGCAGGACTGGGCTCTGTCTGTAGAAAATGTTTATGGCCTCCACAATGTTGTAACTGTCCTTGATGTCTGGAGGCTGTGATCTCATGATACTCTGGGCAATTTGTATCTTGCATTTCATCTCTGGGAGAAGAAATATAAGCACCCAGTCAAATAAAGGCACTTTCTACCATAAACTCAAGTGTCCCAGGAATTACATTCACAAAGGATGATTCTGCACATCACCATTTAACTCGATCGCCAATACTCAATGCCAAAGTAGAGCTGGCTTTGTGTAGACAGGTGAAGAAGTAAAGGTGTGGAGGTCAGGGTGGTGTATGAGCATAAAGGGTATCTGTATCTGACTCTCCTTCCGTAGAGGAGGACATGGTCGAGTAACCTCAATCTTACTTTAACCACACTGTAGTTGCTGTGTACAAGCATTGTTAAGTATTTTTTTATGGCACTGAAAGCACTCAAGGGTTTCGCAAAATAGTGCAATACAAAGTTCTGTCTGTTGGTTTGTAAATGTACAAACAAAAAACAGCAATTGTGACCATTCATTGACTGTTATGGATCAAAGCATATCCCTCGCATTCAGCTGAACTTACCTCAGACTGATTCAAGATGATTTCTAAATTTGCAATATCAAAAGCACATTACAGGCTATCCTAATCATCATCATCAGCAGCAGCATTAACTTCATTGGTCATCCTCATAAAACTTGGAAATGTACTGAATGTTCATGAAAACCACAAATATGGTGAAGGTCTACTGTTGATACTTCATGACTAGAAATGTCTTTATGTTGCACCTTCACAGTTCTTTAACATCAGCGTTCAATTGTATGTTGTCACAACTCTGTGTTTATGATATGGACACATTTCGAAAACATTTAAGCCTCGGGTTTAGAAAAGATCCTGTGGCTTTTGGCTGGCCTTGTTCGTCCCGGCATCTCATCTAAATCTGCAAATTTAATGAAATATCTGGTTTTGTTACTACTGACACGGCTGGAAAATGTCAAGACTTCTTGTTTAAGAATATTCAGGAGCTGTCTCGAACAGTGGTCTCTCAGTGATCTCTCGTTTGGAAGATATCTTACCTTGCTGTGCCACCTCCACCATCCCCTGCTCCTCCTGACACGAAAGACAAGGAAAGTCAACACCTGTACATGTATTCTGATTGCTTTGACATACTGCATGTAATGTATTAATATTGACATTATACGTACGAAACGTACAAAGTAAACACATCAGTGGTTTGCTGACATGAACAAAGCCTACTTTGTATTCTGGCAGCTGAGCTGTGTAGAGAGGCGTTCTTCAGCAACACTCTTGCTTTGCATGCTTTGCTCTCAAGCTTGGGTTGTTCTCCGTCCACTTGAGTAAGTTTGTTTTTCCTTTTTCATCTTTCTTGAATGGTTTGTTGCAGCTGTGCATACATCCGGATTAGGCCACTGTTGCCTGCAGTTATGAAATAAAACAAAATGAATAAATAAAATACAAAAAAAAAAACACTCTGTATGTGTAGTTTTGGGGCTCATTATTCTCGGATTCTTGGCTGTGTCTCTAAAACAAAAGCTGCTCTCCATAAAGAAGAAATGCATGCCTATGGTGGAGTATACGATACACGTCAGCACATTAACCAAGGATGGAGACCATATTGTCTGTGAGTAAGTTGATCTGATAGTTGTAACTGTCTCCTGGCTGACACTCCCGGTAAATTTAGAAGGAGCGATAACTTCACACATCGCAAATCGAGCAGAAGCACAGTAGGTCCACACCTCACGAGCTGAGATGTTTTTCAAGTCTTGTAATGACGCATTCAGATGAACTACAGGCTCCTGCACAACCTCCCATAACATCTTTGGTGGAGACCTCTCACACCAGGCGAGGGTGACTGTGTGGCACCTTACAGTAACAGGCTTCAGCTTCAAACATGGCTTCTTTCTGGACTAAGCATGGCAGCAGGATTCCACTACGCAGCAGACACATAATTGCCAGTTTCTTGACCAACAGCAATCTCAGCGGACACGAGTTCAAGACATGCTTCCGATTAAAGAGGCACCCGACTGATTTTACACATTTGGATCAGTTTACTTGCCATGGAGAGTAGCCGAAAACTCAGCCTGTGAGAAAAAAAACAACAAAAAAAAAACCAGCTGTGTAATGTCTTCTGAGGCTTATCTCAGTTTTGGCCTTGGAGACTGCAAATTCTTATCAAAAAGCCCGTGTTGCAAACTATAAGCAGGAACTAGAAAGACGTGGGAGTTTACAGCCGCCGAGAGTTGAAATAATGATGTAAACAAGTGATGGGAATCGCAGGGTCTATCTTGACCCTATAGGGAGGTCTTGTATCTGTTGCCT
Organism: Acanthopagrus latus; assembly: GCF_904848185.1. Taxonomy (NCBI): domain Eukaryota; kingdom Metazoa; phylum Chordata; class Actinopteri; order Spariformes; family Sparidae; genus Acanthopagrus; species Acanthopagrus latus. Next base: position 14,116,237 of record NC_051039.1, read on the forward strand.
GTGCTGCATCAATTCTGACCATTCTTCTTCCCTTTGAAAACACCCCCCCACCCTCAACGTTTTGGACATGCGATAAAGGATTTAAGGATATGTTCAAGAGTTAAGTGTGTCTTGAAACAACAATCAGGTGCCCTTATAAACCAGGAACATATAGGGAACAAAAAACTAACAGGATTTGTGTGGATTTCTTCCCCATCCTTTCATTTGCAAGAATGTTCAGAAAAGGATCTCCTAACTGGGGATTGGAGAAGCGAATCACCAGGAAGATGGGTGGACTAGGAAATGTGCAGTTCTCAGTAGCGTTTAACTTAGAAGGGGAGTGGTGATGGTGGTAATAATGATCACTTATCATGGGCTTCAGCCATAGTTTTCTTTAACTGTTGCTGTCAGTGTCTAAACGATAGTTATACCTTCAACATGATTTAAAACAAGTTATCATTAGCCCTTCGGAATGTGAATGTAATGTATTTATATGGTATGGCGTTTTTCCGAGTCTTAAAATGCTTGCCAGCTCAAATCAGCATTCACACACTGGTGGCAGAGTCGAGGACACTTCAACATGTAGACTGCAGGGTCCAGGGATTGAACTACCCAAGCACACATGGCTCCACAGACCACGTAATCAACTACACCAACAATATTGGGGTTAATGTAGAAATCTTAACTTGATCCCCAGTAGCTTCCACACGGTGGTCGCTAGTCTTCCTGGGGTCCATATCAACGAAACAACACAACAACAAATACAATCTAAAATAGCGCTCACCCAATAACAAAATCTTCAATAAATTAAAAAATGCAGTGCAGTCCAAGCACAAAGATCTGGAAACAAATGAAACAACTGTGCACATAACTCAACAGCAAACAGTAAACAGAGTTAGAATGAATAACAAAAAATGTCAAAAACATGCCTCTTAAAAAAGAAAAAAAAAAAGCATTTTCTTTTGTGTGCGTGCTTGTGATTTTAATATACACACGGGTAAGATATGAGAGATGAAGGGCAGGCAGAGAACAGTTTTAAAAAGTGAAAAGAAACGTGTGAAAAATGGAGGTGAGAGAGACAGATCCTCTGTCTTGCTGAAAATGAAGGTGTACATCTGGACACACACACGCACACACACTCGGGCACATACACACACATACACACATAGGATGAGACCTGCAGAGAGTGTATGATTAACTGTTCTGTCAGAACCGAGAACTCTCTGGGGCGGGAAGGGCAGAGGAGGGGGAGGAACGGAACAGAGGAGAGGATGAATTGGAAAGGGATGGAGGAGCATTAGGAGGGAGGCTGAGGTCTCTGGGGTCTCTGAAAGGAGGTCTCGTGGGTTTGGGGAGGCAGGCAAGCGCCAACTGTTGCTCCTGCAGCAGTTGTGTGTTGCTTTAAGAGTGCATGTGCAAGAGTGTGTGTGAGTCTGTGTGTGTGTGTGTTTTTGTGAGCGTCCCTCTCCCGTGACAGTTGTGCAGAACCCTCCTTGAGGACTATCTTCCTCACAATCTATATGCAGAGCAGAATGGGCACTGCAGTATGGAATGCAGTTGCTATTAGGTGAATGATTGTGTGTGTGTGTGTGTGTGTGTGTGTGACCCTTATCACAATTCTGCAGTGCAATACACTCAAAATGGTAGACTGAATCTCCTTCTTCTTTCTCAACAAATCGGAATGGCAAAAATGTAGCCGTGGACACACACACAAACACACACCGCACACACACATGCGCAGCGCGACTCCTCTATTTTCTCCCATTCGTCACAGGGCTTGTTGTTCTAATGCCACGGATAGGTCCACGTTCAGGGTCCCCATGCTGGGCGGCTCCGCTCATAATGACTTGCGTCTCAACATTTCTCACTGAGCTCGGGGGACAGACTGACAGACAGAGTGAGAGGTTGACGGGGCGGGGGAGACACAAAACGTCTGAAAACACATTTTGCGAAAAACAAACTTGAACATTTTCTAGTTGACACATGCCTCTTGTTATCAGAGCGGTTGTCAAGTTAACGTGTGTCTTTATATTTGTGGAAGGTGCTGAACACAGCTCAAAGCTCAGAGGGGGACGGGGAAGCTAATCTCTGGGAAGTTGCAGCCAGCAGAGAGAGCCTGGAGATTATTTACAACGTCACCCCCCCCCCCACCAACCTCCACACACACACCCACACCCACACACACACCCTTAAAAACACAGCTTAGTGATAAATTTGAACACAGCTGATAATGCCACACAGCCTTTTTATCTCTCACTGAAAAAGATTTGTGTGGTGCACTTTCAACCGGAGACAATACGGAGCTTAATTAACACGCTGGTTAAAAAACATTGCATGAAGCTAAAACGACACAAACAGCGCGTCCCCGCTTGTTCGGTCTGCACTCTCTCTTTTTTTTTTTTGCTGCCCTTTCGTTCGCTTTGCCTCGCCGCTTAAGTGTCTCCTTGCGTGTAACCACAGAAATCCAGAACACTTCACCCCACTTTAGATCCAGAATGGCACAGCTCGACAAGCTCCTTCTAGCCGCTGAATGTTGCGTATGAAAGGCTATTGTTTGCCCACTTGAGCTGATATGGCCTCGGAGCTGTAAATCACCGGTTACTACTTAGCTTACTAACACTCCATTCAGGAGCCCAGCACAATAGATCCACAACACATTCATTCACATGCTCTCCCACTCCCGCCCTCCCGCTATTCAACTTTACTCTCCTCCCGCGTTCGCCCTCTTTCTCTGCACTCCCTCCTGCAACGCTAAGCTGTTTTCTCTCCTTCCCCTTCTTTCTTCTGAATTCCCCCCCCCCCCCCTCCCCATCAATTCCACCATTCTAGTTCCTGATGTGGTTTTGTCTGTTTCGCAGGGGCCAACAGTTTCCCATGCACCTGCCTGGTCGTAGACGTGTCAGAACGCAAAGACACACGCGCACACACACTCACACACACACAGTCGGCTTTAATCCAACCCACTGAAAAGTTCAAAGAATTCGATCTTGTGAATGAATTTTTAGCCAGTAGATTCCATCTGTTACGAGCGCGAGTGCCACTGCTGTGTTTTTGCAAAAAGACGGAGAGAGAAGATAGAGATCCAAGCTTGTGCCACAGAGAGGAGCGTCACTTCTGATTGGTCTCGACGTTTTCAGCAATCTTTTCTGATAGGCCACGGCACCTCCAGAGCATGCAGTTTCACTCCCTATCTGTTGGGTGTTAAAAGCAGCGATAACCTCACACCAACATGCATGCAAAGAACACCAGCATTGACTGTCAGACCCGATCACCTCAAAGTATGGTCTACGTCCATGCAGCAGGTGAGAGCGAGGGAGGGGAAGGAGAGAGGTAGGCAAAGAGGGAGAGAGATACGGTGAGGGAAAGAGAGAGAGAGAGAGAGAGAGATGCCAAGCGGTGATTTATGACCTGAAAAGACAGATTAACTCCACTGGCTGCCTAACTGGCCCTGAAACAAGCTGAATTACAGCCCAGACCAGGAGGAGAGGAGAGGTAGAGAAATGGTGGAAGAATGAAACTGAAAGGTCAGTAGTGTGGCAGGATTGAGAGAGAGTGTAGATGACAAGATGGAAGAGTAGATTGGTATGGAGGAACTCAAAAATGAAAAGGTCAGAGGTAAAGAGGAAAAGATAGATTGAGGACTGCAGGGGGAATAGAGAGCAAGAGTGGTGGGAATTGTTCAAAAAAAGAGACAGCGAAATTTTGTTCCTGGCCCTCAAGTTTGTGTGATCTGATGAACCCTATCAAGCCATGTGAATCATATCAGATTCCATTTCCTTTTGCATGCAGCCAAAAAGCAGGGCTTAAGGTCTTAAGGTCAACCCCATTTCACCTGCTTTGTGGCCTGAGGTGAGAGGCCAACATACAATGTGTGAGCAATTCATCTGCAGCTAAGGGCCCCCCTCCTGCAGTGAGCTGCACTGAGGCAATTTTCTGTTCAGAGGCGAGAGGAAGGCAGAGAAAACAGATTTCAGATCTCACTAAAGCCAATGCGGTGCTTTACACATTTGAAAACCAGTCTTGATCAGACTCATATATGGGGGGGGGGGGGAGGTTACGCTTTAGCTTTCTTTGCAAATGAAAAGGAGTCACTGGTGGAGCTGTGGAGCATGACCAATTATGGCACTTTCGTCCAAAGTAGTCTCAAATAATCTTGTTCCAACTGAATCATGGTCCTCTTCCACAGCAGCATTTAAAATGACAGCATTTGGTGGCATAATGCAGCAACTGAAATGCGATCATCAGTGGCGTCTGTGTCATTTTCTTCTCGTAGAGGTCGACTCTGGTGTGCTTTGAGTGGGCACAGTTGACCAGTCTTGAGCCAAGAATGGAGGAAACGCTCATGGCTCATATTAGCTGTGTTCCTCCATTCAATAGTATTTAACCTGCTCTGAATAAACTGTTCCCTAACACAGGAAAAGCTTACAGAGGGTTATGAGACACGAATCGATGGTTCAAACATGTATGGGCACACTTACTTTCCTATGAGTAACTGAGCTAACTAAATGAATTGGCAAGCAGTTGGCAATCTTGTAGCTTAGCCTGACAGCTTTCAAGTATGATTATGGATCTTTCTGCTTTCCTCATTAAAACCGACCCTACCCTGCCTTTAATTGGTTGCCTTTGTTGGTTGAGTTGGCTAGGTTGTGCTAATAGTGCCTCTGGTGCAATGGTATCCCTTTGAGCAGCTTTGTTAACCAGGCCTTGGACTGCAGCATCTTTAAGATCTATGATGAAATGCGTTTTGCAACTTAGGAGTCAGAGTAACGATTGCCTGATGTGAAACATCACTCTCTTCCATTCTGTAAGGCTCAGCTTTAGTCATGCAAGAGTTACCAGCTCTCACGTTTGTGTTTATTAGTTGCAAACAGACACGGCAGTTCACCAGTCACCAAAACTATGAGCGCATTAAAGAAAACTAGCTCTTTTGGTGTGTCCATGCACAGCATAGAAGAATATAACAGTGAGCCAATCAGAAGCAGAGAGAAGGACAAATCAGATGTAGGGTGGTGTGGGCCCCTAGGGTGCGCCCAGAAAAGCAGTGGTATCCATAACAACATGTCAAAGAGAATAAATGGAAAGATGGCTGAGGAGCTTTGGGACCGACTTCTGTTAGCATGTTCCCAGCGGGCTCAAGCCTTAGCAGTTAGCTCACCAGCTAGCCCTGTGAGTTGTCTCAACATCGCCGAGCTTCAAGGAACCAAATGTAGGCCAATTCGCTGTGGCTCCTGCTGACCAGGCCTTTACTCTTGAGTTTTCTCGTTCCATAATGCCGCAAACTGTAAAAGCAGCAGATCTGGAGGAGAAACTGTCGATTTAGTGAACATTTGGCAGGAGATAAAGTGAGAGAGAGCTGAGAAGGGCTAAGGAAAAGGTGGAGGTGTGCATATGCGGGAGAAGCACTTAAAGCACTCAAATCAATCGCATGCTGGCAAACGCTTTAGACACTTCCTTTGCAAATGTTCAAAACATAATCAGGGACTATTCTTGCAGGAATGGCACACAACGTGCGCACACACACACAAGCATATACTTTAATACCCCAGGCTTGTAAGTACATGTCCAGCTCTCTTAATCACTCATTTATCAGACTGTTTATGTGGCATCTGCACAGTAATCTGCATTAATACACCAGTACATGTCTGCAGCAGCTGGATACGTTCAAGTGGGCTGGCGCAGGTTATTCTGTCAAGTCAGACAAGCACAGGCAATCGTGTTATGCAGATTAAGAAAAGTATAGGCTTAAACTCAGTCAGCTAGTAATCCCGTGATGAACAGGGAATTCAATTACACAGAATATTAGACTGAGAAAGGACCAGCGAAGATCTTTGCAGCCTCGCCATACTTTCAGCGCTGACATTGGGTGTTAACTGCGCGACACCCCTGCTGAGGTAAACAGTACTCGCTACAATACACTGATGAATTACACTGGCAGCATTCAGACAAAAAAAAAAAAAATGCCAAAATGAAACTCAGCTCCTAACAGTGCTCTGAGGCTCAGGTAGCCGTTCCCCGTGTTTTTTCTCATTGTAGACATTGACACATTGCCTTGATATTGAGTCCACTGTGTGCGCTGGGTCAAGCTTTACACAAACCGGAGCTGTCTTGTCCTGCTGAGGGGAGGCTGTACAACACCTTATGTTCAATCTATAAAGGTCATGAAAGTGGCTTTGATGCAACACTAAAATGCTGACTTATGCGTGCGATAAACCACAAATACCATGTAAATAAAACACGCTCCTGTTTCTTATCTCCTCATTGGCCTTTTCCCCCCGCCCCCCTCCCCCGTCCCTCTTCCACTAAACTAGCATAAACAAATGACAGAGACGAGGCCGTAAATACAAGCAGCCACCCCTCAGAAAGCGCTCAATAAGAGCTGCTGACAAATGAAGTAGCTGTTCACCAATTGCCCCAGGTCCTGTTAATGTCTCTCAAGTTTATTAACTTACTGTTTTTATGGTTATCCTGCGCCGTATTTCTGCATGCACACACAAATACACACCCAGTGACACGTCTTGTTCCATTAAGCGTGAATGTGTTTATGTGTGCCTGTGTGTGAGTTATGCGACCGGTCGCTAATTGCAGACAAATCGCTTTGCCGCACACAATCATTCCTGTTTTTTTGATGTTTAATTTCACCAGTTGATTACCGGCAGAGTTTAGCGCCGCCATTCCTCTTCCTCCGCCACCGGGACGACTCATCCGTCTTCTCACACTCTCACTGTTGCGCATACATAATGAGCTCGCTCTGACGAACAGAGGGGTGGATTTCATAAATCATGCTCTTGTTTGTAACAGCTTTTCTCTCTCTTTCCCTGTCTCTCTTTCCCTTTCAATTAAAGTAGCAGAGCCCATTCTAAATGTTGAGTGCCTAGAGACATTCAGTCCAAGTAAATTATTTCCTGTATAGTTTTTCGATTTGAGGCAATTTTGCTGCCCTTCTCCCAATATCCTCCCCACTTCACCTGCCAAATGACACTCCAAAACATTGGCTGGGCCTTTCTACTCACAGAGTCTTTTATGTCTGTTGACTTTCCAATAATAAGTGCCATAAAGAGAGTGAAGTATAGACACAGCATAAGGACAGCAGCGGGCCAGGGATGAGGCCATAACGTTGTTTATATCTGCGCACATACCATGGTAGATATTTCTGTGTTGTTAAATGGAACCCAGTGGGCTTTTTACAGTGTATTGGTTATGACATTGTGCATCTGGTAGGTGAAAAGAAACTCTTGTTTCTGCCACGAGCACAGGCATGAAAATCCTGTTGTCCCTGACAGAGGCGACTGACTATATATATATATATATATATATATATATATATATATATATATATATATTCACACACACGCACACACACACGAGCAAATGCAATGCACGTAAATGAAAAATGCAAGCGAAGCTTAGCATTGGTGTAACACAGTTTTTATTACTCACTGCTCTCTGTGATCGGAAAATAAACCCGGCTACTAAATTGATTTATTTGTTTTTATCACTTGCTCTGTTGCTCATCCCCTCCGTGTCGCAGATTGGATTCTCATATAACCCCGAGAGATACACATTTTTACAACCCAATTTAAAGACATGTTCAGAAAAATGTCCGGGGTGCAGGGTTGCTCTGTTTGCTAGCATGTTCCATTTAGGCTCAATTTTCTTTTGTTGCACACTGTCTTTGCTCCTCACCCTCTGTGACCTCTTTAAAGCAGCCTTCACGGGCTGAGGAAAGAGTCGCCCCTCTCTGGGGGTGTTGCTTCCCTTCACAGACCCTCTGCTAACAGGTTCATTCTCATCAGCTAAATAAATAGCACCTTTTGCTGTTCCTATTCAACATACCCCCTGGCCACAGTGTGTGCATGTGTGCATGACACTCTGTGTTGCAGCAGCAAATATAGAGAATGAGTGGCTGCACTGGCGTGCAGGCATGCACCCTTTTTTCTTGTGTTGTAAATGATGTTGTAAGCTCGCCCTTGGCACGGAGGAAATTGGTGTTCGATCCTTAGCAAGGCTGGCGTGCCTTCAGGCTAGCTATTAGCCATGTGCTAAGCTAAAAACAATGCAAATACAGGCCCAGGGTCAAGCAGGGGATCATTAACAGGCACTCAGCCTCTTCAATTATACAACAGGTGATGCATGGCAGCATTGAGGGGATGCTTACACCAATTGTTCCTCAATAAAGCTCTAGTGACACACTCACTTACCTAGCAGAGGGGTCAAGGGGAGTGCAGTACAGTGAGAATGTTTGGAGAGGGGAACTGACACTGCAGGCTATGTTATTATAAGCTTGAATGCAGTGTATGATGTGTTGCTCCCATTTGAGATATACTGATAAGATATCTGGACAGGTGGCTGTTTGAAGAGATTCTGGAAACGGATGAGGGAGCTCTGTGCTATTCAGAGCTCTTATGGGCTTAAATATATGGTGCTGTTTGAGATACAGGCATTTACTCTGATAATGGTTTCCTGGGAGGACTCATGTCACTAGAGGGTAGGAGGAATAAAGCTACATTCAGCTTTAACTCCAGGGCAGCTATCCATCATGACGGAGGTAGGTATTGACCACCTTCTTCCTCTTTTCTTTCTTTCTTTCTTTCTTTCTTTCTTTCTTTCTTTCTTAAATTCAGATTTTTATGCAACCAAGCAATCCAAACACAGCACGATCACTCACATGCGCGCAAGCAAGGAGTGAGGAAGTGATAAAGAAGTGTGTGTGTGTAGTGTCGATGCTGGTGAACACTGATGTTAATTCATCCAGACCGTGTGCATTGTTAACACTAATAGACTCTGGCTGTGCGTGTGTTTGTGCATGTACTGTAGGCTCAGTGTGCGGCTGTAGCTGTCTGTGAACCTCACAGTGCATTTTTACACATTAACATACCACCATTGCCCCATTTCATCAACCCTATGTTATCTCCAGTGATGTGCATGTGTGTGTGTGTGTGTGTGGGGTGGTCTGTGTGTTTGTGCATGTGTGCTGTAGACCAGGTTGTTCCAGTGATTCTCTTTCTGCTGACAGGAATGAACACGCTGTTGGGCTGGGAGTGCGGTGAGCCGAGACCGGGAAGGGAGGAGAGTGGAAGAGAAGGAGAGAAAGAACGACAGGAGAGGAGAAGCACATCGGACACCACCTATTTATCACCCCGGACTCCTTCCGTCCACTGCCAAGAGAGAGAGAGAGAGAGAAAGTGGGGAGAGATGAGGCGGATGAAGACGGCAACGGCTGGAGCCACAGAAGAGGAGAGGGCAACAAAAAAGCAAACGAGGAATTGGATCTGTATCTCAACTTTAAGGCCTGTCTTTATGCTTGTGTTGTTCAGCACGGTTCACGCTTCCCCTCATAACCCCTTTAGCCTACCCCCCGCTCGCCCTTAAGCCCTAACCCCCAGCTGATTTGGTACAGAAGCAGTGGATGAATAGAATAAGGAGGGGCGCTGGGGGTCGGGTGGGTGGGGTGGTTTTGGAAGGGGCTCCCCACAGAGAAAGCTACTGTTACCACGGAGAAAGCAAAGGAATGTGCATTTCAATAGACAAAAAAAAAACAAAAATCCATCCAGTGGAACCAACTATCAAGAGGGAGATTTTTACCTCCAATGAAAGCTTCATGATAAGCTGGTCGATATCCAAGTGTTGTGATCTTCAGCTACAAAATTATACATTTAACTTCCATATCCAAACTCACCATCCACACTCTACGTGTGTGTGCGTGCATGCGTGCGTGTGTGTGTGTGCGTGTGTGTGTGTGTGTGTGTGTGTGTGTGCGTGCCGCGGGGCACACACAATAAAGGTTTTTATGCTCACAAACCAATTTAGGCCCTGAAATGAGATCTAAAGCACCGTCTCACCACGCTCTCATAATTAATTGAAAAGAACTAAAATAATGATATCTGGGGAGTCATATTGATAGCCATGGTTTATTTCTGACAGCTGGCTCCTACTGAGCCCTGAAACACTTTTTATTATTAAGCCAGAAAGAACAAAAGATTTAAAATCTCCATGGCTGCTCAGCATGCCTTGACTTTCTTTTTTTTTTTTTTCTTTTTTTTTTCCTGGTTATTCGCCGCAGTTGTCAGTGTTCGGATAATGAGAGAGTGAGAGAGGAGAGGAATGGAAAGAGGGTTGTGTATTCTAACAGGGTGATATTATCAGATGTCTAAGGGGTTTGATTTGAAATGTTTTGATTAATGTTTGCTTTTATTTGTTGATTAGTTATTTAAGGGGAGAGAGAAGGTAGCGCTTTGGTTTTTTTTGTGGGCATTTGGACTCAGCCAAAGGTCCCTACCACCAGTGGGGTGACAAATTGCATGGCTAAGAAGAAGGGACACCTGTCAGCTACCCCCTGCCTAGAACCAACGCCACAACAGCGAAGGCATACACACGTGTGTTCGCACACCCACACACAAATCCTGTACACAAAGCGCCCATCACACAGCGCAACGGCGGATTGATTGGAGGTACCCGTCACCTTGAACTGTCAATTCTTTCATCTAGAGCATGTACTGAGCTGTCAGAGCGCAAACGAAGTGTGTGTTATGAGCTAGTCACCGCGCGCCGACGTTTGCTCAGTCAGAGTGTGGCTGTCGCGTGCGCGTGTTTGTGAGCGTTTGTCTGTGTGCCGAGAGGAAAAAAAAAAAGACACTTTCCACTGAGCCAGTCAAAAGTTGTGACAAGCAGGAAAAGAAAAGTGCAGAAAACTCAGCGGCGTTTGGTGATGGCCCGTTAATCACATGGTGATGGCGCACAAACACACACACACAGAAACAGTACATGCACACCCATGCAGCACTTGTATTAATAGTATTAGTATGATAGCAGAGAAATGAGCAATGTAACAGAATGTTGGAGAGTAGCACAGCGTGGTTAGTTGTTTACTGATTATAGGATCAGCTTACATTACACTTTCAAACCAAAGCTTGCAGTTAAAGATGTCCCATATTATGATTTTTGAACTGGTGACATAAAACGGCCACAGTCAGTTTTGTGTCGTATTGTAGGCGACTGGAGGTGTTTAAGTTTCTTGAGGACGTTTCAGTTGCCCACGATGCGGCACTTCACCATGACCTGGATGACTGAGAACCATCAGCAACAGCTCAACGCTTAGGTTTAGAAGATAATAGTGGTATTCGCTTTAAATACAAATAGCAAGTTTTGTATGTAACTTTCACTTTTGGATACACGCAGGAATTGAACCTGCGACTCCTCCTCATATACGTTCTATACAGTTCAGGTGAGTAGCTACAGCTGCATGGTGGTCTACTTAAATAACCATCTCAGCAGCATTCTGACATGTCACGCTGGGCAACACACACGAGTAACTGAGAAAGTAAATGATGAAGCTTAATTCCATTTACATTATTCTGCATGAATTGTCTTGGTATTGTTTACACTGGGTTACTGTCACACTGTAATGGCTCACTGGAACACTGCAGTAAAACAGTTTATGGTATTAGTAACACCTGAGTCCATAGATTACAAGAGTCACAGCTTTGCTTGAATCTTAATTGTTAGGCCTGTCTTTATAACTATTTTTTTGTGAAGGTGCAAGTGAAAACAAAATTTGATTAGAAGTTCAAGTATGTGCTTGTTACCATAATTAGCTATCAAAAGATCAAGACCGAGACTTCCTCTAAAGTCGAGGTTGACGTAATTTGCGTTTCCTGCTTCCCAAAGCTTGTGGCTGGAGACACAAAAATACTTGTTTTCCGTGTGATTGACAAGCAGATGGAGGCTCTTCCGGGGACGTGGGTACATCTTCTGGTTCAAAGCGTCGACTTGACTATGAAATAAAGCTCATTTGGGTGTGAAAACCTCCAAACAGCCACTGCAATGCCAGGTCAACAAAGTCGGAGGACACGTCTCTCCGTTTTGAAACCACAGCTGACACGCTGATATGATAAGAAATGATACTGAGGGATAAGCAAATGGATTTCTTAATTAGTTGCAGGTGAGGCTATGTACGCCACTGTGTGCTTCTCAGCAGAGGAAAAGAGCCCTATCATCTGTCATTCACTCCATCATCTGTTGTTGAGACACCATGTTTATTTCCTGTATGTCATCTGTCATGCTGTCTTTGTTCATTTATTCTTGCCAGATTTATCTTCCTTCATTTTTTTATTTATTTTTCTTTTTTTTTTTCATTATTTCATTTTTTTGCCCAATCCGTTATCTTCTAATGAATTGCCATGAAGAATGTCATTGCTCAGAATGACCCTGGTGTTAAACAGTTCATCTGACAGTTTCAAGCTGAGTGCCAAACACAAAAGAACTAGAAAAAAAAGGCATTACACAATCACACATATGACACGAAAAGGGGTTATGTTTTTGCACATTAGCATTATTAAATATGGATTGAGATTATAAACATAAATCCACTAAGCTGGTTCGCTACTCCTCGTCTGTGAGAGCACAAACGTGTCTCCTGACATTTAAATATCCTGCAGCTTTAAGACAGCAACAGATTGCAAATACACATGCTTATAGAAACGTGCCAATAATTCATTTTAAGTCTTGCGGTTTTTTCCTCTTCCCTCCGAGCCTCTTTGAAACTTGCATGCCGCATATGATAGGCATCACACCTTACGTTGAAATCATCGTGTCGTGTCTTTATAAAAGACAGTCGGTTGCTTCTATTGTGGCTTCGACCTGTGACTCCTTTCTCCTTTTATTAATGCGGTTTGTCTGCGTCTCAGCAGATGAAGAAACTACATAAGCTGTTTGACCCAGCAGTGCTTATTAAGCTAAAACCTTTCTCCAGAATTTAATAAATACCATCTAAATCTATTCAGACATTTTGCTGGATACAGGAAAATTTTGCCGTTGTTACTTGTTGCTTCCTCTATCTTTATGAGCTCTGTGCTTAAAGTCATTAGATAAATGAACAGCCGAAATTGCCCAGTTAATCACGGGTGCCGGCCAGGAGTACCAGTGCAGCCACTCTCCTATAGTTACTATATTTCATTTGAATACGGCCCTTTTTATAGTCATCATTTATATTACAAATGTGGCGTTCAGCTCAACCATGTTTGCATAAAGTCTCTGGATCTGACTTACGCAGAAAAACCTCAGCAAACCTTTTATTATAACTATTGGTACTAAATATGAAATGTGTAGTTGTATGTGCTCGAAAAACTGTTCAGCTTGCATTAAATGGTGGGAGCTGCATAATCTAATACTAAAATGCAGTTGAATTATGCATGCAAATGTTGAAAATGAATTTCAGATTTGCTGGTTGTTTTATAAAGCCTGGGGTTCGAGGGGAGAACCACAGTCTGACTTGTATTTTTTTTTTTCTTCATATCCCTTAAACATTGTATATTATTTATGATCTCAACATAATTATATGAAATACTGCACAAGAATTCGACACCACGGCTTACGATGCATGACAGACGATTTCCATTCATTTACATACTGCGCTGGAATCCCAGAGGATTTCTTATTAAACATTTCCACATGGTCCACTCCATTTTATCCTGCAAATCCTCAGTGCAGGATTACTATGGGTGAGGGGCTGAAAATAATGAATTTGAAAAACTATTTAAGCACATTTAGAAACGCCAAAAGGTAAGAAATGAGGAACGTGACAAATTTGTATTAGAAAGATGGACCTGCAGCAACATTATCACATTTTGACCCTCATCAATCAATTTGTGAGATTTAAGAAGAACGTAGTTAATTATACTGTACATGTCTTCATTGCGTGACACCAGCAATCAGCAAACAACATGTGGGAAGGAAGGCATGAGTCATGATTACAGTTTTACATCCACACTGTGACCAATTACCGTCACCTATTGCTTCGGCTGATGGCGCACAGCGTCTGAACGAGCTCTTCAAACACAACTTCTTTATGCAATTTCCAAAAAAATAAACAAACCAATTAAAAAAACAAATGCCCTCGTGATGCCAAGCAGCTGGGTTTTTCGGAATTGTTGTTGCGAGACTACGCATGTTGTAATGCCGTCACCAGCAGGAGTTGGCTGACAAATTAAGCGTCCTCTGACTGACACACGCTAGACTGCTGTGTAATGGCCATGATATTTTTCCACCGTGGAGAGAGAAAGCATCAAATGAAATGTGTCAGAGGAAGATGCTCAAACTGCAAATGAATCAGTGTCTCACACATTTCACATGTGTTTGAGCACTGTTACTGTCATTATCCAGCCTATTTGGTCGTTTGCTGTTCAACCCCGAGGCCACAGTTCAGTGCAAAGGAATCTGGATCTCTTACCTCTACGTTGCCCTCTCTTACTCTAATCAAGGCTGTGTGAGCAGCCGGGCAAAGCAGGCACAAGGTTCAATGCCAAATGTAGTTCATAAAAAAATAATAATAAAAAAAAAGGTTGATTTTCAAATTGTGCTTCAAATGTTACACATATATTCGACTATAGTACAGGGACACAGAATTTCTGAGAGAGTCAATCAATATAATGGCGTTGTCGTAAATGGTCATGGATACTTCGATGAAGTGGCTCAATTTTCCATCCATCCATCATCTGTACATATTCTATGTACGCCGCTTAATCCTCTGCAGGGTCGCGGGGGGGCTGGAGCCTATCCCAGCTGACTTAGGGCGAAGGCAGGGGACACCCTGGACAGGTCGCCAGTCCATCGCAGGGCCACACATAGAGACAAACACTCTCACACACTCTCATTCACACCTATGGACAATTTAGAATGATCAATTAACCTCAGTATGTTTTTGGACTGTGGGAGGAAGCCGGAGTACCCGGTGAAAACCCACGCTTGCACAGGGAGAACATACAAACTCCACACAGAAAGATCCCAGGCGTCCCAACGCGGGACGCGAACCGGCGATCTTCTAGCTGTGAGGCAGCAGTGCTAGCCACTGGGCCACTGTGCAGCCCTTGGCTCAATTTTGAAAAAAAAAAAAAAGTTTCACACTTTCTTCATCATATGGGCCTTCCTGTATATCTGCCATATGTAAAGAAGCCTCTCATTGTATATATTGTTGAACAAAGCAGCATGTAATGAAATACGTTTCTATTTAGGAAACCAGGGATCAGGTTTGTAGTTTGAGTAGAGGAGTGCTGGTCTCTGGACTTATGATGAAGTTGTTGTGTCGTGGAGTGTGTTGGAAACGTTTGAGTCAACAAGATGTAAAAAAAAATACCTTTTGTTAGGTTTTTGCACACCTCACAAGTTCTGTCAAAAATGTAACATTCAGTACTTTTACAGAAAACAGCACTTATGATAACATCATGGAATGATAAATGTACTGCACAGTAAATTAAACAGTGGTTTTAACAATGAAATGCTTTATAATCCATTAACTGAGCAATTCTTGGTTTTAAATGTTTAATACGTTTCCCTGGTGATCATCCGTATCAACAGTATCAGGATAGACATTACAGAGTTGAAGATCTAATCATCCGTTTAATAAATGGTTTGCAAAGCATTTGATTCTAATCTGTCAAATAACTATTAAATAAAACTTAACTTTACTGCAAGTGTACCATTTATTAATGATGGCTGTTATAAAGTGTTCCCAAAATTTGCTTCACCTAGACATATATTGTATTTGCCCTCCCCACAATCTTTCTGTTAACATCAAAAACAGCCACGTTGCAAGATTTCTTTAAATGTTTGACAAGAAGAAGAAGAAGAAGAAGAAGAAGAAGAAGAAGAAGAAGAAGTTGCCACTGAGTGTAATCTAGGGTTTTTTCATCTATAGTCTTGTGTGGCGAGTGTGCGAGATGTGTGGGCTTGTGGGTCAATCTGCAAATGTTTGCCCTGGGGCACACTAACAGGTTGCTGTCATGAGAAAAGGGAGGTGGGGAATGTGTGATATTGTTTAAAAATAGGGAATACTGGCTCACATTTTCATATCCTGGAAGACACCGTTGCTCCACTCAGCTGTTCACATGGAAAGGGACAGAAATAGTTGTGTCAAGAACAGAAAATGAGGGCTTCTCACCTACGCACGGCTGACCAGTTTTCTGTTTAAGATGTATGTGGATGCCGGATTGTCGGTTTCAGACAAATTACAGTACCGTTCAAGCACTGTCCCTTGTTATCCAAAGCAGGGAAAAGTGTTGAGGGTCGGAGGTCTCCGAGGCTATCTGACTGTTGGACAGGCCGTTCTAATGGAGCGTCAGGGAACACAGAGGAAATAAAGGTGACATAAGAAGGTACAAGGTGCGCGAAGCATTTACTTCCAATTCCTGTGAGTCGAAGCGTGTGCGGTTTGATTAAGCGTCTACATCATGCACATCTGTGCGTGCACTTAACCTAAATATTCTCTACGTTTCAGGAGGTGTGAAAGCTGGTGAAAGCAAACGGTGTCACTACTGAATTATGAAAAGTCTATTCTCCACATTCTGCATTTTATTGAGAGCGAGCTGCGTAAAGGCTCCGCTCTCTATCAAGCTGCCGATCTGCGTTTGTGTTCTCCTCCATCACGGCCTCTGTTATCCTTTAGTCACGAGTCAGGCCCCACAGAGTGATACATGTGGAGGTATGACACATCAGGTGCTCCACTGTTTAGGTAAAAAAAAAAAAAAAACTTTAAAAAAATAGCCATCTATAGCGAAACCAGCCAGACATGGGGAAGACTCAACAAACATGCTGGAAGCCGCGTGAAAGCCACAGCTTGGGTCAATTTAATCAAAGTAACATTGTCTAGCTTTTAGTCCTACACGACCTTCATCCCGTTTGTCTTGATGCAAGCTAAAAGCCGAGGCGATTTGATCAAGAACTTCCCCCGACAAAGCGCGCAGAGAGCTTGTTTGCCTTGTAAAGTTCAATATAGCCACATTCTGATAAAGTGTCATGGTTTGTCAGTTCTCATTGTGATGCCGTTATTTCAACCTGATTCCATTTAGATCTTAAAAAAAAAAAGAAGAAAAAGAAAAAAGACTAAATGTAATTATTATAAAGCCAGGGGCAAAACAGGGAGGGAAAGGCACTGACGAGCACCATGCACTGCGAAAAAAACCCCAAAAAACCAAGCACTTGGTACATTAGTGAATGGCTCCGAGGCATGTTTGTGTGACGCCATGATAAATGTTAATAGCCGTGTTAACATACAGCAGGTTATCAGCTTGTCATTACTAAACAGCTCTGATTGCCTGTTTTATCTGAAGTGGATAAACACACCAATTAGGGTAGAAAGTGATATGCAAATAAAAGAAATGCGGCTTTTATTAGACCATGCCGTCACCGAGAGCCGCCTTCTGTCTCACATTCGTCAGCTGTGGGTGTTAGCCGCAGCGCTCCCTCTTCCTCCTCTGCTTCCTTTCTCTCAGTGTTTACCTCTCTCCCTCCCTCCCTCACTCCCTCCCTCCACCACAAAACAAACTAAAACCAAACTTACCAAATCATTAGTTGTATAATAATATTACGCTGGATGCTCCCAGACCTTTTGACCCTTGGAGGAAAAAAAGAAGCCAGGGGCAAATTGAAGCCGAACAAAAAAACATTAGTTTTGTACGTCTGTTGTCTTGGTAACACAGAGGAAAAAAGAGAAGTCAATGTAGAAAACAAGAGTTTCGCTGGCAAACTGTACTTTTTTGAAAAAAAAAAAAAGTCTATTTTTGGGATAGGGGGTCGTTGTTTCTCTGCAAAACTCACACAAGATCGCGGCCACAAACACAGAGGCGCCCACGCACGCAAAAGAAAACAACTAGACAATGAAATTTAAACAACAAATGTGAGGCGACTTCCCTTTGCAGTCTTCTGAGATTTGAAGGGAACTTTCCTTATCGAATGACTCTCCCCTCTTTCCCTCCCTCCCTCCCTCCAGCCCCAGCCTATCTCTCCTCCCTCCCCTGTGTATTTGCCTCCCTTCTTGTCTATCTCTTCCACGCGATGAGAAGTTTCTCGATTTTCATTTTGTCTTGACCCATTTCAAAGAGATAACTGTCGAGTAGGCAAGATAAAAAAATGTTTTGTGGATGTGTGAATGCGTGTGCGCACTGGTGTGCGGAGATGTGCCTTCTTGTCGTTAAGGAGTGGAATTATCTCGATTAATAATTCAGGTGTTCACATCCCATGTTTGTTTCCTCCTATCGTATGTTGCTTTTCAATTTTTATTCTATTTCCTTCTTTCTTTCTTTTTTTTTAGAAATTGCCTTCATGGCGCTCAAGCGTTCTTACTGTAACATAAGAAATTTGAGCTGCCTTCTGCTATTATGCTTGAGGGAACGCAAACCACAACAGACAGTATTTTAGATATTTTTTACGATGTGAGGCAGCTGTAGATACAATGGGCTCGGCAGTGTTTCCCACAGCAGCTAATTTGACAAAGAGTTAGCAAAGTGCTCAAAATTGCAGTAAAGTCACACTGCGGTGTTTAAGCAAATCTGTTCTGGTTTCTGTGGTTATGGGGGAATGAGGGGCGCTGCCTCCTCATGAATGTTAGATGAACAAACGGCAGATAGACGGGATCAATATGTCAGCCATATTGAATGACTTTGATGTCTGGTGATGACTGCTGGGGTTGGCTCAGCCGCTCATAAATGAGGAGACAGACAATGCAAAAAAAAATCTACACGCACACACACGCTCATACAAGGCATGTGACTCCCTCGAGTGAGGCAGTCTGATGATGAAAGAGGGGAAACTGTCAGATGTTGAGCTTTGCAGGTTAAAAGTATTTTATTTTTTAAGGAAATGTCCTCTTGTTTCAGCTGTTTCGGGGACCACTGCTTCGCTGATGCCATAATGTAATGTTAAAAATCAGCGCATCAAGTTTCTTTCTTCTTTATTCTGTGAGTATTTTTAGGTTGTGTCGCGAGTTGAGATCTGAGTTAAGTTCACAAACGTATCCAGGCATTAAAAAAAACTCCCCTCAAAGCTGGCACGAAAAACTTCCAGTCGTCTATTTCTGTTTTTCCTCTTTTCCCTCCATGTCTACCCTCCAACCTTTCCCAGGTGTCATGTTGTCATGCCAACATCTTTTCTAAACCAGGAGACAGGAAATGATTGCACCCCAGCAGCACAGTCAGTCTCACATGCAGCGCGCGCGCACACACACACACACGCGCGTATACGCTGAGCAAACACCCACACCCACCCACTCACTCGAACACACTTACAAAAAAACAAGTGCTCATACGTACACACCAACAAGTGCATACTCAGACATGCAATGAATTATTTTATGAATATATAAAGGTACAATTTATTATTTAGGCTTGAAGGTGTATTATTCAGAAACAGCAGTCTTACTAAAAAGGAAAAGCAAAAAAAAAAAAAAAAAACTTTCTCAAAAGCAACAATGACAAGTGGGTGAGCTGGACTCTGTTTTGTTTTTAGCTGGTTTTTTTTGTATTCGTTTTCAGATTCTGCATGTTTCACATCGCCGTAAAAATTACATTCGTTGACCTACAACATACAGAATGAATACAAACCACTGAGGCAAACACAGAATGTTTGATCGATGTATAATGCAGCAGCTGCCTTATTCAACCACTGCTTCATCCTTCTGTGTCTGCCCCAGTATACATACTGAAGCGGGGAATTCCTTATTACATTCTCACCTATTCATTTTTTAATTTAAATTATTTATTTATTTATTTGTTTACTTGGTGCTGTTTATAGCAAGTCAGACCGGCAGGTATCCCAGTTTCACACCTCTGAATCACCTCCCACATTCAAAATTGTTATGTTTTATTTCAGTTGGTTTTGGTCTTGTGAATTCGCCCCATTCAAGAGGCAACTAAGTCAATTAAAAGCAAAGAAGCCTGAATAATAAATAATGAATAATAATGGAGTGGTAACAAAATGGCCATTTAATCTAAGAGTCAGCCAAATGTCGATGGCTTGTGAATAAAAAGCCTGAAAACAAAGGCTCATTCATACTTGAGCTAAACGATTTCACTTTTTGCCTCATTCACTGATCAGAGAGACAAATAAAGGTGTCCCTTAGAGCCATGGGTGATATTTTTGCAACGGCTTCAACACGATACAGCACAACTAATTCAAACCTGTCAATAACTAATTGTCAAGCTCACTGGACTCCATCATCTGGGCCATTTCTGGACTGGAACCTGAGGCCTCATTAGAGACACTTAAGTCTGAAATCTAATGCCATATCAAATAATTAGGATTATTTGTTATTACAGAAACATGTTTCTTAATAGCAAAAGGAACATTTACTATCAAGCTATGGAGCAATAACAGTACTGTTGTAACTAATTTCCTAGGTTAGGAATCTTGATTTAGTATTGTATAAACCCTGTTCCTAATTGAAAATACTGCCACTAACTGTTGTTTTGTCCGTATGGAAATGACAAGTTGGGAACAGCATGGTTGAAAGGTTATGCTAGTCAACTGTTGGAGAAGCTAAAACTGATATTATCATGTTGCAGAGGCAGCTAACATCGTAGAAGCTAATATTGCTATCAATGTTAGTCTGTTGGAGAAGCTAACACGAATGCTAGACTGTTGGAGATGCTAACACCAATGCTAGTGTGTTGGAGAAGCTAGCCCAGATGTTAGCCTGTTGGAGAAGCTAACAGCAGTGTTAGCCTGTTCGAGCAGATGTTTAGCCTGTTGGAGAGGCTAACACTGATGTTAAGCTGCCAGCTTCAAATTCCCCATGCCACGTATAGGCAATATCTTCACCTCCACTAACATGATAAATGCCTTCAACTTACTGAAGGTAAAATTGAACACCTGCTTTTTTTTTGTCCATTATGAATAAACTCACCAGTGGCAAGTGAAGTGAGACAGCTGTTGTCAAGGATACAGGCATGACAGAAGCGCTGACTGAATAGGCCTGATTACATTTACAGTTTTTGTTAGAATTTCTTAATATGAGTTCTGAGACAGTAAAGGACAGGAGACAGGAATTGCATCTGTAATGTCAATTTTTGAAACTACAGACAAGCAGGTAAAGATTATCTTCTGTAATGCGCAAGGCCCCTAATACATAGACTAAAGTAGTACAGCCCTGCATATGCATATAAACTCTTATCCAAAGGCCAAAACACTGCACAGAAAATAAGAAATAAATAAACTTCTCTTTACAAATGAATCCACCGGGAATGTGGAACTCGCATGTATTAGATTGGCCAATGCAGCTTGTAGTTTGATGACATCGTGCTGAACCTGGCTAAACTTTTTCAGTGAAAAGACACGTGTTGGCACCGGCGCTGTGTTTAAATATATTTACATGCTGAAAATTGACAGGCAGCACAGAGGGATCTTCACAGAATCTTAAAAATAGATGCTGCTTCAAAACTTTGACACAGAGTTTGATATTGTGACTGACATAAAATTGAGCAGGATATGAGGTAAGGTGCAGAGAAATGCTATGCTTGTGTAACATGATGAGGCAGACAAGTGAAGTGAGCCTTCAATGGTGGATCAAGGTCGCGCTGAAAAAGAAAACCCCTACTAGACTTTATTTGATATAGGAAGGAAGTGGGAATGCGATATTGATGTGACTTGGGGAGAAGAATGGGACGCGGTGGCAGACAGGAGGCAAACAAACCGAAGAGGACAGATGCTTGTCAAGCGCCGCAAACAGGAAACACAACAACAGTAGGACTGGGTGATGTGACGTAGCAGATTTCTTGTAGTTTGCATGCAGAGAAAAGCTTTGAAGATATAAACCTCCTGTCCTCTGCAAAATTCTCTCTGGTCTGAGGGAGGAATTGAACAAGGGGAGACAAACCTGGATTTTGTTTACCCAATAATATATTGTCAGTGTAGCGGCCAAAAGACAAAAAGAACCTGAGAAGATTCCTTTGGTTATGAATATTCAGAAACATGGCATTTTCCGCTTGTATTCTCTTTTTGCACAAGTGGGCTGTTGTCATGTCTCAGGCTGAGTCACTGAGCAGCTTCCTATTCTAAAGAATCTGGAGCCTGCCTTCTGTAAATATGAACAGGTGGGTTCACATTCATTGCGGTTAAGTTGCAAAACCTGATCCATGAGGTACGTATCTAAAAAAAAAATTTTAAAAAAAAGGAAATTGTGGGACGTGTTAGGGCACTGCAGGGTGTCTTAACCTGTCTCTCCGCTCTTTAATTCCTCTTCAGCTCCACTTAGGCTTCCCTATTGTTTGCCTAATGATCCTGGCTTCAGCAGTTGCCAAGTTGGCAGCCAGAAGTGAACCAAAAAGAAAGCTTTTCTGGTTTAAACTACATCCCTGTATTCAATTGTAATTTCTAGCACAGACAGCTTTTTGTGTGTGATGTCCTGTGGTACAGTGATTTTTCTCAATGCCTCTTTAGGTTTCCTCTGTCTGCAGTGGTTTTAACAGCACACTTTGTTTTCCGAGAAATCAAGGTATATCTGCCTGAAGTGGAGCACAGGCCTGTGAACCCTGCAGAAAGGAAATAAAGTGTGCACATATACCAGAATGCAGCTTTGCGAATGTTTAAGCATGGGCGAACAACCTTTTTTTCCCTTCAAGGGCCAAAGTTGCAACTGAATTGTGAGCCACTGGGGAGAAAAGGAAACTGCTTTTGAGTTGTACTGTCAAAGCGACATTGATTTGTCATTTATTATGGTGTTGCAATTACTAGCGGTGAGGGGCTCAAAAATGCACAAAATACCAATTTCTACATAATGATGCTTTAAGATATGAATGTTACTAGGAATCCAAGTTCCCTTAACTAACTGAACACCTGTGTCACAGGCTAAAAATAATCAGGGATCCTACAATTTCACCTCAGAAAAAAAACCCAGCATAAACAGCTATTTTGATTACATATATAATTATATTTATATAGAAAGAGACAGAGTGAGAAACATCTTGAAGGCCAAATCAAACAACATGGTGGGCAAGCTTAGGCACACTTTGGGCAGCCCTGCGTTAAAGCGCCATCAGGCAAGAACCCCTACAGTTTCTTAGTGCAGTTCTTGGACGCAGACTGTCATAAATACAGACAGCAGTACACCTGCATTTATTATGATTACATTAGCTATGATCAAACACAGACATCAGACATCTTTGCTAACAAAGCTAAACATCAGGCTGTAACACATTTCTCGCTATTCCAACTTTTTCTATTGCATAGCTCTTGCCGACGACTAAAAGCCAATGGCAGATTAACTCTTAGCTTTCACTTAACATACACTTTCTTCTTAGTTCTCCGAGGAAGTTTGCAGAGATCCCATCCAGACACCACATCCTGCCAAACTGGACCAAAGCTCCTGCGTTAGTACTCCCCTCTGTCTGGAGCTCCCGGTCCAGTCTAAGTAGCGTTCGCCAGCTGCTCGGCTAATTGAGCTCACAGCAGCCACAGCATTTAGCGTTTACTTCATCAAGTAAAGTGAAACTTTTTGTCCATCAGGAAACTCCATAGATCAGAGAGTTGAGGCTGAGCAGCCTGAGGACTTTAGAGGGGAAAAATATTTCCTCCCCAAAAGAACATGATCTGGTGTCCCCGACATACTTGGTGGTTTGTGACTGTGCCACAGAGTGTTACATACTTCTCCTGCTCAACCCGAGTTGCATCGCGAAAAAACAGGCACTCGGGTTGCTGAGTGGGGATGACAGAGGCACCATTCTCCCTATTAACAATGTCAACAATGTGCCGAAAAAATGACTTTGAAGCTGCTGTTTTAGGATAGAATAGTCATATTGTGTTGCTTTAAAGGGGAAAACAGAAGCAGATTACGTGAAGGTGTGAGAGTGTCAGTTTGAATGCAACTGTAAAAATGCCCGCACTCTTCGTCTTCAGTGATTTACAGTGTATCAGGCTGAGATCCATTTGGTAAATTCCCAATAGTTGACTCATCACAACTGCCCCAATACTGCTCTCTCTCTCTCTCTCTCTCTCTCTCTCTCTTTTGCTCTCTCTCTCTGTATCACTAACACTCACACACACACACACACACACACACACACACACACACACACACACACACACACACAGAGGTGGGGGAGAGAGAGAGAGAATCATGAATCAGCTGGTGGTTAAAAGCAAAAATTATATTTATGACTGTATACACATCATTCCAAAACTCATTATTCTAAGGCCTGTCTTGGCAGGATTAATATAAGGCCTCGCGGTGTGTTTGTGTGTGTGAGTGTGTGTGTGTGTGTGTGTGTGTGTGTGTGTGTCCTGCCGTAGTGTGGACTGATGGAGGCCTGATTGATTTGATAAAAATGAAAGCCATTGATTCTGTCATGAATTTACAGCACCTCATTTACATAATTCAGAAAGCTGAGTTGCATCTTAGTACAGACATTAATGGAAACAGTGCTCCCTGCAGTGAACCCCCTAACACACACACACACACACACACACACACACACACACACACGCACACACACACACACACACACACACACACACACACACACACACACACACACTTATATCAACCCAACTGTCGAAATGCACGTCATGAAAAAAAAAAAGCTTACCAAGCAGTTGGACGTTAACATACACAAATCATGTTTGATGCATGTTTGAATCGCGTTTGATTACAGCCCGGTAGCTGTTCAAGCATTGTGTGAAGCCACACCTCTCTGAAAATACTCAGTAACGTGGTCAGTCAGCTGAAGAATCAACTTAAACCCATGACATACCATAGGCAATAAAAATAAGTATATTAGTTTTTGTATGTTTGTCTCTGCTGTGTGCACTCGTTGCCATGACAGTGGAACAGACGTTGAGTGCACAAGTTTGCCTCGCTGTCACACCTGCTGGTCCTGTCCGAGAGCACGTGGTGGTGTACAGTCAGCCATGCATCTCAACAAAATGAGTGTCGTGTATAAACATGCAAAACATTTCTTAACTTATTCACCCAGTGCCCCAACAATTTAACTGAGATATTGCACAAACCGCCAGGCTGTCTTTGCTTTCTGACAAACCGCGCCCGTCCTGGTGATGTACTGTACCTAACCCGTGGCCGTTAAAGAGGTTTGTTATTCCATGAGACGTGTGCTAAGGGGTGACATTTGGCAGCAGGACACTCTCCTGTTTTGTGGCGATAGTGTTAGCAGGGCTGGAAAGGAATACCTCATACTGGGCCAAAAGGGACACCCTGTTAGTGCCATGCTAGCTTATTGCGAGAGCTTACTGAGAGCAGGAGGTCCTAAATTTGCTGCCGGTTCCCAGCAGTAACATACAGAGCAGCATGGATGATGATAATACTGCCGAAATTTCTACTTGACTACCAAAGATAAATGATTTTGTGTTATTTTCTGTATACGCGATAAGTAAGAAGTAACATAGATTATAAGGGTGTATAATGTCCTAATACAGGTTTAATGATTTTCCTGGCATATGACACGTTTGTTCTTATCAACCTGTTGAAAAACAAGCCAGCCACATTTGAATGTCACATGTAAAAATGGTTGTTCTCATGTAAAAAACATGAACTCCCAGCTCGATTAGGCTCACAAACACATGCCTGTTTGTGAGTCATTGCTATAGAAAAGCCCCCCCCCCCCCCCTTTTTTTTTACTTTACGCCTCATCCCTAGCTTCTTTGCTGCTATTTTTAATGTCATTTGTTCTTACTTGTGACTATATTCCATTTGGTTGTCTGACTGTTTTAATGTATTCTGTGATGCACAGTGTAACCTTGTTTAGATGAGTGGCATATAAATAAATGTATTAGGCTGTTATTATAATAAAATGTCTACTTCCCAGAAGGAGAAGCAATCTCAGTGTGATTTCATGCTCTAGGTTTTGTCTCAACATGTGCTCACATGTGAGTGTATGTAATGTGCATGCCGAAACAAATGAAAAACATTTTCACACGTAAAAAAAGCCCATCACTTGTAAAAGCTGACACGTGCATTTCTTATTTTGTGGAAACAGCCAATCACGCGAAAATGTGTGTAAACGCAGAATTCATATGTGACGAGCAACTCTGACGTGATACCACGTTTCCAAATGTGGATAAATGTATAAATGCGTGAAATTAAATGTGATAATGCAGTGATATTTTTATAATGACTTAATAAATCTTTATGCACATTTGCAAATTAGTCAATAAGTCAGTTCAAAGGTGTTTACAAGTGTTGAATGTGAACAATTTTATGACAGTAGTAGATCTTCTGTCAGATTGTTTGTAACTAGCATCATCTAACATCATATATGATTACAGCAATATCGTATGTGTCAAGCATGTACTAAATGTTTATATGTAAGTTATAAATGCTTAATTGAAGGATACTGTTGTCAACAAAATAACACCTGCCAGTATATGCCTCTATACTGTCCGTATCCTTTGTGTAACAAACCAGTAATTGCTTATGTACTGCTTTTAAATGCTATTGTAAGGTTCAAGGAGAAGTCCAATATGACATTTCAGGATGACCGTCAATCCAGACGCAAAACTACACGTGTGCTCTTCTCAGAATAAACGTTTTGACATCACGCCAAGTGAAACATATTTACCCCGAGGTGTCAGCGCACGACAGGAGGTATAAAAAGGAGAAGACAGAGAGATAAAACGAGGAAGTGATAGAGCTCACCCACCCCGTTACCACCCAGCCATCCACAGGCAGCAGAAGAAGAAGACGGGGGGGGGGGGAATGAATGACAGTTGAATGAATGATGCCGCGAAGCCCTCTGTGTCACTTTAATTGGATTTGAATGGGCTGTCATTGTGTGGAAAAATACTGTAGAGAGAAGGGACTGTTGCACATGCGTGTGCACGTAAACACACACACACACAACCACAAAACTTGGAACAGGAACAAAACGTACCATTTCAAAAGATTCATTTGAACCGTGAACATGTGTTAATGCAGCTCATTCACTGCAAATCAATGCAGATTTTTAATTTTTTTTTTGTGTGTGTGTCTGTTTTGTGGCACAAAAGAGAAAAGAGGAATAATCCACGAGAGAGATGAGGCTTCGGTCCGATTGTAATGACTCTTTAAGTTCAATTAAACTGTTGTAATGGCTAATTAGAGGTTCCTTCTCAAGAGTGAAAGCTATAATCCATTAATGATCTCACCTATTAAGTCCGTGTCATTCACACTCGATTCATTTTATGTAAACATCGTAATTACAAGTCACAGTCCATTTATTTTATTATTCGCATATCAAAAAACCTTCTGCAGGTAACTCCCAGACGTCGTTCTCATCTCTGTCTGTGTTGTGACATGCTGGCATTTACATCAACTTGATATGCACTTTCCTATTCAACTGGTATTTTTTTGTGCTGCACACATCTGACACTGCGCAAAAGGTGGGAGGGAGGGCAGGGAGATGAAATACAATGGGCTGAATGTAAATGAGGCGTCACGAGGCAAGGTGTTGGTATTTATTTCTGAATTAAGTCATGGTAACAGCCTCAAAAGACCACAGTTATTCTCGGGGCGTCCCCAGATAATTTGGTTGCTTCCAATAGCATTCAAAAACCGCAATCAAATCCCTACTGAAAGTAATTTCACACACAATTTCCCCAAAACAAAACATACAAACAAAACACAACAAAACACGTTTATACCCTGATAACAGTTGGACAGGAAAAGTCATAAGATTGCGCAGTTCAGACTGACCATGAACGATCACTATCTCTGCTGGACTATCTGGCTGACATGGGGAAGAGGTGAGAACATATTAACAAAATACTTTTTTTTTTTTTTGACACTAGTTTAAGTTTATAGGTCAAGTACAGAGGCTTTTATCAGCTGAGAACTCAATCAAACAGAAACTCTCTCTCAGCCTTGTCAGATGTGGATAAAGTTGAATCTCACACATAATGAAGACTGTAATTCCCTCTTTTTTTTTTTTTTTGCCTTTGCTGTAAAGCTCCCTGTCATAGGGCTCACTCTCACTCAAAAGGCAGCACAGCCAGACTTTCAACTAGACTAAAGAATGTAGATCATATAACCAGACTCCTCTGGGACCCCACATGCCCCTACAGATTTGGGACACTTGAGTGCTTAGATGTCCCAATTAAAATGCGACAGTGCCAATTTTCAAGCATTTTGTTGCTAGATCCTGAACCGGACGCTCCTCGTAGCAGCGATTAGACTAAATGTTAGTTTTAATGATCAGTAAACAAACATTAAAGAGTGACTGCAGAATCAAGGGCATGGTAGATGACAGTTTTCTGTGTATGACTGCTTCTTCTGAGAGGAAAAACACTTTTAAGTGGCAGAGTTCTATGTATATCTGTAGGCAGGCTGGCAGAACTAACATTTTATACACTGCAAAAAGACAATATTGCAGTTTTTAGATAGATAGATAGATAGATAGATAGATAGATAGATAGATAGATAGATAGATACTTTATTGATCCCGGAGGAAATTCAAGAATGCTTTTTTTTATGCTAAAAACTTAGTGTTACTTTTTCATGACTTTCATGTGGGGAGGTGGAGGGGATGGTGGTGGCAGCCAGGGGAGATGGTTGCCAAGCCGCTGCAAGACAGCTTCAGCATTTGTAGGCATGAAATCACCAGATATCTTTTTAACCAGACGTCCGGACATTTTGAAGCCATGTTACTGGACACAGATAATGCAGCTAGGTATATGTCACCTTAGATTTTAGGTATGGTTATACCATGATATGGAATAAGTGTTGTCTTTTCCTGGTTTCAAAGGCTGCATTACAACACAGTGACGCAATTCTCCGAACTTAGCTGACTCTTGTAGTCGTTCCAATAGTTGCAATTGCAAATCAGTGGTTTGTAGGAACAATGCATCAACATTTGTTCTAGCTATTATGTGTATAAATTCCTGCTGGCTAGTTTATTATCCAAATAGTCGCTCAAGGAAATTTCCTTCGAGTGTCTCAAACTTGTTACACTTAAATAATCTCTGCATGATTTACAAAACACCTACCATTTCACCCTCACTAGTATTTTGTAATTTTAAAAAAAAGGTTTGCACCATTACAAACTAATGGTTTCATTAAACATTTTACAATTTTCCTAAGCATTCATAAGCATTTCATGAATTGTTTCTTCCATGCTTTCCTTCACTGTTACGTGAATCAGACAAATTAAGGCTGGAGAAGTGTGATGTGGCAGAGAGAGAGAGAGAGAGAGAGAGAGAGAGAGAGAGAGAGAGATAGATAGATAGATAGATAGATAGATAGATAGATAGTTAGATAGATAGATAAGTAGTATGATTGGCTGAGAGGTTTGTCATTGATCAACATTCTCCTGATAACATTCCACTTCATAGAGCCCTTTTGCAAATACCACACATATGAATAATTCAAGTATATATATTGTGTAAGAATGAGATTGTGGAGAAAGAGAAAGAGTACTTTAAGACATATCTGATGTGAGATATTTAGGTTAAAATGTATTAGTCATCACTCAGCTTTAAAAGGAATGCACTGATGCAAAATAATGTACTGGGACATGAGATATCTTTTGTACTGTTAAATACAAGAATAAAAAAAAAAAAGACGTATGAATACCATAATATTACTACTACAGAACTGTAACAGTTGAACTGTAAAGCTGTCTGCAAAGATCATCACTACTGTATTTACTTTGCATGACAACAGGCAACCAAGGTCAGCTGGCTTGTAGCTAGAAGAAGAAGAGGGTTGATGCTAATCACTTCACCTTATCAAAATAAATGTTTTCTGCATGTGAAAGAGGGAGGGGCAGAGAGAAGGAAAAATGAGACTCAGAAAGAGGAAGCAGACAGAGAATACAGCGTCTGTGTGCCACATAACAATTATGTAAAAGCGGGAGGCTGCTCGCTCCATCATCCTTCGCTCAAGAGTCCTATCACCATAGCATCTGAGACAAAAAGACACAGAGTATCTTTAAAGCAGACAGGGAGAGCGACAGAAGGGGAAAGAGAGAAACAGCAGGAGAAAAAAAAAAGAGTCATGGAGAGAAAATACCAAGAGCACAAGTGATCCAAAGGTAGAGAGGCAGACACTGATAGAGACTATACAGTCGACTGTAAAAGCCCGAATGGGGGATCAAAGGAGAGCGAGGCAGTCTGAGGGAAATAAAGGAATGAGGTAGTATTGTCTTCCAGAGGATGAAGTCATTTTCTCCAGACACAATGTTCCTGTTGCTGTTAAGCATCATGGGAAAGAGCTGACAGAGTAATGGATCACCACTTGCAAAAAAGGAAAAAAAAAAGAAAAGAAAAGAAAAATTTCACGTGCACTCACACATGTGCACCCTGAGACACACTCTCTCTCTCTCACACACACACACACACACACACACAAGAGAGACAAAGGTAGGGAGGGCAAGAGCACACTTTGAACGACTCACACTGGAAAACAACCTGATAAATCTGAAAATCAAGAACTGTATAGTAGATAGTGATGTGCAGACTGGGGGTGCCCTAGATTAAAAAATCTTTAGGTAATGATGATGATCCTGACATACTCTGAAGCAGCCACTGAGCAGTACCAAAAACGGCTCATTAATAACTTATTACTTAATCATTAGTTACTCTTGCTGTAAACTTGTACCAGCAAGTAAAGTGACTCTTAAAACGGAGTTGATCTTCTGACCATTTCTTCCAAAGAAATCATAGTCCAGCTCCAGTGATTTCACTATCACTATCATTACTTATGAATGGTAAGTCAAAGCTAACTTGTAAGCATATGACGCTATACTGTAATACAAGCAGTATCAGTGCTTTATCACTAAAGCAACAACGGTGGCTCATAACTGGAATTCAAATTAATTCCATATGAAGCTATACCTGTCCTAGGTGTATGTTTTTAAATGGTAAGTCATCACATCAGAACAATATAGAAAAGGTTTGGACCCGAAGCTGAAGGAAGTAAATACTGTGTGTGGCCTCAACATTAGCACTCTCCTCTGCACCACTTATTTCCGTAACATTTACGCTAACTAGGTTTGGCAACACTATACTGCTTGTAATGCCAGATAATGTCAGTTGTCCGCATATAAAACATTACACATGGTGATGCCCAATCCCTCTGCTTTGTCAGTAATTATAGCCTTATTTTCTGTATGACATCTGTTATTTAAAAAAAAAAAAAAAAAGGAAAGAAAAGTTGCCTTGCATTGAGTACAATTCATGCCACTCTAAATGTTACAAAAGATTTTACAGGCACAGAAAAAATAAGAGTACTGAACATTTGGACTCAATGATTTACAAAAAAAACAGCCTTCACCAGGTACGACTCTGTTCCCTTCATTCATAGCAAAGAGCTGTTGAAAGGTATCTGATTGTTCACAAACGTAACATCGCTACTGCTCATTTAGTTCTGGTGTATTTAAGATAACAACAGGTGTTTCTTTAAATGGAGGTTGGCCGCACATTGACATTGTTCATGCATGCTAACCATCTTTCATCCATAACAATCATCTTGTTCAGTTCTGCGACTGAAGCAATCAGAGGTGTGACACAATGCTCGAACGAAGCTTTATGACTTCATGACCTTGACTAACAGTAAAATCTTTTTCTGTCCATATCTCCTGCTGTGGTTTGACTGTGTCCATTAACACCCATGATAAAGAGTTATTGCCTTACCCCGCTGCTGCATAGTCTAATCTTTAACTTATTTACACTGGTGCATGCGCCACATCAGGAATGTTACAGAATGTATTAGTTTTTACTAAGCAGCTAATTGTGAAATCAAGTAGTTTTGAAAAAAATAGATGAAGTTATAATTAGCCAGTTAGTAGCTTTACTCATCAGCATAATGCACCACTTTTACCTGAGAGGGCACAAAAATAGCAGTTCAGAGTTAGTCAGGAAAGTTTATAAGAAAGTAGTGTGTTGGGTCATAGATAATACTAAAAACTTAATATTATCTGGTTGATTAATGTAATATCTCCCATCTGTTCCTTAGTCAGCACTGTCCAATATAATGAGTCTGTGTTAATCAAGAACTATCAAGAGTCATTTATCATCAAGTTATTCCTGATTAATTCTTTCACAGTTTTGTGAACTATATTATAAAATGTTACCCAGTGTTTGTGCACAGGAGTGTTTGTGAGTAGTCAAGGTTGTAATTACGAGGTAGATTACCGCTAATGATTCCAGGCTGAATTTCAAACTCTAACATCTGTTGAACTGCATGCGTAAGCTGGAGGATTAAGTACAGTAACACATGCGGCCACAGTCACATGCGCGCGCACACACATACACACACACACACACACACACACACACACACACACACACACACACAAAACCATGTTCAATTTTTCCATTTGTCACCCAGGAAGCCTTATTGAAGTACAAGCTGTGTACTGGTCGCTGTATAGGAACTCAGCCAACCAACTCTTTAAAGTGAGCCGATTGAGCTTCAGAGCACCTTAAACCTCTGTGTCATACCCTCGAGGCACACCCCGAGGTGTACCTGTAAGAGCAGAGCTCTGTTCCCGGAGCACACTGATTCCTGCCCCCGTTGACCTCATCTAAGTTGTCTTAAAAGTGGGGATAACGTGTGACCAGGCTCTGCGGCTCAGCAGTTAATGATGTCTGCTCGAAGCAAGGTTTAAAATCTTATCTGCACTTTCTCTAATGTGAAGTCTGCATGTTATTCCTGTGTTTGTATCGGTTTTTCCTCCCACGGTATCCGAGTCAGGTGGATTTCAGATTTCGAGGTTGCCCTTAGGTTTGACTTTGTATGTTTGTTTATGCACTGGCACAAGAAACCTGTCCAAGGTGTTTTTTCTGCCTTCCGTAGGATCGGCTCAAGCACCCCTGCGACCCTGAAAACGAGTAAGCGGCAATGGAAAATGAATTAATGCAGCCTGTTTGTGCTGCACTGTCTCAATGAACTGCTCTGGGCTATTATTGTTTCTGTTGGCTCCGCACTGCTGCTGCGCTCGAACATCTCTGACCTGAGTTCAGGCGCACAGTCTATACATAACATACTGTAACTCTACAAAACAATGGTAAATGCTTATGGGAATATATATGTTTGTACATTTCTCTAAGTTTCTGCTACTTCCATAGCTATTCCAGACGATATGATCTGATAATGGCACCATGTGTTGTAACTGATGTTCCCTCTTCTGTCTGTTTTGGAGGGTGCGTCGCTCTGCGCACATCAAGGATGCATACAGTGAATTTTACGGTGGACCCTTAATGTCAAAATACAACATTTCGGAAAACAAACGTAAAAAAAAAAAAAAAAAAAAAAAAAACTGCATTTCAGAAAATGTTACAGTACAGAAAAGACATATCAGACATCTTATCAGATAACAATAACATTTCAGGAAACATACATTTTGCCTTGAAATGCTATCATCTCTTCTGAAATCGAATAATGGAAGATTGTTGGAGTTTGATGAAGTTTAAATGAATTTTAGTGTCAATCACACTGTTTAATCTAATATTTCATTAGTGTTTTTTGACACGCTTCAGAGCAGGTTTATCTGTTTCATTAATTGGTTGACATCTATTCAAGTCGCGTGGTGCTTCTTCACGGATAGGAAAATGCTTTTTAGACTTTTTCTTTTACTCATGAGGTGTTACACAACACGGAACTCTCACCCTCTATATTGCATTCAAATATTAAACCTCTAAGTGTGAATCGATGTTCCTTGTATGCAGCTTAAATCAAATAGTGCTTCTTTTTTTTTCTTTTAAAGCACCAGAGTACAAATACATTAGGTGTCTTCTGTGGTGACTCTTCTAGATTAAAAAGATGGCGGAGGCTTTTGTTTTCAGTGATCAACGAAATGAAAATGTGCCAAGGAGAGTGTTTGAAGTCTGAGCATCTTTCTTGTTTATTACGGCTTTTAAAGTTTTCCCATCATATAAGCCTACCCGACTCCAAAGAGAGTGACTGTCCTGCTTCAAGACAACAGCGCTGCCAGTTGGTAACTTATGCTGTTGTGCCAGAGTTGGTCACTTAATTTTGCAGCCCAGACACCAAAATACAATGTTGGCAGCAAGCGTTTATGCAGACCATGGATACATTCAAATGTGTACGTGTCATGCCCACGTATCATATCAACATTTCATCACATATAATGTTCACACAACGTAGTGGAGCTTACTTGCATGTGGGGAGGTGGAGGAGATGGCTGCCGGGCCAGAGATCACTGTTCAAGACAGCGTTTTTCCACATTCGTCAAAGGGACTACTGCAGGTTTTAAACAAAACGTCAGGACACATTTTTCTGCCATGTTAGTGGCAACAAAACCAGATATTGAAACGCCCCTGCTCTCTGTGGCTTAGCTCCGAGTTGACAGATGAATTCGCTGAGTGTCAGAAGGGAGCAGCCGTGAACACCTAACCACACAGCAGTCGTGTAGTATCTATGGCAGCACTTAAAAACAACATTGTTTACTTGCTCAGCAGGTCATGGGTGCAGAGGCTTGTTTCTCCTGGAATAATATTGTTCACTAGTGTTCATTTATTTTGAATTTCTGCACACATTACAGGCACAGGTGAGCTTGCTACTCCGAGCCTTCCTCTCTCTGCGCACATATAAACGCCTCCTCCCTCTGCATCACTCTGAGCAGCCAGTGATTCACACCAGAGAATCTACCTAACGGAGAACGGGTGATGCATGTTTTGGACAGGCAGCATATGCTGTTAATCTCGACCTGCTGCTATCGCCAGTTGCATTCATGTTCATTCAGTTACTTGCCGTGCTCCTGACGTTTTATCGTAATGCAAAAATGATATATTATTCTGTGGATCCTTTTGTCTACAGCGGCAGTCACCCAGCGTCCCTGCGGGGATCTAATAGCTTCATCTAATTTCCGAATAGACGAATCTAATAGAACATTTTATGGATTTTAATTTAAAGAACCATCTATACCTTCCAACCATATAAGTTATTCAGTGTGTAATGGACCAGTGATTCAATGTGAAACAGTTTTATCGGCATCTATAAATGAAGATGCTTTCTGGTATGAAATTTAAAAAAAAAAACATTTTGGTAGCTTTCTCTCTCTCTCTCTCTCACACAGATGGACAGATTGATGACGGACAGGCAGGCGGGTGGACTATCTGATGAATTAACAACAAGACTGATGACTGGAGAGACAGAAAGAGAGGGCAAAGAGAGACTGGCATGCGCATGCATGGCCAAACAGATGGACAGACAGTTTGAACAGACAGACAGATAGACAGATGGTGCTTCTATTAGGGAAAAGCAGGCTTTGATGAGATGGACAAACGGACTATCAGAGTAGTAAACAGACATAGGCTACAGACAGACAGAAACTCTACTGGGATGCACTAAATGGCCAGACAGAAAAAAATGAAATAAAAAATGAACAGGCTTGACATTCTGATGT
This sequence comes from Acanthopagrus latus, assembly GCF_904848185.1. Lineage (NCBI taxonomy): Eukaryota > Metazoa > Chordata > Actinopteri > Spariformes > Sparidae > Acanthopagrus > Acanthopagrus latus. Next base: position 14,151,330 of record NC_051039.1, read on the forward strand.
AGAAATGGGGCTGTGGTGCCCCGGGCCAGGTGAAGAGAGGACGTAATATCTCTGAAGACCATCGACATGAGGAAGAACTCAACTTTAAAGTGTGTATGCAGATGTGTGTGTGTGTGTGTGTGTGTGTGTGTGTGTTTGCTCACTCGCTCGCGCACCGCCACAGTGCCTGTGTGTGTATGTGCGAGTGTGTGTCTAATACAGCACTCTGGCCATTACCGAAGTACTAGATAAAAGTAGTGAACATGCTGCCAAAACAAGGTGCTAAAAGGCTAAAAATACTAATGGCAAAGGGTTTGTACACTCGCACGGCATACACATGCACATGTATACACACACACACACACACACTCACACACGCAGGGCAGAAGGACAACAGGGACATCTGTTCCACAGTTTTATCTCCTCTCCAGCAGAATGTTGTGAAGGCAACACTGAGATGTATGAAGAGAGCAACAACTAACCTTTCTTTTGCAAAATGTTGAACTCTAAATATGCCACACTCTGCTCCCGGCAGCCCACTATGTTTGACAAATTGTATTCATTTTGTTCATCAGGAGCCACACGTGAGTACAGTGTGAAATGAGTAAGGTAAGCAATACGAGGGGCGTTAGGGAGGTTGAAAATATTTGCTGCTCAGCATTAAGTTTTGCTTTTCTGACCTTGCTGAATTTTTGAAGCTCACAGTTTTTTTTAGGCCTGTTCCTATTAAGTAAAAACATAAACATCCATTTGATGGCTTAATAGGGAGTCGTGGAACTACTGCTTGTGTAGTGCGCGCGCGCGTGTGTGTGTGTGTGTGTGTAGCGAGTCCCCCACAGGCCCTTAAGTGGTGTGTATTTATAGAGAGTGCGTCTCTCCGAGGCCCAGAGGCTGGTTATATGAGCCCCTTCTAATGGCTAGGAGGAGAGGAAACAGCCACAGTCATGTTACCACAAAACAGACACACATGCACACACACATGCGCGCATGCACACACAAACATGAGGCATTAGATAAGGCAGTTAGACGCTCTGTTATTCCGTCCTCTCTGGGATAAACTCTGACCTCTGAGGGTAACACTCTGACCTTTTTTTACATGAATATAAACGATGGAACAGGAGCGGTCCATCCTGCAGTGCTGATAAGAATCTAATTCAATCTTATAATTTAATCTTACACATCCTTCCTCTATAGCTGGCAGTGGAGTTAAGTGGCTTTGGCCAGCAGGAGGGCAGGTTGACTCCAGACCCAAATGGAAACTCCCGTGTGCATCACTCTAATGCCTCCCTCTTCACGTGTTGTGCAGGTGCTGCTGGTTCCTCGTGTCCTTCAGCTGCACCGGGGTTACATACAGTAAATGAGGTAAATGAAGAAAAAGAAGGGCCATATGGCTTTGTTTGTATCTGTACACAGGCCAGCCAGAGTGTTGCATGTGTGTGTGTGTGTGTGTGTGTGTGTGCACGTGCGCGTGTTTAAATCTGTACGCGGGCCAGGCAGCGCTGAAACAGCAGCAATTTAACTGATGCTCCCACCATATGGTTGGAGTGATAGCATTAGAGAACCTGCACTGAACCTGAAAAAGAGACAGAGGGAGAAAGAGGGGGTAGGGTGGACAGGAGCTACAGGCCAGGATTTGTAGAGCAGCCCCATTATGGCACAATGGTATGCAAATCATGCGCACACAAACACGGGTGCGTAAGAGCACACACGTATGCTACATAATGTCCCTACAAGTGTGAAGGCACGTAAATGCAAATTAATGTGTGTGATCATCGCACTGACCGAAGTGCGCTTTCAGGGAAATACTCACAGGCTTGTGCACAAGTAGTGGTGTGTGTGTGTGTGTGTGTGTGCGCACGTACACACACATGGATGCATAAACAGAGGCGCAGAGTTACCCTGTGTGTTTCAGCAATCTGGGTGATTTATGCCTTGAATACTGCAGTGTTTTAGGTGGGATCTCAGGGAATTCACAGCCATATGTCCTCATTTTCCTCCCTCTCACCCACACACACACACACAATTTTAAATACACGCACACAAACTGTATCATGTACACAGGGCACACACACACACACACATACACACACTATTTTCAGCTTAAAGGGCAAGGGCAAAAGAAGAGTGTGCAGGTTTGAGAGTGTGAAGCAGGGGGGATAAGGGCTATAAGGCAGACAGACAGAATTTTCTGCTCCAGTTAGAGGGAAATTCTCGGCTCCTGCTCTGGGAGCCAATGGACAAGTGCGATGAAAGGACGAAAAAGGAGACGCTGCTGTTATGGCGGTAAACTGGTGCAATTGTCCGATAATGCCTCTGTGTTTCGTTCTTAGAGTGCGGTACGTTGGCTTCGGTGTTCCTGATGCTGGGCTGTGTTATAAAAAATGACACTGACAAAGCTCAACTCTAGTGCATCACCACCTGTGCCAGCCAAATGGAGAAACAAAGACTGAGGAGGGAACATGGAATGCAATTTATTCCATCAGGACCCACTGCTGCACAATTAAAACAGCTGCTTTGGATAGAGTGAAAAGTGATAAAGAGAAACTTCACAAGTTACTATGAGAATATTGTAAAACATTATGGTGTTATCAAAGATTTAAGAAAGAATAAAATATATTCAAAGTAAACACGGTCACTTTAAAATCACTAAACAATGTAGAAGACGATGGAGTTATTATACAAGGCTTATAAACTCGTGAGTAAACGAAGGACTTCAGGAAACTGTTCCTCTATTCATTTATCAACAGATTGCACGGTATATTACTCAAGCGCCTTTTCATTTAGTCATCGTGCAAGAACTTATATACATTCCAAAAGGATCACGACGTCTAAATTAAGAAAATTCAGCTGTAAGGCGACGAGTCACTACATCACATTCTCAATGCAGTCCTGATGTATAATAGAACACCTCCTCCTCCGCCTACATGACACAGAAGCACGATCAATAATGCATTTCATGCTTAATTATTTTTCATGTCGGAGGAAATTAAGTTAGTTAATTAAGACGCTTCGAGGGAATAAGCTACTGTAAATGACACAATTTACAAAGGTGTAAGTGGTGCTTGGCTAAAATCAAACCGCGGAAGTAGCTCACTGTACATGGAAACACATGGAGGCAGGGATACTACTCACCTGGTGTATATATCAACATGGTACAGAGTTCTCTACACTGTATTGTCCATTTGAATCCCCAGACAGAATGAAATGAAACCTTACTATCCAATAAAGCAGTTCGTACTAAATGCATTAATAATTGAACTAATTGGAACAAATGAATCTGTGGTTATTTCATTAACAAACGTGCACCACGTCAGACATCACTTAAATCACCTGAGATATCTAATTGCTAATCAGCATCCCAATTTGCTTTTTGTTTTGTGTATGCCCACATGCTTAGCCCCCGGAGGGCTGGATTACACTTGTAGAACAATCCAATTGCCTGAATAACATTTTAGTTTTTATTATGTGACAGTACTGTGGTTCTGATTTTGGTAGGTTTCAGCTTGTTTAGGAGTGAGGAAAAGGTGATTATTTGGGCTAAAATATCTGGCTCCTTCTCAAAAGTTAGCTCAGGCAGGTCTGAGCCACGTCATTTAACTGCAGTAAATGTTGTGATGGGTATGAAATGCTTAAATGTACAAAGTTACCATTTTACTCTGGCGGCTGGGGCAAGAAGAGGGGGAATGCTAACTAAGCTTAGCTTCACTACTAAAACATATGCATTGAGCTGGCAAGATTGAATAATTGATAGACGGCGGGACTGTACAGACCCCGCAACCTTCAAAACACACCAAAACTCACCTCATTAAAACTGCTTTTAATGAATAACTTTATGTTTTCAGTGTGTTGTATTATTTTGTTATTGCTATCATTACTATACTGCTGTGTTTTTGGCCTGCGTGCAGCCTACTCTTACAGGGCATGGGTTAGCACAGCGTCAGTTCCTCACAACATATTTTAAATATGCTCCAGCTCTTCAGTCCATTAGTAGCAGCTTTCACTTTGAGATGAGGTCCGGAGCGCAGATGTCCGAACACTAGACACCTGTGAATTAGAATGTCAAGAGAGGGGAAACCGGGGATGAAGCGTCCGTGAAAAGGAATTTCTGTCGTGCAGCGATACGGAGAGCCGGAAGCATAAATGAGGAGCAGTCTCACCACATGAGTCAAGCTCTTCAAATACACCTTAACCATCCTGGGAATACTCAGAAGACAGTATAGGGTGTGTATATATGCGTGCGCGCATGTGTGCATCAAGGTTTTTCAGAAGGTATAAGTCACCTTGACTGGTGTGCACAACCCAGCCCTGATTTTCATTCCTTTGGCAGACAGTCAGGACCAACTCTCACAGGAGACAGCCACGACCTAGGAGAACTGTCTTCATCTGAATTTTCGAGTGTTCGAAAAGGCTACATGATGTCAGATTATGTTGTTTGTGTGTGTCTCCGGTAGAGCAAGATGGATTAGCCCCCAGTTTAACCCGTGCCGTAGTCGAAATGCAAACTGACAGCGAGGCCCCTGAGTGAGAGGCAAGAGAGGAAGAGATACGAGGTCGAATTCTATTATTGAAATTGTATCCCGTCTTAATTATTGAAATTGTATCTACACTCTGAGAGCCATCATCCTCCATCTCCCTCTCTTTCTCTCCCTTTTCGCTCTTGGTCTCCTTCCCCCCTCTTCACCTCCTGATTTCTCAAAGGAGAACTGACAGACTCGGCGTGCAGGCCGGGGCAGACAGAGAAGCGTTTAGTCAGACGGGAGAAAGGCAAGGCGGAAGAGCGAGAGGGAAAACTAGAAGGGGTAGAAATGAAAGGGGAGGGTGGGGGAAGAGAAAAATTGTTTCTGCTCATCCATCTCAGTGCACTACACTCCTCCTCAATCGCTTTCGCTCCTCCCTGCCTCTGTCCCCTTTCTTCTTCCCTTCCTTCTGAAGTCTGAAATCTCAGAGGAAGCTCGCTCGTAAGGCCTAATTTATTTACCACCGCCACCCCAGCTGTATCACTTCGTCATTAACTTACCAGTGTCACATTTGCGTGAGCCGTTGGACACCAGCGCTGCGGCTACACAGCATAACATACATGCAGTGAATCTCATCCATAAACATGAACTCTATTATTACTATTCCCTGCAGAGTTAACACACTTGGTATGAACCACTAATGAGCCCTGATCTGACCTATATATTCAAATCATAGATGTACTACTGCTACGAGCTGTTTTAGCCATTACCACGAATTTGCCTCGTTTACTGTTCCACGCCGCTACATGGGACTACCACGTTGTTTCTGTTTGTTTTACAACTGAGGCAAATTTTCCAGGAAAGTGGGAAAAAAAAAAAAAACTGTTTTTGTTCAAGTTTGCTTTCTAAGGATTCGGACAAACGAGTGCACACAGCGATGAGGTGTGAGAGTAACTGCTATGATCACAGAGACCAGGCTCTGCCATGCCGGATGATTATAGATTCATGGGGAGACAGGGAACACTCTGTTTGAGTGTGTGAGCGCGAGGAGAAAAGAAAAAAGGCGTGTGTGTGTGTGTGTGTGTGTCCGTGTGTGTATGTCCATGTGCATGTGTCCATGTGTGTCCGTGTGTGTGTGTGTTCGAGAGCTAACGTTTCCAGATCTTCACAGCTCACTTGCCCCCAAAATATTCAGGCGAGTGTTACATTGATTTTGCATCACTGGAATAACAAAGTACATTCCATCTCATTAAGATACTCACATCAAACACATACATTTATGATGAAAGAAGGTATTAAAAACTTTATGGAAAGCTTTGAATAATACAATGGCGTTATGAAGCAATAATTCTCAGAGCAGGAAGGGTCTTCCACAAAATGTCAAAAGAATTTAATTTATTAATCAATAACCATGCAAAGTTCATTTCGGGCTCTTAAAAAATCATTTAATTTGCCTTGTTTTTGTCGAGGCAGTGGAGGAATATTCTGCCTAAATGCTTTTAAAGAGGGTCGCACTGAAGAATGGAGAGTGAGAGCCGTGGAGGCTTTCATGGGGCTGGGTTTAATGAGATGAAACTGCGATAGCTGGCTGGATTTTAACCTCCGAGCGTGCACAATGTGCATGGCACGTCTGCGCTGTAACATGAGACGTGCTCCGTGAACATTGTGATGTAATCTCATCCTCAGTGGGATGCAACGTGGATGTAAAGGTGTGGATGTAACAAGCTATTCAGTGGAAATGGCCTCAAGTAGAAAAGAGATCCTCTTATCCTCTTCAGACGGCAGACAGACAGAGGTCGAAGCTGCATTTGCACTTGATCTGACGGGGTCAAAGATCCTCCTATGATGAGGAATGAATACGATGACCAAGTCAAATACTGCTGCACTTTTGACTTTTTAAACAAAATGTATCAGGGGTGGGGAAACATTGTCACGGCTAATAAAATATGGTTGACGTACGATTAAAGCCAGATTATTTGACTGTTTTTCAAACTCTGTGCCCTGGACGCTTGTTCTTATCATGTAACTTGGGTGGGGGCGGGTACGATCTCACGCTTCACACCAACTATGTCTGTGAAAATGGACCATATTTAACGGAGACTATGTTTCCTGGTTTTCCCCTTCTGATGTCTTCAGGCTGTGCTGCCTCAGAGCTTCCTGGTGAACAGACAGCTCTGCTTCTGGTCAAATTGACCGCTTATTGCTGATAACTAGCTCATGATAACTAGCTGTTGTTAGCTAGGGAGCTCTGCTAGCTGTGCAGCTATCTGACTTTGTGTGAGTGTCTAGTGTGAATTGGTTAGTCTGGCGGGACAAAGGAAACATGCGCGTTGACGTGTTGCAATGTCGATGTTGTGTCTATTATTTCATCCAATTATTCCAGTGATAGCCTTTTGTTGTCCAGGTCGCCTGTGGTTTCTCCTTGTGTGAGGGAGCTGCTTGCATAGCAAAAAGTACAAAACATTTGCAAATGCCTCTAGTTTGCATAATGTGGTTGTCAGTCAAATTTAAGCACAGACAGATGATTTGCAAAGTAATCTCATGAGTTCTGCGTTCGGCCATCAACAACGCCTTGTTTACGTGTGTCAGCAATGCCATCCACTGTTGCCGACGTTCACTGCCAATTTTACCATCCTGCTCTCATCTGCTAAAATGACATCCGGTTTGCGGTTCACTGTCTTCCAGAACACGGTGTGAATCTTTAGTCACAAGACTACAGGACAGACATCAAGCAAGTAACGTTAGCCGGCTCGCTTTGACTTGTTTTGTTGCGCTTGCTGTAAAGTTGGTTTGCGTCGGCGAAGTCACGGCCTTAGTAATCTAGCCCTAACAAGTCTATGTGTACAGCCGCTCATATTTGTGACAGCGGGGTATAAGTGAGAAGCAATAAGTGAGTTAGCGAAGGGCACCAAATCGCAGCTAAACCACGATGAGCCCCTTTCTATGGCTTTGCGCCTGCAGTCTGTGGCTCTGTGCAGTATACAGAAATGCCACGGAGGAGATAGCCCTCTGCTTTGTGTCACAGCACTCTCCTTTTTATTTGTCGGGATAACTCAAGGTATAATGTATCACTTTTGCCTATTACATTATTTATATTCCATTAAACATTACTTACAATATTACATTTGCTTCACTTTGATGACCATGCAGCTGGGACAGGTGAAATCATAGCTGCCCCTGCTCCACGTAGTAAAAACGGAAAAGTGGCTCTGAGAACGGAGTGTTTGTGTGGAGGTGGAGGTTTGCCAAGAAAGAAGAGAGAGAGCATGTGTGTGTGTGTGTGTGTGTGTGTGTGTGTGTGTGTGTGAGAGAGAGAGAGCAAGATGGGAAGGGGTTAAATATTTAATTATTCTTCTATCCCCTGCAGTGAAGACCCTCCATTACGGATGGTAGCAGTGTGTGTTTGAGAGGTTGTGTACGTGGGCTCATATACCTGAGTGCCTATTAGTCTGTTAAATCTTCAAGTGGAAAAATAAAGCCCAGAATAGGGCAGTGGATGACGGAGACTTAAAACAGAGTGATGGTGTGTAGGATGATGTTAGCTGATGGATGGTGAAAAGCACACACACACTCCTCTCTCCCGTCTTTTTGTCCTTGAGGGCGATCATCGTCACTATTAGGCAACTAATTAAACCGCTGCAAAAGACGCGGGGTATTTTTCCATGGCTGCGGTGTTCAACTGATGATAAAGTTTGTACGAGTTAAGTTTATTGTCATGTGCATTAGAGGTCCCATTGCAACTGAAAAGCTTTTCGCTCTTCTCCGGCACTAACCCAACTGTTATCCTTTATATTGTATGCTTTTTCATATTGTATGCCTCCGAGTGATTCTTTGAGAATAGCATTTTTTTTTTTTTTTCAAAAGAAAAACATTCTGCTCTCAGGACAATTCCCTTTTATTTGGTACTGCTAATTAATTCATTGTATCACTGTCCAAAGTAGCCGTTCTAAATTGCCAGAGAGGATTTTTTTGAAATCCAACCCACGCAGCTGCCTCGGGCTCTCTGAGTGAGACACCAGTCAATACAACTGAGTGAGTGTTTGTGTGTCACGAAGGTGAAAATCTACATTTTCTACCAGAGGACAGTTTTTATAACTGACAGTGAAGAAAAACCGCTAAAAGCATTAACGCATACAGTACACACGCAAACAGCGAGAGGCAAGTGAGCATAGGCGCGCACACACCTGAGCACGTTCGACGACAAATGATGCATTTCATTCAAATGCCAAATTCTTCACTTTCACCTTAATAAAAATGTACACGGTGTTGCTTCAGCCAGTTTTGTGCGTGCCTGAGTAATGCTGCGCGCCCGCTGTGTGCGTGTATGTGTCTGTATGTGTGTGGGCATAGATGTCACAGCAGCAGGCGGGGAGGTGTTGATAACTTATTTGGCATTTTGACAGTGATAAAGGACACTTGTTGCCCTGAGCGATGCAGAAAAACACACACATGCATGCAAATACGCAGAAATGTATGGCAGCCAGACTTTTGATGTTATTTTTTTTTTCTTATAATATGAGCATATAGATTCAGAAACATCTGTATGGAAACAAAAGGAATTCTCTACTTCGCCCACATCCCTGCCGAAATAATTCCGGGGGATGAACTATTGTTTGACAAGAAGCAGCCACAGTATGGGCGATGAAGAAAAAGCCCCCAACAGCAGCTCTCTCACACACATACGCACAAGCCCGTTCTGTACACATATTTTCACCCACACAAATATCGACGTGCGCACAGACGATCACTTAGGCATGTTGTGGCATGCATAATCATTACATCCTCTGGGCAACTAAACAATTAAACTGAAAGAGAGGCTTCATGGATCACAATTGCTCCTGTAGGGCTCAAAGACGGATGCAAATGAAGATTTTCAGTGTCAGTGCCGAATGTTTTGGGTGCATGCGTATTTGTGGTGTCAGAAAGGGAATTATATTCTCGCTGTATCTCCGGCGCTTCAGATAGAGTGAGAAGCTGCACGCCCAGATGAATGTGACATTGGTGACAATTGCACCACGGGGTGCGCAAATGCACTACAGCCCGCAGCCCACACAAACGCCGCAGCCCTCCACATGCAACGAGGAACGTAATGAGAGATGATTAAGGGAAAGGAGGGAAGTCTTATTGGAAAGGCAAAGGAAAGGTGGAACAAAATATTAAAGAAAAGGCAAGGAAATGTTGTCCCAGGGCACACACAGCACAAAAGACGCCAAGTCTACGGGTCTGTTAAAGCGTCAGTCCCGCATTATCTCAGGGCTGCAGCTATTAATTATCTTAGTAATCAAGGATTCTACTGATTGTTCCGGTGATCAACCGAGTAAATGTCATAAGGAATATTAAGCACTCTGCAATTCTTTTCAATGAATCACTTTAGCTTAGTTTAAATATGCTATTTGTAAGGAAAACTGATTTTTGAGTCTCAATCCCAACAATGTCATAAGCTAACGCATCGGGACGACAGCCGACCCGTCCTACTATCCCAGAGTGTCAGTTTTTGATGAGTTGGGAAACTGAGAGTGTCATTATTTGCCAAGTTAGGAATGACACTCAAAAATCAACTTTTCGTACAAATAGGACCTTTCAGAGCAATAGGGATATACAAAAGAGACAACGTAACAATGAGTGAAGCTCAGGTTGGAACAAATTGACTGCAGCATTTTATAATGTGTGGGTAATTTTGTTTTTTTATTTTTTTGGAAAACTTGGCTAACTCACAGACATAACCAAGTAGACAGCACATCGATTTACGTTCTTAACTAGCCATGACCTACATGAAGCCATAATTAATGCAGGTTCTTCACTACCCTTCTCAACCAGCAATCACATTGATTTATGTTAACTGCGCTATTGTGGTTTGTCAATTCCATCTAACATTATACACAGCACCTTGTTTGATTTTCATTTTAACTTGTACCAATCCGCACTTTCCGTCGTTATATCGGGGCTGTCGCTTCATGCTAAATTAAAATATTAAAGTATTTCTGATTCAGATTCTGCTCCTTCGCTGACTTTCTTCTGTCTCTTCCCTCCATTATTCTGCAATCCACGTTCACATTACAGCGTACCAGCTCTGTGCAACAGAACTAGCCAACCATGCATAAACCCTGTGTGGTGTGAAGTTAGCCTGGATTTGCCATGCCTGTGCATCATCTGTGCATCCGGTGCACAGAGCGGACCCGACGCACAAAGGTAATGTTAAAGTTTCATCAGCAGTAGCATTTAATGTAATTCCATTGTTACTGCTGGTTGGGATTGAGGCTAGTAGATAACATGTGTTAATTATGGCTTTTTACAAATTGAATCACACCAAAGATTCCCTTCAGCCCCGCAGTATTCATCATCCTCTCCCTGTTTGCATGTTCCAGCCAAGAGTGTTGCATTTAATTTAATGTTTGGTTTTAATCGGGGTGAGTTTTTTTTCATTGTCGATTCAGTGGGCTTGCCATCCCACTTGCTAAAGCACTTGCTGAGTATTATCACAGAGGGGTTCTGCCGCGGTCGGAGGCGGAGGAACAGGAGCCCACTCTCTCCTTATCTGAAAACTCACACACAAGGTAAACCCCCTCGTGTGTTTTCAAGAAAGTATCACAGATTATTAACTCATTACATGACAAGTATCACCCGTTTAGGGTATTCTCTGTGTACTTTGTAGACTTTTTTGTTGTGTGTTTGTCTTTCTCTTTTCTGTGATTCTTTTGATGGTTGTGTGTCTGTCTGGTTTGGTCCCTTATCCACCTCCCCTGTTGATTCTGATCTGAGATGAACCCTTATCCGATTGGATCTTTCTTGCTCCCAGGGGGAGGGTCTGGAAATAGGCTTATCCTCTGATTGGATCGTTTGCCCCTGAGGGAAGGGTACAAGAGAGGTCAAAAAGAAAAAACACGCTATCTTTTGGCCAGCACAGACAGGGTTGCAGCATTAACCAAGACACACATACCCACACTAAATACATCAAGGTCTCCAGGGAGATTAGAGTGAAGAGTTTGATGACCCCATAGAGAGAAAGGCAGAGGCATGGGACTGTGATAGCCTCCATGGACACAAACACACACGGCAAATGTTGACCTCAACAAGCTGCCAGAGAAAGAGTACAGTTGCTTCCCAGGATTAATGAGGATCAATCAGCAGTGTGCTGTGCTGGAACAGCCCAATTGCCAAAATCCGATGCTGGCACTGTGTGTTTCCACAAACCGCAGGGACACTGAAGTTGGATGTTTAAGATAAACAAACTATCAAGAGAATGGGAATGATTGGCAGTTTTGTCGTCATGTCTTTGTCTTATGTTGCAGTGATATCTGCTCAAGTTAGCATGCCAACCAGCTACACACTTGACTGAACCTTCACACTCTCCTGGTCCCCGAGCTACAAGCCCAATCCACTAGCTGCACGGCTAACTGAGCTAAATAGCTACGATAAGCAGCAGTTAGCGTTTCTCATGTTACATCGACACAATCTGTATCATATAATGTTCAGAACATGGAAATGAACTGAACTTTTCATCAGGATAATGAAACAGCAATAGGTGACCTGACTTCCAAGCAATAGACAACTATCAGAGACCACCTTTAGAGCACCTTTTAGTATTTTTTGGCAACTAAACCAGGTATTTTAAGCAGAAAAATCCATCTTTACTGAGCTCTAACAAGTGTTTCTTTTGTTTGTTTTGTCCCAACATGAAAAATAAAAAAGTGTAATCTTAAAGGGCCCATATTACGCTGTTTTTCATCAATTTCACACAGCTGTCAGAGGTCCAACAACGCTGTATTTGAAATGTATTGCCCGAAACCCATCCATGGTCCGTCTGTCAACGCCTGCTTTGCCTGCTACACGCCCCTCTCTGGAAGACGAAGCCTCTTACGCTAGCGGTAGCATGTGCTAATGTTTACGGTGGACGTATCGCTGTGGCTCGCCGAGAGGCTGTAGTTCAACCATACCAGTTTGACCCAGAATTGGACCCAGAAGGAGAGGCTCCTGAAGAAGTACAGGCTCTGCGGCTGCAGCAGGATGTTTCAGAATGGTGTGTCTGTATAATGTTATGTGTGTTCTGTTGTTCTGTAACTGAGACAGAATATAGGCACTTGCATTGATTTTTACAACCAGCAACAGAGCAATATGCATGTCTAGCTCTGAGCAACGACATTGCGAAACACTGCTATTTTACAGCTGGACACACTGAACTTCACTTCGGAGATGAACACCCCCCTCTCGGATATCTCCTATCATCACGCAGAGGAGGCCGACCTGTGAAACGACTGGATTGTTTGAGAATGTCAGTGGCATATGATGGACCACTGACTTTGTTTCAGTATGTATGCTTTGTATCACACATTACTCTGCTGTTTAATGTCCACGTTTTACTTTGCTGTTTCACTTTTTGCTTTCCTGCTTTTTATCTTTCAGTGTTTCCCAGTAATGTGCAGCTTTAGAAATGGTATAAACCACAGCAGTGCCAGCAGGTATTAAACACTGTATGAGGCATCTTTCAAAAGAAAAATAAACAGAAGAGATGGAGCCTCAGAAAAGATCAGATCAGCTGGTTAGAATGAGGCACTATGTTTTAAAGTAGATAAAACCTGCAAAGGAAAAGCTAGAGAGATACCAAATGATTTCACAGTCCACAAAATAAAAAAAGGTATTCAGTGTGGTTATAATGGTATACTCACACACACACACACACACACACGCACACATACAAAGGCTCCCAGAATGTGACAGATACTCAAATACAGTGACAGAATTCATACTGTATATCTGCAAGAACGCTTTAACATACCAGTGATTCAACTAAGAGTAATTAAGCAGTTTTGGGGACACTTGAGGCCTGTAAAGACAAGTCAAGTGATTCCTCAGATCAAGCCACTCACAACGGCTCATAAGTTAGCTGTCAATAGACACAATAACATACTTTTCTCTGTCGGCTTTGTAGAGACAGATGTTGGGGTGGCGGGGGTTTTTCTGCCATTGACTTTTGAGCCTGCACACTTTACATACCACTGTTTTATACTTACTACCAACATCAACAACATAATCCTTGAACCCATATGATTACCCTTCCTATTTTTCCTATATAACTTACTAAGATAAACTCTCCTTGTAAGAATTGTTATCAGATGAGCAACAGCTCCACTGCTGAAACAAAAGTTGCAGCAGTGGTGGATGTGTTGGAAAAAAGATACATGTAGACACGAAACGCTTCCAGCGGCTTAGCTGGGCTACTTGTTAAAGCTATAGGTCACTCTGTAACTCAGTGCAGTTCACATAATCATTAACAACATGGCACCATAATACCTGAGGGACTTTTTCCACAGGACTCATGATTATCGGAGAGGAGCTCTGGCATCGCTGACCTGCGCCTGTCTGCACTGAAGATAAATATGGGTAAACATGTCCGGAGGTGTTCTGGAGCTTAACACTGGACTTCTAACTTTTATAAATACTCATAAATACATCATCATGGTTTCTTGAAGAAACAAGTCATAACTTGGCTAAAGGAAGATACAGAAGTGCAGATGGGACATTAACTATCAGATCAGAGATAAGAAGTCTGTTGAATTTTCCTTCCAATTTAATGTTTATGATGTAAGTCTCTATTCATTTGCTAGCAGGCAGCTTCCTCACCATTGTCATCTCCATTTAAAGGGTGGTAGCTCACAATTTTCGGTGACATCAAAGAGCACTCTTGGCAAAGTACTGCGCACGCTGCCGTTCTAAATTTTAATGCTGATTTTCAAATTTAAACCAAACAACTGTTGAGCACACGGGCACTCAATATGCATGCACACAGATGTCCCGAAGCCTCTGTCCTTAGAACACGCACATGCTCAGGAACAGTTGGCATATACGTGACTGTTGTCTGAGTGGAGATAGAAATAGATCAAGCCGTGGCTTGTCATAGCAGGAGTTAGCCATAATGACGAGAGGTGTTTGAGGCAGAGGAGACGGGAGGCGAAGAAAAAAGAAGAGAAGCAGAGAGAGATATGGGGAAAGGAAAAAAAAAAATTGCAGAAGGGTAGTGACAGAGCATGTGGGAGGGAGGTGTAGTTAAGAAAATGGGTGAGAGACTGCAGGAGAGAGAAAATTATAAAAAGCAAAAAAGGGTATGAGAGGGAGAGACTAATGCCTTTTATTTTACCTGGATGGAGAAAATGTAATATGTTGGAGAAAAAAAAACGATTTCAGTCAACTGGGAGAAATTGAATCTCCCCAAAATGTGGATAATTTATCCCAACTCTCTAATGTCTTTAATTGTATTACTGCATGTGAATTTAGTCCTGTTTGTCAGACAAAAACAAGCAATTTTAAGACATTACTTTGGGCTGTGAAAAGATGTGATAGGGTTTATTTCAACAGTAGCCTACTCTGCAAAATAGAGTGTACATTAGATTAGAGTGTTCTTTATTTATTTTCTATTTTTTATTCCCATGCTACTGCTGCCTAGATGTGATGAAACCAGCAGTGTGCGAGCAGCTTGTCTCACTCTCGGACTCACTGACCCCTTCATCCAAACCAGTGAACCGCACCTGTTGGCTGCTGTAATCAGACTGGACTGTTTTCAGACAGATAATTCGCCAGCGAACTCCCTCTAGATCTGTTGATCATCGTATAACCGGCCAGGAAACTGACATGGATACTCTAAAATCTGAAGATAGCCCACACACACACAGACAATTAACAAAACCATGAAACTTTGATGTCATAATATGCCTAAAGCCTATCATTAAATCCAAGGATAAATCAAGTATGTTTGTTAAACCTAGGACTATCCAGTATGTGAATCATTTTCTCTTACCAAGGTTTCTCTTGAATGCAGACAAATGACCAGCATGTTATCATGAACACAATGACACTTGTCTAGTGACGGAGGCATTGTCTGTGTCACTGGATAATTAGTTTCAACTGCCAGAAAACACTGCTCCTCAACTCAACTTCAGTCTTTATTTGTACAGGACCAACAACAGTCATCTAATTATACTTTCCAATAATTTATTGATCTCCAGTTATAGGTCAGGTTTGGTCAAGTCAGTTGTAATGGAATGCATGTACTTGGCAACTTGTGTGTAAATTTGATCAGCACCCAGCAGTTAGCCTGATCCATACTAGCCTTTTAAAATAATGTAAGGTGTTAGCATTACATTAGCCTTAAAGGCTCAGATTCATTCTCGACACGTTTTTGATTTAGAGGCGCTTTTTGTGGTGATATTTACGTTAGACGTGCAGCTAGCTAGAAGGTACAACAAAAATAGAGCTAGCGTGGTGAGCGGTGCTGGCTCGGGTCAGCTTGTTTATCCGAGGGTGGTCAGAGGCTGCAGCAATGGACAATACGAGTACAGTGATGCGCAAATGTGTGTGACACCTAAAATATGAGCCTGGAAGTGACCATAATGTGGCCCCTTTAAGGATTAGGAAAATGTCACATTGTTTACCTATGACTTTGACAGGATGACCTGTTATTTGAAAGAGTAAGAAGCACGAAGAAACTTGCTTCTGCAACCCAGCAAACAACTTCTCAAGCTGATTTGCCCAGTCAGTTTGTTTACTTCGGGGCTCCATGTTCTCCTCCAAATGTCTGCCGAGGATGTGTCAAGTTGGCCCCAGGCAGGCTGCCAGCTTACCTGCAGAAAGTGTCTTCTTTTCCACAGAAATAAAAATAAATAGCCATGGTGTCCACGGAAATGTATTGGTTTCTGTGATGGATATCTTACCCCCTCCTCTACACTCCCGCTGACCTTCCTACTTAACCTTCTCTTCTTCTGTTGTTTAGCATCCCAGTAAAGAAAAAAAAAAAAAACAGCCCGCGCTCAGCCATGCGTGCCGCCAACGCTGCAAACACACAC
Organism: Acanthopagrus latus; assembly: GCF_904848185.1. Classification (NCBI taxonomy): domain Eukaryota; kingdom Metazoa; phylum Chordata; class Actinopteri; order Spariformes; family Sparidae; genus Acanthopagrus; species Acanthopagrus latus. The sequence continues at coordinate 14,167,600 of NC_051039.1, forward strand.
ATGCATGGTGCACACACCTGCACGCCCAAACAGAAAAACAAACAGCTGAAGCCATGCATAGCAGATGTGTTATGACAGGTCTGATTTGATTTCGCTCTCTAGGACATGAAGCCCTGTTTTAAAACTGAAAAAAGAAACAGATATACGGACGTATTTAATAAGTTACGCAACCTCATCGGAAACCGCTGAGGCGGACCACGCCGACTGAGTATTTCACAATAAAGGCGTGATAAAGCAGCGGGTAAAAGCCAGCGCAACAGAGGTCTCCTGTATTTTAGAAATAAGACAGACGGGCGAGAGAGAGGGAGAGAGAACTCACTATTTGCTAACTTGGTGAAACAAAACTCCACTTTTCAGCCCGATGACAGGTAATCGATGAGGAGAACAGGAGAAAATATGATAACATGACAGAACACAAAGGGAGCACATGCTGCGGCTGGACAGAGAGGTAGTCACACACACACACACACACACACACACACACATGCAGACCGGGGCACAAACACACAGAGAATTTAAAGGTCATCAGTAAGTCTGACTACCCAGAAGACAGCTGACAATCAATAGAAGAAAGAGGAAAATGGAACAATAGGCAAGGAGGCTGTTATTTAGGTATTGGGAGTATTTTGTTCCCTGAGAGATGAGAAAAAAAACTTGGTTGTTGTTTCAGCTGACCTTCAAATGGCACCGGCGGCCCGAATAACATTGGGAGAAAATTTCATTACATCTCTCTCCTCTCCGCGCAAATTAAATATAAATATAAAATATAAATATAAAAACATATAATATATATAAAAATATAAATATAATATAAAAACAATAAGCAGAGAAAGGATCATCTCTTGCGCTCGTTTTGGTTTTGTTTTTTGTGCGCTTTGTCAGACGGCGCAAACGCCTGAAATCACTTTTGTTTTCTTTCGTCTGACGTAATCTTGTACCGCGCATCTGCTTCTGAAAATCTTGTAATAGAAGTGTTTTTTAATGTGTTATCAATCTGCAGCCCCGAAAATCTCCCTCTCTCTCTTTCCCTCTCTCTGTCTCTCTCTCTCCAACGCCACTGTCAGACTGAGGAATAGTCACACAAGGGTTTGCGCCACGTGTGTGTCTCCTGTTGAAGAGACAGTCATATCAAGTCAGTGGCAGCGCTCCGTGAAATGAGGGCTCTCATCCATTTTGAGTGATACTTAATGAAAGTAAAATGGGTTTACACAAGTGTGTGTTTCCTTGCGAGAGCGTGTCAGCGCAGGGATTATGCGTGGCAGGGATCAGTCGGAGTTTGTTTGGGTCTATTATTGCCACTAACCCATACACAGTTATATTGTTCCCGCCGAATTAACGTGATCTGCAGTTTGTAGCCTTTTGATGTGGTAATTTTCGCTCGGCGGAGTAACACCTGAAACATTTCCAAGATACAAAGAGGCCGAGAGGTATCCCGGGGAGCCGTGCAAGGACACGATTCAAGGAAGAAGGGGAGGAACATTAGTATGGAGCTGATATTTCACCCTGAGCGGGCGAGGATAATATACGTATATCTGAGGGATTAAAGCTTCCTGCTGCAGCTGGTGGTAAACTCTTTTCTACCTCCAGGCGTGTAAAAAAAAAAAAAGAGCCTGTACAGATGCTGTTAAAGTCTTGTTTGTTAGGGAAAATAGATTGTGGAGTATGCCAGCAAGCATAGTCTCAGCTAATTATATCCGCACAATGTATACACACACACACACACACACAAACACATACACAGAGAGAGAGAGGGAGAGAGAGAGAGAGAGAGAATGTAATAAATGAGTGTGCTTAACCTCTGTGTCTCCAGAAACACACCCTCACCTCCTTATCGGGGGCAGGTGACACAAACGGTGGTGGCTCTAGTAGTCAAGCAGAAAATCACGCAGTTATTGGGGTATTTACTATATCACACCAACACACACACGCACGCAGACACACACAAGACACACAGTGAAAACCAGGCATCCTCCAGGGACAGTCACGTCTCTCTGCTTGATAATCTATCTCCATTAGGCACAAGTGATAGGTTCTGATTAATAGAGGCACGGGCAATAAACACACACACACAAACGCATAGAAATACTGACGTACACTCTGATTAGCTCACCACCACCGTCAACAACAGTCACAATGATTTATTATTGTTGTGTCAGTCACAAATGAAAATACAATTTATACAATTACGGTATGTACTTATTCTATTTTCGCCTGTGCGTATTGTTTCGGATGAATGGGAAACAAAGTTAATTAGCTGTGACAAAAAAGAATTGATGGCATCCCATAGGTTCATTCATTTTTTTAAATCATTTATTTCTTGAATTTATAAATGTATGTAACATAATATAAGCAGCATTTTAGTGATTAATATAGATTGTATATGTCTGTCATGCACAATGTATCTAACTTGTTCTGAGGATTTAACCCATCCCTGAGTAGCTGTGGTCAGCTGACATGCAGCATCCCGGGACCGTCTCCATATCTAAGGCAATTAACCTGCAATACACGTTTCGATGGTGGGAGAACATGCAAACTCCACACAGGAAGGCTCCTCCCCAGCTGTCATTTGAACCCCCAGACCGTCTTCTTATGAGGCAAGAATGCTAACCTCTGCTGCGCCATGATAACTGCTTATAGTTATCGATGCTTCATAGGAGGAAATATATTTGTTGACAAAGGCATCATCAAGATGCTTGCCACAACATTTTAGTGTGCAATAACCAATGTATTTGACAAGGAAATTGCAGAATTGAACACACTCTTCAGACCAGACCATTGAGCGCAATGGCACAGATGTAAATATCTATTCTATCTACAGTTTGATATCCAGGAAATGTATGCCATACATGTAGCAGAGGGTATCAGCTCAGGACTGAAAATGGTTAAAGACCCCTGATCTTCAAATTTGATGTCAGAGGATCATATACTGCAACATGTTGGCTGTGTATCAGATAACTCCCTGGACTAAATTCGAATAGCAATCTCTCTCAGTGATAGAAACAAATTATAATATCGCCATGACTATGTGACATAACTGACAGGTGCCGCATCGCACAGCTCATACAAGCACATTAAGGAAATGCAAAGCCTTGCTCAGTGAGAGCTTCGTCAACATGTAATCTACGTGAACAATATATTTGTCTTTCCATGGTGGGAATATTGGCGGGGACTACATAGCACATTGATTTTACACTGAGAATTTATACACTGAAATGTATTCAATTAAATTAGGAGATGTAGGTATGGTATATTGCCAGAGATCCAGAACCAGTAATGCCATCTATCGAGATCTGAGCTATGTTTAATAGGCAATGCACTGACTGTAAATGTATGTGTGTGTGTGTGTGAGTGTGTGTGTGCTTGCTGTATTCATGTGGTAGGTCAGACATTAACTGATGTCAAAACGTATGCGGAACATCAGATCTTTTTCATCCGTTGCCGTCTCAGACTTTTCTTTATGTTAACATTTAAAATGCTGAGTGCATTTGTGTCCTCATAAGATATTTACAAATCAATTTTTTTTTAAATATATTTGAAGTCCCACACTGTGTTTGCTTTGTTGCAGTCTTCACATTGGTATCTTTCTTTCCCCATTACAGCTACCATCTGTCAATCACCAGAACAGCATGGAATTGACAGCAGGACATAAATAGTGCCGCCCACAGCTCATGAGATTATGTCCTTGCAGGTTTTTTATGATTTGAACTAAATGGGGACATATTGTCAACACGTGTAGGCTTGTTTTAGTTTCAGTTTGCGCTGCCCAGAGAAACGTTCCCAAAACAACCCTTATACCTACTACATAGCTCTTCCCTTTCCAGATTTTTGTTGGGAATGAGGGTTCAGGTGATGATTTGGGCTACGTGGCCCTCCACAGAGGCATGCTACAAACCGAATGTTATGAAAACTCTCTGCCGTTTAATGTAACCAGTGCAGTGCCCATAGGAAGTATGCATTCCATAGAAAAGTGGGAGGTTAATTAGCTTTTTCATGGATGGCCAAATGAGGCTGGGTTTGAAGGTGGGACATCAGGGATATAATTGTGATTGGTTGGTGTGGTGCACAGAACAGGACCGAACTGCTGGCAAAATCCCGGTTCAGATCGCACCGCCGAAGGTATAAATCCACTTCTTTCTTAAGGTGTGTCATGGGGACGAGCTCTGCAGTGATTGGCTCTGGTGGGCACGTGACTATGGTGGCTATGGTGACAATGCTAGCAGAATTCATAAAGCATTTATGAAATAATTTATTAACGGTATCATTGTAGTCCAAACAAATCCGACATTGCACACCCTTAAACCACGCAGCAGCCATATTCAAAATCTCAGGTCAGTCTGATCCTGATCTGCAGAGATATTAGAGGTACACATACACATACACAGACACAGACACACACACACACACACACACACACACACAGATTCCTTGCTTTTATAGAGAGATTATGTAATGCTGCTTTGTTCCAGGTTGCAAGTCGTTGCGCGCCGGTAATCTGACAAATTGTTATCATTTTTACAGTTTACCAAATGTTCAGCAACTTAAATATGATGGATAGTTAAAGTCTGGAGGCACATTTGGCCACATTTCAAGGTAAAACAACTTCCAGTGCTTCCAAGCAAACTTTACCATTTTATTACATCCATCGTGTTTCACTTCCAGGTTTGGTCAAATGCAAGAGCGTAACCATGGTATAGATATTGGTAGGGTCCAAATGGGAGCCCTTGCCCTGAATTTTTTTTTTTACATTCCCAATTCTATGATATTTTACATATGAAAATTCACACATTCAAAAGTTTTGAGGACAACATTAACCATTTGAATTCACATGTAAAGGAATATTCTGTGAAATTACATAGATTCCTACAGAATCAAGATAAAGTTTCTCTTTAAATTCCCGTTAAGTGAAAATCAATGTTTTTATCTTAAAGGTTTTCCTCTATATCTCAGCTATATGCCAAGTATCAGGCCCAATGTTACTACTTTTATTTACTGCTGACATGTGGGCCTAGGTTAAAACTAATGTTATCAAGCTGTTAAGCTCTCATTCAGATTTCTCACCTGATCATTTGTATCCCCAGTCCCTGCCTGGCCACTGCTTTCACCGTGCCTCTCCCTCTCCCTGTGTCTCTGTGCTGCCTACATTGTGACCAAATGCCATTATTTTACCAGAAGAACAATGACTGACCTTGATGATCATGCATTCTCGATGATAGCATCAAGAATGCACGCTGGAAAGGTTCAGTCGCGTCTGTTTACATAAACACCATCAACGACGAACATGTGAAGCATGAGGGTGTTGAGCGGTTGTCCAAGTTCATAGGGGGAGAGTTCAGTCATTACTTCTTGCAGTGTTGTGGGTAAAATTTGGCAAATAGGAGCGTGATTTAGCATTTCCTGATGTCCAGTTGCCCCCATTCCATTCCACTCCAATCCTTCAGTGGTGTGAGTTGTGCAGCTTTGGTCAGATAAATGAGCTTGCAGCGTCACTTCTTAAACCGCTTGGGCACTGGTTAATGTAATGCTCTGTGCTGCCACATCCCACAATGGGCCAATTAGACAGAAAATCAATAACAGCATTAGTACCTTTATAGTCTGTACTCTGTCTGTCTGTCTATCTGTCTATCTATCTATCTGTCTATCTATCTATCTATCTATCTATCTATCTATCTATCTATCTATCTATCTATCTATCTAATCCCACGTGCACTCTTCCCTCTGCTGCCTCTTTCCTCCACTGCGACTTCCTTGGCTTTATACAGCTAAGCCCTTCGCAGTCCACCTTTCATTATACAACCAGAAATAGATTGGAGTCAAGAGTTTTTCGTACAGAGAGCCCACAATACAAGCTTCCCCACTCTCTGCGACACAGCCTCTAGACACAGCAATTTCATTTGTGCCTGTGTCCAGTGCCATTCAATCCATATCTGTTCTCCCAGCTGACATGCAGGCAGCATCATGTATGTGGCATGTGTGCCTGTGCACGTGCACCCACACACACATATACACACACACGCGCGCGGATACATAGACACAGATGGACTCGCACAGACAAGTACATGCAGTGCACCTACATGAGACAACAGTGTATTATTTCCCCCGTGACTTTGAGTGGCAGGGTTGAGTGGGAACATTGAACCAGATGCTCTTTAATCCTGTAATGAGAAAACCAGCCAACCACACACACACACACACACACACACACACACACACACACACACACATACACATGCACAGACCCAATAATCTGGAGGACACAATGCCACTCTTTTAATCCCGATCCCTCTCTGCCTCATAATGATGACACTAAGACGCCCTCTCCTCTATTGCAACTAATCATTTATCTGGTTATCTCACTGCGCGCACTGAGAAACACAGATTGCCTTTGTGTTGCCGTCTGTTCCGTTCTAACAGGCCGAGAAGAGGACTGACAAGCTGGCGAGCAGAGAGGCAGACAGATGTGCAGTAAGACAGATGCACGCTGATCTGGGTTTCGGAATGAGCCAGTCGGTCCCGTCGCACTCTGTGGTCAGGATTAAGTTGGGCAAGGTAAATGGGGCATGTTTTACATTCACGTTTTTCTGAAAAAATTGAAACATGTTTGCGTGCGCGTGCAAGCGTGTGCATACATACATGGGTGTGGTTACGTGCCTGCAACTGGATGCACGCCAACAAACAGACGCTGGTAACCAGGCAACTGATTCAGTCCTAAATCTTTTAAAACCTCAGATACTATTGTCATTGTTTTTAGAAAGTGCGCGCGCACACACAGACACACACACATACACGTACACACTCGGATGCACACAAACACACAAAATCCCAATGTGGCAAGTGTGGTATACTTAGAATATAAACACACCATTTCTAAGCTGCAAAAACTTTGAAACATATTCTCTCCCAGACGTGCTGGCATCCAGAAATAGACGACAGCGAGAGCACATCACACGCTTTGTTTAGGCCTAACGATTGAGACGGGTGCGACATTGAACAGATAGATAGATGCTACATGTATGCTAAGTGAAAGGGTAAGGAGAGAGAGAGAGAGAGAGAGAGAGAGAGAGGGGAGAAACAGAGAAGGTGGGGGGGGCGGGTAATCACAGTTCCACCCAAACAGATCTTTCTCCAGCATGGCTCGGCTAAAAATCGATAACACTTCTCCTTCTCTCTCGCTCTGTCACCAGAACAAACTTCAGCACACGCACAAACACACACACACACACACACACAAATTGTTGACGGGGAGAGATAAAGCACGCGCGCACGCATGCATACACAACAGATGATGCATGGATCACGTTAACACGCTCACACACGGAGTCACGCCCGCCGGCCATCTAACTGCCACCAGATATGAGGGTTTGATCAATACAGTAATATCAGTGTTTACAGCAGCCACACTCTCTCCTCTGCTCCCGCCTTTTATTTTTATTTTTCTATTTTCACCATCTTTTGCCTGCCCGGGAAAAAACACACACACACAAAAAAAAAACAAACAAACAAAAAACAACATACACCCACATTTATCATAAATGTGCTAACGCTGGCACACAAAGTTTGTATGTTTGCATGTGAGTGGTTAACGCGCACAGATAAGCAGCGGAGGGAGGCGACGGGAATAGGAATGAGTTCTGTTCCATCACTTGCATATGATCAAGCATATTAACACTCATTTCGTATTATACATTTGCCACAAGTGTGTGTTTCTGTGCGCGCCTTGCATGTGTTGCATATCCTGGTGTGTGTGTGTGTGTGTGTGCGTGCGTCAGGATAATGGCTTGTTTGTTTATTTGCCGTTTGACACCGGTCCGCCCTCTCCTATTGATTAGTGCTCCTGCCTCTCTCTTTAGATCTCCTCCCAGTTGGCCGGTTATGAAAACACGATTGTTGAAGAGACAAGTACTTTGCCTAAAGGCTTCGAATGCTCTGTGCTGTGATTGCACAGGTGGTCATAGCGAGGCGTATCCGATATCCACGGGTGGAATCGACCACCAGACACCAGTTGTGGTGCCGCTGGACCGGGGCTTAACGCCTCTCCGCGGCTCGCATTAACCAACACTTTTCGTCCTTCTCATTTCCGCTCCCCTTCCCGCTCGCGCTCACGTGTCAGCCTAACAGCCGATCAGACGGATCTCATGTCTGTTGGCTGGTTGAGTGGGTGACATATTGCGACTTGTCTCGCGAGTTTAAAACAAAGTACCCCCGGTGCCGCCGATAAATCTGTGGAAACCATTAACTGGCGGCTCGGGACTCAACCTCATCATTTAGAGACGCGCGTTTCCCACCCTTTCCAGCCCTGCACAATCTAAATTCTGCAGACTTCCACTGTGCTTGTGCATGATGTTACTCAAAGCCCCCCGCTTTCAGCGATAGATTATGGCTAATCTCTTTACAGCCTTAAATCTGTTTCATCTATACCTGCCATCTAAACCCAGGTATTCACCCTGTGGCCCACAATGCGACTGCACCAGCGGAGGCTTTGCGAAAGATTGTTGTCAGTGGAGAGATATTTAGCCATCTATTTGAATGTAAACAAATTAAAGTCCTCACCGGCCCATCCGTCAAATGCCCCCTCCTATCAGAGGAATAAACACCTCCTCCTCCCAATCTTTCCATCGCTCCCTCTCCCCCACTCTCCACCACTCACTCCTATCTCCACCCCTCCATCTATCCATTTCCTCGCGACGCTTACCTCTCTATCCCTTCTGCCTCCCTCCATCCCTTGAGGAGAGAGATGCTATCTGTTTACCCCTCCTCCCCCACCTCTGCGTCCGCATCCTCTTGACCCACGTGAAGGACGAAGCAGCCCGAGCCGGCAAACTTCACCGGGGCCTAAACGTTTAAGAATAATCCCCTTTTGTTCTTCGTCCTTCCCCCGCACGCCGGACAATTTTTCCTGTCGCACCGAACTCTTTTGTGCACCTCTAGGGCCTCATTTTTGCGAGTCATTAGCATGTATTACTGTCTCCTTTGCCTCCAGCTTCAAGTCAAACTCATCTCCACAACTCCATATCTATCCATCACGGCGCCATAAAAAAAAAAAAAACCTTCAACATCGTCAAACGCTCTGCGGAGGGTCGTGTTGAGATAAAACGAGAGGGTGAAAAATCAATCCAATGCCCCACTAATTTGTGCGAGAAGAATGGGGACGAGGTGAGGATTTGAGAGAGAGGACGATGACGAGCCGGAGAACAAACCCAGCCAGCAGTGAAAACCCAATGTGATGGTTTACTAACTTCCACATAAGACGAGGGAGAGGAGACTACGCGTACTCAGACTGATGAAAGACAACCTGAAGCCTTATGAATCTTTCAAGGATTGAGGGAAGGAGGCGAGGAAACCAGTGGAGAAGGCGCACGGGGAGAACAGGTAAATATATCCGACGTAATGAAAGCTAATCAACCCTTTACCCCCACCGAAACAAGCGACGCTTTGACTGCGTCTGTGCCACGTCTCTGAGCCAGTATTCCATCCGCCAGGATCCGAGAGCACAGTAAGATTTTGCACTAACTACTTCTGCTCGTCGGTGCCAAATTAAATTCATCTGGAGGCGGCACAAACACAGATGGATTTAAAAGCATGCAGGTTGTTTTTGGCAAAAAGAAAAGAGAGCGCTGTGCATAGTGGCGAGGCTGCTACTTCTGCCACCTATCTAACAATCTGTGGACGACGTGGTTGTTTAAAGAATAAACACACCGCCGGCGGGATGACTCCGGCACAGAACCGGCTTCTCATTCATACATGCATATCTCGAGGAACAGATGAGTATTTGTCGCAGACTCACAAAGCCACCGGGTGAGTCATGCAGGAAACACACACTTTTTTTTTATTTACTCACTCACACACACACACACACACACACACACACACAAAGTCACAAAAAAATGCATCTCGGGAGGTAAGCGAGAAAAAAAAAAAGAAAAAAAGAAAACAGTCGGACCACTGTACCTCACCTCGGACTACAGTAGGTCAACTGCATCTTTATTCTAGAAATCAGCCCTATTAATAATTCATGCAGTCCCATCAATATTTCAGTCATAAGCAGTCATATTTCTGTCCTGCCTGTAAGAATAAATCATTAATGGCCAACGGAAGTCTTAAAAACAACAAAGCAGAGAGCTGGCGTGCGTGCATGTGTGTGTCTGTCTCACCAGACATGTGAGCTGCTGACCCCGGGCACGTCAGCACCGTCTCATCACTACATCTCATCCCCCCTCCTCCACCACCACCACCACCACCACCACCACCACCCCACCCTGCCCTCCATCCTCAAATCACTTCTGCAACAGTGATTTAACACTCTGGGCGGTGCGGTCTATGCCGCTGATTAAAAGGAAATTAGTCTTTATTTTTAAACCGCATCATCAGTTGAGACTTATCTCCAGGCCTTCACTGGGAAGTACCATGATTTCATGCTGAAATTGCTTTTTTTTTTTCCCTCCCTCTTTTTTTTTTTTGTGCAACCATCAAGTTTTTTCAAAGCAATTTACTGGAAGTGTAATGGATTTCACATTGTTGTGCGGTTCATAAAGAATGTCAGGCCCGACTCAAGGCTGCAGTGACGGGGCAGCTTTGGAGCAATAAACAACACTATTATTCCAACTGGCTCCCAACAAGATGAGAAGTCAGGATAAAGAATAGTTCGGCGGACACTTCACGCTGAAGCCATTAACTTGCATAAAGACTTGAAATGAGTGCAGGATTTAACAAAGGCCGACAAAAAAAAAAAGGCTAAAGATGCCGCATATCATTTTTTTTTCTTTATTTATTTATTTTTATTCTAAACTCTTTTAGAGGTGAATGGGACAGGACCACAGCCACATGAAAGGCGCACCAGCGTTACTAACACGGGAGCTTGCAAAATGTCTTCACAGCTCCCTGGTTTCATTGTCATCAGTATTCACTGACCAGAATGGATGAGAGTAATAGCTGGTAAAATGGTCTGACTGTCACAGAGCAAATTACTTTCATTGCAACGCAGCACCATCAAGCAGCGAAAGCCACTGACATGTAAATAGGTGGCAAAAAAAAGAGAGAGAGAGAGAGAAAGCCACTTACGCAGAAGTCATTGACATGTAAATACCAACGGAGGGACGGGAGAGATGAAAGAGAGCGAGAGGGAAAAACAGACAGAGGGAGGGAGAGTCAAAGCGACAGAAGGCTTTTGAGTTCTGAAGTGCTGTAATGGTCCTCATTCTCATTCAGGTGTAATTTGAATGAATAGCCGGGCAATTTGATTGATAGAATCTTGGATGTAGCTTTCTGCTCTGAATATGAACCCGTGAAGAATGGAAATAACACTCTGCTCTTTAAGAGCATCCCTCTCCCTCGGCCCTCCTCTCCAGCCAAGTGCAGCGCCACCCATGTGAGACCAAGTTGTACACGAGTCACATAATATCCTCTCTTTTGCGCCGAAATGGCTTCCTCAGCGTGTCAGGCTCTGTGCTCCGATGGCTGCCTCAGTTGCATCTCTTGCCTATGCTGTATGAGTGATGACAGGGAGCAACTGGCTTCCATTGGGATCTAATCAAATGTGAGGGCCCATGTGGGCTGCAGCCTGATAGAGAGGCGCTTTAACAGAGCTGCTCAAGGGAGACTCATCCATCAACCTGCAACCAACCAAAGAGCACCGGGCTACCGCTGGCAATGATGGAGAGCTCGCTGACTGACTCAATGGTGGTGTGTGTGTGTGTGTGTGTGTGTGTGTGTGTGTGTGTGTGTGTGTGTGTGTGTGTGTATGTGTGTGTGTGCGTGAGCGTCTGCACATGCGCCATGAGAGGTGCAACAGATATACAGTATGAGAGGAGATAACTATGTTAGCCCCTGCCTTAACCCAGCCTTTAAAATGAGTTCTGTTTGACAGTGCGGATATCTGATCTCTGACAAGTCTGCTAACACAGTTATTTGACATCAGATGAGGCCTTCAGGAACACGTCTAGGCATCGAGCAGAGCTCATGATATTAACTGTCAGGATCGCTGTCTTATCGCTGACCGAAAGTTATCACCTCATACAGATAGGTGTCCATTGTTGTCTCTGCTCAGAGGAGGTTTGGATGCCAGCTGGTGTCCTTTAAAGAGCTGAATCAGAAAAATGACACCAGCAAAGGGCTTAATTATTAGAGTTTTTTTGCCCAGCCCAGGCGTTTACCTCGCTTCAGCTTATTTTTTGGAATTTAAAGCTTTTTTGGAACTTAAAGAAAAACATTTTCGGCAGGGCGAAGCAAAAGAAAGAGACTGCGTGAACAATAGATTCTGAGAACAGATCACAGTGAGATTATCTCTCTTCCCTCGGCTCTGGGGGGGGAGAACAGACAGAAAATATGAAGAGCAAGAAAAAAAAAACCCAGAGCAAAAGAGACAAGAGAGAAATGAAATGAATGAACATCTGATAAGATCAAATGATTTACCGAGTTCAAAATACAGGGTAGGGTAGTGTGTGTGTGTGGCTGTGTGTGTGTGTGTGTGTGTGTGTGTGTGTGTGTGTGTGTGTGTGTGTGTGTGTATGTGTGTGTGTGTGTGTGTGTGTGTGTGTGTTTGTGTGTTTATGTGCATCGTCCGGTTTCTTTATCGGGGCAGACAGCAGGCCTGTGAGGTCAGTACCTAATCACAGTGGAGGTTAGATTTCTATCTGCACATCTCACTGGCCTCTCGGCTACTGTCTGAGATCCGCAGCCGGGTGGAGGATTCAGATAATATATGTTTTGAAGGGATTAAAGGTGCAATGCACAGTTTTTGGGGAGACATTTTAATCAGAGGAGAAAAATCATCATCGATTGATGACTCCATCGACAGCTTGTTTTTTGGGTTTTTTTCGTCATGGGAAAGATAAATATTCCTGCGTAGGTATTCTTTCCTCATTAATATTTTTAATATTATCAATTTCCTCTCCAAAACCTTCATAGTTTAAGAAGGCGGAAGTTAGTTGGATTCTGTTGGCCAAAATGAGCGTGAGAGGTCGGTGTTACGTTTCTAATCGAGCCCGCCGTGCTTATTTATTGTTTACTTAGTCACATTACCTCTCCTCTGTGTCCCCGCAGCGACACAGCCATAATTCACTCCCATAATTAAATATCTGGCTGAAAACTCAAAAGCCCGATTTTCTCCAATTGAATTCCCAATTCCTCACAGATACGCCGCATCAGCTTACAGACTCGCTGAGGCTCCGGGTTGGACGACTGTTTTCGGTTCGGAGGCAGTGAATATGTACCGCAGAGAGCGAGAGAGAGAGAGAGAGAGAGAGAGAGAGAGAGAGAGAAAGAGGACGGGAAGGTGAAAAAGTGGGAAGAAATGGCAGAAGGAAAGAGAAGGGGGGGAGAGAGTAGAAATGAGAGTAGACACAGAGTGAAGCAGAAAACAAATCAGAGCGGAGAGAAAGATGTAGATTTTGGGTTTTGTGCCAGGACAACATTTGGACAACTCTCCTTCTGGGTGTTGTCCAGGCACTTAGAGATGGGTGACACACAGTGGCATCTGTCTGTTTGTGTGTCAGTGCATCGTGTGTGTGTGTGTGTGTGTGTGTGTGTGTGTGTGTGTGTGCGCGCGTGTGGTCACTGGAGTTTAGAGATTACGGGCGAGAGGTGAGGCCAAACTGACAACAGCTGTTGACTCACGAAACCACATGACATTGATTTATTTTTGATTCCAGCGTAATGCCCTTTCCTAACCCCTCAACGTACACACACGCACACACACACACACACGCTCACACACGCTGTTATAAGTCAGTATGATTGATATAAAGGCTGTCACTCGCTCTCCCCTCGCTGTCAGGCTTCTCTTATCTCCATGGTGACACGGTGACAGGACTCCATCTATCCCCAGCACCCCGACACACACACACACACACACACACACAAGCACAAATACAGCAGGTGTCAATTAAGTTTGCATGTTGAAATAATTTATTACCCCCATTCATCTCCTTTTTATTTATTTATTTTTTTTTGGCCTGCTCAGGGCTTCTGTTTCTCCACACGGATCATTTAACTTTCATCTAAAATCTTACACACACACACGCAGCACTTGAAGGCCTCTGATGTTTGAATTGAATTTTACCAAGGCCTCCACAGATGGCTGGGGCCACATCTGTCATTCTGAGCTGGAGACCAGAGAGTCTGAGGCAGATATAATGGGAGTTACAGCTGGATGTGCACTGGGCCTGAATTTCAACAGCAGCCCACCGCCACTACAGGAGGCGACACAAAAACAAGCACTCGCCGTTGCACGATCTTTGCATCAGAAGTCTTCTTAAACTCCGCTCAACAGGTTTATCAGCTGTTGGTCAAAGAGGTAGAGGTGTGGGCAGAAAAATAGGCCAGAGAGACAAATAGAGAGACTTGTGAGGTGAGCGGAGGAGCTGGTAATGGAATACTACTTCCCTCTGCTGGACATGAGAGGAGCCTGCCGGATGGTTGATGGTTTCAGCCTCATGTTCTCACTCTTCTGTGGACTTATGACACCAGAGACACTGACCCTTTTTTTTTTTTTTTTTTAAATCAAAAAGAAGCTGTATTGATCCCAACCTGATTCACCCATCGACCTCTCACTAGACCAAGACAGTCAATGAAAAACAAAAAGTAAAAGAAGACCAGGGAGAAGTCTGTCACCGGCCGTTTTTTGATGCCGGTGATGCTGATGATGTGTCTACAGGCACTGGAGGTTTCTTCCGGCGGTCCTCATCTTGAGGGAGGCTCACGAGCTTTTCGGCAAAAGGAAAGCAAACATTTTTAGCTTGAGGAGCAAACATACTGTAGCACCTCGCTCTGCTGTAACAAGAGAAGCCAAATCCCAAAATACATGTGAGGATTTGGACTATTTTTGTTCAAGGGAGCGAGACTGTTTCTTATTTTTTTTTTATTCTTTTTTTCACGTGGTTCCGCTGCAACACAATTCAAATGTGAGAATGCGAATGTTGGAGCTTGGGGAAAATCCAGCAACGCATCAGGTCCGTCTCATGTGAGATTCATCCTCTGAATTCATCTTGATAGATCTTTGTCTCTCTCTTTTCATTATATACACACTATGTACACTGGTCAAACCAGCAGTGGAAAATACATACATTTACTATTATTATTATCATTATTATTATTATTATCATCATCATCATCATCATTATAACATCCTATTTTTTCTATTTATTTTCTATTTAACTTTATGCACATTCTTCTGATTCTTTGTCCTGTACTTGTTGCGTCTTTAACAAGTGAGTTCTCCTGTTGTGGGATAAATAAAGCTTGTCTAATCTAACTTTAATTCTTTCCATTTGATACTTCTTTATACTCACACCCCACTGCATTTCACCAGGAAGAATTTCACTTTCTGCTCCACTGCAATGTTTCAACTTCTTTAGTTACTCATTACGGTACTTTTAAGATGAAAATTGTACACAGTGAATAATATAACAAGATTTTAAAATAGAATAAACAAGTGATTTCGTACCTTTCTGGCTTCTGGTTTTACACATATCAGTGTGTAATTGAGGGTAACTAAGTATAAGTCAACAGGTGATAAGGCTGTTATAAGTAATTATATGATGCTTATTACCATTAATTAGATATGTAAGAATTCATAGTAGCATCATAAACACAATTATTGTCAGATTATGAGAAATGTTTAAACACTTAGCTGTATTAATTTACCTTTTATGTCATTTTAACAGCTACCTGACCCACAATCCCCGAGAGTCAGAGGACAAAGAGCTCTAAAGCACAGGCTCTTGCTTGTAACGGAATATTTTTGTATTGCTGTATCGGTAAAGCATGCATCTCCAAATTTGGTGATTATTTCTGATAAATTAAAGGACTGAAGATATCAAGTGTTCCTTTATGAGTTCAGAAAATTCTGCACTTCTTAAGAGAAATAGACATTTGAAAACCTCCTAGAATTTGTTAAAAGTATCTACAGTTCCTAAAAATCTAAAATCTAAAAACATGATATATGAAAGTAAAACACTGACAGGAAGCAGTTTACTTCTGAATGAGTACTTTTAATAGGTTTTATTTGCAATAATCAAGTATCCGCACAGTGCAGTATGAGTACTTTCAAAAAGGATCGGACTACTTCTTCTTCCTCCGCTGGATACTTTGTTTGTGCTATGACTGAGATGAATAAACTGGAGGGAAGGCCATCTTTCATCTAAGCTCACACAAGCCAAGTCAACATTTTCACTATGCTAATACACCCTTAGTCAATCACACACACACTCACCCACACCCACACACAAGCTCCAACATCCTGGTCCAACACTCCTCACACACGTTGCATCCTCTTCGCCTGGCTCTCACATTAAGACCTTGAATGCCAGTGTGCTGGACTCGAGCACGCCCATGTTGTCAAAACTGTTTGCAAATCTGTCACATACTGCAGATGTTGTGCAAAGACAGAGGACTCTCCCTGCACGCTGTTATCCCACTTAGTCCAACACAAAGTGGTTAATTGCTCCTGATGATTGTCCTTTGAGGTGGAGGGGAAAAGGTAGATAATAGGCACTTACAAGGATCTGGGGAGGGAGGAGCGGCGGGGAGAATGAATGGAGGATGTCATGAATGATGTCCACTGTGCCGACTGTGATATCAGATTCCCCCATCAGCAGAGACCTGCCCCGCATTTCCCGCCCCCCTCCTTTCCCTGTCTCAGTTAACAGAACAGTGCCCGATTTGGCCACCAGCGACAACAAAAGAAAACAACTTCAAGAGCGTAAATTAAACATACCTGCAGATGCTTTTGACTGGAGTGTGTGTGTGTATGTGTGTGTGTGTGTGTGTGTGTGTGTGTGTCTGTGTGTCTGTGAGGTCTGAAGGCCCCTGCAGGCAGTGTGAATAATTAACAGGGCCAGTGAGCGAGGCAGGGTACCAGGCCGGGGGGTTTTGTTACCTTAGCCTCACTCAGCACGAGCATACAGCATTAGATAACCCCATCTATCCGCCTGGTTTGTGTGCATGCGCGCGTGTGTGTGTGTGTGTTCAGTTGGCTACTTTAGATGATTCTACCATTTGATACCCACAAAACCTCACGCTGCTTGGTAACAATTCCCGACAGAAAGCCTATACATCCCCTATCAAAGTGAGCCTGGCAGCACTGACATCAGCCTTGTTGGGTCTGTACGTGTCTGTCTGTTCAATAATGTCATGCAGCTGCACTGATAACATGCAACAATCAGTTATCCAACTAGAAGGACACTTTCATCTGTCTTTTTTTCCCCATTTATATTCTAAACATAAAGACCATCCAATTAGAGAAAGAAGTTTCAATCATCTCTGCAAACAAAATATGTAATTTTTATTCAGCATTAGTATTTTGTTTACATTGTTCTATTTACAACATGGACACACTTGACAGGAAAATTGAGGACTATGTCATTTTTAAAATCAAAGCGAAATGAAGTTTCTTTTTTAAAAAAAAAAAAAAGCAAGTGAGTGGAGACATCTAATATTTAGAAGGGAAGGGGGAGGAAGAAGACGAGAATACAAAGACAGCGGAACACATCGTGAAGTGAAGAGTAAGACAAAGAGGTGGACAAATGGAACGGGCGCCTAGTGACGACAGGACAGGGAGTCTTCGAGTTGATGAAATGCAAACGTCACGAGAACAGGAAAGAGTCGGACTGCTGGGTTAGAACACAGAGAGGCAAAGAACGGACAACTAACTATGAGGGCTAGAACATTAATACTGAAATAATAAATAACTTCAAAAATATGAGGGGGGTTTTTTCTCCACTCCCTGTTCATAGCTTGCGTAGCACCTGCAGGCCCGACCTACCATCCCTAGCAGCTGAAGCTGTTAAAGATGATGATATAATGATATTCAAGTATAATGTGTTTTCAGCAGGGCTGGGCTGGGCTGGGCTGTGCAGGTGTACTTGTAGCTCACAGAGAAGAGGAAGATCATGAAGCCTCAAAAATCATCATACAGGATTTGTGAGCATGCTGTATGTGCATGTCGGTTGGATGTTAAGTGATTCTTCTGTTTTCCTTTAAATTTACATTGATAAATATATATATATATAGTCCATGTGGGAAGCTTTGGTAAGTTGGTGAACAATGTCTTTGCTCGAAAATGCCAATTATAGTCTGGACTGTGCTGCCAGCACAGTGGAAGAAAATACAGTATGTGTGGCCTGGTGGCTTGGTAACCACCCAACTGGAAGTCTCATGTTCATGAGATTTTTATGTCCCATGTCCACGAGCACGTTCCCTTCTGAATTGTCCATTAGCCAGACACCGAATCCCCACAAACTCAAAAGATACTCTTCCCGCTCGCCCTGTACTTTGATCTCCTTGACGGGGGTTCAAGAAAAGAGAATTTCTCTACAGGGATCAGTGTCACTTTGACACATTATTATTCATTGTAGAGGTTGCGGGGTTCACCTTTGTTGTCGGAACTAAGTCGCTCCTTCACCCTTCCATCCATCTGCATTAAGAATTAACAGACATGGTGGCCAAGAAGCAGGAGTAAAGTATTGTGGAGTGAAAGATAAGAAAAAAAAAACTCTCATTAAAAGAAGAGCACAGAGTCCTTCACATGGGCCTTCACTCAGTTTGATGATAGACTTCACAGAATAGCAGAAAAAAAAGCCAATGGTTGTTTTCTCAGTGGGCTAAAACGTTGTCTGCCTTTTTCCATCCATACACAGTGAACTAAAACACACAAGTGCTGAAACACCAAGCACACATACACATGTATTCAAGCATACTGCATACACAGATCTCTGCATTATAAAAGGCCAAATGTGAATCATTCACACTAAAAAGTTAATAGAAGTACAAAACGACTGCCTAAAAAAAGGTGCAATATGTGAAAGAATCGGCCACTTGTTGAACGTATACTCATAACAAACAGAGGGCAGCTAACTGCTGCCAACTGTAGCTTCCATTAGCTCAGTTAGTTGTGCAGTTAGCGGTCCAGGCTGGGAGCTCAGTTTTCAACCAAAATTCTTACATATTGCACCTTTAACCTGCAGAAGAGAAGCATTCTACGGATTCTGAAATTTCTACCTGAACCGTGTAATTCAGAACTACCATTTGCAACATGTTAGATATTATCCAACACTGAATCATAGCATAATGATGTGGTGATGAAGTGTAGCACTAAAAATGGCAAACAGCTGATGAATCCTTACTAATCAACAAATAGAGGACAGAAGCAGAATCAAGATATGGGACTGACGAAGAAAGTGATCATAAATCAATAATGCTCTGACTCATCCCTGATCACCTGACTGGATGAGCAAGAGCACACCTCTTATCTGGCTCTGTGTATCCACAGTATCCTCTCTAGTTATCATTGTATCGCTACATAATGACACCCTTTTCACACTGGTAAGCCAAACGGAGCTCAGTTGAGTTATTCTCTGCTGGAACAAAAGACAACTCGGCTGCTGCACAGCTAAGTGCAGTCACAGTCAGTCACAGTTTGGCACCACCATTTGAAAAGGGAAATAAATCGAAAATATTTTCAACACTCCGATTAGTTTGAAGACAAGACAACTGTGAATACTGTGGATAGTACGAAAAGCACAGACCTGTGCAGACTTGCAATGACTAGCTGCTGTCAGTTTTGTTTTTGTTTTTATTGTCATCAATATGAAGCGTCAAAAGTTAGCTTAGAGGAAGGAGTGTACATCTGCCATCATGCCATCACACCACCGACACATGAAATAAATTAAAAATAAGATTAATGCTGAAAAGATTCATCATTAAAATGCATTTGTACAGTAATAAATAGATTTGTCCTCTATTTACAGTTTTCCAGACAATTGTTGAAGCAGAGTTTGCAGTTAAAAACATTTAAATCCTAAATATTTCAAAAGTTATGTTTGTTTTCTTCTTTTGTTCTGAGGATGAGGGGTTGGCGGCACTTCATCCTCCTTCCACCGGGCGAGGAAGGCAGGAAGACAACAGAGAGCATGCAGGAGAGAAGACGCACTTGAATGAACGACGTCCTCCGATGCGTCTTTCCTGTGTTTCATCCTCAATCACTTTCCAATTTGGTGTTTTATTGCTGTAGCTGCTATTGTTAAGAGTTTGTTGTTTTTTCGTTAAATTCGCCTCAGTGCACACATACACATACACCCACACACACGTGCACACACACACACACGTACACACAGACAGATTTTGAGCACCCATGCCTCACGATGCATTGTGTATCCCTCTACAGCCTTCTGCTCGCTCCGACTAACAGTTGCCTCTCGACTCAGACCTAAGAACAGCTTCCTCTCAAAGCCTTTATAAAACTACAACACCAATCCTAGAGCTGAGTCCTTGGGGCAACTTCTTCCTCGTCCTTCTTGGCCATTTAAAACATTAATTAATCTTCTTCTCGTTTTTCAAGGAGCCATTGCGTTTGTGTTTCCCGTTGGCCATGCTCTCGCTATGGCAATGCCCATTGGCCATGTTACCATCATCCCTGGGGATGCCATCTCCTCTGCTCTGGTCCTTGACCTTCCCCCTCAGCGATCGTACCAACCGTCGCAGGGCAAAGAAACCCAAAGCCAGGGCAGCCCCTACTGTGAAAACCACATCCAGCAGGAAGTACTGGTAGGGAGACACCTCGTACACAGCGGAGCGCAGGTGGTCGGCACCATGGTGGCGGAGTATGTAGCTGATCCAGTAGACGGCCCTGGTCACAGGGTGGCCTGGCTGGTCTTTGTGTATGTTGGAGAGCAGACGTGCTTGCTGGCGGTACCTAGGTAGGGAAAGACAGAGGTTGGACACAGGGAGAAAAGCTGTTATGGGCAAACTCTGGCATGTGAGAGGACAGGAAGACATGAGAGAGCAACCAACCATGTCTGAATATATAAACGGTCATAATTGTATGTGTTATTAAATTGTTTCAATCCCACGTTGTTCTTCATCACGTCAGACCACAGCAATATTTACCATATACAAAACATTTGGATTACTCTGAACAGTTTGGATTGTCTGCCACATGGCCGCATAGAGCTTGTCGGCCTTCTGGTGTTGGTGATGTATAAATATGGTTGTAGTTTTCCTTTTTTAAACAGTTTGTTGTGATGGAGATTCAAGTGGGATCGAACAAGATCTTTATTAAACTCCCATGTTCCAAGGTAAAGCGGTGAACATACGCTTAAACCGACATTGCTTCCTACAATATTACTACTACCTGCTACTCCTTACCGCCATTGACTGCGGGTATTACACTGACTATGAATGACTACCTCATATAACCCGGCTTCAAAAAAACAGAACTATCCCTTTAAGTCACTTTAAGTGATTCAATGCATGATCACCAGATGGCACTGACAAGTGATAACAAATTGTGTGTGACTGTGCATTCTAACCTGGAGTCAGTGATGACGCTGGTCAGGGCTGTGTAGAGGTCCTCCTCACTCATGTACTTCCAGTGTAGCATGATGCCCATACCTTTGGCTGCCACGCGAGTCATGGTGTCATAGTGGTCTCCAAACAGGGGTACGCCTACCACCGGCACGCCGTGGTACATGGCCTCGTAGATGCTGTTGAGGCCGCCGTGGCTCAGGAAGGCCCTTGTGTTGGCGTGGCCTAGATAACAGAAGAGAGGAAGAGGGACGTTAGTTTGCATGTCAGGTGTTATGTTCATTAGGCTTTTCTTGACAGGGCATTTATCTTGCAGGGGTCGTTTTTTTCTACATTATTTGTGGTTATACAGCAAATCCCATAGACTGCTGCACACTCAGCATCTCTCACTGTTGCTCCTCACTTCATGAAGTTGGGGAGGGGATGGTTTACAGTTTTGCATCTGAGTGTGTTTGGGAGTACCATTTCAACATCATAATTAACAAAAAAAAAAAACCTCAGCCAGTGTTTTCGTGACTAAGATTAGCTTTCTCTGCATATACGTTATACGTTTTAAAAAGGTATAGTGGCACAATTCAGCCCTAACTAGCCTACAAATTCTTTATCTTATCGTGGGTAAATGTCATTAGATATGGAAGAAGATGGAGATGCCGTATTTATTACAGTGAATCAAATGTTTCATGATATGGTCATCAACAGTCAATACCGATTAACTGTGGTTTTATTGTTTTATGGTGAACTGTCACTTTAAAATGCCTCTTCCACACAGGCATAAGGATTTAGTGCCAGTGTAGAATAACGAAGGTATTAACTGTAACACTGTTGCAGAATACAATGGTGTTGTCAGTCTCTGAATGCCGTTGTTCCTCATTCTCAACAGGCACAAAGTGGCTTACATACTGACATTCTGCCCACTGTTGTGGTTAATACGTAGGAATGGGAGGAAGCTGCTCGCACAAATCCTTCTCCACCACACCCACATTCACTACATCTCATATAAGAACGCCAAGGATCAGCTACGTGTCACAAGCCACATGAAGGAAATTATACTGTTGGCAGGTTGTTTTCGAGCCTCTTGGTTCAAGGGTTTTACAGACGCTGTAAAAAAAGATTTCAGCTCAGCCACTTTGATCGTTGTACTCACCTAATAGGTCATTCTGAGGCATCCAATCAACAAGCTTAGTGTTGTTGCCAAGGTTACTAGGTGGAACTCCAGAGAATCTAAAAGAAGGAAATAAGGAAGAAGTATAGAGGTGTGTCAGGTACCGTGAACACTGTGTCCAAAATGGAGGTCTTTCAATGATGTATTGTATCGCTATGCTTCAAAAGCTTACATACACGACAACAGTTAAATATGTTACACGCTTAAGTTCAGCCTGTTTGATTAGTTTAAACCCAGAAAAGCTACTTGGCTAGCTTTAAGTTAAAGGTTTGGGTTAAATTAAACGTTAACTTTATAAGTACGTACCAGTAAGCGAAGGAAAAAATGAGTTTAAAGAGCAACTCACTTCCTGTGTGAATCAAAAGGTATTTTAACCAAACCATAATTTTATTATCTTTTTTCTTAAAAATCCTGCAATTTTCAGAGGAAATATGATTCCATCTCATGTAGACTGTATCAAATTGCAGTAATGCATTTGTACAGTAATAAATACATTTGTCCTCTATTTACAGTTTTCCAGACAATTGTTGAAACAGAGTTTGCAGTTAAAAACATTTAAATCCTAAATATTTCAAAAGTTATGTGTTTGTTTTCTTCTTTTGTTCTGAGGATGAGGGGTTGGTGGCACTTCATCCTCCTTCCACCGAGCGAGGAAGGCAGGAAGACAACAGAGAGCATGCAGGAGAGAAGACGCACTTGAATGAACGACGTCCTCCGATGCGTCTTTCCTGTGTTTCATCCTCAATCACTTTCCAATTTGGTGTTTTATTGCTGTAGCTGCTGTTGTGAAGAGTTTGTTTTTTCTGCCTATTTCCTGCCTTAAAAATCATACAATTGTTAGAGGAAATGGAAATACAATTCCAACTTGTATAGACCCCATGAAATCGCAAGCCATAGCTACATGGCAATTGTATAACATATAACATGGCTCTCTCAAACAGTATGGTAAAAGTTGTCCTATTATTTATGATATTTCTTCTGTTTTCTGATTTGCATCAGTTTCATTGAATTGCTTGTGTTTTACCCTGTACTGTTTTCAGTTTCACAGTTTGCTTCTACTCGAAACTTAATGAAGCCCACTGCTGTCTCGAGTATTTACTGTAAGCATGTTAAGCTTGCACCCACAGTGAGAGCAGAACATGTATAGTGTGTACAAGAGATAATGTAAACAAAAGGCTAAATGAATCAATTGAGTCGACCATTTAATGATGCAGAAAGTGAACAAAGGGGAATTCAGCGTGCATCTCTTTTTCTCTAGACAAAAAGCAAAAAAGCAGAAGGGCTTTGTTTGTTCACTCAGACATTTAAGTTTCAGCCCTTTGTCCTCTGCTGGGCTGGTGGTGAATGTGCGGAGTGTTGCGTGTGCGTCTGTTGGTGTGCGTGGTTCGTGTGTGCGGAAGCATTTCCAACAAACGCAGCACACAATACATATGCATGCTACATAACGACCCCCATCCGTCCATCTCTGTCTCCTTCCCTCTCCAACTCAAACTCTTTCATCTCTCTTTCTCTCCTCAACAAAGCACCAATTCACTGTCCTGCCAATCAAAGCGTACATTCATGCAGCCAATTATCAATGACACGATTCATTTGGCTTGGTCTCTGTCCCTCTCATCAGCCCTCTTCCTTTTCCATCCTCTGAGTTTGGGAGGACCACTGAAAGCCAATTACCATTCAATGTCACATAAAAGTCTTGGAGCTTCCACGAGGATCCAGTCTAAAGCTGTGAATTTCACATCAGAGTCTCACTTCACCTGTAGACCTTGATATCTCACCGTTAAAGGTCGGTGCTTGGGAACGGAGGAATGCATTTCCTTTGTCATTTTCACAACATAAAAGGTCACTTAAAATCACAAATTATCGCACATTATTACTCACACGTGGCATACCAAGGGAAACCAAGCAGCCCTCATTCCAACATGCAGTATCTTTTGCCCACAACTCTGGCAAACTTTTTGACCACAATTGGATTGCCTTAGATCTCTTTCTAGCCATTTATGTGATCTAAAAGGAGTCTTACAACCCCCAAAATCCAGTAATAAAGTGTCTGTTGCTGGACCCTGCCCTCTATCATGCCACAGTAGGCTGCTAAGGCTGATGCACCACACATCCGCCCTCCCCCACAGCTTTATACACTAACTGATGCTTCATGTTCTCCTTTTTGTGTGATAAAACAAGAGACACCTAAAAAGGTGAGGTGCAGACAACCAAGAGGATAAGCAAACACAGTCCGCCCAAGTACATTTGGTGATCCATTTTAGCATTTTATGCTTTTTAGTTTTATCCTTCTGGCACAATTCATGATTGATTAACTAGTTGCCCTATCTATGCCCTAACTATCTGCCCTCACTCTCAACATCCTGTCTACTCTAAGTCACACAAATGCTTAGCAGCTAGAGGGACACTCTTTGATATTACATCCCTAAACAAACCAAAGCATTTATGAATGAAAGGCAGCTGTGTTATTAAATTCAGTAACACATCTGACTGATTTGTCATGCAGGCCTTGTGTCAAGTCTCAAGGTAATTTATTTAATAAGTTGTTTTAATATGTCCGTTAATTTGAAAATAAAGAATTTCATAGAAGGATGAGTTATGGACCTTTTAAAGGGGGCTGTGCAGAACCACTGTGTTGTGCTGGAAGCTGGTTGTTCATTTATGCTAGCAGACTCCCATTTCTAAACTAGCGTGTACTGTTACAATCCCTTCACACATGGTCAATAAGTTGATTAATACGTGTGCAAATTGTTACGCAGAGACCCTTTCATGTCTATTAATTTTATCTGATACATCCTATCATTTTGCAAAAATCGTCCCCTTTGGCAAAGAAGCTTTACTTTTTTATAGTATTCACTGGCATTCGTCCGTATGAGACTTTGAGTGTGTTTTGACTTTACTTTGGTTGCGCAAGAGGGGCCATACACTAGCAGAACTTGACCTTTCTCCCAGTTAGCTGTAATAGATTCATATTCCAGTGACTGTCAGGGTCTCGCTATCTCATTGAGTATATCTATTGAATCTGAACAACCTTTACAAGACATTCATAATTTCCTCCTCTGATTTTTTTTTATTCATGTGAGCTTCACATTATCTTGAGTAATTTATTACAATTGTCCTGAAAAAAAAGAGGAACAAAAACCCCCTCCCATATCGCTTCTTCCTTCTTATCCATCTTATCTCATATCTTCGCAGGAGCTTACATGATCACTCTGAGGTTTATTTCAAAGGTCAGTAGAGTGGTTCATCTATTAACAGCTGACTTTGAACTGAAAGACTGCACTCATTAATTTTCACTCTAGAGTTTGAGTTTAAGTCTTTGTTATACACCTTTAAGGCCTTAAAGTAGTTAAAAAGGCACCTCTGCCAGTCACACACAGTGCTAGGAGGAAATGTAACCATGCACACGGTGACATTAACATAAAAGCTAATGGTTATAGTGAACTAACTGAAATGAAAATAACGAACAATCTTAATTTTCCAAAAAACACTGGAAGTTCAATGATCCATTTCCATTTGCTCCAAAAAAACATACATAAGTTGAAGTTAGAACTACAGTGTGTATGCTAATACTTATGCTAGTACTGAAAACTGACCAAAAATGAAATAATAAAAACTTTAAAGAAAGAGAAAAAAAGCTTTAAAATGGACAACAGTAAAATGATCATTGTAGTAAGAATAAACACAACATATCATTTCAGAACTGTTATTATGTGGCACAGACGGACCTAATGAAAGGTTGCCTGACCACTCTGTCAGGTATGACATCACTGTAAATTGTGTAGTGTGCTGTTTGAACAAGTGAAGTCCTTAAGCACCAGCCACCGACCTCTGCATACAGGCACGTGTTCAAACATTAACCCAACATACACCTACAGAAAAGGCAGCATGAGAAATGCACTACTGAGAACATACCAGAATAGACTGACCCATATACACATTTTAGTCTGTCGGGGAATACGCAACCTCGCAATCAGTCAGTGCAGATGTCCTATTAACTGATCCTTAATCATTTACGAGATTAAAGTGGCATAGCAACAATGAAGTTCAAAGTGGTCGATGAATCACAAAGATAAATGCACAGCACCGAGATAAAAGTTCAGGTTAAACAGGTTCAAATCATTGGTGAAACTTAGGGTCATGTCTTTTTTTCCCCCCTCAGGCCCTCTTTCTCTTCTCTGATGTGATTCCCACCTAAGTCAGTGTCAACGGATCATTGCTGTGGTAGAGATTAGACGTTAATCACACCTACAATATCTGTCTCAGCTGGTAAGCACAAGAATGTTACAGTACTCTTGTTATCAGTTCATCTTAGACAAAATTATCTACAAGCATAATGTGTAACACAGAGAAAAACACATGTATGGATGGACAGAGACCAATTCCCTATTACAGGTGCAGCAACTTGACGAGTACGTCACAAAGTCAGACCACTTTTGTCAAGGGTAACGTCTACCTCAACGAGCAGGCTTGTAGGTATTGTTCCGGATTTATCACTTCTCATATTTGACTTTTGCTGAATAAAAGGTCACACTGATAATGTTTTATGTAGACTAAATAATACAATAGACAGAGCTTGTGGAAAGGGGTAGAGTAAAAGTTTATCTCTTCCTTAAAAATATTATTATGATTGCGAATCAATAATTTCACAATGTTTGTTGGGTCCAAAACGATTGCTTTGTTTATGACTGTGTAAGAATTCTGACTGTTGGTTCCAGCTTCTAGCAAGGTTTAACAGCCAATAGTATAACACCGCTGAAAAACAATATATATTAATGACAGACAAACCGATAAGTGATTCTTAAGAATCAATTAAAGAGATTTCTTTGCATCCCTGCTAGCTAGCGTTGGCAACATTAGGTAGTGCAAGAAACTGGCAACGGCTTGAGGGGGGCAGATGATTCTAATGCCAACAGTGTTGTGACGCAAATGCAATGGTAGGGGGTGATGGAATGCTACATTTAGTAGCTGAATGTTATTTATAACACCTTTTAATAAAATCCTGAGATCTCTCTGACATTAAAATGTGAAACCATCATCATTAGTTTATGTCTTACGCTTTTCTGACAAGTGAAAATAGGCTCAGGATCCACTCAAAGCTGTTAGATCTAACAGGCAACCTCATATAACACCTTAAAGTAAGTGAAAAGTGGGATAATGGACTTTGGTCTCAACATACAGACAAAGTCACAGGTAACAACCTGCAGTATAGCCGATTATGGCGGGCCATAAAGAACTACAAATTCACTTCCTCATATATACTGTATATACCCATTTGTGTGACATACAGAGCTCCCCGAGTGCTGAGAGTGTTGGAAAGTAGCCTGAGGCTCACTAGAAAAGCCCTGCTCACATCTGTCACAGTGACAGCTGTGTACAGTATGAGTAAAAGTGAGAGAGCAGATGCTTTACCTCCAGACGACACGCTGGGGCAGCCTGGCGAGGGCTCCTGCCAGTTTGTGGGCAATGTCCTGGGAAAGGTACTTGACCCCAGCTCCGAACGACACCACCACGAAGCCGTGCTCTGCCGTGTCGTTCACCCATGCCTCAAAATCCTGAAATATGAGAGGCAGACAACGAGAGCTAAAAATACACACATTTTGGTGTGTTTTTTCCCTGTGAAAAAAAGATTCACAATTCAATGCAACACTACTATGCTGGGTTACATGCTTCTATTCAGTCATGTGTGTTGAAAAGTCACTTGACCCATATTAGACAGATGTGTTGATGTAAATATAACAGCTGATTTTTACTGCGTTAATGCGTCATACCTGACCAGCAATAAAAACGACCACTGACATAAACTTTGGACATTGTCAGGTGTGGTGTGTTTTACACTCACATCCTGAATAATTCACAGGCTAAAAGATTAACATGGGATTATGTTTAAACTTATTAAACAGAATAAACTCAAAGAGAGACACCAAGACTATAAATCTCTTAACCAGTGCAATCTTTAGTTCACATATCGCATCTTTTACAGACTGTACAAAAGTATATTACTTGTAGACCATTTAAATTCAAATCCAGGGAATTTGTAACATAAAAAAATGTCTAGCAAAGAA
This sequence comes from Acanthopagrus latus, assembly GCF_904848185.1. NCBI lineage: Eukaryota > Metazoa > Chordata > Actinopteri > Spariformes > Sparidae > Acanthopagrus > Acanthopagrus latus. The sequence goes on from NC_051039.1 coordinate 14,196,118, forward strand.
GTTTATAAAGCAAGCTCCAGAATGCCTGATGCATGAAGCTGGAAAATGTATGAAAGTTTATGGGGCTTTATTGTAGCAATGAGGAAACTTGTCCTAAACTCACTGTGCTGCTGATTAACAATAATTTACATTTTTAACTGCACAAAAGTCAATAAGAAGTGGCCAGCCATCAGATAATCAACAAATACTTTAACTCTTGTCTAATCCATACCTCCACACACACGTATATTGTTAAAGTTCACCTAAATCCCAAAAAACAAAGTTATACAAGTTTCTGTTTTATGTGCCAGCCACGTTTTTAGATATCTGTTGATTCTGTTGCCATCTCAGTACAACGGATGTTAAAGGAATTTCTTTTGTGATGCTTAAAGAACTCAACACCAGCGTGTCTCTCTGGAAACAACATCCCAGCTATTTTTGGATAATCAACAGAACTTGGATAAATAAATAAACCCCCCAACTATTTTCTACAGAACAAAACAGCTCCAAATATTAAAGCTGATGAGTAGAGGTGGAGGTATAAACTCGTGAGCCTATTATCCAAACTTATAGATTCAGGCTGAGGGCGTCCATGTGTGTTTTACTTTTAGGCATTTACATTCTTTAGATTTCAGATCTGGATGTTGACATGAACAACTCACTTGCAAGTCTAAAACTAAAAAAAAAATCACTATGAGAAAAACTCTGACTATTGCTACACCTCATATGAAATAATTATCTTAACAGAAGTTGGATAGAGGGTTCAGGAATAAATCTGCAACTGTCTAACTAGAGGCCCCATAAGCACAATGGAGAAATCGCAGTACTCATTGGCAGTCTTGTTAATGAACACAGTAACTGAATGTGTTAATTGAATCTACAGATGTTTCTGGTCAACTGTAAATTAATGAACTGCAACCACAACTCTTAACTGTGAATGTCATTTACTCCTCATGTTAGAATTGTGTTCCCACCTACTGACTGGTTAGAGTTTGGATGGGTACAGGTCAAGGGAAATGGAAATGATAATCACAAATCATCTACAAAGGGTAAGACCATGTGCCAAGAGCAGCAAAAGTTCCCTCCCAGGGTCAAAGGTCTCATAGAGAACAAATGAGGAGTTGCAGCGATTAGCTGCAGGCAATTCAGTGTGGGAGTGTCACATGATGGTTTGTCTGTGTAACCTAGTGTTGTTAACTTTAACCAACCACTAAAGCAGAAGTTAGTGGTATCACATCTCAAAGCAGTTTGCCAAGCACCATTTAACTACGGAGTTAAATAAATAAAGTAACTGAGGAATAGCTGCTGTGTTGCTTTGCTACTAGAATGTATGGAGGCGCATTGCATTCACTGGATTAAAAAAAAAAACAAAAAACAAAAAACAGACACCTTATCTCATAATTACAAGATCCTGATCTCATAATTATGAGATTTGGAGCTGTTGAGATCAGAATCTCGTAATTATGAGAAAATCCATCAACGGGACCGTTAATACATGTTCCATAAGGTTTCAGTTTAGACTGGGCTTTCCACATGAACAAGATGCCTGCGCAGTGTTGACATATACTAATATTAATACCATCCTCATTTTTAAGAAACATCAGCTCCTAGAGTCTCAAATCGAGAAGGTAGTAATAGCAGATTAACTGCGATAGCGCCATCATTGCCATTGAGAGAGGATTTACAGCCGTTTGCTTTTTCTTTATCTTATCTCATAATTACTAGATCCTGGCCTCTGATCTCCAAATCTCCTGATCCTGATCCTATAATTACGAGAAAAGATCTTGTAATTACGAGATCCTGATCGCATAATTGCGAGAAAAAAATCACAATTACGAGATAAGTTGTCAATTTTTTTGTCATCCAGTGAATGCAATGCGCTTCCGTAAGAATGCTGGTCCTGAGTGACTATTTGTCGGATTTAAAGAATACAAACAATGAGGATGCTGTGCATATCACTATTGAGAGTTTTAAACTGGCGCAAAAAAGCTATTTAATCAAAGATGAGTGAAACATAACATTACACAAAGAAATGTCCACTGTGTTCCCACTGTAGCATTTAGCCATGCTAATAATGCGCCCTCGGATGACCCGTTGGCTCTAATCTGTGCCTTAGGAGGATTTGTAATGTCGCATGCCAGTCCTACATTGGTCTTTTTGTGATAAATGCATTCAGGATGGCTGCAGTGCATTGTGTAGCAAAAATACTGTCTATTTAAGTATGAAAAGTAAAAATGTATGGACTAACGGATGATGAGGAGGGATCAGGGAATAGCCATGCTGGAGTGATAGATGGGGAGGACAAGTCAAGGGAGGGAGGCTAATGGTCCAGCTGCGGTAGCTAAGACCGGCCCTGGCACAGAGCAACCTCAGGGGCACACTGGGCTCTACTGTCCCTACAACGCCGCCTCAGTGACCCCATAAAAGACTCTCAGTGTCCCCAGAGCCCTGCCCAGAACAATGGCCTCGTTCTCCTTCCAATTCCATTCTAACTCCCTCCGCACAGCATGGCACAATGCTCCTTATTGGCCGGAGTGGCATTGCAAAACCCCCCGCAGTAGATGCCGACGGCCCTCGCTCTCGGCGTCCGAACGCTGGACTAACCCCCATCCCCACCCGCTTCTGCGCTCCATGAATCCCCTCCCTCTCTGCTCAAAATCTGCCGGGTCCATTCAACCCCAAAGCCATCCTCACCCCAGCAGCATCTATAAAGGATCACTTTGTAGCAGGATGTGATAATAAGGGATGCCAAGTGATAGGAGAGACAATGGGTACAAGCTAGGGTGGATACAGAAAAGTACCCAAACTCAGTCAGACTAGAGAGTCAACAGGACGGGGAAAGAGGAGACATCAGAGGGATAGGCCATCAACAAATGATTGAGAGGTGTGTGTATTTTCTATATGTGAACTAGATGAGCGTCGTCATATAAGTTGCAGGCAATGTGTCGTGAGTCAGGCAAGTGATGGCATAATTCCACCAATGAACAATGACTCAGACTAAAGCATAATAACTCTATGACTTTCCATACTACAGCAAATTAGCCATTGCACTGAGGTGCTTTTGTCGCCAATGGCACAGAGCCTTCATTTTATGTTCCAGCAGTAAAAGCACCACGTGTGGACACATCTGTGCGGTTTGTTGTTGGCGAAATGTTTATTTTAGGATATGAATCTAGAAATTAGGAGGAGCATCTATAAAAATAAAGAATTGTTAAATCTGATATGACAAAATAGAGAATACTGAATACCAAGAGGATATACATTTGTTAACCAAATCAGTTCAATCAAAATGTGACCATATAGTTTATACTGAGGTAGCTATCCCTTTAACATCTCTGGGTGTACTAGGGGCCATCGTGGGCAATGTTTTATATCAGTGAACATGATGAAGTACCTCGTAATTAATTTGCTGGTTTAGGCACACACATGGCTGTCTGGGTATTCAATCCCCTACTGATTTGTGAGAAATGTTCTAACTTAACACATTGCACATAAATTATGATCTATAAAACAGCTTGCACTGTGAAAAAAAAACTCCTGCTCCAATATTTTAAAAATGAACAGCAGAAACCCTCTTGTGCATGAGACCAGACATCTACCGTACAAATTCTGTCATGAACAGTCTTATCATGTGCTTGTCAACTGTCTGTGTGTCTCTCAGTACTGACCTGTGGTAGTGGGTTGGGAGGCTGGGTAAGGATGCCTCCTATGTACACCACATGTGGCAGAGTGGGCCTGGGGAACTCCAGAGCCATGTCAGTGCAGAGCATCCACAGCCGGCTGCCCTGCACCAAGTCGGCCATGGCCACTTGAGGCTTCACTCCATGTTTCTTCATAATCCGGTCATACTTTGGTAATGCAATATAATGGACTCCGAAGCGCTGCACCAGGTAAACAGCTGTGTTGGTGATCCTCTGAAGCAGAGTCATGCGGTCTGTCAGCAGTGAGTTGAATTCAGGTACGTATGAAAGCGGAGCTGGGGCACCCGCTTCTGCAGGGTACCACAGGCCGGTGCTGAACACGGCATATTTCACACCCAGGATGTGAGCGATCACAAAACCACACATCTCATTAGGGTCCACAAGCAGCAGGTCGAACTTGGCCTCCTTGAGTCGGGTCATTACCTCGGCATTGCCAACAACAGCGTCACAGTTCTGAGAGTAGTGGTCAAGAATGTCAAACAGTTCAAGAAATGTCAGGCGGCCTGAGAAGATGTTGCTGACTTTAGACTGGAGGAAATTGTCAGCCGTGGTGCTGTTAAAGATCCCTGGGTAGTGCTGTAAGTGGTAGTGAGGCGAGGGGGGCACCTCGCGACCCTTTGAAATTAAAAAATGGGTCTCATGGCCCTCCTGGTGCAGAGCTGTGGCCAGCGTCTTAAAGATGTAGAGATGTGATTCAAACATAATGGGTGGGACCACGATCACTTTTGCAGCCCATGATGTGGCACTCCAGGTGAGGAGGCCGAGGAGGAGTAGTAGTGACGGGGGTAGTAGCATGGCTGAAATCATAAAGAAAGGAACGACGTTAACACCTGATATTAGACATAAAACAGAAGACATTCTTCAAAAAGCTACAGACAGCTTATTAAATGTACGTTGAGAAGGGTTGTCTCCAATAATAATCTATTACTGAGGCTTTGATGCTAAAAAAATAACTGCCATTATCTACTTATAACATGTTTGCTTCTCAATATATTTCCTACTCTGAATTGATGACTGGAAGGTGAAAAAAACAGGTCAGGGTATCATTGTAAAATGCATTCCTTTGTAATTAAAATGAAAAAAATAGTGGTTATTCTTCTCAAGGATTTAGGTATTAATTGACATGGCAAAAGTTTTTAAGTTCCCAGATAAGCCTTGCAGACATCTTAAACTTTGATAAACCTTACTCTGGCCCACCTCTTATCAGTCACCAACGATGCAAGAAGGCCACAGAGTCACATAGTGAAAAATCTTACATTGAATGCAGCTTCAACACACGGAAATCTACTCGATCTTGTCCCCTTTGAGACCAAGTTTCAGTGCCGTCATATACTCTGAGCAGTGCTTCAGATACACAGTATCTGTGTGGTTACATTCTTTATTGTCAATGATTTACTTATCAACCTTTGCCTCCATTTTACGCATTTCACTTCCACCCCTACCACCCTCCTCACTCCCTGCACAGCCGTCACCGACATGGTGTGGGTAGCACCAACGTCATTCTAAACCTCTGTCCGCTCTATTCACAAACACCAACACAAAGGGCTATTATCATGCCACCATGTCATAGCCTGTGCCCTATATGCCTACTCTCATTCTCCCTCTTGCTCAGATTAATCATCAACACTGGAAAACACTTGGTGGAAAGAGCCACCAATTATCCAGGTTTTCCTACTCTACAATGAGTAACCTATGCTCTCCTTCCCCAGGTTGTTTCACCTTAAGGAATGTGCTGACGTTTGAAGGAAAGTGTGGAAAGGACGACGCAAATTGTGACTGTGGCTTTGGATGAGGAGTTAAGTAAGCCACAGCCAAAAGAAAGGGCTTTTCTATGAATGCTTGTGTAGCCAAGCGAGTGGTCTGCTTGATTTTTGTATTTGAGGCAAACACCATAGCACAATACGGTAGCAGATGAATTCATTTTTGACCTACTTGCATATTTTATGTAGCCTATGATCTCCTTTGGCAAACAGCTATCTAAATGTGCTGTTATAGCATTACATTGCACCACCAGTCAGATCATCAGGTCATAACTTCAGAGAAAGCCAAACAAAAGTCAGGTCACCTCTGTCATAACTGTTACACATTTGTTAGCATAGTGAGCAATCATTCTTAACTTAACTAATCCACACCTCTTTTGGCAAATAAATGAAGCAAAAAACAGGTCATATGCTAAAAACCAAGCCATGGCCCACTGGGTGTTCCCTTTCTGGAGTTCTTGTGCTCGTGTGGATTTTAATTCCACAGTCTAAAGGCCTAAAGATAAGAGGAATAGAAAAATGTGAAGTGACAGTAGATGTGTTAATTTGAATAAACGTGTGTACTATCAGACCGACACCCTGACCAGGGTGTGCCCTGGCTGTCATTCAGTTTGTTCGCGGCCATCCTGAACAGTACAAGCACTCATTTTCTCCTGTCAGCCCCCAAAAGACATTTCTTGCATTGTGTTTTAGTGTCACTGATGTCAGTGTTCCGTCTGAATCTATATCAAATGGCATGGCCCATATTGTTCCTGCTGACCATCTCCTGATAGCGTCTGAACAGGATTATATAGCCCATCAGCCACCTGTTTTCCACAATATGAAGTTTCTCTCCACAAACAGCTGTGGCCTGGCAGGAAGAGGACTCAAGGTGGCCGCCATTTTGTTTAGCATTGTCCGGGGGATATCGTTACAAACACTTCTGAGCCCAGACTGTTGACGGTGACTATAGAAACCGGCCACTGTCTACTGAGGACTGTGATCCGCCATGACTTAAGTTACTAACGATGGAGTCTGGTTACCCTGCGCACAGGGAGGGCTGATGAAATTATCTGGATTAAGAAAATTAAAGGATACGTAACGACGAGATGATCTGGGTGAATACGAGTTGAGATGAAAAAAGGCACAAACGTTACGGAAATGTAGTGTAAAGTTTGTAGGGAGAGGGGGAATGGTGTTACCTCAACCCACGCATCCTTTTCTCCATTGTGTTGCATAAATAAACGTTTTCATATCTGACACCATACGTACAGATGCCAATATACCTGTGACAGGCCAATATCAGCTGATATCGCCCAGCCAATGTATTGGCCGGGCACTAGTCAGGGATGTAATTAAGGATTATTTTTATTATCAGTTCATATGTTTTTTGGTTTATAAAATGTTGGATGGTGAAAAATGTCGATCAGTGTTGATAAAAGCCACACGATTATGTCCTCAAATGTCCTCAGTTTAATTTAATAGCTGACAACTAACTGATTATTCCTTTGCAGCTCTTACCAGTATTACTATTCATATCATTATACTGTTAAACTGTAATTAAACATAAATAAATTGGGCATTTTAGGCATATAAAGAATTATGTCTAATGTAATGTATAACTACAGAGCACAAGTCAGTGCATTGAAAGTGAATTTGATTATTTTATATGGTTATGCAAACGAGTTATCTTGTAATATTGGTCACATGTTACTAAGATTGTGGTATTGATTGTTTTTCTACTGGTGTGCTTTATATCAACAGTTCAGACTTCAACAACTGCATCTTATTTTGTAACTGCATATTCGAAACTAACTGTAGGACCAGCTACCAGCTAGGCCTCAACAAGACAACCTCATAAACTTCAAGCATCTCTCTGCTATCATTTCATATTTATCGGCTTGTGCCGCAGCTTTCTGTTGTGTGTTTTTCAAATTAAAACCAATTACGGCTTTCACGGGGAGAATTTGTATCTCTTAAGATTGAAACAAGTTGCTAATTATAAAGTAATTATCCTCCTCTAATACCATAATCTAGACAAACATTTTCTTGATTTAACACAGCAGGAGAAGCAGCCTTGCAGCCTCCACAGCGGGGGTTCATTAGCTCGGTGCACCCTGTTGAGAGGAGAAATGTGACTTCCACACACTGATATTAAGTCAAACACAAGTCAGTCCGAGCTGTTTATTTTGCCTCATATCTTTCATGTGGAGCCCGATTAACTAATCTGAGGTTTGTTTGCTGCAAAAGCATCCAAATCGGGTCTCCTGAAGGACAAGGGTGGCGAGACTAGGCTAGTGAGGCGCTGATTATAAAGACTCACTATCACATTGGCTGTCAGGTCATGAACTACTGCTCTGAAGGCAGATTTGTGACCTACCAAAAGCTGTAAAATGTCATGAAATCATTAACTTTAGCGTGACGTTTTTATCATATCTCAAGTCTCTGATAATGAAATATCAGACTCCGGTACTTGGTAACTTGGTCTGATGGCTTCATTTCAATGTAAACAGGAATATCTAGCGCAAAAAGTCACATTAGCTAGGTAGTCAGAAGGTTAAGGTTAATGATGTGATATCTGCAAAAAACTAAATAAAACACTTTGCCCTCTGAAATCGAAGATGAAAGGTGGAGCCGAGAGCACTTCACAGATAAATCACGGTGAGGTCAAGAGCCATTAGCGCTTGAACTTTAGGCCAAAGTAAAATCAACTTGGGGGAACAAACACTCCTCCTTCCCATGCCACGGCACATGAGAAGGTGTTTGTAATGGCAACACTGTTTCTCTGAATACCTGCATAATCAGCATCTGAAAAGAGAGCGCCGATTAGACATAAATAAAGCCCATCTGTGTAGATCACTCAGCGATGAGGAACCAAACCTGACAGACCAGGCTGACACTCGGGGTCCCATTGAACCCCATTCATTCCACCTACCTGCCCTCCTCCCCCAACCACTTCTATACCTGCCAATGCTGGTTTCCCATTCATTTCCGTTGTACCAGTCTCCTCTGATTTCTATTACCGCATGCTACCTCACCCATACACCGCAACAATCAGCTGGCAGAAAACAGGTCGGACCGGCTCTGTCTTTTCCCCAGAGTTAATGACTCTCATAGGAAATAAACACATAAAGCCGGGGGCCTGGCACAAAGCAGCCGCGTTTCAAGTGACCATCAACAGTATCTCATTAGCACAATGTACTGCAAATTAAGACGGGGCAGTTGGAAAAGGGGATGTAGTGGGTAAGAAGAAGTATGTTCCCCGCACACCACACACAAGGAATTTGGGTTATTTGCATCCTCGGTAGCCGTTGTATGTAGCTTTTTTTTCTTTTCACATTAGCGTCTGTGGATCATTTTTTTCTCCCCCCAACAGTCCCCAGTAAATAGAAAACCTGATGCGGATTGACTGCCTTAATTCCAGAGTACACCTTCTCTCACACATGGCAGGCCCTCCAGCTCTAGGTTGAGTTTATACCTTTATCCTTTGTAAATAAGGGTTTGCTTTGGGTAAAGGCACACCTCGGGAGACACACACACACACACACACACACACACACACACACACACACACACACACACAGCTTGAATGTTCAAGTGGTCCATCAAAGGATTTCTGGAGGAGGAAATTTATCTCAATCCACAGCTGGGTCGCGTGCTGCTGACGCGTTTGGCACTGACTTGCTTATCTGAAAACAGGAAAAGCCCTACCGATCCCTCGGATGACTGTTTGAAAAAAAAAAGAAAAAAGAAAGAAATATGTGTCAGGTGATCGCGTTGCGCAAGTGCAACAGGTGAGACCGGACAGGTGCTTTGGAGTTGCGTTCATCAAATAATTAAAAATAATTTAGAAAGGGAAGTAAGCATCGCATAAAAGGTGAATGGGCTTTGAAGTGTGGTTCACCTCGGGTCATACAGGATCACCCTCTTAACATCTTAGGCGTTTTGAAACTTCCCCACAGTCATGTAATGTGATCAGATGGTGCGCATTTCATATGGCGAGGAAGGTTCTGATGGAGAAGTGCTGCTACCTTGACGAGGCTGCGCTTTACTGGACTTTAGCATCATGGGGGAAAAGGTCATTCTGACAATCCAGAGGAACAAATTAAATGAATGAAAAGCTTCTGTAGCTTTTAAAAACGCTTTTATAGCTACATGGTGTAACAGCAAAACTAAAACTGGCCTAAAACTTTATATGCATGTACACACACGAGGCTGGTGAGGTGGCGCTTCAGTAATTCCGAGAAGAAAACCGAGAAGGAATCATCGCCCGTGGTAACATTTTCTTTGGTAACACGCAACACAGGCGACCTGGCTGCACCTGCGTCTCAGGAGGTGCCGACTATCACCTGGGCCAGATATCACGAACGACCTTCACAGCTGTCGACTTCAACAGTATTAAATAACTCTTTACACGTGATAAAGAATAGACATAAAAAACACGTGAGGAAAAAGTGGGTTTCTGCTGCGGAAACCTGTCGCCGCACCTGTCGCGGTGTCTCGCCTGGTGGTGGCCTCCTTACCTTGCGACTTCAGTGCTGCTCGGGAGAGGAAAAGGGAAGAAAAGTGCGAGTAGTCCGAGTTTCCGTGAGCGGGTTCTAAAGTGAGACAAAACACATGAGGAGGGGAGGAAAAAAAGTGGCGAGGGCTTAAAGTAAAATGGGTCCCCGGGTTTCGAAGAGGCGCAGAGGGAACATTAAACTCGCTGTCCCTCTGACAGGGGCGGTGACAGGCGGGACCGTCGGTGGAGGGGAGGGTAAGGGAAGGGCAGAGAGGGTGGGGCGGTAAGGGAGTGAAGCAGAGTGCCTGTGGTTGGTGGAGTAAGAGCAGTGTGGAGTACATTACAGGTACTTTGCTTCCGTTACAGGTGGCTGTCCATCTGTGTCGATACTTACTGACAACAGGTGAGGGATGAGTGTGTTGGTCGTAGGTTGGGCTGATGGAAGAGGACATCTTTTCTTTCTTCTGGCTCTGACAGAAAGGGAGAGCTCCAGGGCTCCCACCTGAGAACACCTGACAGATGACAACCAAAAAACAGGAGGCCCGTGTGATAGTTGATAGGTGATCAGTGTTTGGCAGGTTACTTTCCAAAAATGCAATGTATTACATATTACAAGTACCTTCGTTTTAAGGTGCTATATTATGTTACGATATTACCATCTGCGTAGAGTGATAAATTACTCATTACACTACTTTTCAGTTACTTTAACAAAAAAAGAATTAGCCGAGATCTTATTAAGTCAAGGAATGGCCTTGGACACAGTGATGAGCAGGTGGACAAAGGATCAAAGTCTGATATATAATGAGAGAGGAGTAAAGAATTGTAGGCTTAGTCATATGAAACAAAACAGACCCACAGCTTCTATAATCTTCTTCTAAAGTCTTCTTTTTTTCTCTGCCTTTTTATTCTATATTAATATTAATATAATATGTATTAATATGGTCATGTTGGTGTGGATGGGTTCTTAAACAAACACCAATAAACTCTTCACTTCGGCCGGTAACAAGGATTGTTACGCGTTACGCGACTAAACTGTGGTAATATATTACTGAAATATTACTAGTTACGCCTCACAGCACTCTGTTACCGCTAAAAGTAGATTCAGAGCTTCTATTAAAGTAAAAGTCCTCTCACGTTTCAGAATGACATATCTCATATTATAGGATTATCGCACTTTAATGTTACAGCCAGTACGTTTGAGCCAATCTTGACTAGTAATATATACTATGTATTTAGATGGCTGGTATCTATGAGTGAGCACAATATGATGTGGTTCCTTGATCCGCTGAGCTTAAATTATAGTCAAGCCGTTATGGTGGTTTAAAGGACCTATTAGTAAGTAAAGTACTGTGGAAACTCAGTCCCAACTCATCAAAACCTGATGTTTTGGGATGGCAGCCAACCCCTGCTACCATCCCAAAGCATCAGTTTTTGACAAGTTGGGAATGACACTCAATAATCAACTTTCCTTACTGATAGGACCTTTAAAATTAAGTGATACAGTGTTTGATTTTGGCTGGGGACTGTTTGACCTTGGTGGAGGCATATGCTTTAAGCACTGAACAGATTTGTTTTACTTACATCTTTTTTATTTTTGGGTGAATTGATTATTTTTTTTCACCAGATGCCACGGTGATGACCAAAATTCCAAAAGGCAAGGATAATCGTTTAACAAATTATATGAAACTGACAATATGTGACATTTGCTTGCTGATCTATAAGGTTAATAAAGGATTCATGAACCATTTATAAATGTTGCCTTAGTCGAAACTGGTGCCCATCTTATTACCTACACTTTTCCTTTATAGAGATCGAGAGGAGAAGATCTTGATTGATTAGAACCTGTTAGAAAGTGGTAAATGCTGCTGTGCGAGGTTTATGGTATTATGAAAGGACAGTTCCATTTCCATAAGGAATGTCAAATGTTATATGATATCATTATGTAAACATAACACTATCTATTCCCCCCCATTCAATCTGGGAAGATTGATGATTGATCGTGCTGAAATGCAGCAGTTTACTCAACTAAAGCCATTTTGGCAACAACGCTTTGTAACAAATCTTTTTAATCAGCAAAATGATTAGCTATCCGCAACAAACTGTTGTACTCAGGCTCATTATTACACCATCTGTACCAGTGTGTATGTGTGTGTGTGTGTGTGATTGAACTTAATCTTCATTACCAACTCATTCATTGGCAGAAAAACAGCCCAATAAACACTCACACCCTGTACTGTAGGTAGAAAGTAGAAAGTAGTTGTTGTGTTGCTGCAGTTCATCTGCAGGGACAGGTTTCAGGGAACGGGCTCGGGGGGGTTGACTCCCCATCGACAGGACAGCCAAGACAGGACAGATGCTTAACAGGCAGAAAAGAGGCGGAGATAAAATTTAAAGGAGTGAGTCCATTATAATCATGCTGACACAGGGACTTATCTGTCACACAAAGAACTGGGTCTGTTTACATGTTAAACACACACATGCACACGCCCATTAACTGAGGAGAATGTAAAGTCATTTAGGGGCAATGGAAGGCAGAGCCACTAACAGTGATCTGTTTGTTTATGCATCGGCCTTCCACACACACACACACAAACACATACACCAAACCGCACAATTCATCTCTTTCGATACATTCGCTGCCCTCAGCATCACATTTCCTCAGCTATGCCCTGAGTCATCACAATATGCCACTTTGCTATTGGCTGCTTGGCCGGAGCATCCACTCAGCCCTCCAATCCAAAAACTGCCTGCGTGTAGATTTGAAGTGTGTATTTGTCTGTTAACTTGGCCTGTCACGCTCGTCAAAGTCATAGCTGGGTAAAAGTAAAGATGTTCATGTTAGAGTATTATTTTGTTAAAAGTGAAAGTCACACAGTAATTTTCGGGCGAAACATGTATTGATAGTTATCAAAAATACAAGTAAAAGTAAATTATACATATGTTTACATGTATACATATACTGTATACTATTGTCGATTTTTCTGATTATTGATGAAATAAGTTGATTTCAGTGTGCGCTCATTTGGCTCTGATGCAGCATGTAATCTGAAAAGTAACTTGGAACTAAACTTAACCAAATAAATGCAGTGAGTAAAAAGTCCAAAATGTAGTGGAGTGGAATTACAAAGTGACAGAAAATGGAAACACTCAAGTACCCTAAAGTTGTACAACATTTAAACTCACTTATTTTACTGGCAATTGAATAAATACTTGTCTTCACGTGCTTTTCATATGAGTGACTCACTTTAACTTTTAACTTTGAGTAATATTTCACCATGATACTGTTACTGTTTTTTACTCAAGTGTAGCTTTGGGGTACTTTTTATCTCTGTTTCACTCTCTCTTTTCTCCTCCCTCTTACTCTGCATGTTCTATTCTCTTTCTCCCTCCCTCCCTCCCTCGCCTGCCCCCACCCCTCACCCCACCCCCAGATATCAGGTGTGTTACCTGAGCTCCATATCAATAGTTAATCACCCTGGGACACCCAATCTACAGAGCATGACAGAACTCTCCCATGGAGAGTTGTGGTGGTCATGGTGTGTGTCCGTGTGTGTGTGTGTGTGTGTGTGTGTGTGTGTGTGTGTGTGTGTGTGTGTGTGTGTGTGTGTGTGTGTGTGTGTGTGTGTGTGGTTAGAAAGAGAGAGGGGAGAGTGGGGATGCTAACACTTGCATATTTTCAGAGAGGTGAAAAGCTGCTGAGAGAGCTGGGAGGGAGAACGGCCAGGGAGAGCACAAACAAAGAGAGAGATGGAAGAAGAATGGGCGATGAGGAGGAAGCAGAGGGAGTTTGGATTGTGCAGGGATAGGCACAAAAAACTGACACACAAAGCAAATTTTCTGACATATGCCTCAGTTTTCTATTTTTTTTTCTTTTTAAGGGTTGAGGGGCTGCTAATTCATCATAAACTCACTAAACACATAAATTGTACTCATTTGGGATCATCTGGTAAAAATGAAGCAGTTAAAGTGAAAATAGATGGACCAGTCAGGGAATAGAGGGTTTTAATATCTTTGGATGAGTTTTTGTTGCTTGAACTGGATCGAGTTCAGGCGGACTCTGCTCCTGTAACTGTTCTGTTCTGCCTCCTAGTGGGCAAATCAGAGTATTACAAATAAAGAAAACTGAAGTCAAGCATTTCCTGTGCTATATTTAATATCATTATTGAACTGATTAGCTACGCCAGTCCTCAGACAAGAACCCCTCTTGTACTACGAGGCGTGACAGTATTTACATTTTCCATCTATTTCTATTACATATATTATATCATAATGTGCATAATATGTTTTTTTTCAAAGTGCAGAGTAGCATGCGACTTGAGAGACAACAAACATACAACACTTTTTACCAGAGTCTGTTCAACACACAAAGGCTTGTTTATTAAGAAGCAAACATGTTGTACGGTATGCCGTATAAATACTTTATTTTCTGATCTCCATGTACTGACGCGTCTGACTCTGAAGAGGGTGAACGGAGAACAGTTGTGGACATCTGTTTCTCCCTGCAGGCTGAGAGGGTCAAAGTGTCCTCTGCGTCGATATGTGGAGTTCATCTGCGGGGACATATACACAGACGAATAAACAGATCATGTCTCTCATTTTTCATGCGAGTGTTGTTGTGTGATAAAATGTGTCCAGACATTATAATTATAAGGAGCTCAGGACTTGTAAGTGAAATCGCACTGCGCTCCTGAACAAAAGTCATCAGAGCTTCTTTTTCATAATGTGCAAATGTGGCCGACCGAAACTGATCCCACTGACAGGTGTGTGAGGCACGTACTTGTGGGTCTGACAGCTGAATTTGGTTACAAAAACGGGATCAAATGTTCATATCCTGTTCACTGCACATGCACGTGTTTGCTGGATTATTTGATACAAAATGGTTAAACTAATGTGACCTTAAACAAGCACCCTGCGACAAATTCTGCTTTCATGACGTTCACTTCTGATGTGATCGTTCTGGAGGCTGCAGTTTGTGGTGCTGCTCAATTGCACTGAGCTATACTTAGAGGTGTTTCAGTCGTTTACCCTCATTGATATAAATGGGCTGAACATAATCTCACAAACACACCTTGGTATGATGGAACCTAGTTGAACAGAACTGCAAACTAGAGCCTCACCTCTCGAAAAGCAGGTCCAAAAACACTATGGTTCCTCACAATAAGTGTATGAGAGGATGAGATATCATGAATATGGAGGGATGTAGAGAGGTGAAAAACATTTAGTTCAGAAAGTGTCAGTAGTCTGTCGAGATGACCGCTAGCACAAGGCAAGGACAGCCAAGCATCTGCTAGTGGAACCTGAGTGAACTAGTTTAAGTGTAGCTGCTGGAAAACAGCCTGGCCAGATCCCCCCTCCCCTCCCCTGTACATGTGCAGGAGGATAGCATGCACGAGGACCAACCGTTCTTGAAAAGTAGAGGAGGTTGACATAGGAGAGTTTGGGCAGGTTTATCAAGTGGAGCTTGCAGCCTTCTCCATGGAGCAACTGGTCAGGAGCTGAGTAATGAGGGCGGTGCAGTAATCCAGAGAGAAAATGACTGCAATTTAAAAAAGAAAAAAAAATGGGATTGGACTAAATCCCTCCTAAAGATGTGTCTGATCCCTTTGGCTGCCGTGTTTAGACAGTGTCGTCTAGACTGACATCGAAATTTCAGTTTTAGTCGTGATTCATGTGTTTCCAGGCTTTTCCAGGGAATGACACACCTCCGTCTCTCAAGTTAAAAGCAAGCAATTGGCGAAGCTGTGAATACACATACAAAGAATCACAAATTTAGCTCAGAGGGCCAAACCTAAAAAGGGATTTGAAGAACAGCTATACGACTTTGCAAGGTCCTATGAATTTAATAAAATAATTTATCAATTATCAATTAAAGATTGCACATATTCGCCCATTTCAGCACCCTCAACAATTTCTGAGATTGCAAACAGGACTGTATAAGAAGAACGCAGCAGCCCTGAGATCAGGCCAGGACATCTGTATTTCACATCTAGGAATATGTAGACATGGTAGATGACAGATGATGAAATGACTTTTAGGCCAGTCAAATATAGATATATGCTTTCCAGACAACATGGAGTCTTGGACTCAGTGGATTGAGCCATCCTGAAACCAGACCAGTTGTCCTGCTAAACATATTGGGAGTGTTAAAGACAGCATGTTCAACGCATCCAGAAAGCTCTGCTTGTGCTCCATTGTTGTTGCTATCTGGAACAAGGTCCCTGCTATTATGCGAAGCGATTAGGTGAATTAATGACTGGGAATACTGTTTAAACACTGTCGGTGGTATATGAGCCATAGAGAGGCTATCAACATACACTGAGTGAGCAGTTAATTAGCTACAGCAGTAATGCAATCCATTATGTGTGTTAACTCCTTATTACATTCATCTCTGTCATACTCGTGTTTAAATTAAACTCGGTGGACATTATTTAATCCTGTACAGTAATTGGCGGTGTTGTGTACTGTTTGACTGCTTCTGTCAAATTATGTATGCAAACCAAACAGTGAAGACCAACACATGATAATTCCCATATTTATAACAGGGCTGTTGATTGCATTGGTTGTATACCATATATTAACTGCTTAAAGGTACAATATGTGGGGCAACATACCACCAGAGTAACCACCAGCTGCTGTCAACTGTAGCGGCCATTAGCTAGTTAGCTGACTCACGTTAGCAGTAGCTTCTTCCTCTAGCCGTTGTCATGGCAGCCCAGACGTACTTGGGCATCAACATGTCTGGGTAGAGTGTATGTGGTTCAGTTGAGCACTGTGTAGAGACCCTGGTGATACTACGAGCAAAGTTTCATGTTGTGTCGAGCCTTCTTAGTGATTTGAAAATAGCGATTTTAATGCTAGCTTAAAAGTGCCCCATGTACTCCCATTGAAAATGAGTTTGAGCCGAAAACGAAAACATGGTCAATCTTAAAAGTGCCAATTTCGTCGCAATCATGCTTTAACACGAGGGTTCGTCTCATAAACATTCACGAAAAAAGCCTAGGCTGCATTTTGGTGTCATGTCTCTTCACTGCAGTTTGAGTTTTGAAGGACACCTGGGGACATTTTCAAACGTTTTCTGTGGAGTCAAAATCTGTTATCATGGCGACCAAAACACTTGTTTTCTGCCAAACCCTGATCTTTTTTCCCCTGTCCCTAACCGAGTGGTTCTTGAACGTAAACTTCACCACAGCAGAAGCGTGAGGTGTTGTGACAAGTGGTGAGGTTGCAACATTCAGTTCAAACTCATCAGTGGTTTTGCAGAAATGTACTTGGCGAACATTTACTTTTGTGATTGGGTTGGCAACTGTCCCGATAATGAACAGATGGTTGGTGACTTAAGTTACTGAAGTGTCATTTAAAATATAGTGTTTTTCAAGAGGGACAAAAGAAAGCCTTTGTATTGTGGAGTGTCTTTGGACTACACATTAGTCCACGGCTCATCAGGAACTGTGCTTGACCCACACCTGCTTGGTCCCCAGGATAAAAAAAAAACACCAAGTCAAATCTGTAATAGTATGAGCATGTAAAGAGCCCTCTCCTGTGTCAGCCGACTAACAGAGGAACGCTTCACACTCTAAGTGTAATGCGCATCAACGACCACAAGGGGGAGAACAAACACCACAACCAAAAAAAAAAAAAAAAAAACACTCTGCAGCATGTTACTGTCTCTTCATTCATAACATTCCTTTGACTCCATGATCACATTCCTCCCATCACCACTTTTTCAATTAGTCATGTCATGTTCATGTTCATGCCCCGAACCCGTGCTCACACAAAGATTCTCTGTAGAATACGTGCGCCCTGTTTAACATGTCTCATGTGACTCCGTCTCCATCAGATACAGATCGAAGAGACCTCCTGTAGGGCCCCCTGACCTGAAACCTGTGGATAGGTTTCCAGTCGTGGGAAAACAGATGGAATGACATGTGAATTCTAACAGGAATAGAATTTTTTTATTATTATTATTGATTTAAGATGGCACACAAGCAAAGATTGTGTGTGACCATATTTCTCTTGAGGACATCAGTTTGTGCTTTTTTGGGGGTCACAGAGAATACGGGGTCGCAACACCTCAATAGTCACTGCCCCAGTGTTCAGAACATCCATCCATTTTCTATATCTAGTTCTTTTTCCCCCCTCCTCTCTCTCTCTCTCTCTCTCTCTCTCTCTCTCTCTCCCTTTAGTTTCTTTTCTTATTGTCGCTCACTGGCTCTGTAATCAGCCCTCTCAGCGATGGCCATTTTGTTTCTGTCTACCTTATCTCCTGCTTGCAGTTTCCCTCTCTGTCATTATTCTGCTATTAGCTTTTCATCCTGGGGCAAAAACACAGGACTCACACTGACCTTATAGTCGCAGCTATGCTCAAAACGTCTGCTTTGCAAGATAACACACACACACACACACACACACACACACCCAAGCCACCCACCCCAACCCCCTCTCTCGCTCTCTCCATTTCTCTCTCAAACGCAGACAGAGCCATGTTCAGAAACGAAATTCACTCACGTCCACCTACACAGCCATGTGCATGCACACCCACACATACAAACATCTGCACGGAAACATTTTCATTATTTCGCTAAAATGGCATAAAACAGTTAGCGGACTTGAGGTGAAACCAAGCAAACCCAAATGTTTCATTTCACAGAAGAACAGAGATGACAAGAGATCCAATTAAAGATTTAGACGCACCTGAGTCTCCCTCTAATTCAGCTCTTTTTTTTTTTTATTGCCTTTCTTCCCACATCGTGACGGAGAGCGACGGAGGAGCTCAGAGAGAGACAGAGAGAGCATTTCATTATTATAATACTCCATTATTTTCAACATTATAATTTAATCATTCATAACATTCGTTTGAGTGACACTCGAGCTGCACTGAACAAGAAGGAGGGAGACATATTCTACAACGTCTGTATATGTGGAAACACCCTTCAGCATGCTTATGTGTATTTTGGTCTGAGGCTTTTTTCTATATAACGGGCCAGTCCTCTTAGATTCAATCAGGGGGAGTCTACAGAGGGCCCTTTTCAACAGGTTGAGCCTAAAATCAGTGGGTCTGGGACATTCAGGGTTCTTTGGAGGAGGTTCGAGAAGGTTCCCGGGAAAAACAATAACATTTTCATCCAAAAGTGATGCAATGACTACATGTGTTACTATACTGGCAACCCACAAGAATAGAAGTATGTCTCTTCAAAAATGTACGTTTCTTTATGCAGGTACTCTACATTTTATTGGGTTCATTTTTCTACTTCTCTCTCATCACTACGCTGGGCTTATGGTCTGTTACCTGTTTTGGTTGCCACAAAAACGGCTGGGAATGTCCAGAGCTCCCCCTAAAGAAACAGCTGAAAATGGCCCGCCTTCTCATGAAAAATAGCTTTGGTTGCCACAAAATCAGCTTCAGGATCTTATTTATCAGATTAGTAAATTAATGCATCGTCATTATTATGACCATATTTAGATTTAAACACATTCTTACTGAGGATGTTTGATGTTTATTCTATTTGTTTACCTACAACAAGGATATTTTTCAGAGAGCATTTTGTCAAGATGTTCCATACATGATTGTATATTTAAATCTTCTGCTGTTTGATATTATATTTCTGTTATTACCACTACTATTACCATTTTCATTATCACTTCATTTTGTGACCTCCTCCTACTTTTGGCCATATGCTGATGTATGATAAAGTACAGAGCGGTAGTCTTACAGTAAAGTGTGATGGTAAGGAATTTTAATGGTGGTCGTCTTAAAGCAGAATCAATTCCGTCAGTACCCTCACCCTAATTCTCCCTTGATGGATTTTGAACTCCGTTTTACCCCAAACCCTCCCCCCTCCCCTCACCTCCCCTCCCTTCACCTCACCTCATCTCACGTCCCTCTTTCCTCTCATTTCTTCCCTCCCACCGTCTCAGTGAGCAGGTGCACAGTGACAGAGTCACTGGACTGTGAAATCTCAGCTCCTTGAGACATGTTTCATGCCTCTCCTGTCCAAACACACACACACACACACACACACAGGAGCACATGCTCACACATTACATTGTTTTTACCCCACTTCCCTTCAGCTCCTTCCATTCATTCCCTCTCCTTTCCAATCTTTTCTCTCTGCCCGTGTAGAGATTGAGTCAACAATTTACAAGGAGGCAAAAAAAAAGGGGGGGGGACAATCAAACTACAGTGGAATGAAAAATCCATGCAGGATTTCATTAGGCAACAACAGAAGTCAGTGTGTGAGGCCGTGTTTGTGTGTGAGCACTCTGTGTGTCTCTCCTGCATATGTCTCTGACCACATCTACATCTTTAATGTCTGAGAGTGAATAATGTATGAACCCCCTGGGCAGCAAGACACACAGAGAGAGAGAGAAAGACAGAGAGGGGGAGAGAGAGAGAGAGAGAGAGAGAGAGAGAGAGAGGGAGAGCACCTCTTTCACCGCTTCCATCTGCAGAAATGTCATAAAGCACACACTCACAAACAGTAAGCCGTAAAAGAATGACCACATCATCCACAGCCCTGCACGCCAACGTCCCCCCGGCTCTCTTGTCGTTAACCAGGGTTAGATCATCCTGTGCTCAAACCAAATTTCAAAGAAGGCCAGCGCCACCGACTTCCTGTTTACACGCTGCACACTTCCTGTCGGAGTAAACGCAGAGCTCACATTAAACATTTTCCTTTGCCTTACTCGCTTGAACCCCGTGTGTGCCTCTCTCGTTGACCACCACGCATCGCTCAGCTCAGGCCACACGATGCGCTCCTTCCAACGCAGTCATGCATGCTTCATAATTCTAATTTGACTTTCAAATATCTGCACACTGTCATCTTTACGCATACCCCCCCGCCCCAACACACACACACATTTGCACACACACACACACACACACACACACACACACAAACATGCACACACACGTCTTTCGTGCTGCCTCTTCTGAAGATGAAGATGTGAAGCTGAGGTCAAGGTTGGTTTCTACAGCAACAGTGTGCATAATAATGCCGTGACCCTCCTGACCATCCAGCTCCTCTGTAAAGAGCGTGGTAATATTAATACTCTCAAACCTGCTCATCCTTTCCACATTTGCAGTGGTTTTTGCTTTTTCGTCTCTGCGTCATTCTCCTCTTATCTCATCTCGCCATCACAATGGTTGACAAATTAATAATGAAAAAAAAAAGAATAAATTAAGAGGAGGACACTGTGAATGGTTCGATGACCAAGAAAAACAGCGTTAATCATTCAAATGTTCTTTGCAGTAACCAGATTTCAGTGTAGTTGAAACATGAGTGTGAGATGCTGACCTGGCCAGATGAGGAAACACCTCTAGATCAGTGCTCATCTTCTTATGTCTGTATTTGTTATTAAAATCTGTGTTCAGTGTGATATCTGTTCTGGTAATTATCTTGTGTGGCCTGTAATCTTCCAGGTCACCGTGGTGGAGGGGAGGGCCTGTGTCTCGGTCGTCATCCTGGATCCACACTCCAAAAGTCTAAGACCATTATTCATGATGCTTCTGTTTACTATCTTTTTTCCCCCCATTTTTTTTTCATTTTGTAACCATTTTGTTACTGCCATAAGTTTCAAAACAGTGAATAGGACTTTGTTCCAGTCATCCACTGTGACCTTCAGGTATTTCTTTGAGCCCACCTCAAGTGTTTGGCCTTGCTTCTGCTCCTGCGAAGTGGTTTAGAGACTGCTGCTCCTCCACTGAGATCGCCACAAGACAGCCTCCTTCTGACAGGCTGATTGAAGTCTTGAGGTTTTTTTTTTGAAGTAGAAAAATCAACAAGTCCTCTGACAAAAATGTCTGGATGATGATCTGTGATGAAGTTGCTCTTATACCTCTCTGGGAACTGTGCTGCGCTATACTGATGTTCTGATGGGTGGCGGTGATGGAGGTGGCGTGGTCACTTTGGGCCTGCCTGATCGTGCTTTGGATACGACTGATCAAGGTTCTGCAGAGTTCAGTGCAGGTCCCTCACAGAAACCTTTGATTTGACACTGAGAAATCATCTCTTTTTTTAGAATAACAACTCGACCTCTGAGGGATTCACGTACTATCAGAGTCCTCAAACTTTCAGATTATTTCCAGGCTTATGAGACATCATCAAAGCTGCTGCAAGTGGTATGTTCTTATATATGTAAAACAAACAAACAAACAAAAAAACACTATCCCTGCCCACTTTACCCAATCAGGACAGAGAACTCGGTGACGAGGCGGGCCTGTCTGTTTGTGATCCCACAGACAGTAGGACCCTCCTGGTCTGGAAAAGAAAGAAGCACAGAGCTGCCTCAAGAAGTGAAAAGAAAAAAGAAAGAGAGGGATTGCTTAAAAGCAAAACAGACAGCAGCTTTGAAAGTTTTCAGTGTGGTCTCATCCTTTTGTAGATACTCAGTGATTTTGACATCGTGATCTGTATACTCTGATTTTGTTCGTCCGCTCCGAACACATGGCATCTACTGCATGTCTGTACATCCTGGGAAAGGATCCCTCTGCTGTGGATCTTCCTGAGGTTTCTTTCATTTCGTTCTAGCATTTCATTTTTGTTTTTTTTTCCTTACTTGAGTGAAGGATATAAGGACAAAGGGCAGAAGTACACTGTACAGATAGCAAAGCCGACTGAGGCTATGTAATTTGTGATTTTGGACTATATAAAATACACTGACTTGACTTGAGTATTCATTCTTACAGCAGAGGTTTGAGACCTGTAGAGTTTACACCGAGGCGCGCCGAAGCTGTTCGGGAGGCTGATGGTGGCATTCAGACTTGATATTTTTGTTCCTTCTGTACTGACAAATCCTCTCAGTGCAACAGCAACAAATCCTCCCCCCCCCTTGAAACACCTTCAATCACGCTTAACCACTCTGAGGAAGAATGCTTTGCGGCTCTGCGTGTCCCAGAGAGGACTGTCCTAACAGGGGCGGTTCCACCCATCCCCACAAATCATCCACAGTTAGGTGCATTTCTGATGGAAAGCGTGTTATCTTACAGCATCAATTTACAGTCCTGAGCTCACCTCCGCCAGGAATGTGTGTCAAAACTCTCTCATGAGTCACCGTACTGTACAAACAAGCCCGAGCGGCTCCCATTTGATGGCTGTAAGAAAGACACATGGAGAATTAAAGGACACACAAACACAGAAGCACACACACACACATACGCAGGCACATGGGTTTACTTCCTGGGTTTGTTTTGTTTTTGTTTTTTTGGGTGTGTGTTTTCTCTTTGTCTTGATTGTTTGCTGTAATTCGATCTTGTCACGTGATTTGCCCCTTTGTCTTTTTCATAACAGGTAATCAGTGGAATACACTTTTGTGGTGGGCCGATAGCAGTTGAGCCATCATGACTGTTTCCTCCGCACTGAGGAGAGGCAAAGAGAGGGTGGGGGGGGACGCAGGGCCCGCGCACGGTGCCATGCGCGCTCCCGCTTTCCGCTGCGCACAGACAGCCGGTGCGGAGAGAGAGAGAGAGAGAGAGAGAGAGAGAGAGAGAGAGAGGGCTGCTATTACTAGTGACAGAAAACGGCAGCGAGCACATACAGTCTGGAGAGCGGTTGATGCCACAAGGTAGGGGAGAACAACAACAACAACAACAAAACACAAGAAAAAAAAAAACCCCAAACATCTTTCTGTTCAGTGGTGACGCGCCGCGTCCGTCCGCTCGATGTGATGCGGGGCTGAGCCGCCCGTGGTTTTCCGACGCGATTGCGGTGTCCCGCAGCCTGATCCGATGTCCTCTCTCCCCGCTGTTGTTGTGTGTCCGCAGATGCTGAGCGCCGCCTTGCTGTGTGTGTGCGCCGTCGCCCTCGGACACTCGGTCTCCGCTCGCTCCGACAGCGGCAATTTTTTGGACGATAAGTGGCTGGCGGGGAGATGGGACAAATTCAGAGACGTGAGTACACATTTTAGGTTCTTGTGTCATCCAACGCCGTCCCTCCTCGTTATCTCATTGACACCACCACCACCTTTTTTCTCACCCCCCTTCTCCCTATAGCCACCCCTCATTGGTTTGTGATCATGCGCTCCTCGTTTTGTGTCCAAGCGACGCGTCACGGGGCCCGTCGTGGTTGTTTTGTCACACGTTCATCACCTGCTCCGCCGAGACAGTGTACAGGGGACGGCGCGGGGGTCGTCCCTGCCTGTGATGTGAGTGTGTGTGAGTCCGTGAGACATACAGGCATATAGGCCTCTGCGAAAACACAAATGCTCATCCTCAAGCTGTCCGAGAGGCACCGCTGAGTCCAGCCCGCCGCCCCCCGAAAGAAGGGGCCTAATTGCGGGCAGGTATGAGGGACGGGAGTCCGCAGCGGCGAGGCCTGCTTGTTTGGAGGCATGAGCACCTGGCACAGGATGAGATGCGAGTGTTTCTAGACATCACACTCACGTTCGTGTGGATCCATGGGTGTGTAATGTGTATATATATATATATATATATATATATATATATATATATATATATATATATATATATATATATATATACACATATATATGTAGATATCACAATATAGGCCCCGGTTGGTGGGTATAACAGCATTGGAACACAACGCAAAAGATGGCCAGGTGGAGCAGATGGACTCTCAGTGGATGCAGACATTTCCATACAGTACACTGAACGTTTTGATGAGCCTGAATGTACTGTAATGTATATAAAAAACTACAACCTGTATAGTACAGCACTGGGAGGGTCACCCCCCCCCATCTCAAAATCTAAAAACAGGACACCTGGCTTGCAATCAGCTGTGTCCGGAAATAGTTTGGATTTCTTCCTATTATGAATATTTAATTTATTTCGCTATGATTACAACAGAGGTGCATTAGATTTGCCGTCAGTCTGCTGTGAATGTGCCTCTGAACAGCTCTCAGAAGTGCTGGCATTTGAAAAATGTGCTTTAAAGCAGCATTATGTGACTTTTTTCCACCTTGAAGTAGCAGCTTCTAAATCATTTTGACGGTACCGTGTCTATCGACAGGGCGAGTGGCGCCTCTGTAACACTGCGACTTCAGATCACAGCCTTACATACGCGTTCACGTCAAGACCCAAAACATTGTTATCAAATCAGTTGTGATTATATAGCCATGAATCACAATCACAATTGGTTAAGCGGGCTTTACATTCTAGGCGATGAATGACCCTTTGTTCAGATAAGGAACAACTAGCCATGAAAGAAAAACTTTGGAGAGAGAGAGAGAGAGAGGACGATTGGTCGACTGCGGTGAGTTTTCATTATCGGGAATCGAGAAAATTGAGAAGATTCCCACGTGAATGGCTTCAAAATGTCACCACGGCTGAAGGCACGGCTTGCACATTGTATAAAATAAAGTGAAGACGGATGTCTGTAAATACGAAATGTCCCCCCAAACTAAAGACTGTCTGTTACATCACAGTTTTCATATCGTCCCATCGTGCCGCTGAATGCAGTTTGTGTGAAAGCAACGTTCGTGAGTTTGGACAATGTGAATTCAAACTGTAAAATGGCATTGGCAGTAACCACATTTCACAGATGAAGATCTTGGGATCTAACAGAATGACAAAGACTTTAAAAAAAGAAAAAAAGAGCAAGTGTGTGTTTGAGTGTCCTTGTGTACATGTGGGTCTCCCACGGGTCTCCAGCGCTGCACTGATTGCGTTCGAACTGATCTGGTTGATTATGCTGCTGCTGTCAGGCGCCATTACCCTGACGTGTTTCTTGAAGGTGGTGGTGCTGCTGCTGATTGTCATGGCACATGCAGCCTCTGATCGTGTGGCCCAGCTGGCTCACGAGGCTTAAGGTCTGAATCTTGCGTGGCATCAAGCGTGGCACTTTGTATAAACCCAGATCACGGCTGGACAGGAACCAATGTGTCTTAAAGCGAATGGTCGGAATGACGGAAACCGACAGCAGAGCCCCTCCTCCTCCTCCTCCTCCTCCTCCTCCTCCTCCTCCTCCTCCTCCTCATTTTGCTGAGCACCTGTCTGTGGAGCATCAGCCAGCAGAGTATCAGTGGACAGTTTTTACCCTCCTGACAGTCAGGATACCAAAATGAAGTGTCCTAAAGTAAATACAGGAAGGGGCAGCAGCCTGCACTCAGAACTGAGCCATGCAGATGTGCCTTAATAGTTGAGCCCGACCGATACTGGATGTTCTGGGCCGATACTGACACCAGTATTAGGTAGTAAAAATAGTATGATATCCATATATCGGATGACATGCATACACATTGATATACAATGCTTGTCTATACACAGAATATTATTTTCCAGATTGAAAAGTGGTTGTCAAACACTTAAGACAAAGATACGTATGTAATAGAGGCAGGATATTTTACATTGTAGAGGTTTTCAAATTGGACAACATATACCGATATACTAATATTTCACTGACTGATCATTCATCAACTTGCTTTTATTTCAAACAGAAATGCTTGTTTTAAACCCAGAGAATTTACAATTTTTTTTTTTGCAATTATGATTATTTCATTCTATTAGTTTTATCTCATTATTATTGGGTTTTTTTTTTGGTTCCATGAGGTAATCGTCAGTACAACACCTGAAATGGTTGACTTGATTTGGTTTCTGAAATTAAAAACAATGGCACTTCATCCAGATTACAGGCGGGGATGAGCGTCCAGTAGTGTTTAAAAAACATGTCTGTTTCCATCCATTTGATATATGTTGAAACAGGAAGGGTTGTTTTGTTTGTGTGTTTGATGTGACGATGATGAGACGAGTTCATTCATGACCCTACCCTTAGATTTGCCCCTGGTCAAGATGCTAAAATAGAATTAATGTATTCAAGCTTTCCACTGTTGCATCCTTATTTTTTTATCAGACATCAGCCTTTCAGTGTGTGTTCAGAAAAAAAAAAAAAATTGCATTTTCGTGGCTTGCGTTGCAATGCTTTCAGCTGGTTATAGTGTTGCGCTAAACAGCAGCAGATTCCAGATAGAAGTCGGGGGAATCGCTACCGTTGGGGGTACAGAGGAGAGAGAGAGGAGAACCCAAAGTGAAAAATAAATCTGTTTAAATATTTCCCTTCTGTAATAGTGCCGTGTAGGTTTCAGGTGGAGAGCATTTGTTAGAAGCACATCTTGCCTCTAACCACAGATTGCGGTAAATGGGTCCACACAAGCAGAAGTGATTTGTACACGCTTGCACTTGCATCCATGCACGCACGCACGCACACACGCAGACACAAACAGACGCACAAGTATGTATGCTCATATGCACACACGCGCGCACGCACATTACGAGAAACAGGCTTTTTGCGAGGGAGCCGTACTTCGAGTGTGCTGCAAAAACAACAGCGTTAACATAATGCACCAGAGAGAATACGCTCCTCACTCGCACCAGCTTTAATGAGTGGTTTCACCACCATGCTGCACACATGCAGGAGGATTTCTCTCTGAATTAGAGCCCCTTGATGAATCTGGTGTCAGGGAGAGAAAAGCAGGAGTAGCGCAAAGAACAAGGCAAAATGTTGCCATCTATTTTTATTTGTGTTTCCGTGCATCAGGACTTTTTGTTTTTCTTTTTTTAAATCTCCACTTTCCCTGCCCGCTAAAGTTAAGCGTGTGAACTCATCGGCTCAGGTGGAACCACGTGACACACCTCAGGTCCAACTATTCAGTAGGATTTGGATTATGCAAATAGGGTGTCAGGACAGAACGTCAGAGAGGAAAAGTGATTGGCCAATGCGCTGCTCTTTGAGATAGACAGCGAGACAAAGAGTGATAGATAGATAGATAGATAGATAGATAGATAGATAGATAGATAGATAGATAGATAGATAGATAGATAGATAGATAGATAGATAGATAGATAGTGGAAAGATAAGAACGTGATTGTCAGCAAACTGAAGGTTCTGTGTGCATTCACATCTGTGTTAACCTTGAGGCTCAGGCATTACAGATAAAGGTGGAGCACCGTAGCATTATCTGCTACATATGTATATATACACACATATGTGCCTTTAATGTCCTGTTTAATGTTGTGTGTTGCTGGGTGTTTTAACATTCTTTCACAGAGGAATTTATCTATATGGTGAAATGAAAATAAACGCAGGAATTACTCATCTTCCTCTTTGCGTCTTTCTACACAAAAGCAAAAGGTTAAAGCAGCTTTTTATTTCCTTTCTTTGATGCTCGGAATGAGGTGAATATAAGACAATGCTGCCGCGGCCTCGTTCCATTTCTAAATGAATTGATTCATTATCTGGATGTGCCGTAGTTCGAAGCTACACCAATCTGATGGATGTCGTCTCGGTTAATGGAACACATGCATCCCAACACTGTCACATTATTGTCACGTGACACCCTGTATAGAGGTTACAGCTCCAGGGGCTGGTTAGCACAGGAAGGCTGCAACTGTTTGTCATGACACATACTGCACTGGCAGTGATTGTGTCAGCCTAGAACATGTAAGAATTGTACTTCTGAAGGACACACACACACACACATATATATAAATATATACATGTTCACATCCAGAGAAAAGAGCATAGGCTTTATTAAACCCTCAAAAACAAAATAATGATCAGGAGTTTGCTTTATATCTGCTCTTTGTAAGTTCAAACGTAGCCAAGTTTAGTGTAAAGAGTTAGTGGTGATTAACAACACATCCCTGAATTAAAGCAGGCTTCACCACACAAACTAGTTCTTACATAGAAGTGATCTTTTACAAAAACTGGTTTAGCCGTCGAGGCTTACACTAGCTTGCTACATCACGTGTCCGGACTGCCGAGTTAGAGAGGTAATTGAAGAGGATTCATCCACACATGACAATAATAAATCCCATTTTTCAACATGGCTCAAATCACAAGACATCAATAACTCAAATCACCAAACAAGGTTAGCTTAATCAGATGTTTCGTCCTTGCTGTGAATGATATTAACATGAACACATGCATGCATAAACAATTTGTCGAGTAACGGTGGTTCCGTTCAGCATTAAGCTTCGTCATGTTTGGAAGTTACGACTTGTAATGCTGCAGTGACTTCCTTCTTACATACTCAACTACAAATGAATCCTAGCAATAGATTTATATATTAAAGTTGTGTTCAGTGATTTGACGTGGGATGTCAAAATGACCAGCTGGCAATTTCAGCTGGAACTGAAGTTGGATTTTGAAAATCTGTGCACCAACAGCTGTGAAAGCTGTGAATTATACTGTTTATTGTCACTTGTGTTTCATTTGTGTCTATCGCATAAGTCTTGGACACAGTGCTGTCCAACTTCTATGCATAGACACGTAACTGATGTTTGTATGCACGGAATAACACGCCGATGCGTCGGTATCAACTCGTGTTGCTAACAATGGCTACTAACCTGACAAGAACTGGTATTCCAACTTGTTTCGCAGAGTGTGACATCATGCTCCGAATTCCCAGGTACAGTGAATGGAGCGTGCAATCAGACATTATTGACATCATAATGCTGCAAAATTTAGCAAATTGCCCATTTTAAGCTTCAAGATCAACCAAAGTGGATTTTTAACATGCTGGTAGTTCACAAAGAAGTTTGGATACCTTAGTTTTGGATGAAAGTCTTTGCCGTTAGCGCTATCTTAATCCTACAATCAAATAAGCACAGTATTCATAATTAGACGTAATTTTTTTTTTTTCTCAGAACTGCACAGTACACCTCCTTTTTTATCTCATGTGATGGTATTCTAGGCCAAACTTTTCTTTGAATTTTACATTTTAGGCATGTACTGTCACTTTGATCTTTCAGCAAGAGCCATAAGTGGGTCTCCTGCTAAGTGCACTAGATAGGATCTTGGCCACTGATTTACTGTAAGTCCTGGATAGGCCTGGGGCTGTCTTCGCTGCACTGGTGCCATCTCGGTTTTTTTAGACATTCTGCTCTGTTTACTAGGTCTCGCCCAGCTTTCAGTGCAGCCACAGAGTAGAGAGATAAGCTGAGGAGGAAGATTTAACAATGGGTGGGAAAAAAACACACACACAATGAGTGATGTGCGATGAAGAGCACGACACTTAATTGCACGGTATAGGAATACATTAATGCCTCATTTGGACCCGGCCTCATTAAAGCAGCTTACACCTTTTCATCCTCTCCCCTCATCACCTCTTATCTGACTCTGTGTGTGTTTCTTTCCTGTGCATGTCCGTCCTGCGTTGTTTGTGTTGTGGAGGGTGAATGATGTAGGGGAGGTACAGAGCTGGAGGCCTTTTCCACTTCAAAGCACCTCAGTGTGTATTTGTGTGAGTTTCTGCGCGCGTGCATGCGACATGCTTGAGCAGGACAGGCAGAGCCATTAACAGTGAAAACATGCACATATTTCTCCTGTTGGAAGTCAGGAGGAAGGCAGCGAAGAGTCGGGAAAAGGTGTAAGGAAGCCAGAGGGACACAATTAGCGGGGCTGATCTGTGAATATCTTAAGCAAAGGTGAGAGAAGGGGTCGTCGGAGGCAACGTGTTCACGAGGACTTGGCTCTATAGGCGTGTAATTAAAACCAAAGTCGGGATGCACAGTGGCAAATTACGATGTTAGCCAACAGAGGCGAATGCACACGCTGTTGTGTTTGTGCACAAGAGGAGAGAAAAAAAAGGGACAGCTGACTGTAAGGGAGAGGGAGGAATAGAGGTGGAAAGAGATGGAGAGATAAATTGAAAAGTTGCTATTTTTAGAGCGCACACTCAGGAGGCCATTAGACCTATTGTTGAATTTCGGATTTTCTGTGGTTTTTGGAAAGTGGGTGGCTGGTTGCATGTGCAGTGAAGTGCATTCATGCAGTTATTTGATGTTTTGTAGCGCTGACGGATTCTGGCACTACAGTCAGTGTTGTGGTGATAAGTTTGTTTATAGAACTGGGCGTGTGTGTGTGTGTGTGTGTGTGTGTTGACGGGCATATGCGTGTGCGTTTCGTGTGTGTGCGTACGAGCTTGCGTGCGTCTACTGATTCCATTAAGGAATCAGACCGCAAGCACTTTTGTTGTCTTGACTGGTCTGGAGGGCCTTGCCCCCATAATGCAATGTTCTCATTATTCAGTCATCATGGTCCACAGAGCTAGAGGGAAACCATCCTGAACAGAGGCTAGAGTACCTCTTTATTTGGCTTTATCTTTGCAAAGCCTTCAGTGTATGGGTGTCCTTCATATTAAGATGTCAGTTTACTGTGCTTAAATCTAAATGAATTGAATTGCCGAACTTTTTTCTCATTGAAATATGGACCTTTTAATAGAAGTGGAAGGTAGAGAGGGAGCAGTGTTACCACGAGTAATGAGGAACCTCTAGTGAAGATGCAGAGGGTCAGAAGGGGCTAGAACTGAAGGACGAGCAGGAGAACTTAATTAGAACTGAGAGAAAGCACAAGGTGACCCTGCTCATTTTTGCAGAGTCCAAGGAAGTAAGAGAGAAGGAGATGCGCCAGCTAAAGTCGTGCTTTTTGAAAGATAACTAGGACCTGGTGGCAAACAGTGTCAGCGTATAAGGGAGCGAGACGTGCATAGACATGCTGCACATGCATAGAGACAAATAGATCCAAATCTAAATTCAGCTCCACAGTGCTGACCAGCAGTAACACCTAGAGGCGTGGGTATCACTGTGTAGAGGTCTTTGCATCATTTCCAATGAAGCAGTGTATAGATATGCACAACATCCTGTAGGCTCCTGCCATGTTGGTGTTGTTCCTGGACCATAACTGCAACGGGCCAATCACAGGTTTGTAATGTCACAGCTTTCTGTCACAAAGAAGAAAGAAAAAGAAAAGAACAGAAAAAGACCCACATGGGAGAAGTTATCCTTTCAAACATGTGTTAAACACTGTGAAAGGGTTTAGTTGAACCCAAACTCTGTTTTCCTAACCAAGTGTTTTTGTTGCCTAAACCTTACAAAGCATTCTGGTTGCCTAACCTTACCAAGTTAATTTTTTTCCGCCTAAACCTAACCAAGTATTTTTGTTTCCTAAACCTAACCAAGTATTTTTGTTTTATGCCTAAACGTAATGTAAACATAGTGTTTTTGTCATGTAAACACAACCAAATAGTGACCATAAAAAAAATAAAGCTGTGACAACTACCTCCAAATGTGGACTTTGTCACTTTTGATAGAATAATCATGGTGCAACACTGATTATGAAGTTCCTGCAACAACACCAATGTGAATCGCGTACCTATGACATCACAACAGCTTCATAGGTCAGTTGCAATTACGCTCCTGGATCCACATTAATTATGATGTTCAACACCAACATTACAATATCAGATAGACCCTGCTGACACATATAGATGTTAAATAAATAAATCATAAATCAGTGATACAAACAACTGAATGAATGTCTCTGGGTTCAGCACCAGTCACTATAAAAGCTTTGAGCAAACACCATACTGCACCATATTTGCAAACACCGAAAATGCATCCGAGTCATGAAATGCAGGTCAGTAACTCTGTAGGTGTTTCCTCTGCGGGTGACAATACAGGAAACTGCATCTCATCAGCAAACGTGGCAGACCTCCAAGGAGTTCACATATTTCTGCTGCTTGAAGCAAAATTGACAGCTTATAACAAAAAACCCCCAACATCCTGTAAACTTTGCAAAACTACAAAAAAAAACCCTGCATTTTCAACCACAGTTCAACCGACGCTGAACCTTTCTAACAAATATGTTTCTGTCTTGTCATGGCAGAGAACTTTTACAAAGAAGCTGCACCAACATTTATACCAAGGCCAATCTGAAGCAGCACAGTGTAGTACCGCCCCTTTATGAAAACACCTTTTCAGTCACCAACAAGCCCACTCTGTTGCATTTTTTATGAACTTACAATACGATTGTGTCAATTGTTATGGCAACAATGGAAAAAGGCAACTGAATTCACTTGTTGAGTGTTGAGCCACTGATTCGCATCCCTGTGGAGACTCTTGCCCTCACATAGCTGATGAAGTGTCACTTGTTTAAAGCACATTCAGCTTCACTGCTCTTTAGTTCCTTACTGCGCCATAACTAATAACTGCTTTATGATGAATAATGGCCTTCCTGCATCATGGCTGATTCACAATTAATCAGTCAGTGCCGTTACACCCATCACCATAGTGATGAATATATTCGTGCACAGAATATATGACCATAGCACGGTAAGTCTGATCTGTACATGTGAGAGTGAGAGGTGATTGTGTCCACGGGAATTACTGAACTGTATTTTACTCTTTGATTGAATTTGATGCATCCGATCGGTTCGGATTTTGCACGACACTGGAATGCGGAAAATGTACTAGGCGGACCTTTCATCCCGGTGGTATGACACTCGTCTCCATCGAGCCACGCTGTGGGATTTATGCTGATAAGATGTTTTTTTTCCTCTCCCCTGTTTCCTTCCCTTCCTATTTGTTCTGGCATAAAGAGCTGAATGAGTCACACACACAAACACACATGCAGAGAGTGAGAGAGAGAGAGAGAGAGAGAGAGAGAGAGAGAGAGAGAGAGAGAGGCCCCACACGAAAAAATCATGGAGAAATAGAGATCAAGACAGAAAGAGTGATTTTTTTTTTTCTGAGTTACAGTAAATCAATCAATCTAGTAGTAAGATAGTAAATTAATTAAGTAATTGTTATTATTTATTTATTTATTCATCTGGTTTATTTATTGAGTTGGAATGACTTACATTTCTATATTACCAATGGTTCATTCACAGGGGAAAAGCGCAATCTGGCATTTTTTTGCTTGATTTTACAGACGTCCCCTGGATGTCGAGGCGTCTGCAACATCAACATTTTAGAAGCGGAGCGTCTGTTCTTCACAAGCCACATTGATATAGTTTAGAGTTGTGATGACCAGTTTTCTGTATGTGTTAGATGTATAAATGCTCGTCTGTCAAAGGCAGCCTCCGCATTACAAATCAGTAGAGGTCCCCAGGTAATAGTAGCACCCATGCGAATAGGGCTTTTGATTTTGGATATTGTTTTATCGCGATGGGGCGCATGTTGTCTTTTCCTGGTTTTGACGTCGGTATTAAAGTAAAGTGATGTGATTTTTTTTTGAACTCGCCAGACTGTTCTACCGGTTCTATTACCCACTCTGTCATTATATCCACATTACTGATGATTACATATGAAAAATCTCACTGTCATACCAACAATATTGTTGGAGTACT
The DNA here is from genome assembly GCF_904848185.1 of Acanthopagrus latus. Taxonomy (NCBI): domain Eukaryota; kingdom Metazoa; phylum Chordata; class Actinopteri; order Spariformes; family Sparidae; genus Acanthopagrus; species Acanthopagrus latus. The sequence continues at coordinate 14,230,119 of NC_051039.1, forward strand.
GATATGAACAACAAAAATATTGTGAGATTTGATGCTCCAGCCTTGCATTAATGAAGTGCTTTTGAAGAGATTTCAAAATATGGAGATATAAATCGTGCATCATGATGTAGCCTAGAAATATCACAATTCAAGTCAAAGGCCATGTCGCCCCGGCGTTAGTGTCAGTTCAGTGACTTCATTAGAGGTTAAACAACTGTGATGTTGGCATGTGTGTAAGCATGTATGTGTGTGGCTGTCGCGTATGATGTAAACAGACGTGTTCTCGAGAGCATAGTGCAGTGTTGACTCTGAATGAAACCCGTGACAGAAACCAGCGAATGAAGCCTCTGAACACAACGCAGCTCTCCATTTCTTAAGCTCCCTCTACATTTGCATCAGAAGCCAGCACTGCCCTGGGTGTGTCTCCCGCTTCTATTAAAAGCAGGCAAATCACTCACCTCTGTGCTCGTCTGCAGCCCTTATTTAGACTGTTTAAACAAAGCCACAGGCAACAGATTGAACCATTTGACTTTATCTCAGAAGGTTTGAACAAAACAGTTCACTTTCAAATGTTTATGGAGAAACTAAAGCACTTTGGTACATGGGAAATAACATTATTCATAATTATTATGATTCATATATTCAGTTTTCTTGATGTGACAATGCAGTTGGCTTTATATAAAACAGAATATATGTGCGCTCTGGGAGGTCTGCATTTTCCCAGACCGATGAAGATTCAGCGTTTGATCATGTTTGTTTCTTACACTGTATTTGAGATCGTCTGTGACTGCAGCTTGACAAAGCGTTGAGTCGGATACCTTTTAGTACAAAACGTAACATTTTAACGTCTATTGTCTTTGCTGTAAATACAGATTCTTCACAACCTGATCCACGTCGGAGAAAATTAGTTTCCGAAAGATTTCATGCATTTCTGCCCCATGTAAATTTGACTGGCTGATCAGAATTTGATTCCAACTTTAATGCCTTTAAGTCTTCCCTTCATTTCAAATAGCTAAACATAATGTATATATTTTTTTCTTTTTCTTCTTTTAAAACCCTGTCATAGTAATTGCAATCCACTTCAAATTGCATTTTCACAAACCAAATCAAAGGAAGAGCTGTACGGAGCCATTTTATATTTCGTTTTTTCTTATATTCTTTCCCCCATCTACCTCAGTTGTTTACAAAAATGCTGCAAAGCTAATTTGCTCTGAGACTCCAGAAATGTTTCGTCGACTATGAAACACCTGACTTACCTTCGGCATGTGGGTGACGAGATAATGACAGATTTTTCATATTTGGGTGAACTTATCCTTTAATATTTCTCTCACATATTCAAAGGGTTTGGTTCAGGTGTTAAGATGCCACATGTGGTATATAAACAATTTTCCATTAGGCGATATGTGGGAGGATAAGCAGCACATACACAGAGAGCCCTTTTTATGCAAATGATCAGATAGAGCTGCTGTCGTGACATTGACACTGTCTCGGCTCAATGGATGCATGCTCCATGTGTTTGTAACTTGATGGTGTGTCGTCGAGTGCGTGTGTGTTTTCCAGATCATTTTATTTCATTATGCAAAGTTTCCACTCAAAAAGAAAGAACCTAATCAAAATGAATCCCTCATTCTCTCTCTCTGTAATGCTTTCTCCTGAAGGAAGTGGAGGTTTGTACAACAGCTTAATAGTATCGTATCTGTCATGTTTTTGGGTTTTTTTGTTGTTTTTTTTTTTTACTCTAGAAGTCATTTGAACAATGTTTTTGTTGTGATTTTGCTCATTGGTTAACCTTGTTTCAGGAGCCTGGAACGTGGACTCCATCCAAGCCCTTCGATCAAGGTGGGTGTGAGGAAGAGAGCCTCGAGTGCTGTTGGCTTTGTGGTAAAACAGAACACAAGAAAAGATACAAAAGGACTTGCACATCTTCCAAAAATGAAGACATCTTTAAATGTGGTGTTTTTTCCATCAATAATGTAGTTAAGATTTTTTACTCTGCATATGGATGTGAACTTGCAACAATATATACACAGTGATGAACAATCGTGAGTCATGATTTTTTCGAGCATACACAATTGATCCATTACATAAAATTAAATAGGGATAAATTAGGGAATCACAGTATATGCTGTAGAAAATGTACAGTACAAGTGAGTTGCTCGCTTGCTTATGTTTCCACTGGATCTGTCAACATCCAGTGCGACTGGCTGCCTCCAGACAAACTAGCAGAAAGACCACGAATGGCGTTTGTCCAATTAGGATCTGCCATGGTAAGAGGTATTAAAGTTAAAGGAGACATGATATGCTAATCTCCACATTCTTAATTTTGTTTTTGGGTTACTACTGGAAAATGTTGACATGCTTTGACAGCTTCTGTTTTTCAACCATGTAAAAGCTCTCAAGAAACCTATACGTATATAAAATGCTAAAGAAAACATCAAAAACAAACATCTGTACCCCACATAAAAAAAAAAAAATAAAAAAAAAATAAAAACCAGACTTGACAGAAATAAAAACAACAAAGTTTCAGCCACAGCAACACATATGGCACAGCATGCCATCTGGATATCACACAGCGAGGACTTCGGCTATGAAACAGGAGAATTGAAACGTCCAATAATTGGGCCTGAGATAGACTCAGATATTTTGTACAACCCATGTGTGTTTCTACGGAGCTTCTCAAGATGTATCCCTGAAAATATTCCCCTCAGTGCCAGACCTTTAAACTTTCTTAAAAAGTTCTTGCCATATGATCAGGCATTGGATCAGACTTTCCTTACATTGGCATATTTCTAAATTTGATTTTGCCTGTTGTCTGAAACGTAGACTCTCAAACATTTTGCTGTTCGTAACATGTTGCAACCAATCGCCCTGTGACTCATTACGGCTCAGACGTGGTTTACCAAGAATTAGTAGCAGTGAGGAAAGGATGGTGAGCATCTTGTGTACTTGATTGTGTAAACCTCCATTTGGCAGATTTTTACAATCACACTTCTCACTTATTAGTGTACTTATATGAGCGTGTGTTATTTGTGCTATTACCAAGTCTTTTCACTGCACCTACCAGTTGATTTTCTATCCTTTGTTCGTCTCATTTTCCATTTGTATCAGACAGTGATAAGCTCATGCACACATCCAGAAACAACGGGACATGAACACATTCACTCTCCCTTATCACTGTATCCTCAAATGCACACACACACACACACGCGCGCACACACACACATACACACACACACGTTGACATGTCAGGGAAACAATGGCATTAGATGCGTTGGAGGATGGAGGCAGGATAATCTGCCAAAGCTGCTCAGGGATTACTGTAAGGTTCTTTTAGAGCAGAGGTCATTCACAAACTGTTCTGAGATCAGCTGGAGGCCTCACATCCTGCACACAGGTTGCCATGCCGAAGGCTGACTTGCGGTCAGAAGCAGCTAGCTTGTCTTCACCGACATAGATCGCAGTCTCAGCCTGAGACTCAGATCTAAAATCGGCTCTCCCTTAAAAGCCAGATATGGCCCTCAGCTGTAAGATCTGATACCAGATCAGTTGGTGAATCTCAGCAAGAGCACACATGAGACTGACACTCAGTTCAGGATGATGTAAGGTCAGCAGCAGCCTCTAAAACCAGTCCCATCTGTTTTTAGCTGTAAAGATGCTTAATGGTATTATAGCTCATTCGGTTCAGCGTGAGAAAGACTTTGCCAGTGAACTGTAAGTGAACAGATAGCGGCTGGAATTAACACGCGCGGATTATTACACCATAGCTTGGATCTGTAAGAAAATAAAAGACAGTACATGGTTTAACTAGGAATCATTGATCCAGAACAAAAGGAAAATGTAACCTCGGTAGATTTTTTCTTTGTTTGTACTAGTGGGCTTTTAGGAAGCTCTTTAAAAAGGGAGGATATGTTTTTGTTGCACATGCAATTCAGACACACATTTACAGAAGACACTTGTTCTCATTTTATGCCTCTGTTTTGTGTTTTTAGGCCTCGATCCGGCCAAAGACCCCTGTCTTAAGATCAAATGCAGTCGCCACAAGGTGTGTGTGGCTGAGGATTACAAGACTGCGTCCTGTGTCAGCCAGAGGAGAGTTAGGTAAGAACACACGCACACACACTTGTCCTTATAAGAGGTTAACGTTTTGAAAGTTCCCTTCCTGAAATAAAAAGTCACAATTTCAAAAGTAAATGTAAGATTTTAATAGAGAGATAAAGACAATATGTCACATCGGAACTTGAATTTTTCACACGAATTATATAAATACAGCTGTGACTGGCGTTTTTGACCTGCGGATTAGAATTTCAGCATGTAGAAACAAGACATGGCATGGAAAATCCCAAGAAATCTGCCTCTTCTGTTTTTCACATGTGAAGTACATTTTTAACATATGAAAATAAAAAAAAAAACTTGTTACATGTGAATTATGTATTTTCATGTAAGAATTTGAAATCTACATGCAAGACATTTATGTTTTCATATCTATATTACATACACTAATACACAACTAGGTTTTTTCACACATGGAAAGAAAACACAAAATCAAATATTTGGCAATTTTCACATGTGAACCGATATTACAAAACATTTGAAAATAAAATAATGTCACATGTAAACTGCACACTTTCGCAAGAATTAAAATATTACACACAACGGTCTTATTTTTTTCACATGTGGAAACTAATTTTTCACATGGGACTGGCTATTTTCACATGCGAACTAAGCTTTTAGCACAACGAAAGACAATGTCACATGTGATCTGGACATTTTTTACTGTTTTTGTTCACACGGGAATGAACATTTCCACACGTGAATTACATTAAAGGTGCAGTATGTAAGACTAATAGAAACACATCCACAGAATGTGAAGAAGAATCAGTTTTGACCTTTATTGTGTTGGAGAGATGTCAACTGAAGTTAGCGTGCTAACCAGCTAGCCCCTTGCCACTTAGCACCTGGACTGATATGAGCGCCAGCTGCACAGCTAGCTGAGCTAACTAGCTACAGGCAGCATCTCGTGGTTAGTCTGGAAATATTTCCACATATGGAATCCCTCAAAGTTGCATTTAGTTGTTTCCTTGACAAAGCCAGTAATGAAGCAGTGGATTAGGAGCAAATCAAATCTCTTTTATTACTTTGCGTCCCTTCTCTCCTCCCTCGTTGTTTCCCTGCTCACTTATTCATGCAGCATGATAAGCACCAACACCAGAGGGGTGGTTGTTTTTCTGTTTTTTTCCAGCTGGTCTACTGGTTTCCCGGCTCTTTTGTGACTGTTGTGTGACATTACTTTTTAGTCCAATTACCCCGGTGTTGGCACTGCCTTACAACGGACACAAAGTCCTGCCAAGTGATATGAATGGGCTTTGTATGTATGTGTGTGTGTGTGTGTGTGTCTGTCTGGGACACTGCAGACTGGACAGAGGACAGAAACGCCATACTGACCTCATTTCCCATTCTTAGCAACAACACAATTGCGACTGCACAGTGTAAGCAAATCAGAAAATAATCACACATAAATCCTAATCCATGTCTCATTCCTGAAATTGATGTAAGAACAAGAAAAAAATGCAGCGCAGCTATGGACATTCTTAGAAAACATTAGTCTGGAATGACGCCGGAAGGATAAACAGCGCATTGTGATGAAGACAATCATTCACAATATTTTTCCTATGCACACAGATGTTTAGTGTGCGTGTGTGGAAAAATGAGTCTTTCCAAATCTCCTCTCTAGTTTTAAAGATGCCAGTTTGTACCAGAGCCCGGGGTCGAAGTGCAAACCCTGCCCTGTGGTCCACCCTTCCCCTGTCTGTGGAACTGATGGCCACAGCTACTCCACCAAGGTACCCGCACGCACACACACACACACACACACACACGATCACCGCTATCTCACATCCTAGCAGTGGTGATGAGACGCATATCCTGAATTTTACCCCCTCTTCTGTCCGTGTCGCTCCTGCTCAGTGTAAGTTAGACTACCAGGCGTGCATCACTGGAAAGAAGATCGCTGTGAAGTGCGCCGGCCTGTGTCCTTGCCCCGCTCAGCCCGAACAGAGCTCTGCGGAGAAGAAAGGTACAAGGCTCTGCACACATGACTGCACACTGCAAGCCAGGAGAAACAGTAAATTCCCCTTAATTAAAAAGTTACTTACATGGTGTCAAAGCCCCCCTCTGCCCTACTAAAGTGTCCTTTAGCACAACACTGAAGTTGTAAGGCAGCTGCGCTATAGCTGACTCTGACTTCTCGTCTCCACAAGGGAGAAGGGAGGCAGTAAAGCATCACTTTATCATCATTAATCATCAGTGTAATTGCTCCTCAGTGTGCAGTGAGTCGGACTTGAAGGAGGTGGTGAGTCGTCTGAGAGACTGGTTCAGAGTGCTGCACGAGAACGGCAACCACAAGAGAGTCAAGATCCAGAAGCCAGAGAAGAACAGTGAGTCACGTGACATTAACACAAAACGGCCCATCTTGCGTTACCGCCTGGCTGTACCCACCGTCGCTCATTTCTTTAACCTTTCGCCAGCAGAGTTCGAGGTCGGGGCGTCACCTATCTGTAAGGACCCCCTGGGCTGGATGTTCTCCCGGCTGGACACGAACTTTGACGTCCAGCTGGACCAATCAGAGATCAAGAGCCTCTACCTGGACAGGAACGAGCCGTGCTCCGATGCGTTCTTCAAGTCCTGCGACACGCGCGCCGACAAGATTATAACCAGCTCCGAGTGGTGCACGTGCTTCCAGAGGCACACAGGTACGGTTGTCTCTCCGTACTCAACATGCAGATACAAACATGGATATTTATTAATACAATTCATTCAACCTTTAATTACATTTTTTTCGAAGAACCACCGGGTGATGCCCAGTGCATGTTGTAAAATGTACCACAAAAACTAAAATCAGTTTTTCCAGATTGAGGCAGGCAGGACTTCAGCAACTGCCATGCACTTGATCAAGTCTAATAATGACTACCACACCAAATGATGTATGATTGCATGTTGCCTTGAAGGGCTTTATTAAGCAATAGAATAAAAAGCCTGTCATGTTTCAGTTTATGACTGAAGGCAGAGGGCTGTCTATAGATAACATCACCATAATCCAAGTCAAACCACCACACCACAGTTATCTGCTTCCTACTGAGCAGATGAAAACCAGTTACGCTTCTGCACCAATCAAAAAATCTTGCAGTGCTGATTGGATCCTGGATCTGAACCAAAGCATATTCTAGAGTCTATTCCGGGCTGAGACTCATCCTACGTGAAAACATTACATCCTTTGTGAAGGTATATATATATATGCTCAGAATCATTACCACTCTAAATGGAGACAGTATTGAGTTACACATGAAAACACAGATGTTAGTCAGCTTCAGCCTCTGGATCGTATTCTTATCTTAATGAAAAAAAGAATGGTGGCCCTGAGGGTAGAAAAACCCCACGATATTTCAGAAAACAAAACTTTATCGCCTCATATAAATGTTGCATTTTGAGCCCCGGGGCCACCGTAGATACAGGGAAGATGAAAAATAAGCAGGCTTTAAACAAAAACCCAATTAGTACCCGCTAATGTCCACAGCCATCATTCATCATCACAGACTGACTTTCTGGTTTTGAAAAATTGTGGCTTGTTTGATCACTCTCTGATCGTACACTTCGTCTCTTCCTACTTGGCTGTAGAGATGTTACTGTGTTCCACAGACTTGGTGAACAAAGTTTTGTCGTAACTGCTCAAATTGATTGGCCTAAGTTTAAATAAACTATAAACTAACTTCTACAGACAAAAGACACCTTCCAGTCAATCAGAATGGAATATCCTCCCTCTGCATGTACAGAAAACATAACTGTAGTCTCTAAAAAACAATAAATGCGGCACAGTACAGTACAATGCACGGCATTAAAGCGCCATTGTATAAGACCTTGGATGAAAATGAGTTTTTTTGCATAGAGAAACAGTATTCACAGATGAGTCAGTCGCACGTATAAAAGCAGAAGCAGCAGGATAACAAACGCCACAACAAAAGAAAAGAAAAGGACACAAAGTAAGCAAAGTTCTCACAGATCCAGCCCAGAAAAGCAGACTTGTGCAGTTTGTCACCGCAGTCCCTTGTCTCTCCTTTGCAGATTCCCCTTGTAAAGCAGAGCTGTCCAGTATCAACAAAAAGCAAGCGGGGAAGAAACTGCTTGGTGAGACAGACACAATCACACACACAGACACAAACACACACACAAAGGCGAAACGACAAGTGTGTTCGCTGTAATTCATTGTGTGCGTCTGTGTGTTTTTTCTACGTGCAGGGCAGTACCTTCCGTCCTGCGATGAGGAGGGTTACTACAGGTCACACCAGTGTCACAGCAGCAGCGGCCAGTGCTGGTGCGTGGATCGCTATGGCAACGAGGTGTCTGGCTCACGCACCCATGGCCCGGCGAACTGCGGTAGGCAAAAATCCCAGGGGGGGGACAGGGTGTCATATTTCTGTGTTCGCGTGAGGGAACAAAAAAGATTCGCAGGGAAGGTAACACAGAGGGAATAATTCATAGACATCAGCGTCAGATTTATTGCTCATACTGCACAAAGGGTGACTGTAAAAGTGATTGCATTTTTTATTTGCATACTCTACCCATACTCTACCGATGCAAAGTAGTTTGAAAATCGTCAGAGTTGCCCCCTTTAACTGGGAGATTTGGTTTGTTCTGTGTTTCCAGGCGTGATTTTGGAGTCTTCTGGAGACCTCGGCAGCGGAGACTCGCTGTTCACCGACGACGACGAAGACTCCTTCGTCCTCGACGACCAGGCCGGGATGGACGACGAGGACGACGAGGATGAGGACGGCGACGACGACGAATACCTGTCGTAATTTTTATTTTTTTTTTTCTTTTTCCGAAAAAGAAAACAACAAAAAAAAGAAAAAAGAGAAAACTGTTTGTTTGGTCAAACTGCACGTTTCTAGGTGACTCCCCCAGGCAGATACTTAATCGTACTAACAGCCTACGGACTACTCTCTGTGTATTGTTTGTTCATTAGTAAGAAAAGAAAAAAAAGAAAAACAATATTCCTGGCAAACGTTTATGATTTCTCTTCCTCTCTAAGTATAAAATATGGTTAACGGCACTTGCTCACTTGTGTGTCAGCCGACCAGAGAACATAACAAGGACTAATCGACAAAAAACCAATCCAGCGCTTTGGATTCGGTCACGTGTGCAAAAGACCTCTCCCCTCATTGGACAGTCTCATGTCTTCTAGTGTGTCACGTCCTTGTGCAGCACTCCCGACGCCCGAGTGTGTTGACGCCTGAGGGCGCAATGTTAAAGAGATTTCCCCCTTCTTCTTCTTCTTCTTCTTCTTCTTCTTCTTCATCCTCTTCCTCTCCTCCCCCCCGAACCCCTTTAACTCCTTATCAAAATGTTCCTGTGTATAGGTGGGATGTTGATGATGTAGATAAGAGAATATTGCACTCTTTAGGTTTTCTTTTGATCTTGATTTGTAACTGTGACTGTAACTGTGTGGAAAAAAAACAAGATAAGAGTTAGACATGCTTCATTAGGAGTATTAAGGCAAAAAAAAAAAGAGAAAAAAAGGAAAAAAAAGAAGAAAAAAAAAACACAGTGTGAGTTGGATAACAATCAGAACCGACATGCTAGCTGTTTTCACGGAGACACAAATCAAATCAAATCATCTCAAAGGCTCAGCAACGAGGGAGGAACAATGTACTGCTCGGCCGGTGGTGTGAGAGGGGGGGGTGAACAAAAAAAATGTTATTATTATCTATTTTTCTAATCCATTGTTGGATGAATACAGAAGATGAAACAGATTTGTCGTAGCATGTCTAATACTGCGTGATGTCGTTTCAGTCTGTAGAACCAGAGGCTAAAAAAAAAAAAACAACAAAAAAAAAAACCTTTGTGGAACCGGAAAATATATAGATAAAACTGAAGCTTGAGGACGACAAAAAAATTCCCTTCGAGCGTGTACAGATGAAAACTGCACTTGCATAGTTATACACGTCTGTGTGATTATAAGAGAAAAAAAAAGGAAGAAAAAGTTTACTTATCTTTAATACGTCGAAGAACACCTCGTCGCAGCTCACGTCGCAGGATCAACGTCCGGGGGTGGTGGGGGAGGGGCGGGGGGTTGATGTTTTTAAAAATCCTTCATGATCTGAGCACACGGTGTGACAGGATACGTCTCTTGCACAGTAATAAAACCCACGGAGCCAATGCGGACCTGTCGAAAAAAAAAAAATGTCCGGCGGGAGGGTGAAGGTGTGCCTTTAACTGGTGAGGGCGGGTGCTGGCAGCAGTGGCGAGGAGCATGCTTACCGGGCTACGACTTGAGCTCGTCTCTACGCTGCGTTAAGAGCGGCTTTCGGAAAAAACGTCTCTGGGTTTTGGTATGGCTCGCGCTCTGGGTCTCTCTTATGATGGTGTTAAATATAGGCCATACTTCAGATCTTTTTTTGATTTGTAACTTAGGGTAGTTAGAGTGTAGAGAAGCACAGATATATTTAACAGTTAAGGCATAACAACACTTAGATTCTGCTGGATTTGAAAATGGTTTATATATTAGTACACTGGCTAGAGGAAGCTTTGGTTTAGACAGCTTTATATGACAAAAAAAAGATGATCATCTTACAGTGGTTTTCTTTTTTTTTTTTTTTTTTCTGCTTTTGCTTTTATTTGTACCCGACCTGCTCTGTCGACTTATATTGTATATCTGTCAGGGTTAAAAACTGATTCCCAGATTTGTGTATTCTTGATAAGTCCTGTGACTGTTTATGCAGACCTGGGATTTGCTGAGCTCCGATGTTGATTTTCACTTATTAAACCAGCCGTCGGGCATCATTTTGAATCAAACATCTCTTTGAAATTCCATGTTAAGACCTGAAAAGTGCCATCTAACTGTCCGATAGTTTGTTTGTTTGTTTTTTTTGTTTTTTGTTTTGTTTTTTGGTCTCCCCTCATTCCTTTTAACTTGGAATTTCAATTCACTTTAAGGTCTGGAGACGATTTCAGTCTGAAAGTGTGCAGTTTTCATGAGTGTGATGACACGCAAATCATTTCGATGACCTCAGACACTGTAGCCACTCAAAACCAATCACACACTGTCATCACAGCTCTGATAGCGTTTTAAGGTAATGATACAGATGCATTTTTTACAGTGTATGTATGATTTGCTGAAATAAAAGCTATATTGACCAATGTTTGGCGTGAAGTGTTACTCGGAGGACGGATGTGACTGCTTGCATCCATGTGACCAAGTTTCTGTTCCGTGTTTTTGTTTCGATCATGTATTTCTGTCCCTTTTCCAGGCGAAAAAAAAGAAAAGAGAGGAAAAAAAAAGACGAGTCTGTGGTGTTTCTGCGCTATAGAATTTGAGGATGTTTAAATTTACGTTCATGGAGGAAGTGAGAAAGCACATGTCCATCCATATCTGTTTTAGGTTGGACAGCTGCTGTCGAATTGCTGTAACATCTGCCATAAGTGGAAGTTGAAAGTGCACCACTTAAAGGCTAAGTTAACGTAAAAATTGGAATTCAGCCGTTATCTTCCCACCCTCATGCCGATGTAAAGTCGGGGAAGTTTTGTAGTTCACAAAACAGCGTTGCAAAAAGACAGGTGCGGAAAAAATAAAAAAAAGGCTCCATACAGCTCGCCTGGTATAATCAAAGTCTCCAGAACTTCAGAAATCCCAAATTGAATTGAAAATATGTTATTTACTTCCTTTATAACAGACAAAATCTTCACTGTAGCTGCTAAGCTAAAAGCGTTAGCAATCACCCATCTGAAGTGAGTGCACAAGCTCCACAGCGAAGTAGATGTACTTCTTTTCAAAACAATTTTTTGTTTGAGTAGATAATGACTTTTTTTTTTTTTTTTTGGTGAACTTATCCTTTAAGGCAAATTCTTAAGGAGAAGTGACTTCGTGGTCAGGAGAAATGAACTGCTCGTTTCAAGGCGACGAGTTGTGTGTGCAGGAACATTTCTGCATTATGTAGGAGAGGAGCAGGTGAATATTTTATGAGCTGCCAGCCGTCACTCCCACACCGCACCTATACGTACACTCACACGGACACACAGCAGCTACAGGCACACGTAGAGCAAAACAGACACATCAAATGAATTAACACAGGAAAACACACAGTGTCTGATCTGGAAAAAGTTAGGTTCCCCCCCTTTTTTTTTTCTTGCTGTGAGAACTACACAAGTGTAAGCAGACTGCAGGAAGTCACACAACGCATAAATCTGTGTGTGTGTGTGTGTGTGTGTGTGTGTGTGTGTGTTGGCAACGAGAGCTGTCCACAGCTCCACATAGGGAAGTCACTGGGTAAATATCAAGCGTTCACTTCCACACACTCTTCCCTCCGCCTGTATGTGCCAAGCGCAGAAATGTGCAGAGATACCATCTAACTTTCACACAGCGGAGCCCCGATGTTGGAGAGCGTCCAACAATAAGAAGTGATTTTGGAGACAGTATGACTGAGCGCTGATGGGAAATGCCTCAAATTGCAGGAAGCACTTACGATGTTCTGAAGTCAGGTTTCTTGGATAAGCAGCAGTGTGTGACGCAGGTTCTTTTATATCTTCACCACTCTGCTGCCTGATGAGGTGCTGTTCCTGAATGAGCTGTAAAGACCTGCCTAGTTTGTGTTATTAGACATAATAAGATGCTATTAAGATAACAATAACGATGTATTCAGCAGCTGCAGAACCATCTCAGTTCAATGGGGGTGCTGGGGACAGTGCTAATGCTAAGGTCCAGTTAGTTATGTGCTTTTGACCATATAACATAATTCAATTCATTTTACTGGCTTTTTTTTTTTTAAAAAATGGAACAACTTCACAAGGTTAAGTAGACATGTGCATTTTAAGTAAGAAGTGGATATACATTAAACGAAATTGAATGGCCAGTGAAGTTTCGTAGTCCATATAACATTTCTGGAGCTTCACAGCAACACGGCGTTGCAGATTTCTCCGAAGCATCTGAAGTGGATGGGGATTTGTTTTTAAAAACTCAAAACAACAAACTGAAAAAAAAAAAGGTCCTCAAAATGACTCCAGACAGCTGACCCAAGGGCCCCGGGATCACAAACTGATTTGAAATGACGCTAATTAAAACCCTGATGTGCTTATGAGCTTGTGCGTTAATTTTTCTCGATGATATGATCCACTTACCAGATTTTACAGCGTGGGAGTTGTACCTGAAATGTATTTTTTCCAGTGTCCTTTTCTTTTTCCAACCACTTGAAGGGATACAGCTCATCAGCTACAAAATGGACGCGGTGATGAGACAATTGTCTCCACACTAACGACAATAATGATCCTTGAAAGTCAGTTCATATGTGCATCTTAAAAACAAAACAATGAAAATGATGATTATACTGTATACTGGTGTATGAATGTTGTAAAAAGGAAACAAGAACATCATATGATACCATACAATCAAGGCACAAGGCAGATGTATTGTCATTTTGTATAACACTAGTCCTTTTATGCTATATTCACAGAAAACAAAACAGCATATTTCATTTCTTTTACATCCAAGTTTTCCACCATGTTGCCTCGCCATTCTACAAAACGCATTTGCTGAATGCGATGATTGCCTGTTCCTCATCTGTGGCTAGAGAAACCGCAGTAATGATAAACGATAATTATAATCACAGCCTCAACTATCCATTGTTGTTTTTTTTTTTTTTGTTTTTTTACCAGCTGTTCTCTCCGTCTGTGCATCTACAGCGGCATTGTGGGCTCGTTTCAAAAGGCCTGAGCTGAGCTTCCAGGGCAAGCTGCTGAGGAGGCAGTACAGCTCACCTTTAATGGTTAAGTCACTGTTGGTCAATACTCTGAGACACACACACACACACACACACACACACACACACACACACACACACACACACACACACACACACACAGTGGGCTCATGTTACTGTTTCTGAGTCAGCGCAAACAATAGACATCCATTTAGCAGTGGGACAGAGGAGCAGGTTTAATGGTTGTAAACTATTTACCAGTTGAATCAGAGCCCATAGAGCTCCTGTCAAGAAACACATGATTATTTCATACTCTGCCCATCTTGTGAACACTATAAGATGATATACCATACCTCGCCTGCAAGCTATATGAATAAAATGCACAGATACTTCAAACCGCGTTGAGATAAAGGTTTTAAAATATGGACAAGGGGCTCAACAAATACCTGCACGTGGTTCTCATTTAAAATGTATTCGCAGAAACTATGATAAACATGCCTGCAGATATATATATTCTAAAAGCCTTCCAGAGCACTAAATGCAGTGTAATTTACTGTGACGTATGAATATATTTGGCTTTCATAGGAAGAAAAACTTTAGCCATTAATTGACAAATGTTTAAAGACTGATTACTTATACTACTACTGTAGTAACTACCATGATCATTATAAAAATTAAAAAAAAAAAAAAAAAAATCCATTCAGGCTCAAATCTTGCTGCTTCCTGCCAAGGCGGCCTACAGCATAACTTGTTTTCCTGTCTTTCAAACAATCAAAGGCTTCCAGGAATGGTTCTTTTTCTGTGCACTACAGAAAACACTTAGGTGTGACTCACTATCAGCCATCGAGCTGTTTTCCTCTGAATTCCTGTGTTTTATGGAGGCGGACAGCAGCACGCAGAGAGAGCTTTCCCATCAATAACCGTTAACTGCTTAGCAGCTCGATTCTCGTCAGGTCAATGCGGGATGGGAGTGAAAACGGAGGGGAAGAGGCCGTAATCTACACATCAGTAGATTTAGGATACACTCACGGGGGATCAGATTTATGGCAGGTCAGTCTATCTGCATGAGGAATAGAATTTCTTATCTACAAGGTAGGTGAAATCGTTTATTTCACATTTTGAAGGAAAAACAAACTGTCTGACAAGACTGTCTTTCCTTCTTCATTTTTAATACAAAAAAATACAAAACACATTTCTTTTACATATATAAAGCCAGCTTTTAACATTATCATCCACTGTCCCAGGAGTTACCAACCACTTTACTGAGGTTTCATCTTTTTTCTAGATTAAAATCAGATTTGGATTATGAAATATGGAATAACATAAATGGCAAAATCATTTATTTCCCTTAAGTGGATTCAGACAACTCTAAACTTGTTAGTCCTGGTATGAGGCTGAAACGTAATTAGGTTCTCATTACTTTTGAAGGGCATGGCACCAATGGTGGACACAGTGGAAAGGTCATTCATTTGTAAGGATTTGCTGCCCTCAGGTGGTTATAGTTAGAAACTCCATGGTTGAATCCTCAGTGAATTTTTGTTGCATTTTAGCCTCAACAGATATTTTAATTGAACATTAATAATGACTTTGTAAATACTGCCTAAAATCCCTTTAAGAACGTGCTGGGGATCATTGCATTTTTATCATTTTTTAAAAAATGTCATTATAATGCAGCTCAAGTGCTGCTTTCCATTTGTTTATTTACACTACTTTAAAAAGTGTTAGTTAAGTAAATAAACAAATTGACCCCATACTGTAGTACCTTAACAGTTTGTTATTCAGTCATGGTAAAAAATATATATATATTTTTGAGTTTGTTGTAGTACTTCATTAATATTGTAAATATAAAAATTCTGAGTTTGAATTTCTTCTCCAAAGCTACATGGTGTCCCTTTAAAGCTTTTGGCCTTCTATAATTTATGTCAGTAGACACAGTGAATAATGAAGAAGGACCTGAGAGTCATCTTTTCTATTCATTCTAAATTGTATTTGCACTTTCTTACACAGCCCGTGTAGTGTTTAGATTCAAAAAGTATTTTCTGTATGTTTCAATTTGTTTGCTGCCCCCTGCTGACTTAAAGTGGGTGATGTAGCGTATGATTTACTACTCCATAACACTGCTAACCACACATGCTATGATACATCAGTTTAAAATGATACAATATGAGAAGAACTGAACAACTGGAACAGCCTAACAAACCACAGTTAGCTATTCATTTCAAAGTGTACACCAAACTGTAGCTAACAGTGTTTATGCAACAAAGCATACATGTCAAACCATGTTAAATCTTTCATTCAACCCATAAGAACCTAGACATTTAGGGTGGACATTCAGGACATTTTAGCACATATAAAGTGTCACCATGGGTTCTTATGGGTTAAAATAATCCACGTTTACAAAAAGAACTTTTAAGGAAAAAAGACTAAACAAACAAACTTTTCCTATTAATAACAAAACACAAACACAAATTAGATTTTGCCATATTACAACTATTAGTTTCAAACCTTCTTTCTCAAACATAAAAATACAGTGCATGCTCAGCTGAATCTACATGTAGCTTCTGTCTGATGTGTTCTGAAGTTATCTGACTGATGTCCCTGGGGTGAGTTAACCTTTGGTGTTTATCGAGTGGTTTTGGCAGTTTTTTTCTGATGCTTGGTCAAGCTACAGTCCCACCATGTGCCTGTCAAGGGAAAAAAAAAATAATAATGTATAGTATTTGAATCCCACAAAACTAACTGATTAGCTTATTTACATGAGGTAACAGACATGAACCCAGTTTTTGTACTTCAACAGATTAATAGCTCATGTACACCACACTGGGGAGAAAACTACATTTTGTTACTCACCATGGACTTCATCTCTCGTCCATCTCCATCACCTGGACCGTACCGACCCATTTTCTTACTGTTCTCAACATATTCCTGGGAAGGGAAAGACAGTCAAAGATCAGTTGTTTTACTTTCTCTTATCACAACACTTGCATTCTGGGGGCAGTGAAATGTTTAAGAAATCAATAATGGTAAACAGGAATCCAGTTGTTTTTTATCCGAGCTGCCAATTAATTTTGGACAAAACATTCCCCATGGTTCATGAGTCACTGAGCCCATGAGCAAGCATGCCTTGATTTCACAGGCATCTGACTCTTGAGTCAAATGAGAATGTTTTGCCCTTGTGAAGAGAGGCAGTCTGTCTGTGCATGAATTGTACAACAGGTCTGCAACACTCATGTTTCATTAGTATCTCTATTACTGTACAAGTGGTTCTTGCGTGAGGAACCAAAGAAGGAGGAACTGAAAGAACTAAATGCTTCTAACACTCCAGTCACTTGGGTAGAAAAACATCCTCTGAAGACATTCGTACCGATTACAACATCTCATACTCGTTTATATACACAATATCTTCTCACCATTAAGGCCTTGTCCATGTAGTATTCACGTCCGGGGCTGCCATCGTTATACTTTGTGTCCACAGCGAAGCAAAGGAAGAGAACATCAACCACATTTTCAAAGACTGACAGGAAGCAGTGAGCCACCAGATATGCAAACAGACAGACGATGAGAAGAGGCAGGACCCACACGGTGTAGTCCTTCTGGTAGTTCAGAGCCAGGACGCCAGCAAAAGCTGTGGAGGAGACTATGAGCACCTAAGAGTGAATGAAGATATAAGAGTTAGGAAACATATAAAAAGTGGGGGCAATCTTTTTTTCTAAAAATTACAGAATAATAAACTTTGTACAGTACCTTTCCTAAGAAGAGGACAAAGTCACCCACAGTGTTGATGGCAGCCACTCGGAGGGCGTTCTCCACCAGGATGAGGAATGCTTCACGGGCGGAGGTGCAGAAACTGGTGCTATTAATGGCGGTCGCAGTGTAAGCATTCTGAAATAACGTGATGTGGACATATTTAGGATCTTGTTTCCACAGTGAGGTATACTAGATTTTCCCTCTTCCACTGACCTGACATGACTTACTTGATTTAAGTATGCGAGACACTTCTCAAGACACCACAAACAGCAGACACAAGCTTTGAGCATGCAGCGAGCACAGGCGTTTTCCTACAAAAAAAGACAAATTGTGTTAAAATAAAGTGTAAAACATATACATAATTGAGAATTATAGGCTCAACATCAGGGTTTGATTGATTTTTTGAGATTGTGGCATTTCAAAATAAACTTTGCATCATTTCACAAGGTTCACCTTTCCTTTGAGCTGGCTGTGGATGTATGTTAAGATGAGACGAGGAATCTTAACAAGTGTGATGATGAAGGAGCCTTTGGCCAGAGTGCCCAGATGGTAGCGGATGGTTCGCACCATGGAGGAGAGGATGGGAGTGACTGGCATCTGGGATTTATTCCTTTAGACACAGAAAGACAGACATGATTGAAACTGAATTATCAAAAGCAATGTGAAGCAAAGACAGCATTGAGCCTTTAAAGAGATAAAATACTACTTATTTGCTGTTGCTTACCTTGTGAAATAATAGGTCACCACGGCTCCAGCGATTGTCATCTGCTGGAAGGCGAGAATGAACTCACTGATCCAGATGAGACCCACAACGTGGTACCACACCAGGAACTGAAGAGGCCCCTGCATTTCATATTCAACCACACCTGTAGCATTGTTCTTTATCGGTGTGCCTGTGAAGGAATACCAGCGTGAATTTGGGTCACATGTATTACAGGTCAGTCAGTGTAAATTTACACGGGAGCTAAAACAAATGTATCGACAGTACGTCCCTCTGCATTTCCTGAATATTTATGCAACCAAGAGCAACAAATGTGGAAATTTACTTAAGGGGGACTGTGCAAAAGCACATATCTACATTTGTATTTACTGTAACTATACTAAATCATGTTTTCTGTGTGCACTACGGGGGGGAATCAATCACACAGGTGAAATTAACTCTTCACTTGTAACCAATGTGTGACTGCATCAAGCAACTTGTCACCACTGTTCTTCATCACCTTAATACTCTCCCTGTCATTTGGTCTTTTGTATGGAGTTGAACACAGTTGACAACATCAACACACAGTACACCATATTTCATAAACTCATGACACTTTTACTATAATTGACATTTTGCAACAACTGTCCTCATAATATTTTTCACACATCTAAGAAGTTGAAACAAAGCGCAGAGTACAATTTACTTTTCTAACCAAAAGAAAATGTCATTATCTTACACAACGTGTATTTAAAATAACCAAGGCATTTCAATTTTGTGTTAGTCCGACTTGCATTTTACATCTTTTTTTAAATTGAGATCATAAGACACTGATGCAATGAGCCCCTCAAAAAATGGAATAAGCTATCAAATAGGATGTTCTGACTGTATTTGTGCTTCCCCTTTTCTTTTGAATACTAGTTTCTTTTTTCTTTTGTTTGCTGGAATTAAAAGTCACTGTAAAAAAAAAAAAAAGATAAGTGGGAGACGAAGAGAGAAGTTGCTCTTTGATTCCATCCTCCCACATCACGAGACTGGCACAAGATTCCAAATGTGGGAGTTCAGTCATGCCGCAAAACAGAGACAAAATGTCACAGAGTAACAAACTTAAGATTCTTGTTTGGGAAAGTTATCACAAACACATGAAATGATAAACTAGTCTGTGCTCTACAAATCACGTACACTCCAACAAATCTGACAAATGAATGAACTACAATCACCTGAAGTCCCGAGGAAGAGGAGCACAGTGACCCAGTACACCCAGAAGAGCATGAGGCAAATGAAGGTCCAGAAAGGCTGCAGGGCCAGCAGGGGAAGGTGGATGAACACTTTACCAGCCACGTGGAACAGGGAGATGGTGAGAGCCACACGCTTCCTCATAATGAACATCACTATCAGGAGAACTACCTGGAGGGTTAGACAAGGACCAGTGAGCGAAAGAAATCACTAAACATGTCACTCTCTGATATAAGATATGCTCTATTAACAAATGCATGCAAAACTACATTCCATTGCACTCAAGACATACCGTGAAAATAGTAGCACCGATTGAATACACAAGCAAGGCCTTAACGTTGTCTGCTGCCACTTCTTTCCCAAATACTGATAAGGTGCTATGATTGAGGGCATGCTTATGATCCACATAAAGCCACCAGAGGACGCCTGTTCCACCTGCAAAAGACCAGAGCCCAAGAATAAAAAACGAAACAAAAAACAAAACATCCTGATCTCCTGTTATGCATCACCATTACGCAAATCATGACACTGCCTCATATGGCCTAAAGGAGGCCCAACGGTGCTAGAACATGTACGTTGCTCTAGAAAGTTACCTATAGAGCCGATGATTACGAGAATGGTTAGAATCCACACCAGAACTTTGGAGATGTAGCGGATGACAACCATCATGATCAGGGACAGAACTAAGAAAAAACAATGTGCATCATATGAGTATAAAACACTGATTACATGGAAGTAGTTACATCAAGCTGCAGAATAGTGCTGATATTATGGTATCTGCTGATGAAATAATGCATAAACTTAAACATAAATAAACACACTGAACTATTAAGCCATGGGTTTGCTTTTCATTTAGACAGTAACTGAATGAGAAAAGACCACACGCCCCCTGTAGGGAATCTCTGTTCTGCCACGAATCATGTAGCCTTGACAATCACTTTATGCAAACAGACAGATCAAAGAGCTGAGATAAAAGATGTCTAAATCAGCTCTGTCTTTTTTGCTGTACCAGTGGGAGGAGTTAGAGCAGACCTTAAATTGTATGCCTGTGGGCTAAACTTCAGGGAATACAAAGGCAGGAACCACTCAGACATTTCCTGTTATTCTGAAAAGGGGAAAAAAATATAGCTTCCCCCTCCGAATGTTGCTCTCCTACTGAATCCTCATGAGCAATTACAGCTGTGCAGTGGGAGCAGCAGAAAATAAGAAACTTAACAGCAGTCTGTCATTGGGTATTCACTAACAATATCCACATGCATTACTGTAATCCAAATGTAACCATGTGTTATACCTAAAGCCAGCAAACAAAGGAGCATGATGATCTCCTTGCTCGCCATGACCCCTGCAGCGACCCGGCGCAGCATGCTGTTGTCACTGACGAATGTGACGAACGACTGAGCAAATTCAGCGTAGCAGCCGATATCCACAGGAATGCAGCGGTGGAAGATTGGGAGAGATTTACTGAAATTGGGACAAAAATAAAGCACATGGATTTATTAATTTTCAATGTGTAGTAATTCAGAGGACTATGGATATCTACCTGTATCTATATATGATTTTTGTATTGGTCCTCTTCTGTACTACATGTGTAAGTAGACCAGACAACAGTAAATAACTGGGTAAAACTTTGTTCTGGAATTAACAATTGAAATACATTAAAAAAGTAAAAACTAACTGAATGATTGAGTGGTAGACTTTCTGTCCTCATAATCTGAGTTTGAACTCACTGGACCTGGGATGTTATCAATCTACTGATTGAGTTAAATTCATCCAAAAACAATTTATGCATTTTTTTTTTCCTTCAGTGTTTTATATAAATTCTGGTGCATGTAAAACATCTTGAAAGTTAAATAGGTCAAAGTCAACAACAGAAGCTCCTCTCTCCCAGAGAAAACACTGCCCAAAAAATGCTTTTAATTCTGTGACTTTGTGATATCACACTACGCAATTTATGCCCAGCGGCTATTTCCCATGTAAGAATGGATTCAGCACAGCTGCTCTGTTGTTGTTAGGTCAGGGGTGTGAGTTGACCAATCAGAGGAGACTGGGTATTTGGTAAAGAGGGCCATAAAGAGACATGAACTAAAACTGTGTTTCAGGTAGGGAGGGAATACAGAGCTGCAGGACTGGATTTTTTATGCACTAAACCATGTATACCTATTCTAGTTGTAACTCAAAATAAAATGATGAACCTGGAAATAAGCATTATATGAATCTTCGGTGCATACATCAACACTTAAAAGTTACAAGTTACAAGTTACCCCTATAAACACCAAAGACATACATAACTCACTTGCTTTTGTCACTTGCTGTCCTGGTTGAAAACATACCGTATCTACATGAGCTTCATTTAAGACTTCACCAGCACTAACTGATTATGGCCCTTTTTCTAAAAACAACAATAACAGCATTACTAACAAGGAGAAACCAGGTACTAGGGAGAATGTAGCCTTGTCCAGTGATTAACAACTTTCTTGTTTATAAGTTGATGCTAAATTCAAATCTAAAGGATATGAATAAAGACAGAGAATCAGCACCACCCACAAACCAAAATGCTAGTAAATTATTCAATGGATGGTAGATTTGCATCACTCAAAAACAATGGTGAACAAAATTTGAACCTTCACTAAACATATGATAGCTGGACAAAAAAGCTATTTTTGTACCCTTTGCTTAATTACCTTGGTGGAACAGGGAGTTTGGGACACTTAGTGAATCTTTCTGAATGACTGGGGTACTTTGTCGGAGTAATATCATAGGAGCAGAGATTGGATCCTATCAACATGAAAACAAAGAATAAATTACATGTTAAGTTTCATTCAAATGTGTGCAAGCAAGTCTAATGGCATCAAAATGTACATCCCATTTATGCCCAACATTTATACATGTAAATATAAGTAAACCAAAAACTCTCAGTTAATATACTGAACAACTTTTTTCTCGTTTTCACATTGCAGTTTTCCTCACCATTATTCAGAGCGAATTGCTTTACATCTTGGTATGACTTCAGTTCAGCATCAGGGCATTTGGAGACACACAGGGCGATGGACTTGATCTTCCTGTTAATTAAATCAAGGTTGCAAGGGTCCAAAAAGAAAACATACCTGACAGGAAAGGAAAAAAGAGGGAATTTCAGATTAGCTGTTCAATTAAATAAAGTGCTGCCAAAACCTTCTCTCCGAAATAAGGAAAAAAGGGAAAGAAGCTATCAGTATATTTGGATATTACTATGCTGACTGGGACTGTTCGGTTGGGGCAGAAAATGAAAGCTGTTGACATTTTGCTACTCTGTCGCACAGATCCTTCTTTGTAGCCGAAACGCCTTTTATTCAAAGCCTCCACGGGCAATCAGCCCATCAATAAAGCATGACCCATTGTTTCAGCAAAACTGGGCTGACAGGCTGCATGCTGATGGAAAGCTACGGCCCAAAAAGGCGGAATATCATCAAAGACTTCTCACATGAAGGGGAGGTTTTAGGACAATTCTGTCTGCATGATAAAAAATATTTAACTGAGACTTTCTCAGTGAGAAATTATAAAAAGGGAGATAAACTATTCATTCAGATGAATGGAAAAACGTGCAGAACATTGTGAGTCACTGTGGCTCCGTGTTGGTGATATTAATCTACATTAACCTTCTGAAAAATGCTCTCCAAATATCAGACTGTCAGTATTTTTCTTAATTTGTTAGAACACGTAGCTCATGGTCTGGACAGCACAATCTCATAAACTATGTAAGGTAGAACAGGAGGTAAACTGATGTGCTTACAGATGCAGAAACCAGTCCTTTGTGGCAAATTAGAATATTAGGATTACATGATGTAATTCTTGCATGGGCAGAAGTAATACCGACTTCCTTCTTTTGACTACAGGGGGCAAAACAAGTCTTAACATATTTGCTTCAATGTACAGAAACTATAGCTAAATCACGATAACAGAGCCAATGACATGAGGTGAAGAGGTGAACATAAAGCAGTATGTGTTATGTTAAGATCATTTGTAGATCAGACTAACTTGTTTTCCCTCATGTCCCGTCCACTGAGAGGCACTCCAGCAATTTTGGTATTATTCCGACCACAGGTGTTGCCATAGCTGTCATAGCCTGAGATTAGCCTCGAGGCAGCTCCTGTGGCGATGGGATAGCCACAAATACAGGCCTGCAGATCACACATATCAGAGTGAATCACGCCAACTGTCCGAAAGGATATCATGAAAGACATGCACTCATGTTCAGTAGATTGTGAATAATATAAACATGATTTTTAATTTGCCACACTGAAACATTGAGATGTTTGTAAAAAGCACAATTTAATAGCAAACCTACCGTAACAAAAAATGAATGTCTACCCTTACAGTTCTTGGAATGTTCAGTTCTGGAGGTGTTCAGCTTTATAGTAATTTCACATGATGTGATTTATGGCGCTGTTGAACTGGTTTGCCTTACAACAGCCTTAATAACAGGTCTTTTATTTATCTATTTTTTTACACACTTCACTGAGCTTGGAGTTAATATTAACACAATATATTTAAACAGCCTGCAAACTATAGTACAGCCTCCAAAGTTACTACAAATTTGACTTCATACTTCCCTAAATTAGGTTCCACCAAACCAATTCTTAATTTATTGCAGAGCTGAAACGGTCTACAACTATTTGCATTATAGAGCCATTTCACTGATGTCTGTGCATTGATCAATTCCTCAGTATAGTATAGGATTTATAGGTATGACCAGGTAAAAGAAGTGCAGTCTAATGCATCAGTGATACATAAAATCCTGCCTAGTCTGAACATTGTATTTTTTGTTAAGAATGAGTTTGAGATGTGATGATTCAATTTCTTGACCATTATGAAGGCTGTAATTGCTGATGTTGAATCCAATGGCCCTAAAATTCCACCTTAACAGGGAATTTGGGTAGAAAAACAATCACAGTTACCTCTTATACATTGCAATCTAACAACTTCACACACTACAGTCAGATAAATGACACTGAGGTTTAATCAGCATCTATCTAACATAAAGTTCCAACACAAATTAAAAACTGTAACCCCCTTGAATGTGAAATGTATTGCAGAGCTTAAGGTAAGTGGTAAATTGGAAGACTTACCATCCCAATACAAAACAACGTGAATATGATGAGCCATGGGATGTCCGTGCAGCTGTGCTCCTCCAGCGGTTTCCAGTCACGTTTGCCCTTCCAAGGCATAAATAATCGATAATTATTAAAACAAAACAGATGACACAGATATCCTGACTTCTGTTTCGCTTGGACTGCTGCAGTGCTGTAGCCGCCCAGCAGCGCCTCAAGGCAGTAGACAAATAAATGTGACTGTTTAAAAAAAAACAAAAAAAAAGGCAAGCGGGTCTGCCCCAAGTGTCGAACAAGTGACGTTGTCGGAACACACGCTGCCTCAAACTCCTCTGCAGATTAAGTGCTTGTAAGTTTTAAAGCGGCCATAACTGCCATCGTGTTTTTAGCTAACTTACCTCTGTGCTGCTACAACATCCCATTGTGAGGGACAACACGACAACTTGGCGAGGTCAACGCAATCAAAACGAAACTAAACTTTACTTTTTCTTTGGTTGAACTTAACCGTTCCCCGTTCCCTTCCTTATTTTCTACCAGTAACCCATGCAAATACACCAATGTGCCGATTTCTTTGCGCCGTTGTCAATGTAGCAGCTACACCCATTTGTGTAACTCCCTTCGTTTGGAGTATCAGGTAAACACGGAAGAAGGCAAACTTTCTTATGATGCATTCACGTGCTTTCAGCAATATTAAAATGGTCACGGAAAGAGCCGCAACACCTGCCGCTTTGAGTAAAGCTTTTTAATTTGCACTCCCATTTGTTGTTACATTCATGTAAACTTTGCTAGTGATGCCACAGAAGGAACAGAGGGTCTGTTGAAAAAAGAAAAAAAAATCTACATAATTGGGAATTTGGTCAACAGGAGCCCACGATGACGCCTCCCTAGTTTCCTTATAAATATCTGTTTATATGCATGAGTTCATGCGTCGTATATTGAATATGCTGTTGTATAGAAAGAAAAACAAAATAGCAAATCTGGCCTATGATTACGATGCGGGTGAGTAGCATGTCAAAAAGGCTACATATACGTCTTAGAGAGTGTAAGAAGGCTTTCACGGAATTATTGTGCATGTAAATTACGACATGAATATCAAATGAAACACACGTACACACACGGTCATAACCGCGCGCGCGCACACACACACACACACACACACACACACACACACACACACACACACACACAGTCATTGTTTCCATCAAAAGTGAGATCCATGCATGACTTAGAAATTTACAAGGTGCCATGAAAGCAGCATAACAGCCGGAAGACTGGAGTTGTAGATGAGCGCACGTGTTTTTTCTGGATTAATTACGTAGTTAATTAATTAACTATTAACTAACTGATAACTTAACGTAACACATAGTCGGACTTGGTCTGTTTCTCCAAAGAGGCAGGAACATAAATTATGAAGACGGGTGAAACTTAATTGAGTAAAATTAACTACCAGGGGAGATTAGGCCGTTTGCTAGCTTAACGGCGCCATCTTGCGGCAGCAGTTTTAAACAGGTGAGTTGATGAGTCTCAGCTTCACAGGCAGATATTTTTGTGACATTTGGTCACTGTAAGCTATTCTTATGTGTTGAAATACAAACATGCTAACATAGTGGCACTCCCTTTGTGAAAACTACCATTTGACACACTGAGCGTTGAACAATTTAATGTTAGCCGTTACAGCACCTTTCACATTGACGGGGCAGAGAGAGGAGAGGCTGAACAGTACGTCTGGATGACTGTAACATGGACCACACAGTTCAGGACACTTACAGCTCTGGATTTCTTTTTTCAGTGTGTTAAATGAGCTGCAAATATGCTATCAAATAAAAAATAAATAAAAAAATTTTAAAAATGAAAGGATGGTCGCTTACCTACATGTACAACAGCTCCCCCACATTGATTCATACGAGGTTTTGTCGCCCCCAGCAGCCTGTGTCATGCTATTGCAACCAGTTTCTTCCATCAAAAGCTAATACTCATTTTTTATTACAGACTCTCAGGTAGCCCCATTTCTGTGGCACAACAGGACTTCATCTTTCTAAGAGACACTTGGGTGGGGATACCTGCTGACAATGTGATTTCTGTAGCCCCTCCAGCTGATGGGTTTTCTCCCACACTGTGCAACCTAACTGCATGTGGCAGGAGCCTTCCAGAGGCACACACATTTACACGTCCAAGCACAAGCAAAGGTTAGTGATTTGGGCTCTGACTTGAATCCTGTATGGTATTTTTGAAGTGTTTTTTAATTCTAGAAAAACACTGCCCCATCGTATGTCCTATCTCTGTTTTAGGAACAGCATTTTGTTCATTGAAACACTGGATTTGTAATTTTTGCATCATGTTTGCAAATAGTTGGACAAACAACAGGGCTACATGAGATGGTAAAAAAATCATATTGTGATTATTTGGATGGATATTGTGATTGTGATATGATTCACAATCAATGGGAATCACAATTTATGCATCACAATTTTCATTTGTGACATTTTTTAGAATCTGAACCAAACATCTGGACAACAAGATTTGTCATCCGGGGCCTCTCTGCAGCATTTTTGGATTTTATTAATCATGATCCTGTTTTGTCACACATTTTACCTTCATCAAAAAGGTGCAGCTTCTTGAGATTTGGATGTTACACTAAGCCAGGTTGCAATTTTGATGTTATTTTTGCTTAATTGCGCAGCATTAATATGCTATTTTAAAAAATCTTGCCGTTAGACATTCCCCACAAGAGTCAGATGTTTGAAGTAGCTTCATTTTCAAGAGGGCATCACCCCCTGCTTCAAGAGGTTTCTGGTTTCTTGACCTGTATGTGTCCTGAGTGGGCTGGAATGCCAAACTGTTTTTTTTTTTAAGAAGAGGTGCCTTCCATCTTATTTTCCTTCAGCTCTTATTGCACTATAAACGTTTCTGCAGTGTTGCGTAGAGGACTGAAAGGGAAGGTAAATATTTGACTGTGTAAATCAACTATTGCCAAATTCCTGCAGTCTTACATCTGAAATATAATCCTGTTTAAAAACACTGTATTTCAGAGACACATGCACGTTTTTTTCATAGCCGTTATTGTGTCAGTGTGGGTTGAAGGGTTAAAATACAGAGATGTCAGTAGAGATATTGCAGGAACAGAATATATGATGAGCACCACGGTTTGGTATTTCTATATGACTGTATTTAGGAGAACAAGTGCAGATGTTGGGAGGTTACATTTGGAACCAGAATGCAAAGTAACATGGAACGGAAACATAACTGCTCAGAGCTCCCTCTCATCAGATGATGAAACAGCTCCTGGCCCCTCGTCTCCTTACTCTCTGTCTCAAGTATTTCCTGCTGATGCTGCTGTGGTAACGGTGTCCAAGGACAACACGTTTTCCTGGATCTCTAACTGGAGGAATCAATGCCAGCATAGCATATGTTCAACACAATCCTGGGTGGAGGGGTTGTGCAGTATGTCACTATTCAGGCCCTTACAGGGATGGGCCCAAGCTCAAGACTCATTCCTCATAAACAATGACAAGAGGATAAATATTATGTGTATCTGTCCTCTATTACTGTCAAGATTCAAGCTGTTAGAAATGGCAAGCTTTGGAGGATATGATCATTTCCACAAGGCAGATCATTTGGAGTGTCTATGTTGCATCCATTTTTTTTCTTTCTGCTAAATGGACAGAAGGGGTGGTGATAAATGACTTGCTTTTTACAACAGCTCTTTGTGAATCACTTGCAGTTGCTTTTTCATTCATGTGAACAGTAGTTGTAGTTTTATGTTGGTAAAAGAAGCACAAATCTTAATTTTCAAACAGTTTTGACATTTAAAGAGGTCCAAAACCAGAGCAAAGTTAAACATCTGCTTGTTAAAACAATTTTGGTACACTAGATGGCTACTGTACATGTTTGTGTTATCAGCCTGTAGATCATTTGCCACATTTAATGCTAATGCCCATGTGACTGTTTTGTGTGTCTCCATATGGCTGTATGCATTCCTGCACACACGTTAAAGCTACAGAAGTGTGAGAATGTGCTCAGGTGCTGGTGTTTACAGGGTTATGGGGCATTCGTTTGAGTCACAGATGAAATCCAGCTGTTGTTGCCAGCTGGCCCTGCCTTGATCCATATGGACCTGTCTCAGGCAGATTGGCTGAGCAGAACATAGGCTGCATCTACTTTCACAGGGTATGCAACACTCACTCATACTTAACAGCATCTTGTCGTCATTATTCGGATGCCAAGCAACTTCCATGTGCTGCAGAAACTGGTAGGCCATGCAGCGCTCTCTCAAGTACAGCTGCAATGATTATTTAATAAAACATGAGATGTTTGAATAATACTCTTAATCTCTTAAGATAGTTTTAGTAATTTTTCAAGCAAAAATATTTTTCTTTATGATAGTTAATGTAAGGTCTCTGGGTATTGTCATTTTGGGTATTGTTCTATATTGTTGGTTGGATCAAAAAACTTTGAAGAAATTGTATTATGTGTATGTATTGTTGAGTTGTTTTTTTTTTTTTTTAGTTTTTTTTTTAACAATGTGTGACATTTTATAGATTAAACAATTGACTTGTCCTGAGAATAATGAACAGATTAATCTATAACGAAAATACTCGTTAGTTGCAGCCCTACTCTCGCCCATGAATAGCAAAACACAAATCTCAAGGATAATGGACATATAAAGGGAAATACACAAGAGGTTAATCTCCTGGAGGATGAAGATCTAGGATGTCTGGATTAAGTCAGACAGAGAGGCAAAGACATGAGAGTGATTTCAACTATTTGATGACTTTCTTCGTTGGAGTTTTTGTTTATTTCTGCTTGTCCAGGACAAGGTCACAGTTAAAGACATAATGTTTGGCAGAGTGAGATTTTCTGGGATGTTTAATCCTCCTCACTGCAACAGTCTTGATGTGTTATTTGAATTAAATTAGTTTCCTCCTTTCTTATATGCCTGTATGTAATAGGTGTATCAATTTCAGGCATGTAAAATCTGGATATGAGCGTATTAGAATATTTTCAAATGGCATATGATATTAAAGTAAAAGCAGCAAAGCAAAAAATCTAAATTCCAACACTGGAGTATTAACAGTGTATTGGTATTGTGCAATTTGATTTTACAATTTATGGGAAAACTAATCAGTGCCTTAAGAGACAATGATGTTCCTCCCCAGTGAATGGTGCAGGTGGTTTTGTATATACATAATTATGTTTGCTTATGTGAATCATGCATTTATCCCTAATAGGTTTGGCCAGACTATTTTCAACACAACTGTGACTGCATCCAAATGTCTGTTTTCTTGTAAAAGCAGTAACGTCTAAAATGGCAGCGTCCCCTTCACTGCTGGTCCTCAAGGCCTTTTAAAAAACACATCACAGATGGTAAACAGTGAACACCAATGGGACTTTTCAGTGTGTGACGCAATATTTTCCACTGTTGTCTTGAAAATGTAAGGCCCAGTTGACACAAGTCTGAATCATTTGATTTGACACGTCAAACAACATGCTACATTATACACACATACAGTATATAACATTCAGTCATGTCTCTTACACACACGAACACACACATATCCTCTCACAAGAAGATTAGATAGATTATTTTAGCCTGGAGATTGTTATGGTCCGTATCCTCAATAACTTGTACTTCCTGTTCCCACGGTTAACAGTCACACTGTAACCCATGATCAGTGGCCAAGGCCCCCTCAGTTTCTCCCACGATGACTTCTTGTGTTTAGACCCACACGAGCAAAGTGAGTTAAAATCCAAAGATGATTAAAGACTTTTTTTTTAATAAAGACAGCAATGGAGCCCTCGACTGGCTCTAAATGCTCTTTGTAAAGTTGCATCATCTACATTGAGATGATGTTTCATTCAACAACACTGTGATTGCACAAGTTCCCACCCAGGCCTCAAACGCTGTTATTTAAACCGGCATGACTGTAGGCTTTTGAAAAAGGAGTTGTTAACCACAGGGCATAGCAAGTGACAGGAAAGGATTGCAAGGATCTTGGTGTGGTTTGTTGATGTTAATTTTAGATCCAGTTGAAATCCTGGCATTTTGTTTAGTTTTCTTTTTAGTGTAAATGAACCGTACATCCGTTTCTACAACTTCACATAACTGCTAGGCAAGTACAGTAGAAAATGGTTATTTAAAGAAGCCTTAAAATGGGCGCAAGAAAATCTTCTCAAAGCAGTCTTTGTGTATGCAAGGACTGAAAAATGACTCAGTAATAGGAGGGACAGGATTTTTTTTTTTTTTTTCTCCACAAGCGTCACCTACACTTTCCGACATGGGCAAACAGTGTGTGTTCTTCAATGCCCATGATTTAGACGGGCTTATTTTTTCAATAATAAACTATATCAGTGAGGAATGTGAGGCTGTTTCCTCTGGGCCCTCACTGCTCCACTTACGGAGTCCAAGGGTTGAACAGTGGGGGATTATAGGGTGAATCATGAATAGGTCTTTCTTAACCATGTATGTGACCGCTGTAGACATGTGACCAATGATGCTGCATGCCTGTGAGAATGTTCATGCTCCTCCTCTGTGATGTGGGACTTAGACAGAGTCTGGACTGTAGATGACTCCAAAATCAAATAGTCACAACCTTATATACAGTACATAGCAATTTACACAGATTTCAAAATAGACTGCACAAACATCTACATAAATAACCACAAATGGAAACAGAGAATATTTCAGCTCATATGTCAGACTGTTGTGTCAAGTCACGGTCAACAGTGTTGACATTTACACAGACTTTTCATCTAGTGCCACCAGCAGCTCAAATTTTTCATTTATCCTGTAAAATATTTCACAATCTACTGGACAATTTATGGCTCCCAGCTTAGAATGCAGGGATGTTGATGAAAGAAATCAGTCTTATTTGGGTGGCTGGTGTCTATAAGTACAATTTTATAGGGATACAAATAAAACTCTAGTCTTCCTCCACAATATAAAGGAGATTATGGTTCCATCTGTGTTGTTTGTTGTGGTGGCCTAGTTGTTGGCTGTATAGATCTGGTGATCTTAGATTATGGTTAAGCAGCTATTGTTAGTTTTATATTTAGAGTGAAACTGGGCTGTCAAGTTTGCTATTGGATTAGGCTCGACTGTATTAAAGGGCATTCGCTGAGGTATGCGCTGTACTGGTTTCCATTCTAGTTTTCTTTTTCGATTAATTTTCCATTTTTTTTATGATTAAATGTTTATCTTAAAGATGTCAAATATTATGAAAAATGTTCTTCAAAATTTCCCAGTACTATGATCACAGTGATATCTTCAAACTCCTTTTTCTGTTCAACCAATAGTCTGAAACAACAGAAAAAAGCAGCAAATCCTTACATTTACGAAGCAGGAACCAGCAAATGTTTGACATTTTTGTTTGAAAAATGTATGCAAAATTTAATTGATTGTCAATAGTTTGCAAATAATTATCTTTTGATTGACTAATCAAAATCAAAATCAACCAATTTTTGCAGCTCTAGTGAGCTTAATAGTACCACTGTGCCCCAGAGCTGCTAGTGTGGCTGGGGACTTTCTGAAGCTACATTTTGTTTTAAATCCACAATTTTAATGCTTCAGTGCTCTTGCAGCTGATGCACAGACAGACATTAAAAAGACTGCTCATGGCCATCCAGTCAGACACATGTTGCTGATTGAACATGTGTATGCACAGTGTCACTGACGGATCAGACTGTGACGTAGACCAGTTGCCCTGTGGCTGTGCAGGATGGTCGGATTGGCAGGGTAGGAGGCTTAGCCTTTTAAATTATAGGCCTGTGTTGGATGTCCACAGGAGGTAATGAGTGGATAGCCTGAGTCATGCTCTGTGTCGGCCTCTGCACTTCAATCACCAGCCTCATCCACATAGAAGCTTCTGTGACCGAAAAGATCTGCATTTCGTTACAGTGCACTCAGCGTTACCACAGAACGCCTCATGTGACACGCTGCAGAGGAGGCTTGTTGAACTTGGATCCTTCCCCTTGAGTACAAACATCTGTGTCCCCGGAGAACCAGCTTTGACGGCAGTGTACAGTTTCCCAGCGAGGCCCCTAAGAAAAGACTCATCCAGAGCCTCAGCTCACATCTGGATGACCCAGAGGTTAGAGGCCGGGGGGAGCAGGCAAAGTTGGAGGGGGCTTCATTCCATGTCTGTCTTGTGCTTGAATCATCCCTATTTCTTCTATCACTTTTTGTGCACCAGACCTTACTGAAAAAAATAAAGTCTTGATTAATATGGACACAGCTTGTAATATGGATTTGCTATTGTTGGAATATGATGAATGTATTAATTTGACTCTCCAAATGGTTGTCTGTGGAGTATTTTATTGGTTTTGGAACCTATGTGTCAATCAAACTTTACAGGCAAAATTGATATTCATCTTAAATTGTCTCAGTGGCATTAAGTGCAAATATTCCAAGCTTAGCCTTTTCTTTCTGCTGAGTACCTCTTGCAAATGACTATATTAGGAAATGAATTACTGGCATTTGGGAGCTTTAATGTTTTTTCTATTAGGTCTACCGTAAAACAAAGATATCAGGTTGACAGCACTTTTAAATTGTCCCAGTCACCTTAGAACAATTCAAAAGAGATTTATATTGTCCAGATAATCTCACAGAATACTTTAGAAAATGTATTCACATAGCATACATCTGTAAAGATATCATGCTTTGCTTTTTTTCATCAGTGCCAGTGTGTTTGGTTAAGAATGCCTGTAGTATTACAAGATGACAATTTTTTTTTTTTTTTTTTTTTAAAAAGCATGCCTCAGATATAACTGCCAAAACATTAGAGCAATCTCTCTTGGCCCACAGCCAGAGGTCTTACGAAGCAGCCGGTCTGTTGCTAATCAAAACCAACTGGTGAGAGCCTTGCCCCGCTTCGTGGAATAGCGAGTGAACGCAGAACGAAGAAAACGTCTACTAAGAAGAGGAGAGAGACAGGTTTTGGGAGAAGAAGTGGAGAGGAAGTTTCTAAAACCGTTAGGAGAGAAAGTACATTAGAGGAGGGTGGAGTGAATATAAAGTGTGCTGGGCGAGTTGTGAGACGGGGGATGGGGCTCCTAGGATGTGACTCAGACTCCCTGTCAAAACCAGCGGGGAGGGGACCTGATGAGAAAAGGGATAGAACGGAGGAGAGCAGGGGTGGAGTGGGGGAAAGAAAACCCGGCCCCTATTACACCACCCCGACTCTTCGGCATTCAGCGTCAGCAAAAACCTTAATGTGATCAAGATGGAAGTTGTCTTTGGACTTTTCACTGCTCCCCGGCTTTCTGCCTGCCTTTGGGGGCTTCGCTGCCTTTCCGACAGTTTTACAGCGGAGGTACTGAGTGGAGACCAGAAAATGGTTTGCAATAACCAAGACTGAGGACTGCTAACAAAATAAGATGCATGTCAAGTGACTTAGAAAAAGATGGACTCATATTTCATGAGCGTGGACACATCGCTTTCAGTGGATGAATGACAAACTTGCAAAACATCTCTGGATAACTGCACTCTAGGCAAACACTGGATCTATAACCTGGATCTGTTGGATTGTTACCTGTTGTTGAATTACTTTCTTTAAACCTGCTGGATTATAAAAAAAAAAAAAAGCTGTCATCACTGGAGGATTTGGTGAAAGGTTACTCCATCTTTAAAATATCTGAATTTTACTGAGCTGTCAGTTTTGCTGTGGCTTCGGGGAGAAGTTGAAAGAGCAACTGCTTTAGGACTCCTTTTTGGTAACCTCTCGTACTCGTACTAATAACCAGGTGCAGGTTCATGTCAGAGGGTGCAGATGGTAGTCGACACCATCCAGCTGATCTTCTGAGGAAATAAAAGGTGAACTAATAATATCAATTATTTTCAATGTTGCTCCTGGTTATTATCAAGAAAACTTTTAAAAGTGTTCTTTCGGAAACTTTTAATAGCATGTCATTTTGACATAATGTGCAAAATATTTTATTTAATAACTTTTTTAGATTATTGACATCTGAACAACAATAGAGAAATTTTATTGAAAGTGCCTAATTTTAAGTCACTGTACAATACATGAGGCATAGCCAGGATATCCTATGAGCTATAGCTTGATGTTCTTAATCCTCTATCGTGATATTTTTATATATAGCAGATGTGCAGCGTGTACATCCTGCTTATTGAACCCTTGTGTTCCTTTACTTCTGTACATTCTGACCTAGAACAACAGGAAAAAAAACACTGAGCGCAGTAAAGAGCTTGATTTCGTGTGATATGACCGACAGTATGTATTATGGTAATGTTGCCTTGTGCCTACCTGAGTTTATCAAACCAGTTTTACACAGTTAACCCCAATTGGGGGACCTTGGGGTTTTTAACCCTAACCCTAACCCTTAAGACATGCAGAACAATCACAGAGCCACTACTGCACTAATTATAAAAGAATATAGTCATATTTTATATCAAATTAAACAGCAGAACCTGGGCTACAACATGTTAAAAAATGTGTTTATATGATCCAAACACAGCCCAAACACTACTTAAATAAACAACTAAACTTCAAACTTCATGAATCACCCTAACTCTAGAAAATTGGCTTGGGGCTTAAAGGGTTAAAAATAATATATATTGATGGTTTGTTGTGTAAATTTGACAACCTGGTTCAGTTAAAGTTAACTGTGTAAAGATGTTAAAGAGTAAACAAGGGACATCTATGTTTATCTTGATGTTTATCTTGATGTTTTAGCAGCCAGGCAGCTGTGTTGGCTTTTTTCCTGGCAGCTCCTTAACACTTCAGGCAAACACAACTGTTCCAGATCAATACATTCAATGTAGTTGAGATGATTTAATGTGAAATTCAGCACAGCTCGGCTTAAAAAGGCATCCCATGTTAGATTAACATAACGGAGAATCCTGTCATACAACTTCCAGGAAATGGTGAATGCAATATCACTGCGCCCTTATTGAACTTTTACTCACTCACTAGCTGTTTACTTTAAGAGTGAAAAAGTATTTACCACGTTGTCACCTGCACAGTCAGTTATTGTAAACTCATTACTTGGAAACGCTGGCTGTTTCTAATCCCCATTTCTCTTCTCGATTGCAGCAGACTTGGTTCTCCTTTTTTGCCTGGTGTCAGAAGAAGCTGTATGGGATAACACTGGCTGTCCACCATGCCAGTAGCGATACGGAAAAGGAGTTGGGAGGAGCATGTGACTCATGCTTCAGGATTACAGTACAGCTATGATGATCTGGATCTGGTGTGCTGTCATGGGGTGGACAGCGAGGGGCCGTGGGTGGGAGCAGGGGCTTCCAAACAAGGTCGACGGACGAGGTGTGCCTCTATGCCAGAGGGCTGCCACCGACTGCATACAGAAGACCTGGCTCAGACACGTGAGATGACGGCTTCTGTTGTGAATGATGAAACTAATTCAGAACAGTTGAAGCTAATGCAAAGCCATGTAGAAGTTCCTGTGGATTTGCAGGAGGAGTCAGTCCACGGCTCTCATGCGTTGGTGGATGTTGACATTCCCAAACGTGCCTCTGAGTCAGTGCATCTCCAAACCACAAACATTGGGAATTCTGGAGTGTGTCACTGTAACTCAAACAGTGAGATGTCTATTGCAAATAATTCTTGTGCAGCTGAAAGTAGCAGTGAGAAAACTGTCAATGTTGAAGCTGAAATTGGCACAGAGAGTAGTCAGAGTCACGACATCTGCAATGACGATAATGTCTTTAAAAGTCCACATATCTGTTGTGAAGAGCAACAATGCATCCCTATCTCTGCAAACAATGGGCCTCCACTGTCTGAATGTGCTAGTGAACAGCCTGGCAAACTTCCAAATCATCAGGAAACAAAGGAGAGCCATACAGAGGGTTACAGCAGACCTCCTGAATTCTCTGAGGCCACACAAAAACCGTCTTCTGCTACTGAACGGGAACCTCAAACTGACCTCCCAGATGTAGAGGAAGAGAAGATTTCCACCTCTGGCCATGCTGATGTGAGAGTAACCTTACCTGTTGCTATGCTGCTTAGTTCAGTTGATATGATGGATAGTGGTGATGTGATGTCACAGACTAAGAAAGCTGTGGAACCAGTTGTGACTTCAGTGGTAGAGGAAGTATGTGACAAAGGAAGAAGCTGGAATGTAGATTCTGCTGACAAGCTGGATGGATCAAATGGCCCAGAAACTCTAAATGAAAATACAGGACTTAAAAATCGTTCAAGAGACATTCAAGAAGGAGAGCAGGATCATCGTGACTGCACTGGGGTACTGGATCAGGCGCGTGGTTGTGACATATTCTACCAGACATTGTCGGAGCAGCATAATGTTGAAATGACAGTGGCGGATTGGCCTCAGATAGAGGAAAGTACACAAGTCGAAAGAAGCGAGAAGGCAGCAGAGGGCAGGTATGAGGCAATCACATCATCTGATATTTGTTTCAAAGGTCAGTGTTGCTCTTTGACAGTTGAAAAACTGGATACAGAAAAGCCAATACAAACAAACGTTTTTCAATGTGCAGACCAGTATCTCGAAACAACCACCTCCGTAAGTCAACCAACAGAAAACAGAGATGAAATCTTTGTGTCCAAAGAGTTGGCCTGTTGTGAAGATCAAACCCTAGCTCAAGAGTTGGAAAATAGCTGTTCAAAACTGGATACTATCCCAGAAGCTAGCCACACTGAGCCAGATGACACCCCTGTACTGGATCCTCAAAAGAACTCAAATTTCCCCCCAAATCCAGATGTTCAGCGCTCCCACGTGGGTGATGAACATGCAGCTACTGAAAAGCACACCCAAAACCTGCCACCATGCTCTGCAGAGGTCAATGATGAGCTGTCACCAGAGAGACTCCATGACAACCAAGAGACCAGTGGTTGTTACCTCAGTGAGTCACCTGCCTGTGAGGTGGCAGATGGTCAGAGGGAACACCACAGACCAGCAGCAGCCTCAGACTCTAGTATGGAGGAGACAGATGAGGCTGCACACACGGTTATTTACAGTGATACAAAGCCAGCCAGTCCAGTTTTAGATGGAACAAATGAAGCTGGAGATCAGAAAGCGGACAACGTGGTCAAAGTGCGCATGAGAAAGGTAAGACTGTATTTAATCAAGACGTGGAAGGGATGCAGTAGATCATCATTAGTATTCATTTTGTCTTCAGCACCTTGAAATTAAGTTATTTTTCAATGTGAACTGACACTTACTGGGCAAATATGGCCTACAAATAATTTTTGTCCCACACTCTGGCAGGCCTCTTGGAAAACAATGACTTCACTCTCACATGCTTACAGATCTGTGAGTGGGGGGATCTGTGAAATGTTTTACTCTTTCTCAACTGCTCATTGCAAAACAAGGTCCTATAAGGGCATGGAGACTATGAACGCACGGAGGGTTGGAGGCTCAAGTAATCTCTGGGGTGAAAGGCTTAAACTGCTTTCTTCAGCTAATAGTGTACATTATACTATTTACACTCTGCTAGCCAGCATGCTTGCTAAGTACAATCAAGTGCCAAAAACATGTTAAAACAAAACAATGGCCTGAGAACTGACTCACTATTTATTCACTATTAGTAGTTACAGTGTTGGACTTTTTTGGACTGACAACAAGAAATCTATTATTTACAACACAGGGCGTATTAAGCAGGCATGTTGTTTGGACAAGTACCATATTGTGGAAAGTCAAGTTCTTGTGATTTGTGCTTGTTGAACATGATCACTCGCTTGTAAACAACAACTCTTTCAGAGTTTAATATGAAATCTTATCCTCAAATTGTTTTCAGAGTTGTATCCCAGTACCAGTACTGGTTATAAAAATCTGGTGCATTTAAAAGCCTTAACACACTCATCAGATATGAAAAAAATTCAGCTAAAAGTTAAAAATCATACTGTAAGTCATATTATATGTCATGATGCAAAAATAATATCGTGAATCACATCGCAATCATCATAATTGTGAAAATAAATGCAACATGTTTTGTGTTTTTACCATATTGTGCTGCCCTGATACAGTATCTGACAAAAATTGTAAGTCCTTCATAAAGACATAGACTTTTACAACTCTGTTTTTATAATTATAGCTATTGATATTAGTTAAAAACTTTATTCAATGTTTTTATAGTGCCTATAAAATCATATACTTGTTTAAGTGTTACCGAAATGATTTGTTTGGTGGCATGTGCTGTGCTGTGGTGATTTTACAGTGTGGTGCCAAGGGCCGAAATAACGAAAGTTGTATTCCTATATAAATAACAGTGACTTAAAAAATGCCTGGCTATAAATATCTTATTTGAGTTACTTTATTATTAATAACTGTTTTTTCCTCCATTATATCTCATCTTAAAATTAACAAGATAATCAGTTACATTAAAAGGCTTAAGAATTCCTTGTGATGTAATATCAGTCAGCTGAAGCGTCCAACATTAACAGTGGCTTGATGTTCGGTCTGAGGATGTGCGTTTTTTCTGTCCTCTTGGTTTATACAATGTGGTAATATGTCACAAGTAACATAACTTGTGGTATTGTTTTGCCATGTTGTAGATTTTTTTACACTCTTGAACATACTCTTGGTTTGGGAGTTTATGGGGTACAGCTAGTTGTATCTTAATATCTTAGTGTCTTAGTTGTAACTTAATGGTCATTTTACAGGCTTCAGTTGGTGGTCTGTTGAATTGAGTTGCATTGTACTGACAGGGGTTTATAATTTTGTCCACTCCATTTATATAAATGAGGGTAGACTAAATAATATCATACACGCATGCATATAATGCAGTATAAAAACTGTACTTTATAGCCATCATGGATGTAGGCTTTATTGTAGGACTGTTTTTAGTTTAAGCTAGGTGTATCCAAAACAGTCCACCACAATATGCTTTGACAAAAAAAAAAAAAAAAAAGCCAAGTGTTTAACGTGTCTATGCTTGATGTATCATATGATGACACTCCGGTTCTATTTGTTCCTTAAAAGTTTCTGAGTTGTGTAATCCTGCAGATTTTCATGTATTATCCCAGCATTATTTCAACATAAATTCTGTGTTTGCCTAGTTTTGAGGCCCTCTTAGTCATGACCAACATTAACGTCAGCCCATCAGCTGCCAAAAATGAGAAATCACAGTCCAGTGTTGGGACATGGAAAACCAGTGCTGCCTTTATTACCACTCGCTCTAGATTCAATTTTAGGATGACTTTAAACCTTTGGATTAAATATCCTAAAAAACTGGCCCCTGGAACTCAAAGAGAGGAGTTGAGCCATTAAAGTGGAAGGCGCCAAAGGCAATCCATCCACCATATGGCTGGCCTTCTCTTTGACTGCACCACAGGGCTTTCACCATGGGGTGTATTTACATGCTCTATGAAGTCAGTTTACTTCATAATTGTGCTAAAGGGAAATAAATTATTCAACAAAAATTAATATCATACACAAGGGAGGTACCTTACTATATTAGCATAAAGAAAAGAGAGACAAAGCTTAACGAATATAATTACTGAACTGATGTTATTATCTGAGTGGACAAAAGCAACTGGAATTATCTCTGACAAGATATTGTATTAACTCGTGATCATGTCCCCAGTGAAACATGTTGTTGTTGGAGATTCAGTTTGTAAAATGAACCCATCTGGTTTGCATAATGGCTTCAGATTAACCTGATATTGAGCTTTGTTACTGTGTTTATTTGTTTTAGCAACAAGGCTTTACTCTGACCTCAGGGCCAACTGGCTCAACTGTCGTTTATCTGACAGCAGACGACTTGGCAACATTATTGTCTCAGAGCTCTCTCTGTTTCTTGTTCTGCCTTTCTGCCCTTTTTTAAAGCAAATTATTTTCCTTTGGTATCTGTATGAATGAGATCCCTAAAGTAAACAGAGTGCATATGCAGTGTTTTGATGCATAATTGTCTGAACACTATGTTTAGCTCAGCAGAGAAAGAGACAGTTTAATGGACAGGTCTGAGAAATGGGCTGCAGACCACCGGGTGAAAGAGGAGGATTGAAAAAGAGAGCAAGGAAAGGAGAAAGGAGGGGTTTAAGAGTTCAAACAGTGTGGGAACTGTCTCCCATCTCAAAAAACAGGAAGTCGAGAGGAATGTAACAGAAACCTCAAAAGATGGGAATGAGAGAAAAGAAACCTTCTGAGAACACCCAAACCACCAGAATGCCCCCTAAAAAACTTTGCCTCTCTGAGGCGCCTGACATTGCATTGCACTTGTTTTTTACTCTGCCGTTTTGTGGTTGTTATTGCCATCTCGAGCCAGATGCTTTTGTTCATTCAGCGAGGGCTCGTAAAGATGTCATTGTTTTACCACGACACAATGTTTCATTGTGATACTTTGCCAAGGAGAGGGAACGTAGCGATGTGCGAGCATGAGCTAGGAATGCCAATGAATGCATCAATTTGGGACATTTTCATGAGACACATAGTCCTCGATGTCTATTTGCTCCCTCAGCAAACCCAATAGGAACTGCTTATGACAGGCTAATAGGTCACTAGCTGGAAAATAAATCTAAGCGCAAGTCATAAGACATTATTAGGGATGGGAGCCAGGCGCAGCGTTGCAGCTGTAGCTTGTTTATCTTGATGTAGATTCTATCGAGGACCCATATATGCCTGTCGACCTCACACACATTAGCATTAGTCACAACTCAGCATCTCATAAGAATCTTGTCATCAAAACACACCCATTGTAAACTAAAACAAGATTGGGCCACATTAACCACTGCAAAGGATATGTTTATGATTAGCTTAAAGCACTTCCTTAGTCCTACATTATCCAACAAGATTCTCTCTGATGCATCACACCTAAGAACAGACACATGACATAAAAAAACAGGCTCACAATTAACATCTTAAATGCCTCTATACTTTTGCACAAACATACAATCACAGTGACTTTGTGTCCCATGAGCTCACCCTCATAAAGTGTTTAATGGGGTCTGTTAGCAGAGATTGTAACAAGGTTTGTTTGGGACTAATGCGCCTGCTGTGTGATGTAATTTCTTGGGGTACTTCTCGGCAGAGGAGCTCAGACGTAGAGCCACACCCGGAGCCAGCATAAAACACAGAGGCAGAGGGAAATGAAAACATAAACAGTGTTAAGAACTCCAGAGAGGGATTTTACAAGTTTTTGAACTTCAGACAAATTGCATATATACTGATCAAACAAACAGGATTGAGGGATAGCAACCAAGGACAGAGTGGTAGGTGGAGTATGACAGCGGATTTAGCCTGTCTTACTGGAGACACGCCACCTGAGGTCAGTGTGAGACTTGTTATCACAGCATTAGACTGGCTAATTGAACTCTGCAGATTAAAGGCCTAAAGGGAAAATAATCTTGAAGTCATGTTATTAAAGAAAGACAAGAGATGATACATGATTCATAAACAATACGCAGGGTGTGTGGAAAAAGCAGAGGAAACTGGCAGGAGTATTTTAAGTGCAGAAAGGAGAAGGATGTTGAAGATCAGAGGGTGAAAGTGTCAGGATAAGAGTTATCAGCAGCAGTTGAAAAGGAAGAGGAAAAAGAAATGAGGAGGATGAAAAGAAATAAGTGCATAGTTTACAGAAAAAGCTCCTTGGTCCTCTTGGCCTAAAGAGCCAAGAGCGAAACTCAACTGGATGTGAAACATAAAATGAGTTTGACATTGATTAATTTGACATTTATTAACCACACCAATGAAATGTGTGTATGTATATGTGTGTATTTGTTTGTATATGTATATACACACACACACACACACACACACACACACACACACACACACACATATATCTATATATATATATATCTATATATATATATATATATATATATATATATATATATATATATTACTGGAAAGATCTGGAAAGAAA
This sequence comes from Acanthopagrus latus, assembly GCF_904848185.1. NCBI lineage: Eukaryota > Metazoa > Chordata > Actinopteri > Spariformes > Sparidae > Acanthopagrus > Acanthopagrus latus. The sequence continues at coordinate 14,272,404 of NC_051039.1, forward strand.
ACATGTTTCATACAAAAATATCAGCAGCATGTTTGCTTGGAGACCATTTAGATCAACCCCCACACATGCATTATTGTCTATTATCGTCCCTCATCATCATATTACTGAGGAGGGAGGCTAATGGTAAATGAAATGCATTAAATGGCACTTAACATACAAAATATTTCACAACTTGCTCCTCATTCAACCACTCATACACTGTTTGGGACAGAGCTGCCAGGCATAGCTCTGACACGTCCACTGAAGGCAATTTGGGGTTTAGTGTCTCACTTAAGGACTCTCGGACATATGGGGCCCAGTTTCCAATGAGTGAGTCATTAATAACATGCTATAACAATTTGTCTGACTGAGCTGATTTTTCTGTGATCTGTGTCTCTTTATTCAGCGTGAGCATGCTCGTCTGGACTCAATGGTGTTGCTGCTGATGAAGCTGGACCAGCTGGACCAGGAGATTGAGAATGCCCTAAGTGCCACCTCCTCGATGGACAGCACCCCAACCCTCCACCGCCGACAACTCCTGGTACTCGCCTGCATGTTAGCTCGCTGGATTTGGTAGCAGTTTCTACAACTGTTTATTTTAAAGCTGTTGTAAATGAATGACTTTAATTCATTCTTTCTTTAATGTCTTCCCTCACTTGCTTCAATAATATCTGACCCCTAGTGGCCAATGTGAGATATAGCATAAGTGTTGTCTTTTCTGATTTAAAAGGCTGCTTTAAAACTAAAGTTACATATGTTTCTAAACTTAATAGACTGTTCTGCCTGTTCTACAACTTGCCTTTAACCACTTAACTAATTATTATATCCACATTGATAATGATTATTTTTCATTTTCATTGTATTTTGTTGTCCAGTCCCAGAAGGAGATTTCAGTATTGTGAGATATACAATCTATTGCATGTTGCAAAACAGCTTGAAAATATTGCAATATCATTTTAAAGCAAAATTGCCCAGCACGTCTACATTGCCACCTCTGTCTTTTATCTCTGCAGGAGTTGGATTTAGGATCTATGCCAGCTGCATCACAAAACCCTCCACATCCACACGCTCCCGCTTCAGGACCAACACCAGCCCTTGGAGCAAAACCTAAGAGTGTGGTAAGTCAGGAGCTCTGCATCATACCAATATACATCAAAACCATAATCAGCAGGTCATGAGATGACAAATCTGGAAAGAAAACATGTTTCATACAAAAATATCAGCAGCATGTTTGCTTGGAGACCATTTAGATCAACCCCCACACGTGCATTATTGTCTATTATCGTGCCTCATCATCATTCTTTACTTCCCTTTTTGGCTTCCTTTCCTTTGCTGGAAACTGAAATTGACAGGTTCAGGTATCTCTATTTTCAAAGTATGAATGTTATTCTGACAATATTTACAGTTTTATAATCCATCCCACGACGATTATAGAATAATACATTTTTAGGAATCATAAACTTTAAAGATGTTTTCAAGACTTTAAATGACAATTGTACATAGCTGTGGCTGTTTTATAGGTTTCTGGTTTCTCTTGTCTGTCCATGACTAAACATTTCAAATGATTTGCAGTGTTCTTTCAGTCAGACATAAAGCTACTGTTAAACAGATTTTATGTCTCCAATTAAACAAACTTCTATTGGGACATAGTTCTGCAATAGTTTATATAAAAACAGCACGGGGCGCGTGCACACACATACACACACACACACACACACACACACACTCTTTCTTATAGTGAATCTCCCAATTGTAGGAATGTCCCCCAGCACTTAGGGCTTAGCCAAGCAGACGTTAAAACTCTATAATTAGCTGGTTCCAAAGATCTAGACCGCTTCTCCCCAACAAAGGGGTCAGAAAGGGGGGGTGGGGGTGAAAAGCCAGGGCAGGGGGGAGCAAAGGGAGAGACACGCTTCAAGTGAGACATGCGTCTTTCAAACCCCTTGCTTGCTCACTTAATGACTATGTCAGCCTTGCTTTGCTATTGCCTTTAGAACAAGGTCAAATTGAACAAGGCACGTTACCAGCGGGCTAGGCACTCAAGCATGCTTTGAATGAATATTCAAAACTGCTTTGAGACACTTTATCTCATGATGTAGAGATGTATAATGGAATAACCCTAAATTTAGAACAGGATGTTTCTTTTGCAAAACAGTCCTCTTATCTTGCCAGAAATGAAACAGTGCAACCTGTGGAAACATCAGAATTGCCTCGCCTCACATTCCGGAATTATCTCTCACAATTCCCCATTTATATTGCTGTGACTTGTTGCACGTCACAACTCTCTTTGCTTTATTTCACTCACGTGTGACAGTTGATTTACGTGACACATAGCAACGTACTCTATGATGGCTGATTTATTATGTCTATGGCCAACTGTTTCCACAACCTCCATTCCTGCAGTAACCCAAGGTAACTCACTAAGCTTGGGTAAACAGTGCTTTCACTGCGCTTAATAGGAGGCTTTTTACAGTGGAGGCCCCGTGGGGTGATTGATTGAGGCCAAAGAGATGATGACTTCATGAAGGGGATTCTCAGTGGTTAATAGTAGTAGGGGACTATTGAGTCTTTTCAGACTCCAAGTGTTGTGACGCCCCCTTAATCTTTTTAGGCAGACAATACAAATCCTTTAAATGATGTAAACACAAGGCAGATGTGAGGAAGAAGCAGGGTTGAGGTTAAAGCTTTAATTCATGCAGACGTCAGAGTCGTGTTTTACAGGATGACTACATACTTACTGTAACACAATCACACAAGACAAGATTTGTTGTCTTGTTATCGCATAATAATTCCACTTGGTTTATAATAACAAGGAAGACAGTGTGTAGTCACTGTTTACTGTAAAAGTTTACACAAGCTTGAATGTCTGACCTTTATTTCTCTTTTATGTGACTGCAAATAAATACTGTAAACAGGAATTACCAGAACTGTGTACAAAAACAGTATCAAATAATACCAAATCCCTCAAACATTTTAATCATGTTTAATTAGTACCTCTCTCACACATTGTTGACAAAGACTGAATATGCTCACCACATACACAGTGAGTAGACACATCCAAATAACCAAATCACACACCGAAAACCAACCTCATACTTTGTGTGAAACAAAACCAGAATCTAGGATGATGTATACACAACAAACACTATTAGAATAATAAAAATGCTAGATAATAAATTAACTGCCTCCATGCTGCATATTATTTTCAGTAGCATTTGCATACACTGCCTTAAACATGTCTTGACATCATTTGTTACAAAAAAGGTATTTGCAAATTGACAAAAGACAGCAAACAGCATATATCTTTTTTGCAAGCCAATAGTGAGTGCACTCTCCTTTTAAAGTTTACATCAGTGCAAAGATTGCTATTGTACACACATCTGCGATTTATGAGAAGAGGTCCAAGCTGTCAAGATAAAAGTATTAGTATGTAGACCTTTTACAACACAACCTTGATACCAGTAGATAGTACCAATATAAATATCTCCATGCAGTAAGGTATATCAGGTTCAAATCTGAAACTCTGGCAGACAAACCAATCAATGCAGTTTGTCTTATTTTTTACTTGAAAAGTAACTTAAGATTAAACCGCCTTTTTGAGGAAGTAGACTGAAGTGTACGGTCAATTCATTAAACTAAACTCTCAAAAATGATTTGATATACATTGTTATTTTGTCTTTTCGGTACACTTTGACCCCTCAGAACAGAGTTACATGGGGTAGTGGTTGAAATATCCCCATATGAAATGGGACAACACTTCAACACCTTCACCTATCACTGAAATACATCAACAAGTGGGACTGTCATTATTATTAACATAATAACGATAACATTCAAACGACAAAAGGTTGTCATTATGCTCGATTTGAAGTGTCCCTCTGAAAAACCTCTGCTGCCCAAACACTTTACCCTACCACTCTATCCCAAGAATCTAGACAACCTTCCCCTAGTCTTGAACGTGCAAAGCAGAGAGGTACGGATAAGTGGTTTGGGCAGCGGCTGTATTGGGATTGGACCTTACGTTTTTCCTGTAATTTTGATTTTGTTTCAAATTTACAATAACATGGACAGATTGGAATGTGCAGCTATTACTGGTTGTTCATACGGTGATGCCAAGCCAAACCAACTGTTCAAACTGCTTTGAATGAATATGTAAATAGACTTGGGGTGGACTGGAATCATTGTCATGACTTTCACTGTCAGGTAAGCAAATAAATGATGCTCCCGGTTTTACTAGTGAAACACAAGGAATACAGCTGTTGTCGGCTGATGTAGCTTGATATAGCCGTATTAGGTTAACTCAGGGCATCAAATTGAATATAAATCTCAGCAATGTGTCACTGTAGCATGTCAGAGGCAAAGAAATGTGACTGTCTCATCTCGAATCACATGAATGATTGCAGAGGAGTGGCTGTTAGTTTTTATAGTGATATTTGTAAAGGCTTTGAGAACTGTGAGTCTTTTATAATTGAACTTTTGCATTCCTTCCATCTTATGTTGGATTATGGATAAGGTAACTAGTGTTTGTGTTTTGGCTGTCCTCTTGACACCTCCTAGCACTCAGTGTAACACTTTGGTGTGATTGTATCAAGAACATTCTTGTCTCTTCTGTTCTGTTCTGTCCTTTATGTAACAGCAATAAATGTGAAGTTGTGGTATGTGGCTGTGAACGATAGTGATGAGTGGCATTCACATGGCATGTGCAGTGTCATTCACTCACTACTGTGCATAGGACACCGAGTTCAAGTGAATAGATTCCTGGCTCCTTGCTAGCTTAACTGGTGGCTATTGTTAGTCTCAAGCAGGTGGCTGTTATTCTTGCATCGACTGTGGGGCTAAAATCTAGCGGATGTTGGGCCACAGCAGGTGTTTTTTTTCTTATGGTGGAACTGCTATTCTTTGCCCACAGTGTTTTTGTTGGCAGGTTCTATTACTTGTTTAGTGTAGCAGGTGTCTTACAGTGTTGTTTGGCTTGCACTGTTGTGTTGCAACAGGTGGCTTTTCATTTGGTTTTGATTTGGATGTATATTATATTGAGGTCTGCAACCAATGATTGTTTTAAGTGTTGTTACATCTTCTGATTATGTTCTTAATCAAGTGAAGAGAAAACTAATCGTTATTTACAATCTTGAGTGACAGCTTTAGTGATTTTCTTATTATTTTTTAAATAATCTGTATAATTATTTGTCATAGCAGTATTAACTGTCATTAATTTGTCTTTGTAAGTGTAATCTGTAGTGACAAACTTAAGTTATGCGCAGTGTAAGAGCCATTTGTTGTGTGACTCTATATTTAGAGCTCTGTGGCTGTGGAGGATGTGCCAAGCCACAGAGGCGGGTGAAGGCTGCTGACCCCTGACCACCTTCCTCTGAATGTTACAGTCGGAAACAACATATCAGTCACCCTTAGCGAGAAGCGTTCCCACCACTGAGTCGTACTCAGAATCCCCTAAAGACCTCAGCTTCTGATCAAGACACAGACTGTAGCTGTCTGTTAAATTTAGCACAGGGGTGTTTTACATGTCATGCATATGGTGACAGGTAAGGCGCTGCCCTGTACCAACGCTCATCCTCCCTGTCTTTGGTAAACATTTGTGAACGGTGCAACCTTTGACCCTTTGTTTGGATCTGTATTTTGTCCCATGGCAACAGCACTCCAAACACAACTTCTGTCATCTCCTTTGGGGGTTTTTCCACTATTTGAAAGCAGTGGAGGTAGTAGTAGTAGTGTTTTCATGTCTGGATTCAAGGGATTTTTAGGGGGTGATGATTGATTGAGAGATATTTTTATTCAGAATGACGGAAAGACTTTATTGCCTGTCAGAAGGTTATGTATGTACATGGCTCTTTATCTGTCTGTGGTCTGGTGGACAATAGAAGTGCTGTGGCTTGCGTGCTAAGGTCACTAGCAGATCTCTGCTCTGTCCTTCCTCCGTCTTCCGGTTTGGCAGCCTCACCGTCCCCAAACATCCTTTATCCAAACCACACCTTCTGAATCTCCAGCTCAGTTGAAGACTCAATATTTAGGTACTTTCACTACATCTGCTCCCACTCACTCTTGTTCCCTTCCTTGATCAATAGTCACCATCAAATGTTGGCAGCAGGCATAGTTATGTTTGCCTACATTCCACCCCACATATTTGACTTAAAGACTGTAGTAGGTCGTTATGAGTCAGCAGGCTATCAAACCAACCAGGATTCAGTCTGACAAGGGATGCCAGTAGTGGATCTGGTCATGGCCATGCTAGCCACTTTGTGTGGTGTCATCGTCCTCAAGGTCAGTCCTCTGCTGAGCACAGCTGTAACAAGGAGACAAACACAGACCTGCTGTGGTTTTAAAAGGAAAAAGAAAAGGCCTGTATTTGGAGCAGGATGTGGAAAATGAACTTCTCCTCAACCCCCACAAGGAAATCTTGTTTTTCCTGTCAACTCAAGGCTATAGCTGTTGCATAAAGCACTCCAAGAACAGGAGGAGAAAGGTATACTGAATAAGTGTAGTCCCCATGTTTTTATAGTTGGCAGAGTAATGTCAGGAAACTAAATCCAAAACAAAGCAGAGCACAACGCCAAAACATGGCGTCATTAGATATGTTGAAATTCTCCTTGTGTACTAGCCTGACTCTGTCCATACTGAACATTTTATCATAACTGCTTTGACCTTATGATATGCTTAATTGTTTCACAGAATGAGTTTTCTGTTTAAGCATTTTTGTGGAAGTCAAACAAAACATTAATCTATGTGTTTATACTCCTATACTCAACGGCAGTCGTCTCCCTCTTATGACAACATACTGTGGCATAATGCCTAAATCTCATCAACCTAATCACCAGTATAATTTAAAAGCTCCTAATGGTTTCTGGCACTTTCTTTTAAAACCTCAATGAATCATAGTTTTTCATCCAACCCGAAAACATCACTACAGTGTGGTTGTTGCTTACAAGTACTAGTTGGTAGTGTTGAAGGCACGTACGAGTCAGTGAAGCGAAACGCGAATTCTATTACGCAAAGGAGACAATAAAAGAGCAGGGAATAGTTTCAGGATGATGGTACTTGTTGACAGTAAATCTTAAGGATGACTGGAAAATGCAGGCATCTGGAAACACCCCTGCAGCCCATTGATAATGAACTGCCATAAATCACTGAAGGAACAAACAAACTGAATGCACTCTCAGATACACACACACGCACACATTCATAGATGCTGAAACATGCATACAGGAATTCATTGTAAAACCAGGTGCAATTTTGGCAACACTTAATCAGAAGTGTGGTTAAGAGTCTAATTGGGACACATTTTTGTTTTGACTGTGTGTTTTTCTTGTTTGCCTTGAAGTTACATTACCTCAGCCAATATTTAACTGAGTGCCTCACTCAAGTCATCATCTCTGCTCTCAGCTTTAAAGCTGACAGTGACTTTAAAGGACAGTGTAGGACCTACTCATTAAAGAGGTTTTGTTTTTTTATTTAGAGCCAAAGCCCTCTCTCCATACACGTGTTTGCTTGGTCTGACATCAGCCCAGAATGGTAGGGATTTACGTTACAACAGGGCTTCCCACCTCACGGTTAATCTGATGACGTTCCTGTCATGATATCGATGATCATAGATGATGTTTAAAAGCAAGTTCTTGAGCACTGTTGGTTGTTGTGTGCAGTTGTTGCTGTGTTGTCCAGCAAAATGCAGAGTAGACAGTGCATTCTTGAGTAAAAGTTTACAAACTATGACCCAGGAATGTCTCTCCCAAAGGTGCTTCTGGTAAGTCAGTAAGCTGTGTGTCTGCCGCAGGATTGCTATAAGGCCATCGCAGTCTTCTAAAGAGGACAGTCTAATCCCTCTGTGTTGTTAACTGACTCTCCGCTCTCTCCTAAAAATGTCAGTGACTAATCCACAGGCTAGCATTGTTGGTGCAGTTGGGATCATAAGGCTTATCCCTATTAAATCTGGTTCATAAGCCACAAATTCAACTTGGTGGTGAACAGGAACAGGTGACTCATTTAGTCTCTCAATAAGTATAATGAGACAATGGTGGCATAATGTGAGTAAAACAGTCCCATGTATTTTTTCCATCCAAATTTATATGCTGCATTTTCGGCTGTTTGGTAACACAATTAAGAAAAGTCTGTTTTTGTCAGAATAATCTATAATGGATGATGGATTGATGGGTTAGCCCGCATGCAGTTTTTCTTGATAAACTTGTTCTTATTATTGTAGAATAAAGTGTTCTATGTAGAGAGAGCCAAACACTTTTTAAATTATTCATCTTATTTTAAATTTTGATTTTTTAAAAAAACTATGCAGTATGGTTGTAACTATATTTCCTAGTTGCCACAGTAAACCAGTCTACTGTGACTTGTTGTAGTTGGGTTTTAATTGTAGGTGAAACAGGAATGCAAAAAGCAATTAATGAGGATAAATTATGTTGCTTATTTTGTCTCTAATTAAAACGTAAACTATCATTGATTTATTACTCATCAATTAGTGCAATAGTTTATATAGCAGGACCAACTGATTCTGGGTTTTTTTCTTTTGGTCAGATACTGATGGTGATAAATTGACCGGTAATCTCTTTAATCGCAGTTTTTTTTAAATGATCCCCAAATATGGTTATCAAACAGATGTTATGATGGAGGCAGGATATTTTACTGTTTGCAATACAATTGTAGCAGAAAATCTTTATCTGCACTATGTTATATAAAAAAAATAATTATATCATTGCGTATCAGACAACACATATATATCAATACAACATATCGTCAACATATTCTTCATTTCATTTTAAATTTGAAGTTTTTTTCTTCCAATGGAAATGCTAAGTAGTTTTTTTTGTATAATATAAATGAATCTAAAATTGTATTGAGTGTATAGTAAGAGCCATGGAGTCTTATTGAGGATTGAGGTTGTCCAGGGAAAATGATTTATATTCTTGCGCCTGAAGTTAAATATTGTACAGATGAACAATTTACATTTATGAACACCTGTATGAATGATCTCAGGTGTAAAGTTTGGTGATGACCAGTTTGTCCTGTAGGAGGAAGTTAAGAGTAATTGTCTCATCCGATGAAGGATTCCAAGTTCACATTTCACAGTTTATGCTCCAGGGGCCCAGCACTAAATCCCACCAGACACTGCCTGAAACCAGAAGCCTGTTACTTTGGCTTACTCTTGTAAACAAAGGAAAATGTGTGTATGTCTGTCTGTGTGTGTGTGCATATCCACTTTTCTCACTCTCTTTGAGTCAACATTACCCCAAACAGAACATGTCTCATGACTCAAGGTTAAGTGAGAGAACAAGGCCTCAGTTGGCAGTCAGTGTGTGTGAGTGCACAGTGGGTATGGTAAAATCATTAATCTACTTACACAACTAAAGACTGAAAGTGCAATCATTCATGCTGTATATTTCACCTGGGCTTTTACCGCCATACAGGATGTCAATGCATTTTATGGAGACATTGTGAAGTGTTACCAAATCTCGTTTGAGAGTTATTTTCTTTTCAAATAGCTGCAAATCCAACATCTGGACACTAATATACATCTTCTGCAGGAAATGTTCCAATGCATCATTACACCAAGTCATCGCATCACTTCCTGTTGACACACTTCAAGTGTGACATATGGAAACTATTGAAATGTGGAAAGGGGACGCGCGGGAGAAAGTATGAAGGTTGGGGGTGGGGGGTAATTTTCCTCAAGGAGAAGGCTAAAATGAAATTGTTTCCCACGTTTCCCTGCACACGTGCACTCAGGGGTCGACTGAGCATGGAGAATAAATTCTTGTATAAGTGCAGGGCAGAAAGAGCACTTTCATGCCAGTCAAAAAACAGAAATGAGATCCAGATAACATCTCCAAAGGCAGTGGACAGACGTGCACACATGCACACACACATGTTTCTCTTCCCTCTGTCACACAGTTACCTTATACGTCTAGTGCTGGAGCCGCCAGCTTACCTGACCATAAGCCATCTGCACTAATTTAGCCATTTGCGTTAAGTGGTGGAGAAAAAGGTTTGGGTTAGCCTGAGCCCCCTAATCCATGGCCAGCAAAGACCATGGGTGGTCACACACACATTCACACACATACTGCAGCTGCAGTGCAGGAGGGGGCTGGGGATGAGAAGGTGGCTGTGGGGCTGAGAGATGCATGGGGGACTGTGGATTTGTTGTGCAAGAGCCACATGCCAGTGACTTGCTTAATATCTTTGACCAGCTCACACAGAAAGCATGTGCATACAGCTTGACATTATGTTGGCTCCACTGCAAAAAAAACCCCAAAATATTATTTGTTAGATTGGCTCAGGATTGAACCTCATTGTTTTTTTGGTATCAACTGAAATGTGTCATTTGTGAGAGTTATTTTGTCCGCCTCATTCTCATCTTTCATATAATTCCTGATTTAAAACTCTGCTGCCAGTTAAAAAGTCAGAACAAACTCATGCTGTGCAGCCAAACCTCAAACCCCCAAGATGTAGTTTTCAAAGCTAGTCCAAAGATACCAAATATGGTGTATGTCTCTAAAATGATGAGCAAGACATGTGTAACATTTTCACTTGATGGAAACGGTAAAGCCGTAGACAACATGGAGCCTCCAGTTTTGATAATTTCACTTAATTTTTAACATCCTATTGCTACAGTCAAGACCTTGAACTGCATGATTCAGAATATGTTTGCTATAATCTGGCAGAGATGGTTTGATCATCCTGAAAAGAAAACAATGATAAAACTTGTTATATTATAGAGAAAACTTTTCTACAGCTTTTTCAGGTCCAGCGTGAGAGGACACTCATATTTACCTTAATTCATAAGTAGATAAAGGTTCCAATACTGAGCCTTTGAAACTTGTTGGTTTCAAAAAAATCATACCCTTCAAAACTGTATATTTTACCCAGACAAAGTCTTTTTCAATAATGTTTTAGTTGTAAAACCTACTTTACTGAGCTACGTGCTTCAATAATGACAATCATGAGCCTAAAGTGGTTAATCAAGCAGACACACATGCTTTCAAGCCACACATACACACACGTCTAAAGCAAACACATACCATACCCCCTGTGCCCCCACACATCCCACTTCCAGTAAATTAGTGGCAGTAAATGAGGCAGCTGTCGCTTGTGTGCTGCGTAGCCTGCAGTTTCCCAGTGGACACCTGACATAGCCCGGACAACCCCACACTGGGATAACCTGCACTTTGGCATGCCAGGGGGCGCACAGGCAAACACCGGCGAAATATGTGACTGTGGTGCTATGAAAACACTGGTACTTACTGGTACCCATTCATTCACATTCTTATGAGACTCTATGGTCTCACGCTTACATTTATTCAACTGCAATTGCTGTTATGAAGGAAAACACAGCATTTTGTGAAGCTGAGATTTACACTGTGTCTAAGTGACTTCAGGGGTCATTGACAGGAACCCGTGGTGTGGTGTTTACACAACAGGAAGGGCGCTTGCTGGTGAACTGAAATGTCTTGTTAGTGCTAAGCAGAGAAGTCATGCAGACCTCCCATATTGATTCTATTATTCAGGGCCATTCTTCCTGAGAGTTGTGGGGTTAAAAATGCAGAGGGTTGCTGACTTTTTTCCTTTTTTTCTCAAGAAAAAAATGCAAGAGGTTGTGAATTGAAAAAGAAGAATAAAAAGAAGAAGAGAGAATGACCAACAGAAACAGTTCATATGCAATTGATCAATAGACTAAAACAAACAGATTGTTTATGTTGTGTTGTTGCAGTGAAGACACTGTTTTTGCAGGAAAAGCAGAGCTAATAGCTAATAGTCCGAGTCCAACAGCTGAAACAGCACCAAGTATAAATCCGTCTTTGATTTCATTTCACTGTTGTTCTGTTTGTGCTGGTGATTTAGTGACAGAGGAGTGAGTAGCAGTCTCTGGCTGTGATTTCTCCCTGCTGTCTTTTTTGAGGTCATTAATCAGCGATAAATTATAAAGCTATTCGTCTGCAGGGACGAGGGAATTTTACTCACTTTGTGTCTGAAACATCACCTATGAAGTGATCAAATGCTGTTCGCGCGCACACACACACACACACACACACACACACACACACACACACACACACACACACACAGATGCACCTCAGCAGACATACCACAAGCTTCTAAAAAATATGAGTGAGACAGATTGGGACCAAGACAACACTTTATCCAGGGTAAATCAGCCAACACATTCAGAAAAACAAATTCACGTATGAGAGCAGCCATTGTATTCGCGCTCACCACACTGTGTCATGCTTGTGGTGGTTCATCATAAAATATAAGAACCTCCTAGATATTTGAGAGGCAAAGGGCTTGTAGTCAGATCTTTCTCATATTAGAAAGTGCCTTACAGTCTTATTGTGTACAAAATATTTTTAATGATGCTCTTATCTTAACTTTTGATTTATTAAGCACAAAAAGAGCAAAGAGCTACAGAACATCACGTTAATCCAATCTGTAAAGTTTAGTGTGCAATCACAGTGGACTAAGTTGGGGAAATTCCACAGCAACATATTTAAAATACCTGTGAGGATTTTTACCTCATTATCAAAATCATTCCTCATGTAAGATGTGTAGAATAGACTTAACTATTTAGCACAGTGAGAAAAAAATGATAATAGTTATCATGCAAAATAACGGAGCATAGATTCAACTCACAGAAAGTGCAGCTCATGTATTAAACGAGAAGTCCAATGTGGCGTAATACATTGGCAAAGGAGCACATTTCCCAAACTAAGGTGAGATACAGAAAAGAAAGGGAGATGTAGCAAGGAAAAAGATACAATGGGAGAAAGGGGATCCTGACTAAGACTATTTTTGGCTCTGAGCAGTAATTTCCCACAGTCTTTTCATCACTGTGAAGGTGTTGAGAAGCCAAATGAGACTCCAGGAAGCACACAACCCTGAAACAATTAAATAAAGATGTAGCCTGTACATTTCATCAAGGTGCTAGTTCACGGATTTTACTACCTTTGTCAATTATTTTTTTTTGCATAATTTTATAATTCATTACAGTGAGAATAATAATTTTTACATTACAATTTTCATTTAAAAAAAAAGAAGAAAAACAACTTATAAAATTATGATAATTTTGGGGGTCTGTACCAAGCATGTTTTCTTATATTAGAGAATAATATTTGTAGGCCAGTTTGACCTTTTACAGAAAATTGCAGCTTGTGCAATTTGGATATTGCTCACGGCTGTACTGGGATTTCAGTAATATTTCAATTAATTTTACACAGAGAAGCTGCATTATCGCCAATTCTCCACCGTTGGTCATTCACACAGAGCAAAAGATCTCTGCCATAAAGACGAACTGCTGTTTAATTCCCACAGAAAGCCAGCACTCAGCTACTAAAAAGGCATAACGGTACACGTCATGATGATGACGTCTGTGTTTTTTCAAGGTGTTTCCAAAGTGTCCTCCTGTCAATCTAAACCCGCAGACAGTTTATAATCATATGGATGCTGTTGTGTGTGTGTGTGTAGAGATTGAGATCCTGACCCACGAAACAGCCTGGAAAGTGACAAAGTTTCGCTCAAAGTTTTTTGACCATAATTACCATCAGTAAACTGGATGCTGTCTGACTGTGTCACACGCGGGGAGGGAGGCTGTTTTCTGGGGGAGAGTTCACTGAAGTCTTGATCAGGAGGGATGACAGTCGCCAAAGACAGTTACAGTTGCTAAGTTACTTTTGTTTGGTCATGTAATGTTGCTTTGTGGGACATTTCTCTTTATTTTGTTGAGTGAGGGAACTGTGTAGTTATCAGACCGTCCAATCGACACGCCCTCGATACGCCCAGCTGGCTTATCCATTCACACTGGTTTGGTTCGCCAATACTGCGCCTCTGATACTACCTCCAGAGGCATATCGGTGCCGGAGCATAATTTCACCCCTCACCGCCTCCCAGACATTCACACAGAAGCGGAGGCAGAGAATTGGTGCAGGATCCTTGCATCCAAATGGCAGTATTAATGGGGCTCTTGTTTCGAGTCCTGTTTCTAAGTTGCTGCTAGCGGTAACTTCATATTTACCATACAGACACGAAAATGGCTTTGATTTTGTCATGTAAGTCTTGGCAAAGTGAGCAAATAAGCACATTTCCCAAAATGTTGAGCTATTCCTTTAGAACCATAATCAGTGTTGTCTTGGCTCTGCTCAATCTGTTGTTTTAGAGGCTGCCAAAGGATAAACAGGCTTTAAAGTAGTCCCAGCAGGATGCACCTAAATCACTTTAATTAGGCCTGAGGGGAGAAAATAAATTTGGAGAAGAAGGCATTTGTCTTAATAGGAACATCAGGAGGAAAAATAGATATTTAACTTTGGCACACTAAAAGGGACTATGCACAGAGTGGATACATTTTTTGAGAATGCACCTTGTCCTCCTTGTCCTGCGTGATCTGTTCCAGGGGAGTGTGGATTAGAACAGGTCAGGTTGTGGAGGTCAGCCAAGAAACATGAGGTCAAAAGTCAGAGGCAAGAAAAAGACCTCTGCATTCCAGCTGACTGCTGCCCTCTACACACATACACACCACACACACATCACACACACAGACATGCTTTACCAATGAAACGACAGCTCTATTTTTAACCTGAAACTCTGTGTTGATGCATTTCTGGTCCCTAGAACCCAAAACAAATCCAAAGAAGGAGAATTATATGTGTAAAGAATGATGAGAATCTACTATGTCTACAAGATGTGTTGTGATCTTATCAGTAATGTCTCCATGAGGGTTGGATCAACATTAAATCAGAGGAGAGTGTGCTGTGTGCTCTGACTTTTAATGATGTGATATTTGTTCAGAAGTCTCTGCTGGATCGGTTATTTTAACAGTGATGCATATGGAGTTTTAGAAAATATGTTCTTCGTCTTTTGTATGTGTATGGCCAGTTTGTGTTTCTTACACTCAATTTTCTTAGATTTAATACAATATTCTTAACAGGACAGGACTTTGCATGCAATGATCTGCAAGGATTATTTCAGATATGCTCAGAGATCAACTGAACTGGACACAGCACACAGAGACGTGCTCCCTGCTCTGTTCTCTTATATGATTTTGATTCTGAAATTCTTATATCAGAAGATGTCCATTGAGGTAGCAAGAAAACTGGAGCAAGATTATCCAAAGGGATTAAATAAATAGCTAAAACATCATCATTGCATTGGATAAATAAATTGAATAGTTTCTGTTTTACTGTCTATTCCTCAAACAGATTGTTAAATGTTTATTGAAGAATGTTTGAATAGACAAAGGGATTTTATGTTTTAAGTAGGAATCATGAAAATGCATCCAACCAAAGTTATCTCAACTATAATCTTCTTTTCTTCTTTTTCCCAGAACACCTCCGCCAACGCCATTTCTGAAAGAGAAAAAGCTGGTAAGTCTTTGCTGTTTTTTTCATCCTGTCTATAGTTAAGATCCTGATAGCTAATCCTCAAACAAAAGAATTCTGGATGCATATAGTTAGTTTTTTTTAGTTTTGTCATATGCATTGGGAAAAAGTCATTGTCTGCGAATGATCCGGTCAGTGTCTGGTCTGGTGCCATGTAAAGACATCTTCGGTACGATTTCTGATTGATAGCCTCTGTCTGCTGTTCACTACATGGGGCAAAAGGAAGGAGGGGGGGAGTGGTTGGGTGGAGGAGGAAAGGCTCTGGTTCTATGAGACACTGGATGCAAATGTAGATAAGAACCTAGACTCATCTACCTAAGCATCAAGCCAGTCGTCGCCTCTTACAGATAAGAACCAGACTGGCTGTCGTGTCTCATGCCCAAAACTTTAGACCCGTATTTACATACCTTTTGCCCTCCTGTCTTACTCACCTTCTTCTAAGAATGGATATTTATATGCTTAAAATGTTTAGGTATGTGTATACATAATATGTAAGTTAAGAAAGTAAGGAAGCCATTCACAATTTTATTGTACATGTGTATAGTGTCAATAAAAGAATATTCTTCTATATTCTATTCTAAGTATTTGTTCAATTTATCAACCTACAATTATCAAACCTCATGACTTCTTCCTTATGAATTACCTTCAGAGAATCGACATATTATGTCATTACTTTGCAAAGCTTGCCGTCCTCCACTTTGCACACTTTATTATGAATCGATCTCAAGAAGAAGCTCAATCTGGAGTGACTGCCCCCTCCATCCTGGCTCCAACGTCTCTGTCAGCAGTCTTGCCCGTAATATACGGGGTCATCGAGAAACTATGGATTGACAGACCTACTTTCAGACAGGCGGCAGGGGTGCAGTGTTCATTAAACACCCCCCTGTGTCGTCCGCCCACTGGTAAACAATACCAGAGAGGTGGTTAGATGTAGGGACGAGTCTTTCATATCACCCCCCGCTGTCTCAAAGCCCGCTGGGAGTCCTCACTCACTCTCACTCTGTCTCTGGCTCTAATTACTGCCACTTGCTGAAAACCTTTCATGGGAATTGTGCAGAAGCTGTCAGTATGTTTGTTCCCAGTTGTATGTGTGTGTGTTCATACATGAGCATGACTACTTTCTTGGCAGAAGGCCTGCTCCAAACACTTTTTTAAAGAAGGCTAAAGCTTGCAAAAATGCACAGTGCCAACTTTAAAGAGGTCAAATGTTCTTGGTCATTTTTCTTCATTTAAATCAGTCTGACTTCCTGTAAGCAAGTTATGTAATCTCCATCTCTGGGTTTGTGTGATGGAACCCAGGACTCTGGAGAGGGGGTGGGGGTACGATGGGAGTTGGCGGAGTTTTGGGGGACTTGATGGAGCACAAAGCCCAGTGTTCATTGTGACACTTCAAAGCCCCCTCTGTATCTCCACCATTTAAGCCCCTGGGAATGACACATTTGTGACAGTGTTACATCACACACCATGCCCTAAAGGCTCCTGCTGCACCGCCATGAAAGACAGCCCATTCATGGTAAATTTTACTATCTCTGTGACAACGGAAGCACACCACTGATCAACAAGAAGTTTCCAGAGCCTACACTCTGTAACAGCACAGTTGATGACCTCCCTGCGGCGCCGAGTGTATCTTTAGTGAGTTTGCGGTGTCACGGCTTTCCTGTGCACAAGGAGGATGTGTCTACATGCATCAGAGTTACAACTGACAACCTGTTGTTTAGGAGTCTTATTTATGGGGCTCGTGGGATTTTGCACAGCCTGCACTGGAATGGCCAGAAATTACATAACTCATGCTACATACTGAAGATGACAAGGAGAGTTACGCATTAAGTATGCATGACTGTCCTTATCATCAGTTGGGCATGGTCTAGGAGATGATGAAGGTGACGTGATGTGCTACGCAATATAAGGAGCAGCGTAAGTGACAAAATTAACCCTAAAGAAATTTATTTTGTGCTGTCTTCCCATTTATTATGTGACTATTTTAAAACATTAGGCATCACAATCAATATATGTAGGGGAGAATTCTTCTACAAGCTCTTTAACTTTCATATAATGTAGTAGATTTCTTTTCATGTAGGTCTTTTGACAGGTGTAAATAACAAGAATAGATTGTTGATATTTTATTACTGAAATGTTCATCGTCCTAGAGCCTATTGTAGCCAAGTTCATACTGGGTAAACAAATGGTCATCAGAGAAGTTTTCTGGTGAAGGTGGAAACTAGAAAGGCCCTTTCAGACACAAAGATAACAGAACTACTGCTTCAACTTACTGTATGTATGCAGCAGAAGAATGTAGACTATGTCTCTCTCTCCGACTAGTGTAAGAGCTTGTCAACACAACCCTTTAAAGATCCCTGGTTCTAAGAATGGTCCATCTTTTTGTTTCCTTGATTGTAGCTAAGGTTAGAGGCACCATGCTGCGCCTTCCTGATCTAAATATAAACCAGTGGGAATATATAAACAGAACACAATGATGGGCATCCCACCAACAGCAGGGTTAAAGCTTGACCTTTTACCTGGACTCGTAGCCTCATAGTTTACTGTATTTGTTGTAGGTGGAGGAAAGGAAAACTGAGGGAAGAGGAAGTGGTTTAGTACCCTCAGAGGAGTCCTACATAGGAGGGGCACTCTGACAAGGGTGAATTGGTGGTTTGTGTGTATAAGTTGTCTCATCATTTCTGTCTGTCTGGCTTTCGTCTTTGTTTCCTTCTCTCTTGTTATCCCTAGTTTCCTTTCTAGTCACCATTCTTCCCTTCTTGGAACTCCAGTGACAAATACATGTTACTGGTATTTAAAGCTGATGGGAAATGGAGCGGTTACTGTTTTTTAATTCTGACTGCTCTGAGTGGTAACCTCTGGGAATCCCAGTATTTATCATATTATTACACACTCCCGCTTTGTTGATTAATGTATCTGACCTTTGCTTACCTTAAAAAAAAACTAATAGTCTTTGTACCCAAAGAAAATAATTTCTTTAAAAGTCACATTTAGTGCTTTTGTGCTTAAATGCAAAATGTGTCATTTCTTTTGGATTCTTAGCAGAACAAAACAAATATGTATAAGTATTGTTGAAGTTGTTGTCTTCATTGTCTAACAACCACCATTGAGGATGTACCTTCACATCCGCCAGATTTCTTCCTTACTCTCTGATTCTCTCCCATAAGTTATAATTTGTAATCATGATAATAATTTATAATTAAAAAATGATAAATTATTGATATTATAGTAAGATGGTGATGGAGGTTGCCAGTCTGTCAGTCCAGGTCATGGTAAATCTAGGTGCTGTTGTTTCAGTCTTGTTTTAGTTGCCTACGCTACAGAGATTATATACCAAGTTGCACCAAATGACAGGCACCGTTAGCTTGATCAAAATTTCAGATTTCTTTTGGTTTGAACATTGTTTGATTCATTTGAGATAATGCAGTACACAACCCAACAAAATTTACAAGGGTAAGTCATTTTTTGATTTAGATGAAGAAATGGTACACAATATATTGTTTAATCAGTAAGAGTAATAATAAAACATTTTTAGAAATAATCTTATTTGTTTTCTTGCTGAGAGCTAAATGAGAAGATCGTGTCTCACTTATGTCTGTATGCTACATGTGTCAGTAGATTACAGGAGGGATTTAATGTAGCAAAGCAACTAGAAACAGCCAGCAAATCTCTGTCCATCGTGAAAATAAATTCCGCCGCCACCTCTAAATTGTACTATTACTTTTTGTTGGTTCACTCCATACACAAACAAATATCTAAAAAAAAAATATTGCTTCCAGTCTTCATGCTATGCTAAGTTAAACATCTGCTGAATCTATATCTTAATATTTAACATACAGACATAAGAATGGTATCAATCCTCTTGCCCAGACAACAAATAAGGGAATTTCCCAAAGATACAGATACAGAGATGTGACTGTGTTGTGAGGAATATCTGCTATACAGGATGTGACTTGATTTTTTTTTAGGGTAAACAGCTAACAAAGTTTAGCACAGATGGTATCTGAGAATCTCTGTTCATCCAGAGATCTTGTGATTGGGCTTTTTGCCTCTAAACAGACAACATCTGCAGTCTGACAAATAGGCAAATTTCCACACCAATTTCCACCTAATTCAGAGAATGTCACAGGGAAATCAGTTCGCATTTGTACCCTGCAGCATCGTCTTCGCTTCTCCTCATCTGGGAAAGTGCTTTGACAGATGTAATAAAGCTCCCTTAGCCTGCAGCCAAGTCAATAATGGCTCATGACTGATGTTTCTGTTTCTGTTACGTGTTCCTGCTCTTTGATTGAGTCTGCCTTATCCCACTTTTCTTTTTGCCGCCCCTACATTCACGGTACAGGAGTCGCTGTGTTTGTGCAAGGTCACATTCCTGGCCTCCCCCCGTCAGTCTACACCAGCCTCAACACCTCCCCCCCAAACAGCCCCTCCTCTCCCCTCCCATTTGACACACTCTCTCCCCAGCTTCCTGTGTGGAGACTGGTACTGTGACATGCTGGAGTTGATTCCATTTATATTTCACACTTACTACTCAGCTGTGAATACATTTACAGGTACAATCTGTTCCCTTTGGAAGCAAATTATTCTACTTTCTTATACTTGATGTCATAAATGGAGATATATGATATTTTGGAGTTAGTAAATGTTAGATGTTTTACAAGATTTCATGTTGAATCAACATATATGACTAGCGTCCCTCTAGTTCCATACATTTCCTAAGACTGGAAAACTCTTCTCTCCACTGTATCATCAGTTTACATGAGTCAAAGCGCAGAAAGTCCTTTGCTCCTTAGCAAGTTTTGAGAGTCCTTTTTCAAGAATTCATCTCGCTGGAGCAGGAAACCACTGCTTAAAGGGGAATTTACAACAGGAAGTCAGCTTGCTGAACTTCCAGAGTAACATCAACAAAAACCTATACCAAAGAAAGAAACATTCATAGGACTTGTGTCATTACGTTAGCTTTATTTTCAGCAGGTTGGTATGTGTTTTCTCACATGCTGTGCAGAAATATCAGGAATTACTTTTTATAGAAAGTAGGCCATCATACGTTTTGTTTGCATATGGAACCTGGTCAATGAGTAACTTTGGCTGTTGAGAAATGAGATGTCTGGATGTATTTATGGCAGCATCATAATAAGTTTAGACGATTATACACAGAATATGAACAAGTTGTAGATTTGTAAATGAATACAATTTTTTTTCCCAACTGCCAGAAATGTCAGTCCAGTTTGTTTTAGCTACCTGTCTTTGCGTGCAAGACTTCTGAGTGCCTTAACTTTATCGCCAAGTAGGAATAACATAAAAGAAGGGAAAGATAGTTTAGTCAATAAAGTATGGTTAGATAACAAAAACACTAGCTTCAGGAAAGGAAATGGCTGGTGTTACGGATAAAAAAGACAAACTCTAGTTGACTGTAGACCTTCCACCACTCCAACCTTTCACCTCTGTTTAGTTGCCTCGCTGTATAGGATGCCCTGTTTTTTGCGACGGCACAAAGTACGGGCCATAAATTGTGAGATGTGGAATCTTCATACGTGGACGTCATTTCTAGGAATATGGGGCTGCAGGGATTTATAGTTGAGCAAAATGCTTCACAAAGGTGTGTATTTGGCCTGTATATGTACAGTAGAAACATGGAGGCTTCCTTTGACATGATCAGTCCCATAACAGGCACATTATTTTCTTGCATTTTGCCATATATAACATTTTTCTTAGGAGATTGCACACTCCAAGTTAAAAAAAAAAAAAAAAAAGAAGAAGAATGTTTGTCTGAAGCTAACCAAGCAAACAAGGGTAGCATTTCTGCACAGGTGTCTCATCACTTTCATCATTATTATTTAAAAAACAGGGTATTTATTACTGACCTTATTCCATGCTTTACTTGTAATGATACAGGGGGAACTTTCATTCGTAGCCACAGGACTGTAAATCTCCCAGTGTTGATGGGATGAAATGCCCATGCTGTCCCCAGGCTAATGAATCAGTCCTGGCTCAGCAGACTCTGTCACTGGCCCTGGCAGGCTCATTCCCCACTTCTGGGTGTCGGTTGGGCGAAATTGTTTGGAACATACAGGAGACTGAGATGTTGATTGTTTGGATAAACTTCATGTGGGATATTTTGATATCTCGAGGTGTCTGGTATCTGATATATTGCTGTTTTTTAAGTTCTCGAGTTCTCTGGCACACACACATAAGATGCAGTGGTATCAGATAGTAAGAATGGAGCTATATGAGAGTAGGGCATGCTGTAAGGGTGAGGGAGTGTATGTTTGATA
Organism: Acanthopagrus latus; assembly: GCF_904848185.1. Taxonomy (NCBI): domain Eukaryota; kingdom Metazoa; phylum Chordata; class Actinopteri; order Spariformes; family Sparidae; genus Acanthopagrus; species Acanthopagrus latus. The sequence goes on from NC_051039.1 coordinate 14,294,035, forward strand.
GCGGAGTAAGACCTCCAGCAGATGGTCACATCAAAGGGACTTGCACACAATTACAGTCATGCTTTGGGCACACCCACAAATACATGCTTCAACATACCGACATATTTTTGGCCCTGCTGTGAAGAATAGAATATAGTGCATTGTTTTAGCGGACACATTGATGATAGACTTTCACACACTGTTTACATACACTGTTTGAAGTCCTCCCAGAAACAATCCCCCGCCCTCGTTCTTCACCTACCCTGTCTCCATTTCTAGGTCAGTATGTTGGCAGGTAACCCTCTCCTCTCCTGCCCCTGTTCTGTGGAGTTTAGATGTAGACACACACTCCTGGCACGCTGAACTGTTGTTAGACAGAGGGGGCATTTGGCAAGACTTTCCTTCCTAAGGTATGAGTACTCCATTGTTTTCACCCCCTCTCCTCTCCCCTTCAGGACATTTTCCATCATATCCAGGTTACTGTCTGTGTATTGCCCCCTTATCACAGGTATAGAGCAAGGGAAAGTACACTGATAGGCTGTTGTGATATGAGCACTGACCCAGATGGTTTGTGTTTGCGTGCCTTGGAGTGTGCACACACTCACAAGCCTACATGAAAATAATTTGTCTCAGGATGTCATTTGAGTCAAACAGGTGTGTATGAGGGAGGATAGAATAGGTGTGACACTTTGACAGGATGTTAGTTTTCCTGTATTCCAAACCTAATCTTCATTTACAACATTGTTAAAAAGGATTTTCACGATTGCAGAAGTGTCGACTAAAGGGTCGTCAAAAAGCAAAGACGCGGGAATCTATCCTTATCAGTCTCAACAAACCTCGGGAGACTATAAAGTCAATTGGCCGCGATGAGCACAATGCTATCAGCGGGCTGCAGTAAGCCAATGCTGGGTACATTACCTTCACTTGCTGGAGCAATCGGCACGACTGGCTGACTTTCTCAAGTGTGAGCTTAGTGTGGAATGTAATGGAGGGCAATCTGAAACAGCACATAGAGTTCACTCGGATAATAAGTCACTTGCCATCTTGATGAGCAAGATGAGTATATAAGATATACAATTTTACAATACAAATGTATTTTTTTTTAAGTTCAGTATAATTTTTGAGTTAATTGGGAGCATGGAAACAACATCTGAAACACAAATTAACATTTCATTACCTTTATAAAATTAACATTAGCAAATAGTTATTTATTTTCATATCTGAAAGACAGGGAGCAACATTAGCATTCAGTTGGAGGCGTGTTTCTGAATGCCAAAGAGATATATCTCATGGCTCTTTAGCTGCTAAATGCTCCAATATGTTACATGTACAAGGTAGTTGCTAACTTTGTCTTCTACTGTTTGGTGCTGACAAGTTAACGTACAATGGGTTTATCAGAGTTTTTTTATGCAACAAAGGACTTTGCTACATTGTTGAGCTAAAAATATTAATTAGTGCTGCTGTAGAATATTAAAAATATACATGTACACATACATGCATTATTGCCTGCACAAAATGTATTAAAGATTATATTAACTGATAAAAATTGTGTATATCTTATCTATAATCTTTAACATTTGCTCCTGAGGTAATTCATTTGTCTTCTAATAAGTCACAATGTAAAAGTTCACATCAGCTATAGATGCCATTGTTGCATTGTTACTACAGCTTCTCTGCTGTTCTTTAATTTGTCAATGAGCCGATGACTAAGCTTCTTCACAGACCCCTGAGAGTTGTGCTTGCTTAATAGAAGCTAAATCACCATTATCCGATCAACTCAGCAACAGTCTAAGTAATGAATTCCACTGTGTTGTTTGTGTCCATCTCAGTAGCTTAAGTTTTGTTACATAAGGTTTACAACATGGCATTTACTTATGTTTGTTGTTTGTTTGCATGTTTTTGTGTTTATACAGTATGTATGCACTGTATATTCTATTCCTACAATTATGCATTTGATAGTAAAGTCATGTCATGCGTTGGACCATTTTGTCACCCCTGAATGGCTGAGGAATGTGATTATCGGCTGTGTGGAATAAATGGGAGGTTTCTGTGGTTCACAGTGTGAGCACAGTTTTTAAACCCCAGCATTTTTCCCTCTTGACATCCCACTGTCCTTTTGGGAAATCTGTCAAAGTATTTTACCATCAACCATTTCTGGGAACCATTCAATTGTTCTGTGGTTTTGTCTGAGTGACTCAGACATTATCCTGGAGCCCTTCATCATCTCACTTCCTGTCTTTTTACCTTGGTTCTGTGATGCTTTTTTGCTGTTTGGGTACAAGGACAGGTGGATCTCCATGTAACAGGCAGGCTTCCTGGGCAGTGGGTTATATAACAGGCATTGATGCTCTCTGTGTCTAGACAGGGTAGGGCAGGTGTAAAGAGAGGGAATGAGAGGAGGAAGGTGACAGAGAAGAAGAGATGTGAGATGAAAACAGGGACAGGAAAGGAGAGATGCTAGTCGTGACTCTAAAGCACTCAGAAATTCAGTGAGAGCGCTGGAGCTTGTGTCAGAAAGCACTTACTCACTTACACACATATATCCACACACACGCACACACATACACTGGCAGAATAGAATATGAGAGCATTGCAGCACTGGCTGGATGTGTCCCAGCAGTTACTGCACTAATGCTTGCTGCAGCAGATGGGAGTGCACAGTCCCGACTGGTAGAGAACAGAGTGACACAGAGACGGAGGCAGAAACCAGACTAGTACAGAGGATGGAACAGAGAAGCTAGTCAGATTATGATTGAAGACTTAAACAAAGATATCGTGCAAGATTAAAAAAAAAAATAGGAGCAGTGGAAAGGGGTGGCATTGACAAGGCACAGAAGCAGGAGCTGGGACAGGTGTAGAGACAAGGTAGGAGACTGATGTAGATAGCTTTTGGTTGATGCTAATCGGCATGTCTCGCTCCATGAGGTTGCTGCTGCTTCAGAGGTCCTTCAGTGACCATCTCAGGTCATCTACCTCCAAAGCCCTAGACATGCTCAGCAAGACAGCTCGAGAGGGTCGGATAGCAGGTGAGTGATGAGGGCAGTGACTGATGTATGTGTGTAGATATTGGTGCAGTACGTGGACATGTTTGTTTGGCTGAGTTTTGTATGTGATTGTGTACATATGTTTTGCTCAAGAGTGTACAGTTGTAATTTACTCTAAGCATGTCAAGGTTAAGATTCTTTAACAAGGATACACAATGAGATGAGAAAACTGCAGTGTCATTGCCTCAGAGAGGAGACATGATACGCTGCAAGGCTTCTGCACAGTGAGCAGTGTTTCTGTCAAACAGATCAATAGACAGGCGGTTGTTAGATGTTCTGGGATGTTGCAGATCAGGTATTTCTTGGCCCACTTGTAAAATAATGATTACCAGGTTTGTGTCATGTTCACATTTTTTTGTGAGGGGCTTTATGTGACACCGTATGTATTTGTGTTGGTGGATGTGTGGGACTTTGAGATGGCAGTAGTGGCATTTTCCCTCCCACCTGCTTTCAGCACAGTGGCTTGAAAACCAGGTTTTTGCTCATGTATAACTGATGAGCTGGTTGTACACACGCAGGACTGAGTGTATCAGAATAGTCCTCCAACTCACTGGCTAGCTTGCTCTTAAATAATACAAATTGTCCTCTATCATATAAGAGCAGCAGCAAAGAAAATGGATTAAGAGAGCTGCTGTTGAGGAATGTTGGCTGATATCATCTACAGCTGTGCTGTCCAAAGTGGAGTATGCGGGCCAAAGTTAGCCTGCAGTTTTAGCCATTTTGGCTCACTAGATGTTTAGTGGGGAAAACAATTGTTAAAGAAACTGCAATATAAAGTGATTTTATGCTGTTATATTGTTTGTGAGGTAAAAGTGCTCTATTTGTAGGATCCCTAATAATTACTTTTCAGAATCAGAAACAGATTTATTGTTATTTAGAAACAGAGACATAAATGTGGGATGATTGATAAATTAAGATGGAAGAGCTGTACAGGAATAACAAAATAGATTAAAAATATATATATATATTTTGTAGATATTTTGTATAGATTGTTAAAAATTATAAAGAACTGTCCAAATTCTGCATTATTGTAATTGTAATTTTCATAATCTTTGCACAGGAAGCCAGTCAATTAAGGGAACATGGAAATCAAGTACCATTGTGCATCTTAAAGGGGCTCTGTGTGACAGTTTGTGGCCATTTACATGCTTTAATTCCTTTTTAATGGCTATATGTTAGTAGTTTGTAATGTGACGTGAAAAACAAAAACTTCCTGTCTGTCTCTGTTGCCTATACAAGTTTGTAGACAATTCGTTTGAGTTGTTTAATGCCATTGGATTGTGGATTTCTTTGTGAAGGACTTGTGAAGGAATTTCCACAACAGTTCAATGGATGTGACTTTAGAAATGCAATCTGCTAAGATGATCAAACGGCCAGCTTCCAGCACATCACAAAAGTTCTACACCGCTGTTTTTAGAAATACAATATGATATAGAATATGTGTATGGTGTGCTCACCATCAAGTTTCTGTTTTGGCCCTCCAAAGTGAAAAATTTGGGCATCTCCAGGCTAAAGCCACTTCAAAGTGATTTTAAGAAAGCCCTGATTCTCTTTAAGGGTTGATATAATGTTTGGCTGCAACATGTTTGAAAGGTCAACACCTTCCAAGTCAGCACAGGTGCTGTTGAGCTCCTTTGAAAGGAGGTATTACAATTTTCCCACTGAATCTAGAGGTCAGTGCCCTGTGGCCTAACCTCCCCATTGAAGTGTGGAGCACCAGGTGATAAATATCTACCGACAAACACTGTCCAGGATGTTTCTGTTGAGACATGGCTCACTGTCTCACATGAAAGAGAGTTGAAAAGTGGGTCAATGTATTATGACAGGATCTGATTACAGCTCTCTTGACATGTCACTTATTACTTTTCATTTGCTCTCTTCCTTCAATGTGTCGGCACCATGTTTCCTTGACAGGAAATACACGTGTTGGTAAACCATTGTGAGTATGTGTGAATTCATGCATGTGTGTGTTCCTGGCCATTAAGGAACACATTGTACTACCAAGAGAGCCGTAGGTGTTCTCTAGTCAGCGTGTTTGTATCCACATGCCATTAACATCTAAGGAAGCTTGGCGTTTAGTGTGGAAGTGGCCTTAAATTATGAATCACAATCAGATTGTCCTGACTGCTTCACCTTTTAAAGTGTATTTTTATGATTATACATTTTATATTTTATACTGCCAATCAAATATAACACAGTTTGGCACCTTTTGAAAGATATTCCAGGGGTTGGCTATCTGTGCAATATTGTCCATATTGTCAATTTGTGAGCTTGAGAAGAAATTATGTAATAAAGAAGAGGAATACCAAACTAAGGTTTAAGAAATGTATCAACATTTTAGACAAAAGGGATATGACAAGACATTGATTGAGCAAGAAATAGAAAATAAAAGAAGAAATTATTGAATCCTACTCCTAAGTGTATTGAAAACAAAACTTTTGTATCTGAATATTGTACGGCCTCTGTGCAAGTCTTAAAGATTATAAACAAACATTGAGAGATCCTTGAATGTGACCCAGATCTGAATCATTGGTCATCCTTTATTGGTCACCTCATTTATTGTCTCTCTACAAGTCATTTATATCTTGAAATGTCAATGTGACTTGTTTTTTGCCAGAAACAAATTTAAGTGTTAGTGTAATTTAAGTGTAAGTTTAAGTGTAATGGTTAATTTTTATTTTCATCTGATTTATTCCTGCAACTGACCATCACCTGATTGTAAATACTGGCTGTGCATGGGGAGCTTTGTTTGCCTGTACCACAGTCTACTTAATCGCAATCCTAATCCACAATCCAAATTGCAACCGTTTTCTCAATTTTCAAATGCCCTGTGTGGACTATGCCCAAGCTTGAAGTAGCCCATGAATTGGCCAAGTAAAGATCACATATTATGCTGCTAGCTATAACTAATGTTATGTTATTTACAAAACATTATGTAAGGAAATGTGTCCTATCAATGTCACCATCTAGGTGGCTACTTCACTGTATTGACATGTAGAGCAGAGGACATTAAATACCACCTTCTTGCAATGATTTGCCCTCAAGATTGATCATGATTGCCCATTCGTAGCCAGACTTTTCTGGTGACAAAATGATCTTGAACTACTTTGGAGAATTAGATAGGAAATTGATATGCAGTTACTATGATACATGAAGATTACTTTCTTGTGCTATGTGAGCCTTGATGATGCATGTGCATTAGGAAATAACACTCAGGACATGCTCTCAAGGGCTGCATGTCAGCTCTGTGCAGCATCATGCATCCTGAAACCCAATAGCCTCGTTGACATTCCCCACTCTTGTCGTCCCTGTGATCACATCACATATTTAAGCATGTTTACAGCTAAAGGGGAAAACCTGCTCCTGAGAACACCGACCTTATCCGCTGACAAAACCCAGCTATCACTCAAGGTCTTTGTGCACTCTGTCTATTGGAGACGTCATGAAATAGATCACTGCTTTGTCAGGCTGTTGTCCTCGGGAGCTACCTTAAATCAACTCTTTCTTGATGCGGCTTATTTAGGCAGTGAAGGTGTATGAATGGAAGTTTTAAGGGGCCAAAGCTTGGAGCAGACACCTACTTTACTGATCCCTCCCTTTAGGCCAGAGGTATGAAATTCCAACAGGACAGTAACAGATACTGTAGTACTGAGGCTGCATGCAAAGTGTGGACTTTTCAATTTCAGTTTGCTATACACCAATTCCACAAAAAGTTGGATGCTGTGTAAAACACAACTGTGCAAATCCCTTTGACATATATTCATTTAAGTACTGTACAAAAACAAGATGTTTTATGTTCAAACTGAAAAACGTGTTTGTTTTTATAATTATACAGTCATTATGAGTTTGATGCCTGCAACATGCAATGTGACAAGAACCACAGCGTCCAAACTTTTTGGGAATCAAGGTTGCAGAAAAGATTCTCTTTCTGAAAAGGTCAAAGTCTTTGCCCGTTCTTTGATGGTTCATCTAATACTGTTAGATTCAACGCTTCACAACCGCAGAAGTGATTAATAACAGGGTGAATTGATTTATAAGAGATTGGTTTATTACAAACATGCTGTCTCTCTCAGAAGAAGAGAACAGAGTCTGGAATGACTGGCATGCCTTCTGCTCTGTTTTCACTTTTTTTTCTAGCTTCAGGGAGGGCAAAGGGCATCAGGAATCAGGGCAGATAGCAAGAAAGAATGAAGCTAACCATGTAATCTGTCATCATACCTGCCTGCAAAATATTCCCTGAAGTCCATTAATTAACGACTGAAGTCAAATTAAAATGTTGACTGTCACACAGATTTAAAATTAAGGTGTTTGATCTGAGGTGTTGGTTTTTATTCCAGAGAAGATGACATTAGGTTATCTGGGATTTGCTTTTTTTATTCAGTGTAATCCAAAAGCAAAGATTCAGCTAATTGTGTTTTTTGACATTTAGTGGGTAAATTAAATATCATTTTAAGATGATTACCACTGTCTTTGATATAAGATGATCAGGTTTTTCATGATACAGAGCTGTGAACTATGATAAGGAACATTGGGAGAAAAGGACTGATACAACACGGCCCTCAGCAACGAGAATACAGTAACTGCTCACTAAATTATGTAAACACCACCTAGCGCACACATTATTTTCTCCTCCATATATGCTGACATGTTCTCTTTTTTCCCAGGTGACATTTATGCACATTCTCACCATTCTGCCCTTGAACTAAGTGTTTCACATGACCTGGATATTGTGTAACGGTCTTTCAAACATCGTGTTTACAGGAAGCCCACATTTTGTGTCGAGTCTCATTTATAATGTAGTGCCACTTCTGTTGTGTTGCATTGTGTGATGTAATCAAGGATTGCGTCGAGGTGAAGGTTATTTCTGCCCTCATTTTACACCACTGTTGGCCAGCTACCTGAGAGGCTTAATCAGTTCATTATGCCTATCATAACGCTACCAGTCTAATGCTGTTGCATAACAACGAAAGATTTGTCAGCCAATCCATTTTCCAGTCATGTGGAGGGAAGAGAGGCATTAGGCCTATTAGGTTGGTGAATTCCATTTTGGCTCAGAACGTTTCCGCAAATGTCTCGATATTATGTTTTTGTAAACATGTCTAAGACTAAACGCACTGTTGAGAGAACGTGTTTTTTTCAGCCGTAGGTACAAAACATACAGTACTGAGAGGTTCATTGGCTTAAGGATTTGCGCTTTGCCATGTCATGCAGCTTTGCTTTGGCTCAAGTTTAAGGAATGTCGAATGAGTGTCGACATGCATACAGCTTCTGCATGTAATGTAATATTGCACTAATATTTAAATGAGATGAGTTTCTTGCATTTGCACCGTTTTACCATCAGCATTAACACAGCAACCATAACCTAACAATGATACAGTAAGTGGGGTGTCTCAGTGTCAGCGTTTAATACAGTCACATATTCATTCAGACTTTCCTAATAGTGAGAAAAATAAGAGTTTGGGCTGTTTTAATGTACCTTTGCACAATAAGCACAAATATCGAGCATGTCGCTCTGTGGTCTGTAGTGGGCTATAAGTTTAGTGGGCCTTTGAGGTGCAATTGTGCATTGTCCATCATCCTTGCGTGTAAATTTGAACAATTCAGTGTTTATGGCAAGAGACTAATTTATCTGTCCTTGTGAAGCTTTTAAAAGTTAAAGCTCAAAAGAAAAAAGTAAAGAAAGGCAATAAGCAGATCAAAAAACACAATATATTTGTGAATTAAATGGAGCTATAAAATACAATACAGCTAGAGTGTGACAGTAAAAGTAATTTCTAGTAGTTTCTAGTCTCAACTCCACTTTACAAAATGTTCCTTCACTCTCAGAATGCACCAGGCACACAGTCACAGTTGGGACTGCTGCCCAAGTAAATCAGATGCAAATTACATTCAGACTGCAAGTGCAAGTTGATAAAAAATTTACAGTGTAATAAGTAAATCTGCACCCCTGGGTGGACTGAAGATTGAGGTTTAAATTATTTTAATGGTCCAGTATCTTTTCCACTAATATAAATTAATGAAACCCTGCTGTATTCCTAATTACTTTCACTATGTGAACAAGAAATCAGTGCCAACAAGCCTACAGATGTGAGTTGTAGGTACTTAATGTGCCCAGTGGTCTAACCATGTAATTGCAGCATCACCGCTTTAAGTCCAGCCAGGTATTTGTTGCTACGTGCTCAACAAAAAGGCATACCGGTTAAGCAATTTGTAAGAAAGTAAAAACACTTTCATTAAAGGGGTTTATGTTACTTCCTAGAGGCCTGTGTGTGCACCTTCACCAAGGCACAGACGGCCTGCATTTATGCTAAGTCTTTGTGGAGCCACAACTTAATGCCAATTTGAATAGCAAAATTGCACTGCAAATCTGCATTACCACATCCCCAGCTACACCATTCCAATTATCTTGGCAAGCAGAGATGGGTCCCTTTCAAACCAGAAAAGGACACACACATGGCCAGACAGAAACCGGCCTTGTACCCGCATGTAACCAACTGGACTGGGGTGGTTTGGACGAAAATGACCCACCAAACAAAAAGCCATCTGACATCGCCAACCACAGAGACATGAGGTGAAGGTTTTTCAACATATCAAAATGTACTGCAGCTGGCAGAGACATGAAGGTCATTAAACACTCTTTTGCCTGAACACACTACAATAATTAGAATACAAGGTCTATGTGTGGATTTGAGGAGATACATTTGTACCACAGTTTGAATGTGAGTGTGTTTTTTGTGTTTGTGTCTTTGTGTCCCTACTTGTGCATGAATGTGTGATTGTGAAGTGGCAGGCTTTTGTATGAGGCTTAAGGGTGGGCCAGTGGGAGGTCCAAAGACATGTTCCGGTCTACTCAAGTCCAGCCTGCTGTTAAACCACACAGATGTCCTGGGCCTATTGTGGCCCTACAGGACTCTACAGGGACCCAGCATGTCCATTTCACGCCTCAAGGACGCCCAAAGAGGAAGTCAAAAAGGGTGCACCACTGTGACATCAGCAGAAGTCTCTGTGAATGAAAACGCAACAGGGAACCATGTAACAAATTAGCTACAACAGGACACTTTCACCCCAAGAAGAGATAAAGCTATCAAAGTTTAATAAGAGATTTATATTAAAAGCAAGAAAATTAACTGCAGATAAACACAAATATGAAATGTAAATATGTCTTCAATATATTTTTGAAACAACAACTACTTTGATCAGGCAACTTAATAAAAGACTTCACTCACTTTAAACATCCATGGATGCCTTACTCTGCTGTTGAGCTTTAACTCATTATCCTCAGCTGTTTGTTGGGTTGCGGAATATACAGATGTGGTCTTTGCAATAATTAAAGTGTTTGTGGTTTTGCTCCAAACATGTGTTTCAAGTCTGCTGAAACTTAAATTCTCAGAGTACAGTTCCGTCCCTTAGAAAAGAGTCATTTTCCATTAACATCTTGATGTCAACGTGAGAATATGAGACCACAAAACTCCACTAATTATTGAATCTTTATTTGGCATCTTCCATTTTCCACAACAGATCTGCTTGTGATGTTTCATCACGTGGACATTCCAGTGGTTTAATTCAAGTACCTTAAGACACTAATTCTGTAGAACAGCTTGTGATGTTCCTTGTAGGCACCAGTTCCCTTGTTGGCACATCACGTTTCAGTTCGCCTTCACATTTAGGTCAAGCTGCTCAATTTGTGTGTCTATAAATAACCTCCTTATTATTTTATCAAGGCAGATGAACTGCTCCACTGTGTACTTCTCTGCCTGCATTTCATCCTAGTCATGTGGCTCTGAAAAAGTAGGCCAAGAACAGTGTTTGCTGTCATCTCTGTTTGTGCCAGAGAAATTTTATGAAAGTCCATGTGTGTCTCATGAGTGAAGCGTGCCACACTTGAACTCCTGAAAGAGTCACAAAAGCAACGTTTGTGTGTGGGGGTGTAAGCGAGTGTGAGTGATTCAGAGCATACCTAAAAGCATGCACAGACTCTTTTACTGCATTAGCACGCGTACATGTGCACTATAAGATTACTGCCAAGCTCGACTAGACATGACTATGGGATACGTGCCAGGGACATACTGTATTTTCCCTCTCCACCTCATCCGGCGTTTCCTATCTCTGTGTGTTTTTCTATTTGTTTTGCACATTTTGATCCAGAACTTGACTTCAATAACATGTCAGTCAAAACAAAGTTTGTCTTGTATTACCCTCAGGAAGGAAGATGTTGAAATCAAGATTGTTGCAAGAATAAAGACCAAATGAATATAGATTTATATTAGACAATAAAGGCACAGTGTTTGACTATTGTATACGTAAATCATGAAAGTACATTCCTGACCTTAGGAGTAGTATTTTGATTAAACAGTATGAATTCAAAATCAACCTTTTTTCAGAGCCTTTAGTTGTATGACAGTAGCTTTTTCAATCCAGTTTCAGACAAATTAAAGCAAATTTCTGAAATGTCAAAGAAATGCTAAAAAGGAAGAAAATGTAAATTAGGAATTTTAATTAGTTTTGTCAGAAAAGCGGCAGTATGCACACATGGCTGTAACATGGAAGCAGAGGAACAAGAGTTGTTTGCCAACACTATTTATGAAGAACCAGTCGCCTTGGCCATATTATATAGACAAATGGGGACAGATCTTCAGCTTCTTCTTCGCTCAAAGCACAGTCATTTGAGTTTAATGTACGCTACGTCAGTACTTACTTTAAAAGGTGTTTCCTTCTATCTTTTTTTAAAGGCAGAAAAGACAGCAACTTCAGCAACTTTTTTTTCATCTTGTTAAACCAGTATGTAATGAGCCAACTATCCATTAATTAGATAGTTTCTAAGATTGGCTCAACCAGTGTGAGTGATGTGTTGATGGTTTTAGTCTGTTTCAATGTAATTGGATGTGATTTCGACATCAGCTACAGTCCATATCAACATGATAAATACGGCTATATAACCCTTTGATGAATGTGAAGTCTTGGGTCTGCAAATTTATTTTGTGCCATCCTTTATCACATTATTATCATGTATGCTCCCAGTGGGCTTATGTTAGTGAAATCAATTTTTCTTTTCTGGTTTATTAGTTCTGGATTAGTTATTCTGACTGATTGTCCTGCTGTTATGTAGGTGACTGGTAGTCGATTAACTTGACGTGTCAGTGTGTGAGGGGTGAACACTTTTCAGATATTTATGACTGAATTAGAGTCTTTCAACGCTGTTCCTGTTCAGTGATTTAAAGCCCCCTTGTTTCTGCCTCACAAGGCCGCTTGTTTCGAAGACTCTGGAATGTTTTGCTAAACCCGGTGACTCCGACAAGCGCACGCCAAACTTGTTTACTTTGCTTGTTCTACCGCGCTCCCTCACCTCCAGTCTTTTTCTCACTTTCTCCTTTTAACACATGAGCTCACTCAATGTGTCTTTTGACTCTCTCGTTATAAGACCCCTCTCTGTTTTATTGAGCCAGCAATTTCTAATTGGTTCTGTCTTTTGTAAAAGTCTTAACCTTGAAGAGATGTTTCATCCAGGCAACAACACTGCAGCTTTCAACATTAAAGCCATGTCGACTATCTAATAACAAGAGATTTAAGCATTGCTGATTATTTTGATGTTTATGCGTAGAGGGAAATTGTCAGCACATATGTCCAGCTTCAATCTAAAGTCATGAGCAGAATCTTAATGAGCCGCTCCTTAGATTTCTGTTTCTCTTCGCCCTAATCATCACTGGAGTGGGACGAATAGTATTTTTCAGCAAGACCACTAGTAGCCCACTTGATGCATGCACTTGACTTCTCATTGTTCCATTCGCTGCCCATGCTTTACTCCTGCAGCAGAGAACTTGGGCAAACACTCGTCTCCCTCACAGACTCAAAAATCCTGAGCTGAAACAACGAGTCTGCTATTTCAAGTGTCCATTGACATTGTACGGAGATGAGGAGCCGACACTCACAGAACTCCTGATTTGGCAAAGCTCGGGATTCCGAAAGTGGCGTGCACAAATATTTGCACACATTGTGGAATTCACTCCTGCCTCGGCACTGGAGAATGTCTGATTTCACACCGCAGACTTTCAGGCCGGTCCACTCCTACACCTTTCCTCCCTCTGTCAGCAGAAATAGTGTGAGTGCTGTTGCAAGCAGTGCTGCTTTGTTGGCAGAGACAGAGCTGTCTTTATTATCATGAGTTACTGTGCGCGGTGCGCCCTCCCAGCTTTTAATCAATGCTACTGGGTTGATTGGTGGTGCTGTTTTAGGAACTTGTCACGTACTATCAATATGAGATCCAGGGAGGGAAAACTGAGATGCTGCAGTAGAGTTGAGAGAGATTTCCATAGAAAATCCATAGAGGACAGCAATTGTATCATCCTGTAAGTTGTGTCAGTGTAGACAGATGGTGGTTTGATATTGTGTAATTATTTGTGGTTTGATGATTGCTTAATTAACTGCAATTGCTGTACTATAAAGGGAGAGAGGCCACCCTTGGAAACAGCTCATGGCAGTTACATTATGGGTATGTGTTCATGTGTAACCTTAAACGAAAATACCGAGAACAAAAACCTGCATATAACAAATAAACACTTGGAATTTTAAGATGAAGATGATTGGCATATCCTCTATGCACATCCAGTCATCCTTACCTGTAAAGTATGAGAAAAGAATGGAAGTCAAGGTCAGAAACTCAAGAGTGATGAGAACGGATGTTAATGGCTAAACTATCAGATTATTCATTTGGTTTGTAAAGCGTTCAGCGTCTTCAGTGCACAACGTTGGAGTACCTGTCACGCTAGAGATGTAGTCTCTAACTAGACTTGTGATATGAGACAAGACAAAGATGATGGCGTGACCACTCGACATTGGTCATTAGTTGTAAAACAGCCACATTCCAGAGGAATCTTTTCCAGATGGGAGCTTACAAAAAGTTTTAGTGCCCCATTAAAACGGTCTCATCTCTGATGACTTAACTGCTTCTTGGGGTGCCTGATCTCATGGTATGTTGTTTGTTTACTCTCCAGTGGGCCTTCATTTCCTGTGAGTCTGCCGCTTTTGCGACTCTAGCAGCTCTCAGTGGGTTAGCAATCTTTAATTTACTCTTTCAGTCCACAGGGGATTTTAAGATAATCCTGATCCTGTTGATTGGTTTGCATTCTTTTACAATTTTGGAGCAACAAGTTGTGACAGAGTCTTTTGATTTATTGGGAAAAGACCTAGGATTAATGGGGATGACACTGACCTCAAAATGGAATATAACTTTACCAGAATGAGTAAATAGACAAACAAGATTTTCATGCATTGTGATTGATTGTCCCTTACTGTGGGTCTGTTTATTAGTCAGGAGAGAACCAACTAAGTTGTCAAAATATGAGAATCCCAAGAACCATCAAAGGATGAATAATAATATTGTGATACAAGCACATTAAATTTGATCCTCTTAAAATGACAGTGTTTTCAAAATACAAACAACCTGACACATTTTCTCTCTTGTTACTGGATAAGAAACCTACTGAGGGTCATCCAACTCTCCTTTCAGGTGAATTCAAGCAAGACTGTATCATTTTTGGGGGGCATGTGCACACACAGGTTTTCCCCAAGCACAGTCAAATAAAATCCCAGACAGTAGTCTTTCCTTAAGCAGATCATCCATCCTCACAGCTGATTCAGAATGTTTATGGAGATTTGTATCTTGAGCTCAAAATAGATGACTTTGCTTCTCATGCAGGTCATAAGACAGCACGAGTCACAGAAGCTGATGGAAAATAAAACTTTAATAGACATTTGAGATAGAGTGTTAATCAAAGGATCATGGTTTCCAAGAAAGGCAAGCCAAACAGTAAAACAATAACAATATCTTTGAGCAAAAAATGGTGACAAAGATAATTCTTCACAAATTTCCGTAACCACTCATCCTTAGATGCAAATTTAAATTGTTCCCTGCACTGTATCAGTACTTTGATTTGAAAACAACAAGACTAAAACTCTACATGCTAGCAGCTCTACAAGGCTGTACTTAAGCACAGTGGTGCTTTGAGTCAAAGTCCAGACCAACCAACAGAGTGACATTAGCATCCCTGGAGTCATAGCCTGATTGAAAATGGGTGTAAGGAAATAGAAATGGACTGAGGGTGGGTAAGATATTAAGAATGGATGTGCAAAAGAAATTGGGAAGGAAAGAATTTACAGATGGGTTTTCAAAATAGACCACCTCCATCTGACCTGATTCTTGACTCCTTATTACCTCTGCACTGGAAAGTGACTGGTATTTTTATTTATGAGGAGCTTGACAGCCACTCTGGGTCCTCAGGCAAAGGCCTTTTTCCTTTTTCCATCTCCTCATACGTTCCGATCTGCATTTGTCATTGTGTTAGGGAGGACTTGAAAATGCCTGACAGTTGAGAGCATATTACATAGGAAAGCAGCATGGCTAAAAGGACTATTTCTAAAGTGACCCCTTTAACCTACACTTGCCCCCAGGTATTTGTTAGATCTGATAGAGTGTTGTAAATGTTATGGCCTCTGTTGTTCTCTCAAAATCCAGTTGTGGTCCTTGGACAAAATAGTTTCAGGCAATTAGATAAGATCTTTATGGAAATGTCATTCCATGAAAAGTGTAATCATCAGTGGATCCTCAATAATTTGGTTGGAGGTCTTGAGCTTTGAAAAGGACCAAGGAAAATGTTTAAACTGTTCTAAAGAGCTTTTGAAGAAGGAGTTATGGATGCCTTCGGGCCATTGCTGGTTCCTTTAAAGCCTTTTCTAAGAATCTCAAAGGAAAGTTTGTGTGAGGGCAACATTGTGATCCATCACAAGTTGTGTTGTGGACTATCACCAAATGCCATCAAGTTAATACAGCACTGAATATTTTTCTGCAAATTTCCAGGATCTTTATTTCTCATTTCAAGTTGTGAAATGAGTGGTTGGTCTAGTGCTGACAGGGCTAAACTTCATTTTGTGTTTTGTTCCCTGCTCATCCTAACAGAGACCTCCGAGGAGCTTCAACATTATCTCTCTTTAGACCAATACACACACTTAATGTCCATTTCTCCTTCCGATCGAGAGGTGTTGTAGGTGACCTTTCACCTTGTAGCCACTCAGGGTTCGTAACCCCTTTGCCACCATGAATGGATGAACACAAGGCCACTGGCTGAGTGTTGTCACTCTCAGTGTCCAGGCCGACCTCCACTCTAAGTCCTTACAGCTGGTAATAATACAAGCACTGGAGCGCTTAGCATTAGCATGTTGGGTAAGTGACACTTTGACAACTTAATGTCTTTAGTGTGTGTGTGTGTGTGTGTGTGTGTGTGTGTGTGTGTGTGTGTGTGTGTGTGTGTGTGTGTGTGGCTGAGGTCAGGGTCAGTGAGCATAATGTCCGTCCAGCGTGTCTTGGACTAAATGCCCTGACGGGTCACAAAGCTGCCATCTACTCCCTTGAACACAATATTTGTCCTCCATTGGGTGTAACACAAAGTAAGTCCATAATGTCCTTAGCCAGGCATTCTGGGAATGGGGCATTCTGGGAAGTAATGAAAATGGAATAATGATTTTGCCTGTGATGACTTTAGACCTATTTTTTTTTCTTACAAAGTGTGTCAGCCCCTTTCTCAGTTAGCTTTCATTTGAAATAATACAAGTGGTAATCATGTTGGGTTTTTTTCTCGTCTTCACCTTTCTTTCTGCAGGGTCAATATAGCTGTCACGTGAACCACTTGAGTGGCTCTCACCGACATGCAGGCACTGAAACATGAGCTAGAAAAGCCTGGCTGTCTGAAGCCTCATGAGCATGACAGTTTTGAGGATCAAGTTCAAAACCTGCGGGTGAATAAAGCCAGAACACAGTAACCCAGCAGCCCCTCTTGTTTACTTGTTTCGTGCTTGCCTCATTACCTTTAAGCCATTAGTACTAAAAGGGAGAAAGGAAAGGGGGATTTTTGCCCTGTTTTTAATGGTTTTTAAGGTCTGAACATATTTTCATCAGACATTGACGTGGTTTTGTCTCTCTGTGGTCATAACATCTCAACACAAGCATTTAAAGGACTGTTGAACACAGAGGTTATTGTTTGTAAAAAGTTATTTGTGACTCGCACTAAGATCATTTGACTTTGAATGCAAATGCTAGCATATTTGCTATTGAGTAAAGAGATGACAGCTTTTTTGTCATCACAGAATCAGCAGAAATATTTGACAACTAAGGCTTTTCTAATCCTTAATCTTAAGGAGGCTTGAGTCTGTTTAAAACCATTTTAGCTATGCTAGTGAAGCCCAGGCACCTTTATTGAATGTTAGCATCTAATGTTTCTGCAAACTGCACATAAGTCGTGGCATACCTTCACATTGTCGACTTATTAGCCAGCTTTCACACAGGGACATGGAGGGGATGATTGGTGGCATTATTACATCCACAAGGCCACCAAGCAGCCAGCTGCAGTTCAAATCTGTGTGGAGATTTACAGCCGTTTTTGTTGCAGCCAAAGCTGACCATTTTTCAGAGGAGAGCAGGCCATCTTCAGCCGTATCTGTGCCGTGTTTTTTTTTAAGAGACCTGGGGACATTCCCTGTCATTTTAAGTGCTACCAAAAAAAAGTTAGGCAATTTTAATCGAAACCCTGATGTTTTCCTCACCCCAACCAAGCAGTTTTTGTGCCTTAATCTAAGCGGACCGTAAGCACAGTGTTGTGACTGGAGAGAAATCAAAAATTTAACCTAAACAACATGAAGTAGCAACATAAAGAAACATCAAGTTTCAAATTAGAAACACACTTAGCTATAGTGAACATTTATTGTGGCGATTGGACTGAGCAACAGTGCTCCTAAAATGGAAATGTCAGTTGGTCAGTAGGAAGGCATCAAGGTTAAGCTAAGTCCCACTTAAGCAGACTTAATCACTGCTGCTCCCACTGTATTTCAATGCTATATTGGTCTAGTCCATTGCTTTTCATCACACCAAACACTAGCAGTATTATATTCTCATGTGTCTGCTCTTGTCCCTCCATTATCCCTGTTTAAGTTTCCTGTCAACTCTTACTCCTTCGTTCTGGAAAGATGGGAGGAGGTAATCGGAGAAGGGTCAGTATTAGAGCCATGGCCAATCTGTTGGGCATATGGAGGGTTCTGTCCCTGCTGCCAACCTCAAGCTGGACAGCATTAGTACCCCTCGTTACTCAGGAGTTGCGATATCATCCCCTAGGGACCGATGAGGAGCAGAGGGATGAGGCGCGGAGTAACGGGTCTGACTGCAGCTCCTGTTCATCACCAAAAGTTCCCACCCTCAGACACATAAGTGCTGTCCATTAGCTCCTAAAGCAAATAAACTGGCTGTGTCTATGTGAAGTCCAGAGAGTGAAAGAGTGGGTGGATGAAGGTTTAGGGTATCAGGGCAAATCACAGAAAGTGTTAAAGTGTATTTATGTGACCACAGTAACACTCAGACACTAAGCATTTAGTAGTGTGGAATCATGGAAGTTATAGTCTTCCTTGGTAAACAACCACCACTACCATTGAAAATCTTTTTTTTTTTTTTACATAATGTTTAGTCGCGTTGACAGACTTTACCGATGTATTGTCTGATTTTACCTGTGTTTACCTGTGCTACCCTAACATTTTTGGAAATATTTGGGATTAAAAACATCCCTAAGGTCTTGTCGTTTTTAAACATTGTTATGATGAAGTGTTACATATTATGTCTTTAAGAGAACCATGTCACTCTCCATTCAGAACAACTTTCTGTCCACTGCAAACCTACAGGATTGCTGCCTTCTCCTCACACAGCTAAACATATACACTAACTTCCTTCTGTTTATTTGGAGTTGGCTGAACACACCTGATTCCTTAGATTCCTGTGCAGTGGATTTAGGTCAGCTATGCATAAAGACAAACATTTACATTTTACAGCTAAAGTAAGCCCCTTCATAATCATATCAAAAACCCTCCTTGTGGGTCAATGCTTACAGAAGGCTTCCTTTAAAAATATGCCAGGCGTCCAAACAAACTCATGCACATACGTACATTTGCTCAGACTTACACAAAAAGCTATTTCAAGCCTGAATCTCCTTGATTCCTGCATGTGTTAGGCATTTGTCTTGTGAGTCTAATGTACATCTCTCATTTAGTAGGTCAAGATCGTCACGTGCGATCGACAACTGACTGATCGTCTTCTTCCTGCTGTAATTTGTCAGCCAAGAGCTGAAGGTACAAAAATTACTTGCACAAAAAGCAAAATGAGAGACTAGAGAAGCACTTCAATCTCAAGTCTTTTACCTGGAGGAAGCACAGAGCAGTAATCATTGGGAGTACACTCGCACAGGGTATTTTTTCAAGATGCAATCTTCAGTGACACTAATATATATCTGTCTTGGGATAAACCACTTTTGCAGTAAATGATATCGGAGATTACAATGGACGAAAGAGACACATCTATCAAATGTTGGTTCAGGCACCCTTTCCGTATCCCGATTTTTTAAATAAAATATTCTAGCAGTCAACAATGAATCAGAAATTAAATTTATACAACAGATGAGGAAAACGTGTTCTACTGAAAAATGTATTTAAGGTGTGTGTCATATTTTTAGTTTTGGTATGGGATTTGTCACAGTGTGTCAGTCTTTTATCCCATACACTCTTTGATCTGAAGTTTCTCTCTCTCATCTTATCTCCTGAAAAATGACTCAAGACACAGGATCTGGATAAAGTTGGGAGCTAGAAGAAATCACTGAAAGTCAATCCTGCTTGGCGCACTTGCGTTAAAAAAGCTTCTGGATCGGCGATAATCAGGGCCGAACCTGGTTTGTGTTTGTCATGACAGCCGAGATGCTAGCGCGGCTTGTCACGTGGCTCGCCAGGGTCGAGGTTCAAAGGAGGTCACGGGTCAGGGCAGGGAAGACTCAAGCATGAACTTCCTGCATTACTCACTGGCTGATTCTGCACACAGAGAGAATGGACATATGGGACTTTGGAATTTGGTCTTCGCTCCATGACAGAAGTCAAAAACAGGAAAGGAAATAGAGTAGGGAAGAGAGTTCTGCACTTTCTATTGTCAAAGGTGTTATTGGACACCTCGGTATGGGCGTACACATGCAGGACACACAAGCATTAATTTAAAGATAATAACATACCACTCACTGAGACAGAAAAAAAACAAGCACGTGTCCACAAAGGCACACATATTCACACTAATTTCTTTCATCAGATGTCAAATATCTCCCATCTCCTGGGAACATCCAACATGCATCCACTCCCAACTTGTTCCTCGTTCACACTGACTTAATGCTCCACAGTATAGCTGCAGGGCATGTCATCTCATTGCATCTTAAATCTTGCACCTAAGGCCCCATGATTCATTGCTGTTGAAGGGTAGCTGGCATACGTTTGACATCTCTGCCAACTCCTCCAGCCATACGCCAGCTCCGCCTTTACTCAAAGCAATTCATCATGATGTCGGATGAAATCAACAGGCATTACATTCTTAGGTGCAGCTGTCATTACGTATTTGTTCAAGAGTAACTATTTTAAACCTGTCATCGCTTTAATGAGGCGAACTCGCACACTAGAATCCGTTTGGATGCACATGTGGTAGCCATCAAAGTAGAGAAGATGTCGTTGACAAAACAGTCCTACCTCAAGGTCCGTTTAGTAGCTGTTCTGAAGCCTTTGATCATATCACATGATCTCTACTTTAAGGGTTTCTTGTCCATGTTGGCCTAAAAAAGGAATATCTATCTAACACCGCAGAGAACAGAATTATTCCAAACAGTAATTATTAGGCCTCACTCGGTTTGGAATAGGAATTCTGGAAATTTCCAGGCATTACGGCACAGCTCGAACTGTTGGTGTGTGTTGGTTTCACAGCCATATGGTTGGCATCATTAACCACTCCCAAAGTATTCACTTGGTTTCCCAAGCAGACCTCCACCTCATGTAATTCTTAGAAAATGTGGTCACACACACAGTAACTCTTTATGTGTTGAAATGCAGTTTCTCCAGTTTTAGAGGCTGGTAGAAATAAATCAGGCCAAGTCGTTTCATTCACTTTAAGCCAGCAACATCTGCACTGTACCATAAAATGTTGTTTTTGAGTCCTAGCAGTGAGATTAATGAGAATAATCAACCAGCGTTTGCAGAGAAAACACAGCAGTTTTAAGACATTTTTAAGTCGGAATAGACGTTTCCACATATTTGCCATGTTAGCTGTAACACTGAAAGATTCATTTCAGCTTCTTTTGTTTGTCCTCTTCAATCTTTTCATTGCCTTTTTTCTGCAATCTCAACTCACCAACTTTATTGGGCATGCGTGATATTTCCGACCTGTTATATTTTGTACGTAACTTTTTTTGTCTTTTTCTTTCCTGAACACCTCCTACGCTCCTCCTCTGCCCCCTGCCTTCCTGAGCCTAAAGCAAACCATCACTAATCTTCTTTCCCCAATGCGTGACTAATAAGAAAAATATGAGCAATAATCTGGAGTCTGCATGTGTGTATGTGTGTTGTATTGTGTGCACATGTGTCTCTTTTTTGGCCTTCCTTATCTCAATCAGGACATTAGAATCAGCTGCTGATCAGTGGATTTCCTTTGTGAACAAGATACTTGTGGCTTTGTTTCATAAAAGCTGTGACTATTTTACTGTACTCGATTTATAATAGAAGAAACAGAACAGACAATATTTATATATACTATGATAAACTACGGTACATCTGCCACCAGAAATGTGTGGTGGTGAAAAAGCTGTTTTTTTCTGTTTGCAACACCACTGTTGTGAAATAGTTATTATCCAGAGAATTCCATAATGTGGAGACTAAAAGACCACTGAATCATGCACATATGTGTGTATTTAACTTACGTGTCTGTGTTGTAATGTACGTGTGTGTACCACACACTTGTTTGCTTTAGGATTTACACATTAGTGCTGGCCAATAATTCACTCTGCCATTGTCCGAAATCCAAGGTTGAGAGCAGAAGCCACATATGGTAGTGCTTTGCTGGGAAACAGGGATTTAACTTCTTTAAGATGTCAGTCGTGCCCAAAGAGTGAACTGAGTAGAAAAAACTTTTTTTTCAATAGATACTATTCACCAGAGCAGGTCAGGGCTGAGATGTAAGTGGATGTTTTAAGATGTGATGGAAAACCTTGGCCAAATCTGAATTGACAGGGACCTGAGGACAGTCATTCCCAATAAATCTTCATGCATCAGCTAATCTGACTCACCGGATGAAGACTGTTGGTATAAGCCTGTCAATGGCTGACTATTTCAGCTGGCATTCTGCTCCCCTTACCCCAGCCAGACCTTTCTCCAGCACAACCACACTTTTGTGGGGTTAGGTCTGGCTATCAGCAGCAGCATCAGCAGAATCACACTTGGTGGCTCGACAAAACAGGACAACCAGGTAGACAGCTGGAAGTAGACCCTGGGATATTTGTTTACATATGAAAATGTATTTAGACCCTCATAGTATGATGACACCATCATGAATTAATAAGCAGCTTCATATGGCCATACATGTACTTGCTCAATTATGAAGGACCACACAGTCAGAGCTGATGGTGAGTCCACATGGAACCACTGTATTAGACATATTGACACACAGGCCTGAGAGCTTTAATTTGCGGGTTTATGGTGGGTATGCAGAATCTATATCTACATGTGTGTTCTGTGTCTTCTTTATGGGCTCTGCGTGGACTTAAGAAAGAGTACTTGTTGCCAAGGTAACAGCTTATGGGAATCCAAATAAACATTAAAAAATAAACGTCCAGGAGAAACCAGGAACAGTGTTGCAGACTTCACACACGTTAAGACTTTAATTTGCGGTCGAGCTCCTGGCACTCTGATCACGTAGTAAAAGGCTAACAAGCCTATGTGCATTCACACAGTGTGTATGTTCATGAATGGTTGTGTGTTCGTGAGATCACTTGACATGCCTTGAAGTGCACAAATGGTGCTTATAGCATCTGTACTCATACTCAGTATTTGTCTCCTTCTGATACTTATACTTCTATGGTTCTTTGATGTTTTATGAAAGAAACGTTGGTGGATTTAGGTTGAGAGGAGACCATTGTCCTGGCCATTTTATGTGCACCTTGCTCAGCTTCACAAAATCTGAAACTTTATGTTTAACTTTTTATTTTATGTTAAAAACATAAAAATGCTGTGCAGAATTTTTCATTCTTCATTCACCCTTAAAATAATGGTTGCTTGTGTTTGAATGTGGACGTGCAGAATACTGCACGCAAGAATCATTAACTTCACATGTCACTATCGCTGCACAGTGCAATTCTTTAGTCACCCCTTAATGGTGTATTTCTCTTGCTTTAGTGCCATAATCTAAATTATTGCTGTGATCAACAAATACAATTTCACTGCTGAATGGATGACCCAACATAAAGCTGTTGTTTTTCTGAACCCAAACACCTGGCTGAAAAATACATTGTAGTGCAAGACCGATCCATTGTTTGTGTAAGTGTGTGTGTCAGCCTCCTGCCTCTATTGTGATCGCGGTCAGTCCATCAAAGCCCGGAGAGGGTGTCGGCGAGGCATTTGGGCCGCTTGTCTGCTTCACACTTCCTTTGTTTGTGTGTGTGTTTGTGTGTGTGATGGTCTAAGCCTCTGTCTCCCTACACTTCCTCCTGGCCATTGTGTGTTTGGCAGCATATGCTCCGTGCCCCCCCAACCCCAAACCCAATCAGTGTCTTATTAGGTCGATCATACCATGGATGAGCTATTTCTGGAGATTCCTGTTATGGAAAGATTATTCCCTTCCCACCTCACTCATCTCTCTCTCTCTCTCTCTCTCTCTCTCTCTCTCTCTCACTCACACACACACACACACACACACACACACACACACAGAAGTTAAACTCATTATCTCAAACTGCATCAGTGAAAGTCAGAGGACACAAACTTGTCATTGGAACCAATTACATTCAGGTTTCAAGGACAGTGGCGGTACCTTGCTTCTGAATAAAACACAAATGCAAACGCATGCAGTATAATGAGAAAGTAGCACTGTAATAAATACATAAAAGTCACCTTTTTCCCTGTTATTGATTACTTTATGAGCTTGTGACAAGCATCTTTATGACTTTGTTATCAGAAATTCTCAACCACAACACAATATCAGTTCAGACACTTAGAGGCATACACCTAACATGTTCATCTCCATTTAAGAATGGCCCTCTATGACCTCTGCAGGCGCATCATTTGGTTATCTCTCTTTGCGAGTCTCTGTTGACACGGCCTTGGGTGTTTGTCTGTGTTGTGGACTGACACATCCGTCCGCTGACCCTCACCTGGCCCCAGTGTTTGGGGTTTAGGGATAGCAAAAGAGGGGAGTGCAAACCCCAAGGTGAGCCCGGAGGAGCGCTCTCCATGGCAGAGGGAATTCTTTCATCTTTCTTTCACTTTCCCATATGTGTTTTCTCAGTTGTTTTGTCTCTTTATTTCTGTCACAGTAAAGTCTTTTTATACTCGTTAGACTTTAAATTTTGTTTGTGCTCATTTTCTTCAGTTTTTCCAATTGCAA
This sequence comes from Acanthopagrus latus, assembly GCF_904848185.1. Lineage (NCBI taxonomy): Eukaryota > Metazoa > Chordata > Actinopteri > Spariformes > Sparidae > Acanthopagrus > Acanthopagrus latus. Next base: position 14,318,536 of record NC_051039.1, read on the forward strand.
ACTCCCTCAGTGTCTCAGAGGTCAGAGGTGACACTGTAAAGTTTACAACCTACAACAGTAGCTTCACCCAATAACCCAGTAGCAACAGGTTGGAGGAGGGGCATACAAGGCCACACTGATGCAAATCAAATATCTGTGGTTTATTTTTTTTTTTTTAGTTGAAAATAAAAATAATAATTTAGAGAAACAATAAAGAACTGCAAGCCCAATTTTAATATAGCCTGTTACCGCCTCAATGTAAACAGTCATTTTCGTTGAGGGTTATGCCACAGTAAAGCCGATGTCTTAGACATGTTGAAGAAAAGGGCTTAGCATTCTTCTTGTGTTTGTCTGCGTTAGCATGTTGCAGGATGTCTGCCTGTGCATTCATCTCCGCTTTACTGTCCCTGCACACAGCTTTGCTTTGATCGTCAGCCACCAGACATCTCCAGTCTTTCTTCTTTGTCTTTTTCCTAATCTTTGTAATATTTTTTCTGTGCTTGGAAGACTTTGTTGGTGGCATTGTTTGTGGAAATCAAGAGGTCGCTGGCTCAAGAAACAACTCCCGAAAACAAGATTGGTTAGCATTGCTGTCACCAGCATACAAAGTTAGCAGTTAACTTTCTGGAAGGAGGTGGTTTTATAACAAGCCAACAAAGCTGCCAAACAGGCAGTCCGAGACTGTGGGGACATTTCCAAGTCGGACATCCTCCAGTCGTTTCGTGGTGATGAAAACAGGTATCTTAAGCCAAACCATGACGTTTTTCTAACCCTAACCAAGGGGGTTTTGTGCCTAAATCCAAGCAGAGCATGAACACAGCATTATGACAAGAGAGAAAATTTAAATAGATAAATTCAATAAATGTTAAAATAAGAAGTCGCTTGTCAAGAGTTTCTGACCAAGCAATAATATTTTTTAAAACAAGCTCCAACAACTGCAACATGCAATTTCTTTCAGACGACTTGACAAAAAAAGAAGCCTAAATTTGTGCAATACAAGGAGACTTGGCAACTATGTTTAAAGCAACTAGAGACATGAGTAAAATTTACTGTGACTCACAAGATAATCCCTGTAACTCCCCTTGAAATATTCAAGGTAAAAGTGTTTATTTGCATTCCCTTTCGAAGGAAAAGTTACATATAATGCAGCTTTAATCCCGCGTGTCTGCCTGCTGTAACACTGATGCATCTCCTCATTTCCTCTCTTTTGTCCAAAGCCCTCATTATACCGCTGTCTATTTGATCTGTATCTGAATCATAAGCCAAACAAGCGCCTGACTCTGACGAGCTTTGATGAATGAAAATTGTAGACGCTCTAAAGAGAGACACTCATTTGCCCCGGGGCAACTGGCAGCAGCGGCAGTCTGCCTGTCTGATCTTTCACACTTTACCACACACATTCATCAACAATCGCTGGCATTATTGGGTATTTATCACTGCAAAACAACTTGAGAGCGTGTTACCCCTTTGACTTTGTACAGGGTTGTGTAGGGAGGGTTGACCCATCTCAGGCGAGGGTAGCTTTGGGTCGGGGTTTTGGGTGCAGCCACTGGGTGGTCGCGTTTTTGTGGCTCAGGGATTTGGCCTTGTTTGGTAATCTCTCTTCATCTCTCCTTCCTCTCTCTCTCTCTCTCTCTCTCTCTCTCTCTCTCTCTCTCTCTCTCGCTCTCTCTCTCTCTCTCACACTCACACACACACACACACTAACAGATCATAATTATGTTCACCCCCCCCTTCAGGTAACAGATTTAGAATAAAAAACACAAGAGGTTACTCCTCTGTTATGAGCTCATAAGGGTCACGTTTTCCATTTGAAGTATTATTTGACATTTGTACACCACCGCTGATCAGCTGACGTAATGCTAATGCTTTCACTGGATGTGTTGATGGGGGGCGAAATGTAATAATTTTTTGATACTGGCCAAAATGTGTCCTAAGCACACAGCTGATGTTGAATGCTTCATGAGACTCATTGATTTAAATCAGAAACTCATTTTCAAAACAAAGGCAAATTGTTGACGAAGAAACTTTATGAAGTTACGTGAGCTTGGATTTGATCAAACACCAAAGACGTTTGACTCTGACTTAGATAAACTGTTATAAAACTCCAATAACTGAAATCCAAAAAGACTTGTTTGGGATTTGGGAGGTGTAGTGCTGTGTAAAAAAGGAACTGTCAACGCCGATTACATACCATACATAAAGCTTGTAAAAATCCAACGTATTTAAGCAGGTTTTTACAGCTGGAGTCTCTGAGTCGCCCTCCTTCTAACTCACGTCATCAAAAGAATCTTTATAAGCTACTCTCATAAGATTAGTAAAGTCATGAAATAACAAGTTGATACAATTAGTGTTTTTTTTGTCTTTTAAAATGTACTTGTATTTCCAGGACATGAATCATCCATGTGTTATGTAGGTGTATTTTAGATCAAGGTGATTACATTTGTGTTTTCACGGCTGAGGCGTTAATACAAGTATTATTTTAGTACACCAAACACAGCTAGTGATTCCCACTGTCTGTTATGCTGTATAGACTCATGATTTTGTTCACTTTATTAGCTTACAGAATCCCTTTTGGGTGAATCACTTGTGACTCCTCAGTCAGCTGGGACCGATACAGCAGCCAACAACAGACTGCACTGTTAGCCAGGATTTTCTGCATCATTCTTTCCTCCCCTCGCGGTCCAAGCCATGGATTACACGTATTTCCCTGCCACGCGGTGACTCGTCTGGCTCTCCCTTTTTGCACCACCTCAGCGCCAGCGTGTCACCATGGCAATAACACAGAGCTGGCTGATGCCAGACGCTGACCTCGTTGAGGAGTTCTTGGAAATCTGTGGATGAAAAGCCCCCAAGGATTGAGGAGGAGAGGGGAAAACTAGACTGAATGTTTTGAAATGGACCAATTATAAATGGGTATTATGTGACATTTCTCCATACTTTTACAAATCCATGTACATCTGAACATTATCAACAATGCATCAACATTTTTTTTTTTTACCTAAATGAGGCATGGAAAAAACATATTTAGACATAGAAATCCAAAATGTAAATCAATCCTGTTGTTGCAATGTAATTAGTTATTAACGTATTATAGAAACGTGCTTGTAGATGCCTCCAAAGTGTTGTGCTTCTCCATCATCATACTTCCTAGAATCCGCCCTGCATCATGAGGACAAACTGTTGTTGTTGGTGGTGGCGTCCGTGCGTCAGGCGCAATGGGCAGGGGCAGGACTTTAGGGCATTACCATACCTGCAACAGTTCTCTTTTCACTGCTCCACTTGCACTTTTCGGACTAATCTCGCTTCACAAAAGAGCTCCAGTTGTCTCAGTCCCAGTTGTCTCCAGTATTTTCTAATGATATGCTAACTGGGTACCAACCTCTGGGTCAAATGTTGCTCGTCAGGGGAGCTGGTTGAGGCTCAGACGATGAGGGGAATCCCGGGGAGCCCACATAATCACTTTCGTCACGTTTGTTGAGCATATTTTAGGTAATATAACTCAGATTGGTGAGGAATACAAAATATGAAAAAGATCAACATAAATGAATAGATAGTACAGAAGAAAGCTGAAAGTCGCTTTGGCCATGGTCAGGCTTAGCGCGCGTCATAGCATAATTATATTTATGGCATGTTAAACTTCTTAAAATCCCCACACACAGACTAATACGATCCGCTGATCCTGGTCTGAGTGGATCTCCGGCTCCTTATCAGGTGGGGAGCAGCGTAGCAGGGGTGGTGTGGGTGGAGCCACGGCAGAGTTACCCATTCCTAAAGCTTGAATCACTCTGCTCCGTCCCCATTCACATTCCTGCCGGGGGACCGCTTCATTCAGGGACTCGCGGCGCTTGGAAGGATTTGGAGATTGTGGGATTCTGTATATCGCAGCCAAATCAGATTATAACCATGGATTTACGGTCCTGCGTAACGCTCAGAGGACATACACAGCAGCCGGCTGTGTAGTTTAAAGTTTTCTTTCTGCTGGATTTATCATGCGGGCTTCGCCTTTAACAGTATTGTAGACCTGACCGGACAGTCGGAGCCTGCCGGGGCGCAGCCGGGAGTTTGGTTTTATGCTGAGGCTGGTCGCGACCGAGACATTGGAAGATGATATTAACGCGTAAGTCAATTCCATTTCATTACCATGAGCGTTTAGATATTATTATTGTTGATCGCTTTTCTGTTTAAAATGAACGTGTTAAATACATTCACCCTAATTTCCTGTTCATCCAGCAGAAATATAGCTCACTTTTAAGCGTAAACAGTATTCTCATCTTCGGTTGCTTTCAGTATGTAAGACTCTGCAGGCTTGCTTACATTTTCTCTCCAACTAAAACAGTCTTGTAGTCGCCTTTAACGTGCAGCGCTGCGGGCTGTCAGATAAGAAATCTCCCCGCTTTGCGCATAACTCTGTGTCTGCGGTGTGCCCACTCACCGGTGGCATATCGCAAGATTTCGCAAAGATTTCAATGCAAATGACGCACGACTCCGTGGAGCCTGCGCTTTTGACTTGATGCAAATCTGTGCTTAAAATCGCCTTTACGCGCACTGGCACGCACCGGACGGGTCGTGTTGGATGGAACTTTCATCCGTGTTGTGAAAAACGAGGTCGAGAAATTGGAATGTTCAGCCTAAGTCGTGTTTAGTGTCTTTTAAGATTATCAGAAGGTGTTGTACCAGTCAGCGACATTTCTGCCATCCCAGTGCCTCCAGTTTGTTTAACTGCTCTGCGCCTTTTGCCTGCCTGACTGCCGACCTTTTGCTGGGGGGGGGTATTGAGGGGATGTGTTGTGGCTGTATAAAAGCCCGTTTTCAGTGCGGTGCTGGCAGGCCCAAGTAGATTTGTGGGCTCTGGCTCTTTGTCTCAACTGTTTTAACTGTTTGTTCCATCACATGGCTCCTTATCAGCTGCCTCCGGTGTGGAACAGATAGGAGCACACAGTGAGGTTCAGTTGAGCAATACAACCATCAAGAACGTGCTCTAAGACACACTTATGATGGAAGCTGGGTGAATATTACCTGCTGTAACCACTAATCTTGGGACTGTCTGACACTGACACTGTCCCTCCACACACACTTGACGAGTGACTCTTTGCAGCAGATGAGCAGTCAAGTTACACAAACACTCACATTTTTCTGTCTTCTATTAGATGTCTCCTAATCTTTCAGCGCGCAGCTGTACTAGATAGGTTAGCAGTTGTGCTGGGAGAGGAGCAAATAAAGGAAACACACCTCATCTGCACTCTTTGTGAAGCAGGAAGTGAGCTTGGGCCTTATCTGAAAGATTTACATCCAGCTGGCACCCTGTTTCTCCATGTCCTGAGAGGAGACATATGTTCATGTTTTGTTCTTACCTTCCCTCTGCTGAGGTTACTCCGGCAGTGCCGGTATCTGTTTCTGAATGAGGGCACACAGTCTGTCATTTGGCCCTGAAAAGCTTATCATAGGTTTTGAATACATCTGGTCACCTGATCCACGTCTAGGACATCTCCGTGTGAGCATAAATCTTTCGTCAGGGGGCGCTGGGTCCTTTGGGGTTAGCTCTGCGATGATCCGTATGGGCCAGCTGTGTGTTGCATTTGTGCCTGCCCCGGCTGGTGGTAGATAACTGGAATGGACCATGGTAGTAACCTCATTATTCTTTCGTGTGTGTGTCAACAGGGCCATAGCTTGAGGCCGGCCAGATGGCGATATTCCTGGCATCGTCTCACTTAGCTAACAGCCAGACCCTCTCAGGGAACACCAGCTGTCTCAAGCATGGAATCACAAAACCTAATACCCATCAGGAAGAAAATCTGTTATCGCCCATCTTGGCATTCCAGTAGAGTACTGGAGGGATTTTACATTGGTCACGTCAAAAAAAAAAGCTGTTGTCTCCAGTTGTCCTGATGCTATGGTACCGATTCAAGCTGTTAAAGACATTTAGATAATTTATTAAATAGTTTAATGGATCATGAATCAGCCAGAAACATGTTTTCTTCAAGTTTAAGAATGTGTCAGGAGTTTGTCCTTGTCACCGCTGAGGTGAAGGACAAACATCGGCAGCATCCAGGCTCCTGCCTTTGCTTGTTGTAGATAACTGCTGAGCCACAGAGTCTGGCCTGCTTTTATCAAATCACCTGTCTAGACCCACTTTGCAGCTCCTTCAGAACAACCCACTCAGACCTCGAGTTGATAAGAACGCTCTTGCCTGCCTTTTGGGTCGTTTTAAAGGCGGCACTTTGAGACCCGGCGATGATCGGGTAATTCCAGATAAGCCACCTCAATTCACAACAGTTGTTAGTCAAGCATTCTTCTCTATCTGCCAACTTCAAAGACGCAGGCCTGTTGATAACTGTATTGAGACTCTTGACCTCCAGTTTGCCATGTATGTAGCAGAGCCTTTGAGGTGGGGAGCAGCATCCTTTGTTTGCTAGCCGCTGACAAACTCCCACTGGAGCTGAGCATTCAGAGTCGGCCAAGCCAGACCCCGCTGCCTCCTGCGATGGAGGGAAACATTGGTCGGCAATTGTGAGAATTTCCTGCCACAGGAAAAGGAGAGAGGAGAAGGGCCGAGCAGAGTCGAAGTAAGCAGAGAGAGGCGAGGTGAGGGTGAGAGCAAGGTAAAGAAAAGCAAAGACTATGATGGATAATTTTAGAAGTCGATACCTCTGGTCAGTGGGTGAAGCTTTAAACCCTGACTGGCCACTCACCAGAACAGCTTTGGGCAAATTCCAGGGGAAAAGCCTCTCGTGATCCATATGAAATCTCTATTAGCATCGGATTTGCTCTTATTAGTCATGTTATCTGCTGATAATCGCTCTCATCTCTCTTTCCCACTGAGAAGGAGTGTGTCTCACTGTGCTGTTTTTGCTCATTCACATCAGCCAGAGCTAATGTGTGGCGAATGTTCCATCTGAAAGGATTTGTCTGCACTTCTATCCAAAAAGTAGTTTGGTGTTTGGTCTTAAATGTGTCTAAATGATCAGAGGAAGTAGCATTTTTTTTCTCCATTTAACTTCTCCTGATGATGATTAAGCCACATATCCACATCTGTCTGTCCCGTGGACCAACGGACATGCTGCAGACTTCCTGTGTGGCCCCCTCAGCAGGACCAGGAGTTCTGATCTGGTCTGTACTCAGATTCAAATCAACCCATCCAGCCATTGACCTTAAGCCAACAAGGCCACAACCGGGGCCAGTAGTAAAACAACCAAACAAGAGAGAGGTTTGGTTTAGCAGAAGGTTATCTTTTGCAGGGAACTACATGCTGCTGTTACCAGATGTTGCTCTGGTGTTTTTGTCTAGTGTGTATTTTAGAATATCTACATTTATCTGCACTGACTATGCTTTCTAACAGTTGCTACAGCATTTAACAAAACAAAACTACATATAAACCAAGTGTCTCCTGAATGTGCTGCTGTGTGGTCAACTGTAGCGTAACGTCTTTGTGAGGATATGTAGTGTTTTCAGTTCTTGCTTTGACTTTTTAGTGCTCTCCTGACTCACATTTGTAATCTGTTGCACTTCAGCCAACTTGGCTCATGTAGCCCAAGTATCAGCATCATTATCAAGGTAGAGGACTTCAGCTTTCTATATGAGCCTTACTCAGTGATTGAACATGTTGAAGTGCTTGCTGTAAGATATATGTTGTCCAGTGTGGCCTCGTAGCTGTGTCTAACCATGAGGACATTTGGTTAGTGCACACAATCACCGGAGCCAGTGTTTGTCTTGGCTGCCTCTCCGTCTATTATCTGGCCAGGAACAAACGAAGGCAGGGCCTTTCAGCCGGGTGGTCGGCGGCCACTGCAGCGCCGCTCAGCTCTCTTCCTGTGAGGGAAGCAGGAAGAGGAAGTGAGGTAGTTCCCTGGCGAGGGCTAAGGAATTGGGTTGAACAGTGAGGGAAGAGAAAAAATAAAATACATCCTTGAATCTCAAGTTATGGAAGCAAACTGAAATATAAAGGATTGGGAGGGGTTCTGTAGGATGACATTTTTATGACTAGAGTGGCTGAGATATTCTTTTAAACCTCTTTTTTTGTGTGTTTTTTTAAAAATCCAGATACAGAAAGTCTATATGTGTGTGTGGCTCTATTGTTAGGTTGTTTGTGCCAGATGCCCCATGCCCCTGTCCACTTCCTGCAGCCAAACAAAAGATAGAAAAATATTCTGGCTTCACTCTGTGAATGAATGGAGACACAATGTGGTGCAGTGACAAATATTATTCAGTTTTATCCATCAGCCCGGTGAATACTGTCATTATTTTGTTTCTTAGGCTCACCAAGCCCACATTATGTCATTGTAAAGTAGATTTGACACACATTCTAGCCCAATGGGGTGTGTCACTTGATAGCTTCCCTCCAAAGGCACTTAATGGATCCCATAGCCCTCTTTTTTGGGGTTTGGGGGTGGAAAGCTAACCATGTGTTTGTATGTCTGATTTGCATTTCAATAGCTTTACTGTCTTTTGAGTGGTTTGTCTTTAAACATGAGGTTGGTCTTTGCAAACACACACAGACTTGCATGTGCACACACACACACATAGATGCACAAGCAAACACAAGAATCTCTAGCCATACGCAGTGCTCGCTTTCAAGAATGCTTGTATAATTACCCTTTGGTTTCTACGTTCCTCTGGGCTCACTACTCTCCAAAAATACTCAGCTCAACACACCCACCAAACACACAGCTTCTGAGGCATTCCATCTCACATCTGCAAGGAAAAGTAGAGCTCATCTGTCAGACACAAAAGTGTTAAAACGTAGTTGTTGATGTGTTATGTGACACTTGGATGCACGCTGGTGTCACAGTGGTTTGTTCAAGGAGTACTGGCCCCTGCAGTGGTAGAGGGGAGACTCTGTCTTGGTCGTGTCACACCTTGTTGTTAGTGGGTTTGTCTGCCGTCTAGGCTTGTTGTTGGTATGTAAATGCTCGTATATGGTGGAGCCCAGACCCCTTTGCAACAGTAGTCTTCTTCTGACATCACTGTCTGTCCGACAGAACTTTGTGGTTACCTTTCTTTTGTCGACATCAAGCCAATTCCAGCTTGTTGATGTCTCACTTGTTTGATTTATTATACACTTATTTATTTATCTCTACCAAAATAGTAAAGAGATCTCCTTTTATGCTCTTGTTCTTGAGCTTGAGCTAAAAAAAAAATATAACAATTACTTGGTGTAATTTAGTCTCAAAATGAGGTGGAACCTGCCCGACTGGAGTTTTAAAGATAAAATAAACTGCTCTGCATCTTTTTACCAGTGGTTACTATTAGCTCAGTCACGCTCAGCCAAACACAGCACCCCTCTAAAAGTGCAAAGAACATTACCACAGAAACTTAAAACTTTCCTGTCTGAAAGTCTGCCTCCACGCAAAGTTCTCATATTGGTAACAGGATTGGCAAGTACTTCCCTTTCGTGTTTTGCAGCCATTCTATATGTTGTCACTTTCATCCATGGTTTACTAGTGTCTCTTCCTGCCTTTGTTCCACTGGTTTTGGTTTACAAGTCTCTCTCAAGGTTGTGCTACATTTGTACTTGCTGTCATTCTACCTAAGAGGACATTGTAAAGTCAACTCCTTAAGGCCTGGAGACATGTTTCTGTCTCTCTGCAAACTGCTTGCTGTGGGGGTGAGGAGGCTGGGGTGTTTGCAGCCATTTGCCATGTGTCGACTAAAGGGACTTAGCAGATAATTGGGAGACATCACTGTGGCTCCTCAAGCACAGTGGACCTCAACATTCAGTCGATACTTAGCATACCAAGCCCAAATGTCACACTCTGTATTTAATGGGGTTATGGACAAGTCTGTCAGGCAGCGTTGGAGAACTGTTGTGGTAACGTTCGATGTACATCTGATATGTCTGTAAAACATTCTTTTCTACATGCATTTTAACCTACAGAGGTTTATGTTGGACATAAGATATTGGCACCATAAGGAAATAGAAGCTGGAGCACATCACTGCATTCAGAAGACAACCCAAAAAAAAGAAAAGAAAAACATAAAACATTCCAATGTCACTAAATGGAATAGTCAAATCTATGTTAAGACCCTTCACACAGGCATTTTCTGTCTGACATTTCTGTGTGAACAACAAAAGCTTCCTCCTTACGTGGTTAAAGAGGTCAGGTGGCACACACTTTGGGTGTGAGGCGAGTGAACACAAGTTGCACAAATGATGCCTTGAGCTCTAGCATTGGACGCATGTGAGAGGAGAGCGTGAGATAGCTAATAAGGTCAAGGAGTTCACATTTGATAAGCTGCTGGCCTGCCGAAGTGCTCTGTTCTCAAATTTTTGTCTTCCTTTGATAATTTCACAGGATTCTCTGGTTTTAAATTGAGCTCATTTACACTTTAGCTCTTGTGTTGCAACAACGTTTTTCAGGTTGGTTTTTTCGTGTTTTTGTACGTGTACTGTAATTTCTTTCCAGTTGAGTTAAAGCATCCTCCAACACCTAACATATCTTCCTATTGTTCCACTTTGTCTCCTCCGCAGAGATCGAAGCCAAAGAGGCCTGTACCTGGCTCCGAGCAGCAGGGTTCCCACAGTATGCCCAGCTTTATGAAGGTAAGGACCCTCATGAGAAACCCCGCCCCCACTCTCCCACCTTACTAGCAATAGTGAACATATAAAGAACCAAAACATTCCACCATTCTTATTGGTGTTAGTATGAAAAAGCCATAGCTGAACTGGGAATAATCACACTGATTTTCAACGTTATGTTGTTTCTTTTGTTTTTTCTTAAACATCTACAAGCTGAAATCATTCAAACAGACAGATTTTTCTGTTTTTCATGAAACTGAAATCACATTATCATCTAAATAAGACTTTAGTAGTCATTCACACTGTGAGTACACAGCCCGTTAGTATTTTGTCCTACTCATTTAGAAGACCACAAAACACCATGCGTCTCTGCAACCAGACACACTACACATGGCATAACATTCCTGAGGAGCAAAAAGGTCTGTGCTTTTTCTAAAGCATCATTACTTTTCTGTGCTCATGCAGTTAAAGCCACACAAACCTTTGCTTCTATATTCCAAACATAAACTATGATGTAACCTCAGCAGTAACTCCAAAGTTCCTTTTTTAATGTGTTAATATTAACACAAAAAATGTTTTCAGCACCCTCTAATGTCACTCATACAATGGCAAATGGTTGAGAAAGAATGCCTTGAGTTTTAAATACACACTCACCAAAATACATCAAACATTCTTTACACTCCATATAGCTGCTCCAGCTGTACTATGAAGCTGCCGGTTGCCGTTACGTAACTACAGGGCGATGATAGCGGGACTATGCTGCCTCTGTCAACAGGTCATTGCTTGTTGCCACTTAACCGTGGAAGGTTTTCCTATTTAAATGGAAAACTCATTGTGTTTCTGCACAGGTGATGAGGCTGTTTTTACACAGACGGCAACACAAAAGTGCAAACCCACAATCAATCACTATGCAGATTTTACACCACTCGCTGGTTTGTCACTTTTCTCTGAGCGAGTTGAGAATTTGTGCCGATGCATGACACATTTTTCCCTTCCTTGTATCCATGGGACAATCTCTATTGTCTGTGCTGTCAAGACTATTGCCCCACTAAAGATAAGCAGACTGATAGGCCTGTTCCAGTACAGTAGGCTAAAGGTGCTGGCGTCCCTTGAATGGCGTTTTCTTATCACCATCGTCCCCCCGAGGGTTTAGAAGCAAGATTCCCATTTTGGGTTGGGTCAGTGCATTCCAGATCTTAAAATCCGTCCGTCCAATCCCTGTAGCAGACAGTAGTGCTTAAATATTCCATCTGATTTAAGGCACACTTTATTTGTATGTCATTAAGGTGAATAAATGATTCTGTTAATGACGCAGACCAGGGGAGAACGAAATTGAAGGAGAAAAGGAAGTGGGACCTTCAGCAGTGCTGGAGTACCTATTGTCATTCTTCAATCAATCCCCCTGTTTTCTCCCTCTGTGCTCCACATCCCCCCTGCCTGCCGAGTCTGAAAGCTGCAGCTGTGTTTGTTTGGTCGGCTAAGACGCTACTTCCTCTTTTAGCTTTTCATCAAGGCTGTATGGGGGGAGATGGTGGGACGGAAGGTGGTGGGTGGGTGTTTGAGTGGGTGGGTATTTTTTAAGGCTAGGGGCTGTATCTTTTGGTTTCATCTGAGCACACTTTTCTGACTCTCGTCCTGTTTAGATGCCCAGTTTCCCATTGACATCTCCTCAGTCACCAGAGACCATGACTTCCTCGATCGGGATGCCATCGAGGCTCTCTGCAGGTGAGATAACAAGTCAAACCCAACCTTCTCTACTTCTTTTCTCCTTCTTCTGATGTTATGCATCATTCCTCTTATTCTTCCTCATTTTCTTTTCTGCGCTATCTCTTGTGAAACCATGAGGGCATGACTTCAAAAGGAGGCACATCTTGGAAAGTTGCTGATGAGATGAAAGAATGACACGATAAGCAGCTTGGAGCCATGCGCTGTACCTTTTCCTCTCATCATTCAGTTTTCTATACCCATACCTTCCTCTCTCGTTATTTTCTTCTTCCTCCAGGGCTGTTTACCTCCGTCATTAGACTCTTTTGTATCGTCCTGCCAAGCACTCTTACCTTTGAATGCAGCATTTCTACTGTCACACAGTGCTCTTTACATTCAGTCTTTCTTTTCATGTTGTAGGAGCCATAGGAAACTTTGCCTCATTTACTGCCCAAAACTTGAGAATTAATTAATGCTTTCAAAGTTTCAGACATGATAAATAACCACAAGTATCACTGAAGAGTACTGGCTTTGCATTCTTGGTTCCCCCGCCATATTAATTTGCATATGAGGAGGACGTTAATGGCTCTTTAATGGAGTCGACTCCTTCATCAGATTCCTACTCTCAATAATAAACCACAGCAGGTGTCCCTCCATACATCTGGAAGCTATCATCTCAATGTCTCCTCTCTTGGCAGCCTTTCACCCCCCTCCCCACAGCCCTAGTTCCCATCCCTTCATCTCTCCATTGTTACATGATCTGCTCTAAGAGCTCTCCAGAGGCTGGACCCCACCACCACCCTCGCTCCCCTTCTCCAGGTGGCTGTGGGGATAAGCTTTCCAACCACCCCCCCCCCCCCCAAGTTGTCGTCGCCACTCCAGCAGATTTCATTCTCCTCGCTCTTCTCTCCTTTTCTGTCTTCCTCTCATTCTCTTCCTGCTCATGTGGGGATTATCCTTCAGCAGCTCATTAGCCAGCTTGGGAGCACCCAGAGCTCCCCCTCTGTCTTTCTCTTCCCCTCTTCAGTTTTTCCGTCGTGTTTCATCTTTTCTTCCATCATACATGCTTTTGGCGATGAGAGGATTTGTGTTTCAGGAGAAAATGTTTTAAATCTCATTTTAAATGTGTTTGTATTTGCAGGAGACTGAACACCCTCAACAAGTGTGCTCTAATGAGACTGGAGATTTCACCACAAAGAAAAAGAGTAAGTGCACATGCTCACGCGTTACCTCCACTCCTTTCCGAAAAGCCCCTTTTGCACTTCTCCTCAACCACAATTGCATTTGCTCACCTCAACCATCAGTTCACTCATGGCCACAGGGCAAAGCTACTTTTTCTCTCATCTTGTTTAATGAGAAGGCACCTGTTGGGTTTATTTCTATATCAAGTGGGCTGTGAGGACCCTAGGGGGAAGGAGGGTAGCTTTAATGTCTGAATGAAGGGGTTGCATTCACCAGAACCTCCCCCTACTCAAGGCTTGCCCCCCCCTTCTAAAATACTTCCTCATACTTCTTTTTCACCATAAATTAATTATCATGCTACTTTTGTGCCACTATTGCAATATGGTTTCTTTTTAAAGTAGCTTTTAGGAGAAAGGCAACACCACACTCTTTCACTCTCAAGGAAACCAGCCTCTTGGAAAGTGTTTTCCCTCTTCAAAGAAAGGAGGATAATTCTATGAATATCTTATTTTAGGTGCCACGTGTTTCAGTCTAGACTGACTTGCACTTAGTGACAACAATCACACCTTTTTACACAAGTCAACCTTAATTCCCTAATTGCGTTAAGTGCTACATAGTAGCATCCTTGTTTTCTGTGTGGTGGTATTCATTAGGTTGACCCCTTCTGCGGGACCTTTCATTTCAGGAGCCAACAGAGAAGAGTTGAAGAATCAAAGAGGTTATTTGCCATCTTTGAGGGATGACACCCCCCCTTTAGACAGCTTAGGAATGCACTGATCTCCTTGTGTCTTAACATTCCCTATCTCTTTAACCTACATATCTCAATTTCTCGCTCCGTTTGATTTGTTCTATCTGCCTAATAATAAATAGCTTTCATTCTGCAGACTCCTTGTGAGGTTCAGTGTTTGTGTTTTGGTGAGTTCAGATACTAGATATGGCTTTAAGAAGCTGAAGAGATGGTTGGTGTTTAAATGTGGCCTGGGGTTTGATTTCAGGAGCTTTGACTCCACTTTGATTAGGAACTGTGAAGGAATCTCCTTTGGAATCTCCCATTTCAGCATGTGTGAAGGTTGATATCTTTGTCATAGATAAAGATTGCCAGTACCAGTATATCATGACTGTCTCACCCTCAGTGTGTGTGTGTGTGTGTGTGTGTGTGTGTGTGTGTGTGTGTGTGTGTGTGTGTGTGTGTGTGTGTGTGTGTGTGTGTGTGTGTGTGTGTGTGTGTGTGTGCGCGCGCGCGCGTACACAGACAGGGGATAAAGACTGTATGGGGGAATGACCCCAGTCTGGCCGGCTGCATTGTGAGCAATGGGGGTCATAGTGGAATTTCCTGAACTCCCTCCAGGCCCTGAGATAGATTAACCAAACCGGGGGGAGGTGTGTGCCTTTTTTGGAAGGTGCATGTGCACTATTTTTGATTGAGTATTGTTTAGTCCATGCAGTCAGGAAGTGACTGAGACATGTTTACTAGCTGACGGTCTTTGCTTGATCAAGTGACAAGACCTCGGTTTAGGATAACTTCACCCAAAACTGTTGTCTTATCACACCACAGGTATGTTATATATCAGAGGAATTCCTCTTTAGAAGCTGTTATGTAAAGGTTTTTGTGATGTGAAGGAATCCTACAACCAAATCAGTGTGTTTCTCAGTTATTATTAATGAAGTTTAGGCATCCAGTAGCTTACTGCAGGTGATCTAAACCAGTGCAAATCAAGCAATTTTATAATTAAAGTATAATAGTGTAGTATGATAATAATAATTATAACAATAACAACAACAACAACAACTTGTTATTATTACTATTGATGGAGCGACTTTGAAAACAGCTTGGACAGAGAAAAGCCGGACACTCAAGAGACAGTATAACAAGATAAATGTCTAAAAAACAATAATATATAGTGAAGTAAATAAACGGTGAAGCTCCATTAAGAATGAAAAGGCAGAATATAATTAACAACAAGCGGACAAAGAGGCTAATGATTATGACATGATACCCATAAAAATTGGAACTTGACGTGAATGTGCAGAATGAAGGAGAAGAAGTGTGAAAGTCCAGCCATTATAGAATAAATTCCATAACTCCAGAAAGTTTCCTGGACCAAGGTGAGGAATGTTGGAGAATAAATGGAAAACGTAGCTGTACATAATGTCTTCTTCTCATTTTTCCCTTCTCTTCTTGCTATTCCCACCCCCCTCTCTCTTATCCACTCCTTCTCCCCTCTCCAGAGTGAGGACTCAGATGAGGACGAGCCTTGTGCCATCAGTGGCCGCTGGACCTTCCAGAGGGACAGCAAGCGCTGGTCCCGTATGGAGGAACTGGAGGTTTTTTCCACACTGGCGACAGATGCTGCCTCGCCCCCTTTCCCGAAGGATCAAGTATCCCAGAAAGGCAAACTCACCCTGTGTGAAGGCAACAGTTCGGAAAGTGTCCTGACCGACCTCAGTGAGCAGCCTGAAGTAGGCTCTCTCCACAGCAGTGGGAGTGGAGGAAGAGGTGAGGAGAAGAGCCATGGTGCAACCCTGACAACTGAGGCTCTGCCCGCCGGTGCCACTCGTGCCAGCTCTGTAGCTAGCATGTGTTCGTCGTCAGGCACAGGCGGGTCAGGATGTGCTAATGAGGACTCTTTGTCTGATGGGATGCCTCCATCGCCTCTGGAGACACTTGGACAGTTCACCTTTGATGTGAAAATGGGTATGAGCGGAATGGGAGGAAGTCTGGATAGAGGAGGAGGCAGCGGCAAAAGCACTCGCTCAAGAGCGAAGAGCTTCCTCAAGAGGATGGAGAGTCTACGACTGCGAAGTGGCACCACCTCCAAGAGAAAGAAAAAGGGCAGCACCGGCGGAGGGAAGATAGAAATCAGCGGCCCTGTCATCAAAGAGGGTCTGGATGATGACAAGTTGCGGAGGCTCAACTGCGTGGACATCTCTAGTATGAACCTCAACCACAACCTCAATCACCACCGCAATCCCACTCAGACTATGACACTTAACAGGAATCGCTCTGTATCCTACTCCACTCAGACCAGCAATGGCAGCACTGGGAGCACAGGGAGCAGCCAGTCCGAAGCCAGCAGTGGAAGTGCAGTGAGCACACCGAGCCCAGTGACTCGTGCTCGCAGCCACAGCACAGCGGCAGGCTCTAGTAAGAGAGGAGGAATGTATTTGGAGGGTTTTGATCCTTTCAGCATTCCCCAACAAGATCGGCAGCCAACACCCCCACCCAAATCTGCCCCGCCCATCCCCTGTCAAGCCAGTAATGGGATGACAGTTGATGAGCAGAACCGGAGGAACAACTTCAGTGTGCGCGAGAACAGCAGGCAGACAGAAGAAGAAGAAGAGGAAGAGGAAGAGGAGGGCATGATCTTTTTCTACTTACCTGAGGGTCACAAGCCTGGAACCTTCCCCAAAGCCCTGCAGGACGGGAGTTCACGCAGCTACAACGATAACGGGAACTCAGTGATCCTCAGGGGGCGGCAGAGTAGACGCCAGCACCGTGGCTCCTCAGGCTCCGTCGACAGTCGGCTTAGTTTTTATGACAACGTCCCCTACACGGAGAGAGAGGAGGAGGACGAGGGGGATGAGCGCAAACTGGAGCAAGTGCTGCAACACGTCAGCGGCCTGCAGCGGTTCGTTAACGCCTGGTCAGAGGCTGTGGCCGGGGAAGAGGAGGAGGAGGATGAAGAGGAAGAGGAAGAAGGAGACTCAGACTCTGCACTGGACTCAGCCTCGCCATGTCCATCATCCCCCTTGCAGAACCGACTGGAGGAGACAGAAAACGGAAGTGACCAAGACAGTACAGGGAACCCACTGGGCGAGGGAGAGGACGGGATGAGAGAGAGGAGAGATTCTGGCGTTGGGGCATCCCTAACCAGAACCAGCAGGTCAGTAAAGACCATCTGAATTGTCTAAACATCAAAACAACTACCTCTCATAGTGTGTTGTAGGGGCTGGACGGCTGATGAGTTTAGATTGTAATCGATCATGAAGGAATCCAGATGTAATATCTTCTGTTTCCAGACTTCATATAACCTCTTTGACTAGCAAATCAGAGCTTTTTGAACAATCACAATGTGAGTGTTATAGCCAACTAGATGGCTATGCCATGGTGGTTGCAGGTGGTGGTGATGGTTTGGACAGGCTTTCTTGGCTGATGTAAAAACAAGCAAAAATGTGACAAAAATATTGTAAGAGATTTTTTTAAAGAATAAATCATTTTCTACCATTCCTCTGTCGAAAATTTGAAAGATAACCCACCTTTATCTTAATTTTTCATACTCATTGTTCTTGTTCGATTGAACTGAAGATTCAACCTGCTGCTTCCAAAGAGGCTCATGCTTTTTTCTTCTTCTGTAAAACTCACGCCAATTATGTTAACATTATGGTATCTCATGAAAACGCTTAAGGATAACATAGGAAGACAAACACTGAGGTAGCGACAACAAAAGAGTTTGCTAAGAAAGTGACAGCAAATGATAAAATGATAAACAGCGGGACACGCCGAGACTTCCCTCCTTACGTAATGCTGTTGCTGAATACACAGGAATGCTGCTTGGTCTCCATGGGGACTGCTGCTGTTCCTTCAAGAATCCACAGGCAGAATTACATTTGGGGGGGTGTGGGTTTTTTGAGTTTTAAGCAGTCTCTTGATTGATGTGTACATAAACCCTTGTAATCCCTAAACCGATCACTTTGTTGTGTGTTGCTGTGTTTAGTTTATGTGTACGCAAAAGCATGACGTAGATCCCAAGACTTTAACTGCTCCTTTTTCAATCAACATTCTTCTTCTCACATCTCAGTTTTTTTTCCCTCCCTCTCCTGCCCCGCACTCCAGGCCGCAGAAACTCCGCTGGCCGAGCTTCCAGAACTCCCACCGGCCCAGCTCGGCTTCAGCCCAGCTCCAGATTAGCTGCCAGTCTGTGCTTCAGATGAATCTGCTCCAGAAGCTCTCCCTGCTGCAGCTCACTGCTCTGCTGGAGAAACACACCCCTACAAACAAACATGGCTTCAGCTGGTGAGTGGAAAACTCAATTTCAAGTAGTGATTTTTGTTTGTTCATGTTGCCCTTAAAGATATGCATTCGGCCATCCGTCCATCGAACTACTACCCCTCCCAGTCCCCTCCATCTGCAGGTTGTTGTATAGCATGGTGACGGCTGTCCACAGAGGTTGGGTTTCACATTCTTTTCCCAGGCCCGTAATTGCTGGGAAGGGGTGTACATTGTCTTTTTCTCAACGGGGCAATCATGGCGGTTCACACACATGGTGTTACAAGAGCTGGAGGCTGGAAATTATCCCTCCACCTCTACCTTCTCAACCACTTCTACATTATTGGACTGGCCTCACTTTATGCTGCGGTAGCACCAGATATCCTCCTTGTTAGTTGCATCCAGAGCCTAGCTTCTGCTTTTACTTTTCATCTTTATTCCTGGCCCTATTCCGTTTCTGTTTCATCTGAGGTTAGATACTGGGGAACAGTCTTATTTGTTAGGTCATGTGATAGGGAACTAAACTGTGCATTAAATGACATAGCTTAGACTTAGTTTTGTTGACTATAAATAATACAGGACAGAATATATATTCGAGTTAAACAAGAACTTGTTTTTTAACATCTGAAGGAAGTTTTTACAATGAAATACAAAATGAAATGAAATGGAAAAATCAAATAATTTTCTTGTGTTTTTCCATCTACACTGCCTCTTGTACCTGAGGCCTTCCTTTGACAGGAGTGGAAAGCGTTATGACCTCAGCTCGTCTTATGACAGGCTGAAAGACAGAGGCCACTTGTTGGCAACTGGAGGCCCACACATATTCAGAATTCCAAGCCAGGATCATAATATACCTCTTTCTCCATTTATCCCAAACTGCGGTTCGACTAAGCACTCAGAGTCTTGTGAACGCCTGCTCCTACAAAGACCAACTTATCCTGAGTCACGCATAGCGTATCTCCGCTAAACACACTCACACCCATGCAGATAGATACACAGACATAAATCTGTGCATGCATTCTTGAATGTCTCAGCTCTGGACTATGTGGTTACTCTGGACTCAGTGCTCACTTGCACTCAGTGGCGTGCACACACATACGTGCACACAGCATAACAAAAAGTGAGACAGGCACTTTGTGCGGATGTATAAAGCAGTGGGATCCTCCCCTTGTGACACCCCGGTGTACATCCCACATCCCCCCTCACCCTGTTTATCCCACCCCTCTCATAAACCTGGAGACAGGCCCCTGCAGCCGCTTGGTTCCTTCTTCACACACACACATAAAACACATAAACACACACATTTTGGTCAGCAGGCAAATTGTTATAGGTATTTTTTTCTGTCAGGCTGATTTAATGGAAAAACAATTGTTAAATTGTTTCTGTTGTAGCTATCTTGAGTCAAAATTGTAAATATCACTCAGTGTCCTGAATGATACAACCTGATCCTGAGCATGATATTGTTGACATAATTAAAGAAATCTTTTTACAGCTGAACAGATATTGATGAGTTTTCTTTTCTTGTGTGTGTGTGTTGCAGGGCTGTGCCAAAGTTTATGAAGCGGATCAAGGTGCGTGACTACAAAGACAGGAATGTTTTCGGTGTGCCCCTACAAGTCATCGTCCAGCGGACAGGCCAGCCCCTCCCGCAAGGAATCCAGCAGGCCATGCGCTATTTACGTAACCAGTGCCTTGACCAGGTAACATAAAGTACACAAATAAACACACATATATAGATATATGTGTACATAAGCCTGTGCATATACGGTAATTGCAGTCTACACGTAACCTCAAATTTCCTGCCAGCCTGTCATTAAGGTTTAAGCACCATTTTCAGTTTCCACTGCAAAGAGAAAAAGCTTCGTCTTTAAGGTGCTTTAGTTATATAATATCAGAATTTAGGACATCTGCAGTCAGTCATACATTCAACCCTATTTTTTTTTTATCTGGACATTATGTAAGATGGAGTTGTGAATTGGAAAAAGCCTGATACCCACACATGTCGGTGTGTGTGTATATAGTTTCTGTCTTCCCACTTTTCTCTCTTCTCTCTGTCAGACATTCACTGAAGCGGGAAGGCCTGGATAGAGTCATAGTGCACAGCTGTTAAATCATGGTGTCTGGATGTTTAATCCAGAGACATTATGAAAGATTTATCTCCGTGTGTGTGTTTGCATTGTCACAACCCAACTCATGGCTGGGTGGAAAGGGGGCAAACACACAAAAGTTGTAACTATAGATAAAGTTATTTTACATACGTAGAAGAAAATTAAGAAAGAAATACAGCAAAACCAAACAGTGAGGTTGGAAGCAAGGATATGAGTTTCAAGACGGTTTTTAAAAAGCCCTGGCACACAGGGCCAAGGTGTTGCCAGTGCTGCTGATGACCATCTGCAAAGAAAGCTGTCACACAAACCAACTAATTGGCAGATGGGGTGGAGAGGGTCATTGCCACATACAGAAAGGAAAGACAGAAGGATTCTGGGCAATATGGCTATTAATGGAGGACATAACAGAAAACAGTGATGGTGTTCTCTTCGAAGCAGGACAAGGCACCTCTGTTGGGAGGTGGGGAAAGCTCAGGGAAAATATTCAGGCTGGGCAAGCCAAATGTCTTTTTCTCTTTTCCTCCCCAACATTGCCAAAAGGCCACTCATGATTCAGTATAGATTGCCCATTGGGTGTCAAGCAGCTTCTTGTAACAGTCAACATGATCTGCTGTGATGTAACAATATTGACTGTAAGCTCTGGATTTGTAGATAAGTAAGGGATTTTAGTTTCAATGATAACAACCTGTAGCTTTTTAAGACTTTTTTTTTCTATGTGCTTTAATCACCTTAGATAGGCCGTAATGATAGGATCAAACTCATGGTAATACTGAAACTAATAAGGGAATTACAGTTCAGATCAGACTGCTCATGCCATAACCTTCTCTCTCTTTGTCCTTAACTCTTGTTTTCCAGGTGGGTCTTTTCCGGAAATCGGGAGTTAAATCCCGTATCCAAGCTCTTCGCCAGATGAACGAGGCGAGCGGCGCAGACGGGGGAGGAGTCAACTACGAGGGCCAATCTGCGTATGACGTCGCAGACATGCTGAAGCAGTACTTCAGAGATTTGCCAGAACCGCTGCTCACCAGCAAACTGTCTGAGACCTTCCTCCAGATTTATCAGTGTAAGAATGCAAACACATGAATTATAAACAAAGTCTTGCAAAGGTATCCAGATGCAGTCACACATGGCTTTACTTCACAGCCACAGAGAATTGGATGACATTTTATTGCTTTAGAGCTGTGCGTGCTTGCCTGCCATGGAGCAAGAAATTGTGAAACTGTAAAAAAAAGAAAACAAACAAGATGAGTGCAGGAAATACCTGTGGAATGAAGTGATACATGTGATGCAGTATGGGTTCATCCTTCTGTGACTCAACATAGAGCTCAGGTTCTGGTCTGGGTGATTGTAATAGCTGCATTAGGAACTGTTTATATAAGGTAATACAAAACCAGTCCTGTGCATAAAGTGTGAAGCATATAGTGTATACACACATATGTAGGCTTATATAACACACTTAGCTCAACACAGATCCCTTCATAGCTCATTCCTGGCAGGCTCAAGTTAACCCATGAACACAAAAATCTTGACATAACACTGCATGACAGTGTAAGTGAGTCTTTTTTGCTAATATCATATTAAATAAAAGCTACAACATCCCCCTCTTCTTCTCCAGACATGCCTAAAGAGCTCCGCCTGCAGGCGGTACGCGCCGGCGTGCTGCTGCTGCCCGACGAGAACCGCGAGGCACTGCGGACGCTGCTGTGTCTGCTGAGCGATGTGACGGCCAGCGTGGGCGAAAACCAGATGACGCCCACCAACCTGGCAGTTTGTCTGGCGCCGTCTCTTTTCCACCTCAACACCCTGCGACGCAAGGAAAGCTCCTCGCCAAGGTGTGTGTCCACTGTAATCATTGGCCTTATTTTGATTGCTGTCAATGACGCAGTTATTGTGTCAGCAGCTGTGTGCTGTACAGGAAAGGGTCACTCAAAAGAAACAAAAGAGCAGGATATTATAGATGGAGGAGAAGAAAATGGAAGAGAGCCTAGTTTGAGGGAGGAGGAGGCGAGAGAGACGTAGGAAATAAAACTTTATTTTTACCTATACCTAATTAAGAAGCATGCTTTGTGTTATATTTGGCAGGAGACGGTTCATCAGGTATAACACAGCAAAACGGGTCTCACTTTTGTTCCCTTTGCCCTCTATAATGTGGATGATTGATGCTGTTGCTAATTTTATTGTGTCTACTTGTCTTTTTTCCTCTTTGTCGACTAAAGGGTGATGAACAGGAAGCAGAACCTGGGAAAGCCGGACCAGAGAGACCTGAATGAGAACCTGGCTGCCACTCATGGCCTGGCACACATGATCCAGGAGTGCAGGAAACTCTTCCGGGTTAGTAGTTGAATGCATACCCTGAAAAGTCAGTGTGAACATGAAAAGCTGAAGAAGTCACACAAGGTTTGCTGATGGATGATTACAATCCCAGTTCCCATAAACTTGTGACATTAAGTAAAACTTAAATAAAAACTGAATGGTGATGGTGTTCTTGAACCCATGTTGCTAGCATCAAATTCAGAATAAGCATATATATATTTATACAAAAATCTATTTAGTTAATGAGTTAAAACATTAAATATATTGTCTTTGTACTGTTTGTAATTGAGTGCATGTTAAAAAAAAGAAATTGTCAATATCTGTTTTATTTGTGTTTTGCACAGCATCCCAACTTTCTGGGAATCAGGGTTGTATTTGGCAAACTGCACAATGAAGTTTGCTGACAGAATGAATGTCACCTCTGAGTCATTGTACCATGCCAAACACCTTTAGTCCCTTTGTTTGCCCGACAAACAAACACAGCCCCAGTTACATAACTCACTGATCCATTCATGCTGTCATTTGCTCAAGCAGTGTTATGATTACGTAAAGTGAATGTGCCAACCTGTCCTGTCCTGTTGTGCAGAATTGGACTTCACTTCTAACCAACCTCAAGCATTTGTTAAAGAATTTAAAAGAACAACATGGTCCCAAAAACCCTTGAATCCACCACACGGAGAGCACTTGACTGGATAAACAGGAAATAATCAGCAAACTACACTTTTCCTAATCCAATTTCAGTCCCATTCAGCCTAAACCATCCCTCTGCCCAGTGCAGTCTCCTCTGACATGCTACAGTGAGCGCTAAAAGGCTGCATACTGTGGGTCATTACTGTTCAAAGTTTAATTAGATTGTGGGAGCGCTTCCTGGCTTCCTGTCATGTTCACATCACACAACAAGCAAACTCAATTACCTCCCTAATCATTTTTATTTTAATTAGATTTCTAATAAGAATATGAAGCATGATATAACCGACTAATTTGACTCCATTTTTAAGATCCTTTATTATCGAATGAAAATCCTTTTTTTAGACAGTAACATTGTTACTGCTCAGTTCAACCTGAAAGAGGCCAGGTACAAACAGACAGAGAGAATAAGGGGTGGGGGGAAATAGGAGATGTTTCCTTTTTTAATTGTTTTACATGCAATACTGTTTCCTGTTAATGTAATGAAGGTGGAGATGCCTGACAAAAATAAAACATGAAGGAGAGACTTAAAGCTAATCACTCTCATCTAGAGACATACATAACTGAACGACCGAGCCTCATTGTCCTCCTTCTTCTCCCACAGATCCCAGAGGAGATGAGCCGCTGCAGGAACTCGTATGTGGAGCAGGCGCTGCTGCCACGGCGCCTGGAGGATCTCGCTGGCGAAGAGGCCGGGCAGGGAGGTTACAGAACCTGCCTACAGGACAGCCTGGACGCCCTCCTCAAAGAGGCAAAGGACAAGTTTAAAGGCTATGACAGCTGCTCCACACCCGAGCATGCCGAGCTGGCCTGCAGGAAGGTAAAAACAGCTCGCTGCAGTTCTTTTTTTATTTCACCCATATGGCTGCTTTCAGTGTGTTTGTTTGTGGCAGAGGATGATACAGTGAAAATCAAAGTCATGAAAGATAACTTCATGAGAGAAAAAACAGCATCGGTCCATCTGTCACCATCAATGAAGCACACGTCGTCTTTTCAACTATCTGTGTTTCCTGTCTCCTCCAAACTCTCTCCTGCTTCTCTAAATATCTCATGGAAAACCAGCACTTAGGGTTTCCTGTATAGAAACACATCCGTGTGAAACTGGCCTGGCCCTTGGCTTCTCATTGCTATCCCAGTACTGGACTCTCTCCCAAAATGACATCAGCCTGACAGGGACACATACACAACCTCACCATTATCCCAGGCCTACATTTCCTGTGTCTACTGTGCGAGGGCCCAGTATGAGGTTATCTTTTCTCCAGTTTGAGAGTCACAAGGCGCAGAGAGTGCGTTCTTTATCAGCCACTGGCATAACGGAGCAGCTGACTTGGCTAAAGAGCAACAGGAGGTCCTGAAACACAGGCTGACTGTTGTGTATTAAATTATTACTTGATAACCACTTCTAATTTCTGTTAACAGGACTGATAAGATTAGTATTGCAAGGAAGCTGAAATGGAATGTTTACCAGTTTTTCAGGGCCGGTACCGATACTAGTCAGTATCGGCATTGATCCTGAAAAAAATCTGAATGGTTGATCCCACTTTGATGTCCCACACTGTGATAAATTTCAACGTTTTGTTCAGAAGTGTGCAAAATAATATTTATTTAAGAGAAACGTTCTCAATAAAACCTCATTAGTACCAAGGCCTTCCTTCAGGACTCAGGCGTCACTATGAATCGTCCTTGGTTCCCATCAGGTGGGGACATTTCATCTCCAGTTTCTCTCTCCCCTTATTTCCTGACATCTCTCCACTGTCAAATAAAGTCAGAAAATGCACACAATTATTTAAAAGGGAACTGTTTTTAAACTAATTGGACTTCAATCTGTTTCTCCAGGTGCATGATGGTTTTCCCCTGCGGCTGTGGAAGGTGACTGTGGAGCTGCCTGCTACTGCCGAGGAGGTTCTGACGCGCCTGCTGCGGGAGCAGGGCCACTGGGACGAGGACCTGCTCGAGTGCCGGACGGTGGAGACCCTGGATGAGAGGACAGAGGTCTACCAATACGTCAGGAACACCATGGCGCCGCATCCTACCAGAGACCACCTGGTGCTCAGGTAGACATGCTGACACCCTCCTCCTCCTCCTCATCTGTCTCAAGTATTCATCACAGCTAACAGATTGATGGTTGTTAACAGCATATTTAGCCGACATTGGTGGCATTGTGCATGCACAATGTTAGTGCTTCATATGTCTTTGACATGCCAACGCCTCCCAACTCATTGGTTGCCATGCTCTATTGGTCCTGTTTCTGTCTTGATAATACCACATGTAGACAGAGAAGCAGAGACTCATGTCTGTGGTGATGTTTCTGTCCATCCATTAGAAAATGTATCTCGCGCAAAGCAAAACTGTATGGAAATTTCTTTTTAGTTGAAGTTCTGCTCTGATTTTTATGTCTTTTAATCCAAACTCTTGTCTCGCTCCAACAGAACATGGGTAACAGACCTGCCAAAGGGAGCATGTGCACTGGTGTGTACATCTGTGGAACATGAAGGCGCACCTGTTGTAGGCGTTCGGGCCAATGTCCTCACCTCACGTTACTACATCGAGCCCTGCGGAGCCAACAAGTGCAGACTCACCCATATTTCCCGGATTGACTGCAGGTGAGAGAAAGACTGACAGGAGCAAAGACACATTTTGGGGTTATTTAATGTCTTTTAGCTGATGGCACAACGAACTAATACCATGTCTCTTCTGTTTTCTACAGGGGTCGTTTCCCAGAGTGGTACAATAAACTTTATGGACACTTGTGTGCTGCTGAAGTGGCACGGATACGTGACTCATTCACGGTGCCATTGGACAAATAAAAAAGCAGTGTGCAGTTTGTGAGACCACAGGCTCAATAGCTCCTTTGAACCCCTGGACCATAATTTGAATGCTACAGAGGACTCAAAATGACTTATTCCATCCATCCCAACAGAGAGGTAAACTGGGTCCAAACCTCTTAATGCTCACAAATCCTGGATCCTGGATTGAAGGACTTTTTTGACTGATACCATCATTTCAACTGCTCTGTTGGGGCTGTCTGTGTGCTGCCAAGAGGACTCAAGTCGCACAAACATTTATTCCGGGCCAAAGGAGATGATGTCGCTGATACGGGACGTGAGGTTTATCCAAAGGGTGCTATTGCTTCTGAGAAGCAAAGAGGCGTGCGTGTGTGTGTGTGCATGAGAGTTCAAAGCAAACAAACGGTTAATAAATACATATTCCTCGCACTGGTTTCCAGTGGCAGCATAATGTGTACATACAGTATTGTGATCACGGTAATGGATTGTGTCCGTCTCGTGTTACCTCTGTCTTTTTCCTTTTTCTGTTACAGCAAAGCACAGCAGACAATATTATGGTCAGTTGATTGATGAATCCATGGGTGAAGAAAGACGTGAATGTGCTGGTAATATGCAAGCGGAGTAGAGACAATAGGCAGGATGTACTGAGATGGCAGGCCACTGATGGCACAGAGGGGTTTTTTTAGTGTTTCAGCAGAGGGAGGCAGGGACAGGTGAGAATCGGTGGCTGGCTCACCAAAAAGAGAGGGAACGATCAGACTTTTAATTACATAGAAATAGACGTGTGCTCACTTTTTCAAGCAAACAAAAAATTCAACTCCACGTGGCATGAGCTTGATGGGAAGTTTGGAAGATGCATGGAAAAAATGTAAGACCAACAGATCTACAGTAAAGGACCAAATTCGGAAAAAGCTGAAAGAAGTGGCTTCCCCGCGTTGAGCTTTTCCTCACTATTAAAGAGTCAGAGGTGGTGTTGTTAAAAGCACAGTCAGTTCACTTTTTGAAACATTGTCCACTTGACATCACTCATATACATTTAAAACACATTAATGTCACACAGAACAGATAAAAAAAAAAAACAATGCACTGTTCTAACTTTCAACAGAAGCCTCTAGCTAGCCCTTTAAAAGATGAGAAGTAAACAGAAAACAAGGTCCTTTTATAAAGGTGGAGATTTTACAGGTTTTACTGTAAAGTAGAGGGCAGATCGAATGTTTGTGTGATTTCAAACGGAAGGAAAATATCTTTGTGTAAGCTTCTTTCTTTGTGCTGCCATGTCGGTGTTTTTAAAAAATAAGAGAGATTTAGGTCCTCATAACAAAAGCTGACCTTCATTACATAACACTCACGCTTCAGTCTGAGGTTTTGTCATATGGAGTCGTAGGATTAATACACTAAGCCATTGTTCATATCGTAAGTGTTTGTACCTTTAACTGTGTCTCTGCCAAATAATAACGCATGACAATGACAGTTAATTTAAAACAAATATATTTATACCTCAGATATCTGTTTGTTTTGTATCATACCATTTTATTTTATTTTAATGTAAATGTTTAAGCTTTGTGTTACAGAAATGGACAAATGTTTTATCTTTTTTATTAATATTATTTCTGTACAGGTTAATCAAAAGTGCACTATTAAATGTATTAAAATAAAAAAAAGCCTGGAGTCTTGAGAGTTATGTAACAGTGAGTGTACAGGGAGACTTCCAATCCCTCATAATCGCCTCAGTTATTTGTTTACACTGCAGTTTATTACACCTTCTCAGATCCAGACTAACTCAGCACCACATCCATCGCTCTCTTTCCCTTCATTCCACACCAGTAAATCCATAACCGGGCCAGAGAGGCGTGAGCTGCGTGCAGGGGGGTATCAACTGGCCTTGGTAGATGGTGATCTCACTCGTTGTCTTGTTTCTTACATAACAGAAGACAATGGGGTCCGTTGTACCACAGCTGGCCCGTTCTAGACTGAAGGGGGGCGCAGTCATGCGGCAAAGAAGAGGGGGTCCAAGGGTCAGAGCAGGGGTTAATGGAGCCCTTTATGTTTTTAATCACTCCACAAAACCAGAATTATCCGTCTGTAGGGGGAAAAGCATCTTTACTCACTGTATTTTCTGTTCACGCTTTGCTCTTATAGACGAGTTTGAATAATTATGATCTATATACAGTACTCATACTGCTCGGAGACTTTCCTGACAACAAAAACAAGCGTTTTAAAAGCCGACTGTCAAGACAATGCACACACTTTTTTTCTGATGGACCTTGAACACCTCATGTACTCTCCCTGTCAGTGCAACACAGGAAGTAACGTTAAAACCACACAGACTCACACAAAACTGCAATGTATGCATGTTTGTTATGTACATTTAACAGATTTGTGTAACACAAACCTCTACGGGTACATTTTTTCTGTCTCTCGGCTTTTGCTTTCTCTTCTTCCTTGTGTGAGTGTGTGTGTGTGTGTGCGTGTGGTATGTTTTTGCACGTACATGTGTATGCATTTTTGCTGGGAACCCAAACACCTCTGGGAGATTATACAGGGCCAGATAAGGCTGACCGAGAGTCAGCACCAGGGCTGCATTCCTGCAGGGTTGTTTGAGAATCCAGTGCAGAAGGTTTCCCACATTGATAAATGAATACAAACGTGCGAGTGCATGCTTCCAACAGAACAGTGTGTTTTGAATTCTTGGTTTACTTTTTGTTTTTACAACTGGGAATCTCCCATTCTGTTTCCCTCCTGAAGTATCAGTAGTCCACTGGTCTTGGACTTTTTAAATAAATGGTTAAGAGTGGTCTGTTTGACTGAAGAAAGACAGCAGGCTTCAACAATAACACTTTATGATTACCATCATTAACAAATGGCACATTTAATTTAACTTTAGTTTATGGTTGTTTCACTGTCAACAAACAATGAAAAGCTTTACCAAGCATTTATGAAGGTACAGTTGCTTAATAAATGGTTTGTAAAGCATTTTATTTTGTTTGTTTATGGTAAAAAACCATGAACTACAGATCAGCTAACTATAAATGTATTCATCAGTCATGGTTACTGCTTCAACTGCAACGTTAACACACAACAAACTCATTAAAATATGCAAATAAACCCATTTTTCTCCATCATTAGCACATTGGTCTTCATTGCACATTTGACAAGCAGCATAGCTGACACCATCAGCGCTAACCCGCTTATTACAGATTTGATAAAAAACATCTTGCTTCCTCGTCATTGACCAAGTACGTGGCCTTAATGGTGCAATATGTAAGAATAGACCACCTTTCACACTCATAACAAAAAGAGGGCAGCACTGAACTACAGTGAGCTGCTAACTGTTGCTGCTGTTAGTCAGTTAGCTCAGTTAGCCACGCAGCTAGCAGTCTGGGCTGGGAGCTCAGGGATCAGGACCTTGTCAGTGTTCAGACTGCTAGCAGGGGAGCTTTGGTCCTGCATGGGCTGGGGTTAGCTGGTTAGCATGCTAACTTCAGTAGATACCTGTGCAACACGTTACATAGACACTGTAATGTGAAAACTGCTATTTATTCACATACGGTTAATCATTTCTGTTTTCAACCAAAATCTTTTACATAGGCTGTTATCCTGTTATCTTTCATTGACTGACAGCATCACATTTATCATGTACTTTAAATAAAAGTACTTGTTCCAGCTCTGCAATGACGCTATGAGTGAGTATATCAGACTCAACAACCCTTGATCTTTATGGCTTCACCATTGTATCAAATCGACACAAGCTTTCCCAGACTTCAGTCTTACGGGTCTGATACTTTTCATTCTTTTCCGAATCATTATCGGCTGCAAAGGACGAGTTAGCGCACCGTTAATTCTTAGCATCATATGCAGGTGAAACTGAGTTTCGTCAAATGTCACACACGTCAAATGTGTATGAAACATCTGGCAGGGACTCTTGGTCGCATGCCTCCATGTGGACTGGAATGCTCTGATGGATAACTCGTTGTATTGTGGCAACAGGAATGGTATGTCATTATGATAACAGCATGTTTTAAGAGTCAACATGGGAAAGATTTAGCCAAACATGTTTCTACAGTTGACCTCATATCATTCTTGATTGCAGTTCTTAAGAGGGCAAAACCAGATCCATCTATCCAAAAAATCAGGTTGGTGTACACTGACGCATGAAGAGAACATGCCTGCAAAAATACACCTACACACACATACTGTCTAGTTGTTTTAATGACCTAACCACTGGTGTACCAGATGTCGAATCACAGTCCTAATATGGCAGCGTGTGTGCTCACTTCATCCCTCCAAATATTCTATTCAACCTGTGTGGCAAACTAAAGCTAAAATGTGTGGAGCAGACCAAACACAAGGGGTCACTGAACTGGACTGCAAGTGTCTGTTAGACAGTTCAACACTGTCCTCTGCTGGTTGTCTGGGATAAGACTAACTCCCACACAGAACAGGCTTCTCTCCACTCTTTAGACAATACAGTGTCAGCACTCATTTGAAGGTGAAATATATGACATCCAGCGATTGGAACTGGAATTCAGTGATCCAACTTCTAACAAATTTGTGCTAAGTTCTTCCACCCTAACCCACTAGTTCAGGCACCCTTTGATCGGATCATGCCCATTTTAGAACCCGGCCTTCATTTTGTTCTCAACTACACATCTGAAAAGCTTCATGACTGTATCTTGCGCAGTTCATAGACAAAAATCTCTCCACAAACAGATACACATATTTGTGTAGCAGGTCCCATGCTACAAAAGTTGTTCTCTTCAGGATTCATTTTGCACTTCTCTGCCTGTCTTTAACGGAGCAGTGGACCACTTGGGCCACCAGAGTGCAGTGTCTCCCCACAGACTACAGGCTGCACCAGGTTGAAAATGATGAATGAGCACCATCAGTTACAGAAAGTGTCACAGGTTTAAAGGGAAAAACTAAAAGGTCCCCAAATGCAGATCAGAACAGGAGGCAGAATAAGGAGGAACAAATAGCGAGTTTTAATATCAAACAAAGCTGAACGAGAACAAAAACCAAGGAAGCAAACAAAAAGAGTCCAAAGACCAAAAGAGAAAGTAGCAACTAAGATAGCAAAACAAAGTGCAAACAAAGAAAGTCAAAGTTCCAATCAAACCTAGAAAAAAAACAGAAATCAAAATCCAAAACATCCACAACAGGAGACACAAGGAACTTGATGGGGACATCACTGAAACGGCAACGAACTGACAAAGACGTCATGGGAAACCAAAGCTTAAATTTACAGACACACTGATGAGGGAATTAGGAGCAGTTAGAACAGGTGACATAATGAGGGAAAGACACAGAGGAAAGCATGAAGGAAACAATACTGACAGACAGAGGGAGACAAACATCCAAGGATGAAAATGAAAAGACAGAGGGGAGAACACTGAAGAGACACAAAAAGGGGACAAAAATAACAAAATATAAGACACAACACGAAGACATAGAATCAACAGAAGATAACAAAGGTGTGCCTGGTTTATAGGGTCACAACAGAGCAATTAAACTTTACCACAAAAGGCTCTGAATGAATATCATGACGGCTAATAACTATTTCACATCTAATCAAATGTTCACTCCTATTGGCTTTTGTGTGACCTGATGTCTTGCCCTGATTTGTTTTCTCTCTTTTTTGTACAATGTAAGGTAGGCAAGGTTCTTTTATTTTATTTTACTATAGTACTCAGCAAGTAGAAAATAATTCATGTGCAAAAATTGTGAATAATCATTACAAATTACAAACATAAATACAAAACTTAATGTGCCCTCTATTCTTCTCTCACTGATGTTTTGTGTTTCTTTTTGTGTAATGTAACGTAGCCAAGGCTCTTTTGTTTGATTTAACTATATTACTGTGCAAGAAGAAGGCTAACTTACGTGCAAAAATTAGTGATAATTATCACAAATTACAAATATAAACACAAAAATAAATGCTTTATTTTTAGCTCTAGCTCTATTCGTGCTTACACTGATTGCTTATCTTTCTTTTCAGTGCATTGTAATTTACGCAAGGCTCTTTTATTTTTATGCTACTATAGTATCAAGAAATTAGAAGGCTGATTTATGTTCAAAGATTGGTGATAATCATCACAAATTTATGATGTAAATACAAAAATTCATGTGCCCTCTATTCATTCTTGCACTGATTCTTTTCCTGTGTTTTTGAGCAAGACTTTTATTATTTTTTATTTTTTTAAAGCTCCTTTGTGCAGGATTTCGTGACATCTGAAGATGTCATGGCACGTTTGACCAACTGAATACAAGTACAAAAATTAAACACAATAATAAATGTGCCCCAGCTCTATTCAAACATGCACTGATTGTTTTCATTCATTCTTTTTGGTGCAATGTAATTTGCACAAGCCTCTTTGATTTAACTATGTTACTGAGCAAGTGTAAGGCTAAAAAAAAAAAAAAAAGAACAAAAAAAAAGTGCTCTAGTCATGCGTGCATTGATTCTCCCGTTTTTTTCTTTCTTTTTTTCTGGTGCACACAAACCGGAGTTGCACAGGAAGACAAATATAAAGGTTATTGTCAAGCATGTGATAGAAAGCGACAGTAAAATGTGTTAGACACAGCTAGGGAGAGTAAAATAAATTACGTAAAGCTGAGACTAGAAGGCGTTACAAAATCTCCTTACACAACCAGTTATGAAGGGGCTTTCCAGGGCGGGTTTTCTGACAGCTTTGAGGAGGGGAAAAAAAACAAAACAAACCTCAAACTCACCGATGACTATATCAACAGCGAGTTAAAGCATGTGTGTCTCTTGTAGTTCTGTATCACATAGTTAAAGAGATCTAGGTCGAGGCGGGAGCGCTGTGACCTGACGTTCTCCTCCAGATAACTTCTCTGCGTCTCTTCCGTAGTTATGAAACTTTCGAACGCTGGTTTTGTAACTGACTCCTTCTGGCCAATCACGGCGCGACTTCGCTGTTCACGTGACGCTGATTTTTACGTAACACACGGGCGGCTGTGAGAAAGTCTATCCACTTCGCCGTGCTGGAACGCTAACGGGCAGCTATCGAAATGTATAGACACGCCAACAGAAGAAAACCTTCACCGACATAACCTTTTTAGTTTTTGTGGGGTTTTTTGCGCCACCATGTCGCTCCAGCAGGAAGTGGAGGACGCAGTGGCGGAGGAGAGGAGCGGCTTCTTCATCGGCGTTGACTCAGACAACGGCTCCGAAGACGAGGACCACCATCAGCTCATCCTACAGAAAGCTAACGCGTTAGCATCTGAAAACTGCCTAAAAGAAGCCATTGACTGGTTTTCAGCGGCTATGCGTTACGGCCCTGTGCGGCCAGAACATTTAAGCACTTTCGTGGACTGTGTCCTCCGCAACTTCAAGACGAAAACCACAGGGCCAGACGCGCTGTCTGACGCGAAGGGCAACTCCGCGGATGATGCGTTCGACTGTCCCAGCTGCCGTAGCTTTATAGGTGAACCTGTGACCCTAGCCTGTGGACACTCGTATTGTAAAAGGTGTTTACAACGACGGCTGCTCTCCAAATGTAAGCTGTGCAAGGAAGCCGTGACTGGTGACGAGAGAGTGAATGTAATTCTGTGCGGACTCTTGGAGAAATGGTTCCCCGAAGAACTGAAAACGGCCAAAACACTAAGCGAGGTGGACGAGCTGTGCAGAAGAAGACGCTATAAAGAAGCAGTGACGCTAGCCACCTGCGTTATCCAACGTGGTAAGTGTTGTTGAAATAACCTTACATTCATGTTATAAGAGGGAGGGAGGTGTGACCCGCAAGTGCGCACGCTCAGCAACGGGCATGATGGGAACATTACGTGTTACTGAAACGCCGTTCAGCGAACCCCCTGTTATTATGACATGATCATGAAAGTGTGATGGTGTTTGTTGTCTTGTGGATCCTGAGGGGATAAGTAGAATGAGCTCTACTGACCAACATTTTGAGTAAGCATCACTGGCATGTCTCACGCTGCCAAAGATCAGCTCCTATTGGCTGTCGTGTGACCTGAAGCGTTGTGCTTACGAAATTCCACAAGCTGCGCATGCGCGCTCGCTGCGAGTTGCATAAGGCAGGTCATGACACACTGGGACAGGTTTTGTAACTTGTAAAAAGAAAAAAAAAAAGGTGGGGGAGGGCATTTGTATTTTGTGATTGTGATGACAGTTGCGGGTCACGGTTTCATAAATACGTTTATACGGGAATGAATGTGCATGTAAGTGGGTCAGCTGAGGAGGCTCGTGGTCCAGATAGAGACTCAGCAGGGCAATGAGTTAGCTTTTGTGATAGACATTAATGTTATGCAATCTGAGGAACCGGGCTGCTTCTTTGGCAGATGATTTAACATTAGAGTCAACAAGCCACTGACTGAGGAGGGTTTGCGGCTACTTGTGCAAATCCTTAAGTGAAGCGAACTGAGATATGCTGCTTTCACCAGTGACAACAAAGATTTGATGTGCCCTTCAGCAAAGCACTACACGTCCAGGTGTTAGGAACATCCTGCATGTTCACTGAGCACTTCCTGTGATCCAGTGGGATCTTATGGAACCAATACCTAAATACAAACATAAACCATGTTATACATTGTGTGCACAGCACAGCCTTTCAGAAGAGATAGTCTTTTTTGAATCATTCAGGTATAAGTATAATCGCCACTTTTTTTATTCAGTTATTTCATGCATTGTAAATTGGAGATGCACAAAATATATGTTGGAACAATACTATTAATGTTTTTACACTAATATTAGGCACACGTATATTGCAGTCCATTTGTATCAGTGAAATTCTAGCTGATAAATTAAGCCAATAATATGTAAACAAACTGCTATCATTTGGGCTAGGGTTAACACAGCACTTACAAACCATCATACGATAGATGGCTGTTGGGAATCATACACACAGAGAGGAGAGGTTCTGTCCTTTTTCAGCTTAATTAAACACAATTTCAGTTCCAAGTACATATGTCACAAGGGTCCAGAGTGATTTTTACCAGAGTTAAATAATAGTAAATCATCAGTCTTTGTTCACTACATTACACCTTTCTTACCCTCAGGTGCACTTAAACCACAGGTAATTAACCTTTTTAAATTTATCAAAATGTGAAATCAAAAGATGTCTGTGTTGCAGAAAAAAAACAGTTCAGTGCAACTCTGATTGTAGTACGTAAACATTAAATGTCTCTGCTGCAAATGTTTCTGCTGCTCTGACAGAAAGGCAGGGAAATCATTCTGGAATTTTTACCTGGTTTATGGGGGCTTATGGAAACAGCCATGGTATTTGGGTCAAATTATATAACACATATGTAACTGTGCTGTATCCCTGCTGACCCCTGTTACTCAAACACTGCCTGTGAGATATCCAGTGACGGACTTAAACAAGAATTCTGTGCTGTCATTGGGTCAAGGGTGCAGAAGGATGTCACTGTCACTGCTGACAGACCACCTGCTCTTGACAGCACTGGCCTTCAGTGCTTCAGACAACTGGAGAGGCAGAAACTTCCAGATATTCCCTCCTCCAGACATTCAGATGTTTAGACAAACCACCGTGGTCCTGTTCACATTAGTATCAGATAAATGAACTCATGTGTGTCAGTGGGAGGTTATAAATGACATGTATTGATGGCATACCGTGTGCTGAAAAACTGCAATTCAGTGAAGTAAGTGAAACTTACTGAACTTGTGATGGAATGCAGGTAAACTTAATCAACTAAGAATCCATTAGTCGGTAATGTCTGCAGGATAGACTGCATCACAGGTTGAGACTTGCTCACAGCAAATTACATAGTTGAGTAATGAGATGAATGCCTGATTTTAACATGATCCAAATCGGCATGAATAAAATTGCCTGATCTAATGCTTCTTGCTATTATTATTATTATCTTCCAAAGAAAATTAGCCCTTTGAACGTGTTCAGAGTTGTCTTCTTAATAGTTTTTGCTATTTTTTTTAAGGACATGCCATTGTTTGTAGCTCTTGTGTTGCCTATAAATCAACATATCATTAGGAAGAAAAAAATAAAATCCACTGACTCTTGCCGCTTAGTCAGAGTTATGAAACCTGTTTTTCTTTGGCATTGTTTGCAGAGGTGACACAGCTAAGATATAATTTGTGCATGTCATGCGTTTATGTAATGTATTAACAGAGATTTAAAACTTGCTTTTGAGGTTAACACTACCTACTTATGCATGTAGATTTGCCCATTAAGTTGTTGACAATTAGATGTAATCAGTATGATGTTATTTGCAATTTTTAGAACTTTACAGTAACCCTTTATTCCATGATATCTGTCAAAACTAAGACACTCCTTTTTTTTAGGTAATAACACATTTTCTCCCTCTCTCCATATCCCCATCTTTCATGCAGATCCAGAGACAACAACAGTGGCAAGGCTGTCTCGAGCGGAGGCGTACATGGCTCTCAAACAATACAGTATGGCTTTGGAGGACACAGAATTTTGTCCCTGGTCCATATGTTCTGCTGAAGTAGGTCACTCATTTATACTGCAATAATTTGTCATCCTGTGTCATAGAAATGTAAGAGTTCTATTTCAGCATGTGTTCACTACTAGTATGGCTTTCTGATGGGAGGATTAGGTTGGTTGGATGGTGGTATTGCTAGTACATTCACTCACATGCCATAATGTTTGGCATGTGTTCAATCTAGTATATTGGCCAGCCAACCATTACTTAGAAAAGGTTTATTTTAAGACTGCTGTCCTTAGAACCCCAGGCGAGGAACACGTTGTTTGTTGTTGTCTTTGGATAACAGTCATAAGTAAAATGTAGGCCAGGTCATAGGCAGCAGATACATTATCATGTTAATTCATTAATATTCTTTCATGCTTGTAGAAAAAAAATTGTTATCAAAATTAATTTTGGATTTAAGTCGTGGCAGATGGATTTACTGAGTCACCATCAAAGAATACTGTCTTTGAGGAGATCCCGTTGGTTTTTTTGTTTACAGGCATATTTTTAATGACCATCTCCTCTTCTTACTGTATGAAAAGTCTTCTCTTAGGTTAAATAAGGTACAAAAGAGTATCATGACTAACACATTTTTTCTAGACCACAACCGAAAAATGCTGTGATAAACGTCAGAGCCATTAATGACTGTTATAACAGTAACAGGAGACCAAATGTCTGGTCTGAAGACTGGGATGTTATTTATTTTCTGGTGCAAAGAATATCACATGCAAGCACTTGTGTGATTGGTAAAACATTGATTCATGGAATAGAAGGGGAAAATAATGTATTAGGAAAAGCTCTTTCGTGCTGAAGTTGTATATATGTTCAAAATCCAGTGACTTCTTAAGACGCACGCATACACACTTAAACACGGGGTCCTTAACATTTCCCCAACTGTCTTTCCTTTCAGGCTGTGTTTAGGAAAGCTATGGTTCTACATGAGATGGGCCAAGTGGACGAGTCTCTCCAAGTCTTCCTGCAGTGCCTGGCCCTGGATGAAGACTTCCCCTGTGCTAAAAGACAAGTGGAAAAGGTGAAAAATTTTAAGAGAAGGGAGTTATGACATGTCTGCTGGTGTGGAAAAACTAAATATTAGCTTCTGTTATCATCTGTGTCATCCGGCCGCAGGGTTAAGGTCACCCAGTCATTATGAAATTAGTTTGGAAGAGCTAGCTGACTTGCAGTGTTGCTCCATCTCTTTGACTGGATAGTCGTAAACATTAGGGTCTTTATTGCACAAATCCATTTGTTCTGTTTTTGTAGCGGGCATTTGCGTTTATACTACATTGACTTAATGGAATCTGCCTCATTTTATGGCACAGATCAAACAATTCCACCTAAGCTTTATGACCAAGTAAACATTTTACTGGAGAAAAGGAAGAGGTGCAGAATTTTATAAGCAGGTATCACATTGTCTTTAATAGGTTTCACTTTGTGCATTGTCCTCTGTGTCTTGATTGTGCCATACAGTGGTCATTTTACTATGCTAATCTGTGTTTATGCAAGTCAGTTCATGTAAATTGTACAAAAAACTGTTTTTGCGGACTGTGTGAGAGAAATTGGAAGCAAATTTGTCTGTAAAACACACAAGCCATGAAGACAGTCCTTGCTCTCTGTTAGGAACATGCCACGCAACTTGGAAAGTTTTTATTGGATCAGATCTTGTGACTCTATAATGACATTAGTTCCACTTTTTAGACGGATCACAGATTTACTGTTACATAAGTGACACACAGTTAAGTCATGCTGTTCTGCATATATGTTCTCTGAATAACATCAGAGTTTTTTGTCAATCTGAGCTGCTCAAGTTTTGTGTAATCCTGTCTGACTCATCATTGTATAAGGAAACATACGTAATCACATTTGTCATCTCCAGTCTTCACTCGATATGAAGAGTGTGAATCTGATTTGACCCATTGTTAAGAGCTGCTCGTTGTATTGTTAAAAATAAAAAAGTTGCTGGTCCCTGCTCATTCACATGAAGTTTAAAACAAGGTCGCGCTTGTATCAATTCTGAGCACAGCATGATTCAACTGTCTGAACAAAGTTTGCCTTATCTTTTCACCTCACATCTCTATGGACAACATTGCAACCATATTTGTTGGATTTCCAGTATTGTTTAGTTCAGCATTTTCTCAATAACCTCTTTGTGCAAATTGGACACAAAGTACATATTTCCCTAACCACAAACTGTGTTTTTGGAGCCTTGGGAACATTTTAAAATGTGTTGTTAAACCCAATTTTAGATCACTTCTGTCCCCCAAAATATTAAGTTAATATGATAAATAAGGACACCAGCATCCACGTCATTGTCGTTTGACACTGCTTGTAATCATCTACCTTCTTTGGAGATCAGGTTTCCTAATTTTGATAATGTCAGTTGTCTTTTGTGACCTTTACTAACTGAGTGGTTTTCACAGATCTTGTGTGATCTGCTCTCCCCACCTGATGAGAACGTCAAAGTTGGCCTGAGGGAAACGGCACAGAACACATCGCCTCACTTACGCAGTAAAACCCTGGTGGCTGATGCCCAAGCCCAACCACAGAGCCCGGTCCAAAGACAACACCAGGCCCGCGCCTCCTCGGCACACCACTATTTGGACAATCAGGAGGTACTCGCACGCGAAGTGATGATGCTATATGATTTGTGAATGATTGATTCAATGCTCTTGTGGCTACATGTTCACAATCATCATCTTCTTACCTTTCTCTTCTGTCATTATTCAGAAACGATGGGAAAGCCTGGAGCGACCTTGTCTGAGCCGAGCACAGTCGCTACGAATGCACGGCTCCAACTGTGGTGAAGAGGGACTGAAGAGAGTTTGTTCTGCTCCTCAGTTGGGAGATCAGTATAAAGGGAGTCTGCTAAAGAGGAAGCTGTCAGTGTCAGACACAGAGCCATGTGTTGTGTACAGTGGAAGTAGCAAGCATAAAAAACAAGGTCAGTGGCTGATCCCACCATTGCTTTTTTCCTTTGTTCTTCCCCATGTATTATTATATTTAAATTATCAAAATAAAGATGTTCTGCTTATGTTTATATACCAGTAATGTGTATAAGAACTCAAAACATCAAACACTAGTAATGGTGCACAAAATTAAACTCAACTCAACACTGAAGTACCAACTCTTTGTCGGGGGAATTGTACTTCTGTGCTCTGCTGTGCATACCATACACTAATTCTGAATTAAGATTATAGGTAGTAAGCACATCCTATGTCTCACCAGTGTATATAATGACCCACATAACAACTACTTTGTCAGAGATGTTAAGAGAATTATTTATGAATAATTTATTTTTCTGGTTGATTTAAGGTGTGGCACAAAGCTCCAAACAACAGGCTGCCAAAGCAAAAACCTGTAGAACTGTTCCCAAGGACCTGCTGGACTCCAATGACCTGGAGTGCTCTCTGTGCATGAGGTAAAGGACTCAGACTTACCTAAAGGTTTACCTTCCAGCTCACACTATTCTCTTGTAAATCTGTGAACACTGAGAATAAAAGTTGCTTCTGTGTGATCATTTCAGGTTGTTCTATGAGCCTGTGACTACACCGTGTGGCCACACCTTCTGTAAAAGCTGCCTAGAACGCTGCTTGGACCATACACCCCAGTGTCCCCTCTGCAAAGAGAGCCTGAAAGAGGTGAGAATCAGTCTCGGCATGTATTGAATCTGGATGTTCTTCGTATGCTAGCATTGTGCTAATAAAATGTGTGCTCCTTGCTTTCTGTTTTAATCATTCACTCCTATCCTTCTCTTTCCAGTATCTTGCACGTAGGAAATACATGGTGACGACTGTCTTGGACACTCTGATCAAACGGTATTTAAGTCAGGAGTTCGCAGAGAGGACTAAAGCTCATGTGGAGGAGACCAGGGAGCTTTCTGAGTGAGTATTTCTGTCTCTGGTTTGGCTGACTCCAGTGTCTATCATCAGAAGTTTCTGCGTGCAGAAGGTTCAGAGAGGCTTACAGGGACTAAAATGTTTCTCTCCTTCTGTGCAGCCTGACGAAGAATGTGCCTATCTTTGTGTGTACCATGGCTTACCCCACCGTGCCTTGCCCTCTGCATGTCTTTGAGCCACGCTACCGCCTCATGATTCGCCGCTGCATGGACACCGGCACGCGGCAGTTCGGGATGTGTATTAATGATCCCCAGAAAGGGTAAACATTCAGTGTTATAGAATCTAAACTAGACTTTGCAGCTCATCTAGAAAAGATGTTCCTAGTTGTCAAATCAAGCAGGAAATTAACGGCTCATAATTATTTCAAGTGATCGCAAGTGAACTGCCAAAACTTAACGGTCTAAAAACTATTGCATCCTTCCCTGCAGGTTTGTAGATTATGGCTGCATGCTAATCATCAGGAGCGTCCATTTCCTCCCTGACGGACGATCAGTCGTGGATACCATCGGAGGAAAACGCTTCCGGGTCCTGTCTCGAGGAATGAAGGATGGTTACAGTACAGCTGACATCGAACACTTGGAGGATACCAGGGTAACCACCACAATGACTAACATTTAAATGATATTCTATCCAGTATGCTGTGCTTTTATAGTCACACTCCACCTAAGATCTGTAATTAGATAAACAACCTTTTTAGTTATCAGAGGTTGACTGTAGGGTGTCACTAATAGAAGATATAACACTGGATCGTCACTTTTGATAATTCCTTTTTTAGAGGGATGAATCTATGTATATTAAGCTACCAAAATACACTGAAAACTTAATTAAGTGTTTTCTTTCAGGTGGAGGACAGTGATGAGCTCCAGAGTCTACAAGAGCTGCATGATGCAGTGTACGAGCAGGCCCGCGACTGGTTCCAGAACCTCAAGGTCCGCTTCCACAATCAGATCCTGCAGCATTTTGGACAAATGCCAGAACGAGAAGATGACATCCAGGTAGATATCTACATGTATTGCTATTGTTAACACACAAGGAGCATAATCTTACACTCATCAAATGTCAGCAGAGCTATATGCTGCACTAGCAGTAGAGTAGATGTCTGAGTCAGAGGATAAGAGCAAATATTTGCTCTGACATTGCGTTTTTTAACAATAGAAGTATATTTTTGGTTCCCTTGTATTTGCTGTGTTATTACACAGAAAAATATACATTTGGCTGACATATTGGAGGGTCAAAATGAATGACTGGTATTGGGCTTATTTGTAGATCAGTCTGTGAAAATTCTCAGCAGCATATCACAGCTGAGCAGACGGTGGAGCAGAGACTGTTGAGAACAACAAGTCATTTGTTTATCTGCCAGCCTCCAGTACATGTGGTCGTCGCAACGTTTTAAATAACCAGATATGCAGATAAACAAAGATCCCAGTCATTTTATCACAACCCTGATTCCAAAACAGTTGGGATGCTGTGTGAAGTGTAAATGAAAAAAACAGACTGCAGTCATTTGCC
Organism: Acanthopagrus latus; assembly: GCF_904848185.1. Lineage (NCBI taxonomy): Eukaryota > Metazoa > Chordata > Actinopteri > Spariformes > Sparidae > Acanthopagrus > Acanthopagrus latus. The sequence goes on from NC_051039.1 coordinate 14,360,646, forward strand.
AACAAACATAATTACCTTATTATGATTATGATTATTATAACTATTTTTTTTTTTTAATCTGTATCAGATGTGCTCTACAAAAGCAGTCATTTTTGACCAAATAATGCAGGGTTTGAAAGCTGTTATTACTTCGTCTGGCACTGCAAAATTGAGTCTAAAATGGGATCATCTCATGACACATTTACCTTTTGGGGAAAAACCTGCATTACCATGGATTCACCTGCCTCTGAGGTCTTAATACCGGAACTCAGTTATTGTGTATGCGCTCGATTCTGGCTCAAGCTCGCAGCACTGAAAGGGATTACAGCCCTGCTCTTAGGACAGCCACAGGGCGGAGTCTATTGACAATATAGGCTAAAGAGCTTTATGGGTGCTTCACATCTAATCCCACCGGCCCTGTTGCGTCATGAAGAGAATCCCAAACTCTACCACGTGCTCACACACTGAAACAGTGGCTGTGATCTTTAGTGGTGGCATTATGTAACTTCTGACCCAGTCAATCTTTTAATTAATATAATCTAAAATGTAGAATGTACTACGGATGTATTAAGCAGGCTCTCTGTATCAAACAAACAGGGATATTTTTTTACTATAATAGGCAATTCATGAACAATAAAATATGAACACACTTATTTAAAGTGCAGAGATCTGATACCCAGACTTTGGTGTGTCATACTGTAAAAAGACACAGTTCAGATTTAATTTCAAATGTTGGCACAGTTTGTTGTTACAAGTCATCAAGCTGACCCTCAGATGAACTTGACTCCTACAATATGATTATGAGTCTTGACAAGGTTTCTAGTTGTGAAATCAAAGGTTTTAAACTCTTCCTCCTCAATTCTAGGCAACTCCTAATGGTCCAGCTTGCTGCTGGTGGCTCCTGGCTGTCCTTCCCATCGACCCACGCTACCAGCTGTCTGTCCTCTCCATGACCAGCCTCAAAGAACGCCTAGTGAAGATCCAGCAAATCCTCACATATCTGCAGAGCATCCCCAACAACTAGAGCTTCCTCTTCTCACCACCACAGACATCGTTTGGACTCAAGCAACCTTGAAGCGACATCTCGCCAACTTTTGTTTTGATTACCATCAGATTACTCAAACAAGACCCATCACAGTTCTTTTTTAAGCCTTCTTAAGATCAGAGCAAAGCTGAAACACCCTTGAACTGTGGATCACTGAGACCGGAGATGTGGCTAAACCACCTCAGGGATACGGACATTATCTGTTTGTGACTTTAAAAAAAATAAAAAGACAAATGTGATGGCAACTATTCTCATCTGCTCTCTGTTCATTTTCATAGGAGCATCAGTAAAAGACCTTGTGGAAATGAGAGAAGAGCAACTACAGAGAGTAGTAAATCAAATCATCAAACAATCACTTTTGAGCGAACCTTCTTTAAGGGTAGTGCTGATGGAGCTGAGGTGAAGAAAGCGTTTGAGTTTGTGTTGCATCATCTCTGGTGGGGCCAGTGAAAAGGAGTTTTTTGTCTCTAGGCTGGGGGATTGATGACAGCATTGGGGGCGATGGACATGTTTATGTGGAACAAAATCCTAAATGCTGAAAGTCCAAAACGTGAAAGCAAGATGTGGTTTGGGGAACCACCGTGAAATCAAGTTCAACTAAAGGCTTGTGTATGTGTTTTAAACACTGATGAAAGTATTAATCGATCTCTCCCGGGCATCACATTGTTTTGTTTTTTTACTTGCTTTTCCCACATGCTTACCACGCACAACTTCCATTGCTGCCTCTTAGCAGTGGGGAAACACCCTCTGGTTGATCGAATGAGACGATGTGTGTTTCTTCCCTTCATTTCCTTCCCGAGTTACTTCCAAGTTGTCAAGGGAGTTAGGTTTTATCTCTTTAGCATCATGTCAGACGATTGGCATGGCCCTGAAGTCTCATCCTGGATTTTATGCTTCTCTTCCACTTACAGTTAACCTCTATCTTCCAAAAGAAAATGTCTTTGTCTTGTGGAATCCCGCTGGATTGAGAGGATTACTCCTCTAAACCAAGAGATTCAGCTCCCCATCGAATTAACTTAAAACTGAATTAATTTATAAGTTGTATTTGTACATTCTGACCATGTGTTTGTTTATGAGAAATTCTAAAGGGGTCTTGCAATATTGTGACAAATCATAAGACAAGAACAGCATGTAAACAGCCAGTGGGTTAGCATTATTCTTCATTCAAAGCTGCTCCGTCTGCGCGGAGGAGAGAGGACGGTACCTGCAGTGCTTCAGTCGGGACTGCATTTGCCTTACACCATATTGCATCGTGATTTAACACAATGCATTGGCTTGGTTACCATTCCTTTTTTTTGCCATTGTATGACGTATGTTTTATTGTATTTTTTTTTTTTTTTTTGGTTTTCTTTTCAGTGTATAATGTGTGTAAAGAATTGAGAAGAATTCAAGTCAAAGCTGTTTTATGTAAATCATCTGTTTAAAAAAAAAAAAAAAAAAGCTTTTTGGACAGATCTTGCTTTTTGCTCAAATGTTATAAGTTAAAGATTTGAATAATAAATGCACTTCTTTTTTCAACTTCAGCGTAAGTGTCCAGTGTTTGACCTGTTGTCACAGGAGATGTTGAGCAATCTGTAACAGCAGAGTGAAGCTTTCACCTCGCTTTAAAGCCCTCTCAAAGAAAAATGTTTCTGATGATGTTGAATATTCATGACTTAATAACTAGCTTTGGAAAGTGCTGGTTGTGGTTTTATCAGTTTTGACAAGCAAACCACAAACAGATGCTTGATTCTGATTCGTGCTCGAGAGAATCACAGATCTGTATCTGGATACACTCTCCATGAGTAATGTGAGGCCGCCCCAGACTCTCTTAAAAAACCCTAGAGTTTTATGGGTTGTTGAGTCAAACTTTCTAAAACTCTGTGAAACAAATCTGTGACAAATTTTAAATCATTTGTCCCCTTTTGTAAATTTGGCAAAAGTTATTCCTATCTCTCTATGACATATTATGTCAGGTCCAGCTGCACAGTCGGGTTGAATAACACAACATTTCATATATTTCACTTGGTTAAAAGCAACATATCCGTATCAATGTTATTATGCATACAGATACCAGCATGTTGTACGGATTGTATTCACTATTATGGAATGCCATTTTAATCAACATTGAATACATAAATAACAAATAAATACATGTGCCTGTTTACTAAATCCTGAAATTAATACATAAATGTGCCAATAAACATATAAGTAATCTTAAATATATGCATGATTCAATACAGTTAAATAAATATGAAATATATAATTATGTTTTATTTCTAAAGAGCATTTTTGAACTTTATTTCACAGCTGTAATATTTTTTTTCATAAGAATATGTATTTATTTATGTATACATGTATTTAATATTGACTAATATTGCATTCCACATACACCTACCCTAAGATCTGAACACAATGTGAGTGTCGCCACATCTAGATGTGGTCAGGCAGATCCATTTATATACCGGTTTAAATGATGTTGATGTAAAATAAATAATTATGTCAAAATTGAATTACTGACTACTAACAAAGCCCTGAGAGTCCTTTTTTTTCCAAGTTACTGAACAGATCCTTTGGTGTCCTGTGTTCCCTCTGGCACTCTGAGATCCTCACACTCATCTTTTATTCTTGTTTTTCTAAGGTCCAGATTAATTCACAAAGGTGATGCAGCCTCTGCAGTTAGAGCTCCAAGACTTAAGAATGACCTGCACGAGGAGATCAGGGCTGCAAACTCAGTCTCATCTTTTGAAGAAACCCATTAGTTTAAAATGTCCTTTCAGTGATTTTATCTGCTTTGTGACTGCATGTTGTACTCACTTTTTGGAGCCCAGAGGAAGAAAACACACAAACCTGTCTGTACATTTCTTTGCCACTAGGGGGCGACAGTGGAGCATCACTGTTGCGTAGAGTTAAGTGTTTCATAACTCACCCTTTACCCTCTGCACTTAATCAACTTTTATTATGAAAATATAAACACAACTCTGTGACTCCTCTTACGGACTGACATTTCCACTACATAATAACACAAAGACGAAGAGGAAGACGGTGTGAATCCATTAATCCAGTGCCGTGTGCTCCATCTTCTTTCATCAAAGGTCACCGTGCAGAAAGCATCATGAGGAACTCTGTAGAGGGAGACAGAGACGGCAGCAGATTGCACTGATAAGGACTTATGACACTCTCATGAAAGGACAGCGCGGGATGCAGCCACATCATCATCGGCCCACGTCAAATTGTTCTGGAGACGCGCAGCCCGACTCGTGGTGTGATGTAATGCCAAGAGGTTTCCATTATCACCAAGTTACTGAAAAAACACTGAAGTGATGATGGGGTGATGTGTCAGAGAATAAAAAAAGCAGGAGGAGGATATTGGAGCAGTTTGGCTGCATGTTTAAATATGACACTTTCATTGTTGTTGTTGTTGCTGTTGAAGCGAGGGAGAGGTCAGGACTGGTTTTCTGGACAGGTAACCATCCAGCTCCTCAATTTAAAAAGGTTAACACCTCCATCCACGCCTGCCAATTTCCATGAACATTTAATCTCCTCCTGTGATTGTTGGCAATCTTTTGTGATAACCATTACACAACATGTGTTCCAGCTCACTGTAGATTCACTTGTCAGTCAGCGCAGCTATTGACGAATCCAGTCAATGAAACGTAGCCTCAGATAGCTTGTGGCAGGTCCCACTGAATCCAACCAATCAATCATGTCGCATTGACTTCCTCAAGTACTTTGCTCCGAAAGACGCCTGATTGTAGGTGAGAACGTATCGATCGACTGAGCGCTAAAGCTTAATTCCAGATTAAACCGCTACCTCCTCGAACCATTCTCTGTAAGAAGAAGTAAACAGGGATTGGGGGGGTGGACCTGACACCTGAGCGATGTTCTCAGTGCTGCCACAGATGCTTGTTTTCTGGCCACGCGGCTAAACCGGACAGATATGCTGAAACCATGCCCTCGGGGCTAATTGATGATAATGAGCAGCACCTGCTTATTGATCCCCCCTGAGACTGACGCGCCTGTTCATATGTTCCCAATAACTGTAATTGATTGGACTGCTGAGACAAGACAAACAGGATCACACCTCCAAGGCCTTCCTGTGCCGCAAGCCGTAATTGCACGAACATGCTGCACAAGCACACATCGACGTGTTAGTGTGTGTGCGTTTGTGTTACTGTGTCCCATAGTACTGCTTATTCGCTTCTGAGGTAACACAAACAGGCTAACGACACACCTGGAAAGTCCTTGAGCCGTCCAAGTGTGTGTTCTTTGTGTAACATGTGACAGGTGCCCGGGCATGTGTATTGATTGGCTTAATGCAGCGCTGATTAGATTGGATTGGCCCCCTCCAACCGTCCCACCTTGACTTCAACATCTTTCCTTTCCCATCTGGCCCTCGCCCCCACTCATTTCAGACTCATTTTCTCCTTCTGTCTCCTTCATCCTCGACCCTCTCCAACTAGATTTAGTGACCCCCTCTGCTCCGTCCTCTCTGGATCGCCTTTTCCCTCCCGTGCAACAGCACTGATGAGCTTGAGCAGCGCCGTCACTGATCATGTCCGTCATGTTTCAAAAGTGTTTTTCTAAAGGGACAATAAACTGGATGTTACAGTACTCTACTAAGAATTATCGGATGCGTCAACAGGGCTGGTATTTTTTTTGATCGTGTGTGTGTGTCTGTGTGTATCTGTGTGTGTGTCTGTGTTGTCATTGCCTTGTGTTTATTACCTCTGCCCAAGGAAGTTGCGCTTTTGTTCGTGTCTGTTTGTTTGTCAGCAGGATTACACAAAAACTAAAGAGCGGACTCCCACAGAACATGGACGGAGGGAAGGTCGTGACCCAGAGGGAACACATTCGTGTTTGCTCACTTTCTTTAACATTGCAAGAAAGGGCGTTTTTTTTTCCATACTTTCATTAATTTTCTCAGGGAATGATGCACAGATCTTGATGGAAAAGTCTGATAAAACTATTTGGCTGGCTGTCATCTATGAGTGAGTGCAATTTGATGCTGAGCCTAATTAAAATCTGGATCTAGAGGATTCAAACACGTTTTGTTTGATATTGGATTTGGCTTGATTTCATCAGAGGACACTCTAGTATTTCTGTCAGTCGACAGAATTTGTCAGCCCAAACAGCCTCCAAACCAAACGGGGTCTGAGTAGTTACCAAACTCGACGGGCATTGTTTTTTTTTTTTGGGTCCGAGCTCGACTTGAGTCAAACACGGTTTATGTAAGCTGGAGCTCTGAGTTTGTGTTACCCTGTCAGGCAGTTGTTACCATGGTTACAGCTTGCCTGTTAACCCTGACTACATGCAGAGTGTAGGTGACAGAAAAAGCAATGCTCTATGCTCATACGGAGACTGTAAAATAAAAGATCTAGAGTTATGGACGATCAGGATGTAACATCGGACATCATTTCTAAACTTTTGTCTGAGCCTGGCCTGGCTTATCCCATCTAACCGCATCACACCAATAATCCTATTTATCCCTTCTCTTCCTCCTGTGCATGAATATTTCAATATGTTTAGTGAAGTTACATTTCATTTCTTTTAGTTTAATTGGAAATTGGCAGTCTAGCTCTGTCTGCGCACCCCTCTGGCAACTGCAGAGCCCCCTGGGGTACCTCTGGATGAGAATCACTGCTGAAGCCTTCACCACCCACCCGTCTGTCTCAGTATTTCTTTTTTTGATTAATTGTTTTAATGCCCTGTTACACCTTGCCTGGAGTCCACTCCTCTCCCACGTGTTTCTCCCTTCATGTCCCCAGCCGCTCACCATCAAAGTCAATGTTGCCGTCTTTGTTGAGGTCAATGTCGGCGAGGATCTCCTCCAGCTCTCCTTTCTTCAGCTTCTCCCCGAGGAGGGTCTTCATGCCCTCCTTCAGCTCATCCAGCGTGATCTTTCCATCGCCATCGCAGTCAAACTTCAATGTGCGCGGTAAGTGGGGATTAAGGAGGTGATGACACGAACATGTGGTGAATAAAGAGAGACAAAGAAGCAGATCAGAGGTGACGAAGATGGGAGGTGGTACAGAGGAGGGAAGAACGGCGTCACGTGTTCTAGGTAAATGGGGAGGACGGAGAGATTGAATATGGTGTGTTGTAATGACTATACTGTACAAGGAGAAAAAAAAGAGAGAAACAGATGGAAAAAAAGTCATCAAGAGACACATATGACCAGACAGAGAGGTTCAGAGATCATGCCTTGCCAAACCTTTTAAGTCACACTTACAGCATGTAATTACAACATGGCTGCATGAGGTCCCTTGTAATCTGAAAACAGCTTGAGTCTGCAGATGGGGCTCTGCTGACTCATGAGGTGTTAGAGCTGAAGTGAGAAAGACTTTTTGAAGTGACTATGAGTTGAAAATGTGTTCTCATTTTGTACAGAGAGCAGACGATCCACCTCCGTTGCAGAAGTTTCTGTTCAGAAGCAGCAGCGTTGCGAGCCAGTTCATTATTCCCCACAAATGGATTCAAACAACAGTGAATTTCTGGCCTTCCACGGCATGACTCAGGATCTTGACGATGACACATGAGTGGTGAAAAAAACTCCGGACACAATGGCATAAATGTAGGATGCAGTTAACAGAGTAGCTGGCGATGAAATAGCGACACCGCAGATGCTTCCTTGTGCTTTTAGCCATCAAAAACCTACGCTATTTGAGAGCAAAATGCCTCTGACTAATTGATTGACACCTTGTTTAAGTGGCACCTATGCCAGCCCTGTGGCCTGCAACAGTCAATGAGTGATATCATCAGGAGACCCGCTCTCTCCTGAGCCACTTACACACCATAGCTGATTTCAAAGCCATGAATATATAACTGTAATTGGTTTTAAAGCCCCCCAAAATGAATAAATAATTCAGTGTGTTTTCACACTCTAGCCTGGGACAGACATCTTTAGATGATTTTGCAGAAATATCCAGGCACATTTTCATACAATTCCTCTCAGGCTACAGCTCAGATTGTGTTACATTTTGAGGTGCTGTTTAACATTTCCATGTAAAGATATTGTACTGGTAAATAAAGAATTTAAATATCTATTTGCCATCACATCACTGTTATAAATAACTCGAGCAGTGAGAGCTGATGTCCAATCCACCTGTGTCTTTTCAAACTAAATGCACAAGCCTACACTTGAAAGATAAATTGATTTCATGATTTACACTCCAATATGTTGTCAGTTACAATCATTAAGAGCACATTATCAATGTTGTCTGTTGTGCAGTGACCATTAAAAAACCTCATCATGCTGTAATGTATTAAACGGGTGAGCCCAGGTGTCTGAGGCGGTGCTTATGAATAACAAGATCTCCTCATTTATTTTGCTTGGTCTCAGACTATGTCACACCAGGGCCTGGCTTTAGGGGACAATCAATTCAGCATTCGGGTGCCTGCCTCTGTATTGACATCGATGAGAGCAACCTAATAGATATTTCCTGCGGACCGATGAGGCGCAGCAAAATCTCAAACAAAATCGTCAGTGTAACGAGCATGAATTAACGGGTGAGACAGATGGCAGGGTGGCAGGGACATAAAAAACATCAATATAAATATTTTCCTCCCCCCTTGAAACATTTTTCTTCTGCATTCAGCGCCAGCTCCCCTTCTTCCCTCTGACTTGTTTACAAGTGTGAGTCATGCACTCTTGGCCCTCTCTAAGGAGACGTCCTGTTGCACACTTCAAAGTACTGTCATAGTATCAGGCCCCTTTACGCTTACTTGAAGTCGGACTTCACAGTGTCTAGCCGGGGACCTCTTACCTGTTTGAAGGCGCAGCGGAGCTCCTTCAGTCCGACCATGTGAGCCGTCTCAGCCAGCATCCTCGGCCCCATTAGCTCGCAGAAATCATCAAAGTCCACATGCCCACCCCCTGCAGAAGGACAGAACACAGACACATATGTACAAGTTGACTACCAAGGTATAACATCTACGACCTCCTGGAGAGTCCTTGCCTGACGTGTGGATTCATGCATTAAACATGAAGGTGTCAGAGGATATTGGTGCATGAAGTAGTCTGCTGTGTAATTATCTACCTAGTAACAGAGGTGACACTTAAACGGGCATTAACTGATGATTTGGGCCACTTTGGGTGGAACAAAAAGCCTAAAGCACAATACTGTCATTTTTTTAAAAAGGTGGAATATGTTAGCAGACATTTGCAAATCCGGCTGCAAGGCAAACATTTCATTCATGTATTCAGGCATTCTCCAGCTGGGTAAATGTACAACAGTATAAACGTATCAAAACAAAGTCAATAGACTTGTATTCACCCAGCGGGCATTCTCCTCTGACACCATGCTCAGGGTGGGAGGCTCGAACGTTGTTAGGCTGTGTTCCAGCTTGCAAGTTATACAAATGTAGGTGATCTGATTCATTGTTATCATTCACCACTTTGTCATTGATCAGCCACTAAAAAAAAAAAAAAAAAAACAACGCAGAGGGACATGGACCATATTTCAAGATGGCGTCATTTTGATGACACGCTAATGTTAGATAACAGCTAACATTAGCGTACAATGTAATGTCATATGTAGTTGAGGAAAAGTTACAATATTTCCACCTAAAATGGCAGTTAATGGAAATATTCAAAGTCCAAATACTATTACAAGCACTGTAACTCAAGTCTTTAATTCAAGCATTTCATCAAAGGTAGCATCTGCCTGTCTTTCCTGACTGGACTGTGAAAGGTTTGCGAATGTCGTCACTGCATGGAGGCCGCCAAAATGCATTTAGCTACGTATGTGCTCGTTTCACTTCCTTCAACCCTGTTAGAACAAGGTCTGTTTTGCTCGATCCCCATGGTAATTATCAAAACAGACTGATACAATGGGGAAGGCTCATGTTATTAGCTGAACAAAAGGCAGGCTTATTTGATAGTGTGGACCAACGCGCCCGGCCTGTTTTCATTATCTGGGCTTCGGCGGATGTGAGAGAGGGCCGGGCGGCTGTTTCGAGGTTCAGAAAAATTAAATCAGCGCTCGAGAGTTTCTGAGGATGAAAACCAAACTATGTCAAACTCTGCCCGCGTGGAAAAGACTTTTTTCAATTGTGCTGAATCGTGATACAAATGGCTCAAGCCGTCAACAGCAGCTGAAGGGGTTGTGAAATCAAAGACAGTCAACTCTATGATATTTGAGCTAGCAAAACAATTTTCATACTCGCCTCAAGGTACGATATCTGTTTCTGCGAACTGGCTCCACCCTGGCGCAGCAGCAGTCTGTTGGGGTTTACTGACACAGCCTCGAAGACTTTCTGTGCCTTAAGTGGGTCAGTCTATGATCATGCGCTAGAAAAAAAATTCTCCCATAAGTCTTAGGAGATTATTATTATTCTTTTTAATTGATAGTGCGGCGCTAGTTATATTCAAAAAGAGCAAATTTCATGGTATTAATGGCTCTCAAGGTATTACGCCACAGAGATTAATCCAGGAGTTTCTGAAGCTTGTTCTTTCTTATGGGTCAAATTAAGGCATCACTGAACAGATGAATAATTCATTTTACACAGTATGAAACTCAGCACAGAATATAAAATGTAACAACCACCACCAAATCCATGTTCTGAAAACTTATCTCACATGTAGGGATGTGAGATGTTTTGTACATGATTTGAAGCATTGCGTATTGTTATCGGCTTTTTCCAGCTTAACATTAAAGTCCTCATGTTTAAAGCTTACAATTCTTATCAGAGAGACTATTTTCATGGCTGCATGATAGAATCAAGTGATAAAGTCTCAATGAAATATGAGCCATTTTTATAAACATCTCCCTGCTATTCAGCCTGATGTGTCTGGTGCTGCTTTTACGCTCCGTAGACTTAACATTAGTGGTTCGTGCTTTGTTTCCTGTCGTCTTTTTGCAGTGGTGCACATCAGATGGGGACATTCACGAGATGTTTATGTGAGGATAATGCAGCTGACGCTCTCCAGATCCAAAGCTTTTCAAGGCCATCTAATCAGGAGATTATCTACACGTTGGAGTCCAGGTGAGTCCGATTACCTTAGCTAGTAGCACAGAAGACAGCTGCACCGGGATCCCTGAGGATGGCAGTGGAGAAACCCCGCCTCACTGTATCTGTCATGTAACTGTTCTGCGACTGAGCATTTACAGAGCGGACCTGAAGTCGAACGTTTTTCTCATTATTAGTGTTATCATCCTGGGGGCTCAAAGCTTTATAACACGCTAGTGTAAACTGATCCTATTTCTCAAAGCAGGCACATAACACACTGAAGTCTCCAAGGCAATTAAGATCAGTGTTATGAGAAAGGATGTTTGTTACACACACCTGGTTCAAGGGTTTGTTAAGCCAAATATGAGAAATAAAAATACATAAAATGAATTACTCGTCTACAGTGGTGTCTTGCTAAGCTTGATTATATCTGCTTCCATTTTTATTCACGGTGGTTTTGGCATATACTGCATGTTTATTCAGAGCGGCCATTGTTTCATGAACAGATGAAAGGGCAGTCCTGACTGAATGTAGGAACTGTGGACTGTTGGGATAAATAAGCTTCCAGCACAACACGGACGTTCCACAGATCCCCTTTGACTGTATTTAGCTATATCAGATTTGAAGAAATAATGAGCTAAGATATTTCAATTGAGTTGTAGGTTAACCGTACAGAAAAAAAGGTACAAATTTTGGGTAAATATGGTCCTGTTAACTGTTAATCATCACTGGCTAACGTGGCTGTCAATGTAACCGTCACTAAAAATGACCTATAGTGAGCACACAGCTAACAGAGAGCAACTGTCGCTAGTTTGGAAATTAAGTTTGCTAACATAGCCTCATCCAATGATGTCCAGTACAGCACATGTTTCCTGAGAGAACATATATTTCTAAAAACATTAAAGCTGTACAATATATTCAGCAGTATAGAAGTATTTCTTCAGTAGAAAACAAAACATGTAAATAAAAAAAAAAATGTTTGAAAAAATGCTATAAAAAGTAACTAAAGTTCAGCTACAATGACATTTAGTCATCCCTTTTTACAGGCTAAAATATTAATGAGATTTTTAAATTAAATTAAATTAAATAATTTTTTTTCAGTGAAAGGAAATGAAGGTCTTTGGGGAAGTGTCTGAATCACTCCTTTTTCATTTGAGTGAAATGGAGGGGCGGCGGTGTTGGATTAACAACAGCTGTCACACTGAGCTCCAGTTCTAAATATCAGCAGGGGATCAAGAGACAAACTCAACGAAGTTCCCTTGCTTTTAATTCACGGGCAGAGAGTGTTTTAAAGCAGTGGGATAGAGGAGTAAAAACCACACCAGCAGCTAAATGGACCAAAGTGACATTTCCAGGTAGGTTTACCTGCTGTTTAATGTGCTACAGCTGAGCTGCTAATTATCTACTGACGTAAGAGGTGCACTTTATGATCGTGTCGGTTAAATCAGCAGCCTAACAGGAAGCTAATCTGATTTTGTAGTCCGTGACTCATTCTGCTGTACGGCTCAATGTATCACTTATAAAGGAAGCTGTTAATTTACGTAGAAGAGTACAGGAAGGGAATTAATGCTATTCTAGGGGATGCAATCATGACACAAACATGAATGTCCGCTGAAAATGAATGTTTCATTTCCTCCTCCTGGTTGGTTTTAAATCTGTTACATATATATTGTATGGGCCTGGCCAAACAGCCGATCTGATATTCAGCATTTTTATCATAGGTTATCAGAATCAGGGTTTTTCCATAATTGATCACCGATTAAATAAAGAAATGTAAAAATGCACCCTGGGTTCTGATATAGCATACAATCTGCAAAGTTGCTAGTAACTAGAGTTTTCAAATACATGTATTGGACTAAAAGTACAGCATATAAGTAGAGTAACATAAAATGGAAATACTCAAGGACAGTTCAAAGTTCAAATTTGTACTTAAAGCTGTAGTCTGCAACTATATTTTTTTTATATTTGCTAAAATTTTCATTATGATCTGACAGTAGAATCAGATACAGATCAGCTGTGTAAAAATCCACTGTGGCTCCATCCAGTGGCCCTAATTTGATTTGCAGGATTCCACCACTCCCATCTCAATATAACCAATTATAGCCAAGGGGAGTGTCTGAGAAGTGTCAATCACTAGCAGCCCCCCTTCCTCAGCAGCGTGAACTGGGAGTGCCCTTCCCCCACACAGGTGCCCTGCCTGTTCTTACCTGGTCAGATAGGTTCAAGCCCAAACTGTACACAACAGTGGAGAACAGATAACAACAGCAGAACTTAAAAAAGCCCCACCACAGCCTGTGTCAAAGATAAGAAATAAAAAGACTGACAAAGAAAAGCAGTGTAAAAAGAAAGAATTGGACCGAGGCAAAGAGGAAACTGGGATGGATATTGGAGTGTCATTCCAGAGGTGGAGGGAGCTGTGGGATTTGTAAGGACTCTGGAGCAACGCGGAGTTGGACGCTCTTTTGCTGGACAAGTAAGGACCCCTGCTTGATATATGTTTAATTCCATGTTTTAATCACAAAGCTATGGCCGGTTAGTTATACTTGCAATAGCGCCTATGGTCCTATGATGTTGCAGTCGAGCTACGTAGCTTGTTGCTAAATCTAGCTTGTTAGCTTGCATGCTAACTTTGGTGTTTAGCTCTGTCTTTATGGCTGCTGGTTAGCAAAAGTGTCTGTCAAGTGACCGGGCTTTTATAACATTAGTTTGTGTTCAGTAAGCTCTGAAGTGGTTGAATTGGTTTAGAGAAACGTTACTCATGCTTCAGAAAAGCAGCCAGCCGTTACTCATGCTTCAGAAAAGCAGCATGGCATGGCACCGGCTAATGATTAAGTGGTAACTCCATCTACTGTGATGTGAGGAATATTGTTTGTTACTCTGGATGTATACAGTGATCTGCATGAGGCACTTGTTAATGTAATTCAGTTGTATTGGTCAGAAATAAAACAATCAGGGCTTATGTTGTTGTAATTTTGAATGTGACATCTTGGTTATCTGGCGTCCCCTGTTACCATGGTTACAAGCCTGCTCGTGCACAGCAGGCTCCTCTGTGTGGAGAAGCTTTGAGGGCATGGCTGCAGTGCAGCAGAGAAGAAGAAGGAGGGACCTGGGAGCTGTGCTCATTCAATTTTTTTGACTAAGTCCCCTTTTTTCTCAAAACTCCAGACTGTAGCTTTAGTTACAGTATGTGAATATAAGAATACTTAGTTATATCCCATCCCTGCATGGTGTGCTGACAGTGAGGCGAAGGATGAACTCTAATGTAGTGTAACAGAACCACAGTAATCTCAGTTAATGTCAGCCACCATAAGCCATTGACTCTCAGCCCAGGGACTGCGTGCTAATTTCCAAGGAGCACCTGATGTGAATAAAGATATCTTAGATCAGGGAATAGTTTTTACATCACGTTACCTGTACCAGTGATGTGATTTTTTTCCCCTTAAAGTAGATCTGAATTAGTGATTGTGAGATTCTGAAGTGATGTTCAGACTGCAGGATCTGTCAGATGCGCTATTATCCAGAAGTGGTCAGCTCGAACCTACTATATCTGTGTGGGCAGCTGCGGTAGCAACATAGGCATCAGTCACTATGTATGCTGGTGACACGGCTTCCCAACACAGAAGCACGAGAAATGGAGATCCATCATTTTGCTCCCCTGACAATCGCATTGTCAGGTTGCAGGGGAAAAACACTTTATTTCAGCGTGACTGTCCACGGACTCTGTGTCGTAGCAGGACAGACTCTGCTCAGCTGCTCTGATGCGCTTCTGTGACTCTGGATTTGATGTTGTTGTTTCCGTGTAGCCGTGTGAGTGACACAAAAGAAAAATTTGGAATCACTGCCAGATGTTAGACCGTGTCAGGCTTTACCTGAGCAAAGGTGCAATTTATAGCAGATGAATCAAACTTTTAATTTGTAGGAGAATAAGTGTTTTCTTTTATAAGAAACAACAAACTGCACAACTGGTATACAAATACACATCGGAAAAAAATAGTTCTCTGTGTTGCACGTGTCTGGATGAGCCCCTCATTGAAGGTTTATGTAAAGTCTTGGCAGACACTCAAGGGTTTGCTGAGATTTTCAGGCCTTGCTCTGACACTAGGTAGGTGTTAAATGAACCGGTTCTCCAGGCTTGTGGCGAAAAATCAATACAACGATGATTCACCTTAAGCTTTAAACTCTAACCACACACAGATCTATACTTGATCATTCAGAGAAGACAGCGACTCGGCAAACGCACCCTCGTTAAGAGCACAGAGGGAAAGTTAGATCTCAAACAAACGCACGCTTCTTCATGCAGACTCACACTCCCACGCCCCTGCACCTGCTGTGTGAGAGCCATCAATCAGTCTGCTAAAACGTCTCCAGTGTCCCCAACTCCAAAGACAAACATCAGGAAAGAACGTACACACATGAGTACACTTGTTTGTTGAACACACACACACACACACACACACACACACGGGCACGTTACTCACATATACCTGCCCTCGGTGAGACCCATCAATCACGCGCACACACCTTAACCACTGAGGAAGAAATGAAATCAACACAACCAGACAGGTAAATACGCACATTTCATCTTGATTTGCTGGATGATCTCGATGAGCTCCATCTCCGTGGGCATGTAGCCCATCGTCCGCATGCAGTCTGCGATGTCTTTGTAATGGATGAAGCCATCTGCGTCATAGTCAAACTCCTTAAAGGCTACCTGAAGCTCTGGCAGACAGACAAACAATATACAGTGATATACCTGCAAAGTAGAGTAACATATTTTTTGTCTCAACAGTCAAATACACACACAGGTCGACGCGCACAGATACTGATAGTTACACTCTGAGTGAAACTTTTCATGAAGTTGGTGACTCAAGCGAGTTATGCTGTTTCAATTGATTTTTCTTTTCAGCTCTGAGTCATTGAAGAACGGTCCAAGGCAGACTGAGCAAACCCTCAATCTCACACATGGATCACGAAGAGGAGCGAGCTTAACGGGAGAAAAAAAATATTGACGCGATTGATGAATGCTGTGCAATGGACCAGCTATTTATCATGTGTTAGGATCATAATTGCACCAATGACATCTTACCATCTAGCTCTTCTGGCATCAGCTCTCTCTCCTGTGCAGCAGAGAGAGACAGAGAGAGAAAGAAAGAGGAAATAATTACAAGACAGCAATCGGAGGACGAGATGTAAAATCAGGGTGGCTTTAAAACAGCAGAACTCTCCAGAGAAATACCCCAGTGATAATCTGTTTTTGACTACCAAATTAGAATAACATGCATATCATGTCAACACTGCCGCATGCTGACAGTGGACTCTAATGGGATTTCACCCAGCGACATGTCTTTCTAATTTGCAAAATGACACACAATGCCGCACACTCGCTGCACGTAGGCATGCACACACAGACACACACACACACACACACTCTACATCTGCATCATCCCGAGGGAGACGCAGCATAAGCTCGAGTCTGCGCGCACACAAACAAACGCCCACGCACAACAGTGTGTGTGACAATGAGTCGCACAAACGTTGCACTGACGCAGAGACACAACAGACACATGTAAGCTCACGTATAAAAAAAACCTGACACAAGACGCATGTGATTTGCATACAGCCTTGTGTGTGGAACATTGAATATTCTCAGCCTTGTTTTGACATTTGCTCAGGGCTCGCTCTCTCTTACCCTCTCTCCCTCTTTCTCTCCCTTTTTTCAAGTGTTGTCAGAGAAGTTGAGGTAAAAGCTGGAAGCCAGGAGCAAAGTCTCCACATCGATAGTCATTAGAAGTAATGGATGGCAGTGAAATTTATGTGCGCTCAGGGCTTGAAATAGCAATATGTTAATACATTCCACTGGTTGCAGA
Source organism: Acanthopagrus latus (assembly GCF_904848185.1). Taxonomy (NCBI): domain Eukaryota; kingdom Metazoa; phylum Chordata; class Actinopteri; order Spariformes; family Sparidae; genus Acanthopagrus; species Acanthopagrus latus. Next base: position 14,377,467 of record NC_051039.1, read on the forward strand.
CAGACAGTTTTGATCAAAACACATTATAATATGGCCATCAGTTGCAGTACAGCACATGTGAATCTCCTCAGGCGAGATATCTTTGAAACTCATTGGAAATTCTAGTTTAAAGAGGATGAGCTTCGTCGTACAGTTTATTGGCCATAAATGTGCTGATATTTTAGCAAAACAAATCACGCATCAACCCCCTGAAACACTGCGCAAATTAGCATATTTGAAAACATGTACTGACTGGAATATACATGTGTAAAGCTTTGAAAGATCATTAAATGAAGATGCCATTTAGTAAAAAAAAAATCACGCTCGGGCCGACATCATCTCGATGCAGTATGCAGCTCAACACAGGAACTCCATCACATCCACAGGGGGAAGCAGGAAACATGCAGTCTCAGTCATCTTCTTATAGAGCAGCTGAGGCTGACATATGGAGATATCGCTCAGCACAAAGAAGACACACGCCCGGAGGATATCTATAAGTTCAGAGAAACAAGACTGACACTGGAGCTTATAACAGCTCTCTTTATTGTGAGCACAAACGTGCAAAGATTTGCTGTAGGCTTATTTTTCCTCACTTTCCCGCAGAAAGAAAAAAAAAAACCCATCAAGGCCGAACAGAACTCAAGAACTGAGATAAAGAGGAGGTGGAAGTAACAAATAATATCTATCCATGTACAGACCTGATATCTTTGTTATATCAGACTTTTATCCCACTGTATTTTCACTTGTTCACATCCATCTGATTGCTGTGAATAAACCCTCCGCAGGTCTTTTTGCTTGCAAAACTTGGAATGTAGCTGCGTTCTTTGAGTGTCACACTGAGAAATGTTATGGGATGTCATGAAAGATGTCATGGTTTCAGTTAGTGATTCTGTAATTTCCTGTTTTACTTTGAAGTTTTGCCCTCATGTGTCATGTTGTACTTTTCATTTCCCACCTTTGTGTGATTTTCTGCTCTCTTTCTGTGTTCACCTGTGTCTCGTTTGTTAAGCAGCCCTTGAGTGTGTGTGTTTATAGTCTGTGTGCTCCCTGATGGGGAGTTCGTCCTGTGTTACTCACCTGTTCATTCACATTCACCTGAGCCTTTCCCTGTGTCTCCCTGTGTCTCCTTGTGGTATGTTCCTGTTTTTTTGTTCCTTGTGTTTTATACTGGTTTGAACTTTGGTTGAGCTGATCTTGGTATTTTGGGTATTTTGCACTACTTGGTTTTTTGGATTCTCTGTTGTTGTTTTGTTTTTTTTGTTTGTTTGTTTTTCAATTTCTCATGAAAAGCTCATTTTTTGTTCTTAATCCTTCCTGCCTACTGGGTGTTTTTGCATTTTTGCCAAACCTAACAAAGATAGTTTGAATGTATCATCATCACTTAGTGTTACTTCAGTCTTTTTAATGCTAATGCTGAACTTGCGTCAATGCTCAATTTACGTCAATGCTTTTCATGGAGGACCTTTCTGCTTTTAATCGAGTGTCTTTATTTCCATTACTTTATCTCTATTTAAACCTAATTTTGAACCTTCCTTTGTTCACACATTTGTTCTCTTTTACTGCTGCAAAAGTGAGAGATAAATAGACAAATCAGCAGCGGTGGAAACCGAAATGCAAAGAGAAGTGCGATATTTTCCTCCTAATACATGTTGGCACTCAGGGTGGCTAATACATAAATCATACAAGGTCATCCCGCTCAAGTTCACAATAGCTTCAGGAAAAGGAGAGGCTCCCATGGTTTATTTGGAGGCCCCTGCACGTGGCAGCCGTTCAAATGATTATTCACTGTATAATACTGCCAACAGACTCCAAACACAAATGCAATGCCAGGAAGCAAATTGCATCAAGAGTTATCTCACTGTATGTGAACCCTGCCTCAGACACTGAAACACTTATGATTTATATAAACCTCTTAAGTTTTAATATGGTTATTGATGCCACAGAATAAAAAAAAAAAAAAAAAAAACTCTTGCTGCCAAAAGCTGCTGTTTACCCTGCACAGGATCTCCTCAGTCTACAAGGGCATATTTAGATAGCAAGGTCAACACATTAATTGGATTTTTTTTTTCTCTCCATCCAGAAAGGATTAGACAGCATGCCATGCAGACTCTCAATTCATCCGTCACAACGAGCCCATTAACAGTTAATTTCATTCTGTCTGGCTGCACATGGCCCATCGAGCAGCCTACCTATCGCTCTGCAGGCATGGACACACATGTGAGGTATGTGGACGCTTTACACAAACGCACACGGTGCTCACTCACACAGCTACACCATGCACACATTCTGCTTATTGACGGGCACAGTCCATTTCTCTTCCACCGTGGCTCCGACATGTAAATGCATCAATTGTTTTCCCTTTAGCCTGCCCCTTCTTCAGTTGGATCTAATGAGGGCTGACAGTGAACCTTGCTAAGGGGGTTATTAATACTTGTGTTGAGGCAGGGATTAGGACTGCTGCTGGATGGATGGTCTCCCTGCCTCAGTGTCACAGCAGCAACCAAAACAGCATGTCCTCCATTCTGTAGGCACGACACAAACCGCCCTACCTGGCTAATAGTAAATTCAAACCAGGGACTGTCATGGTAAAACAGGACAGATCAGTCGTGGCAGGTGAGGTAGTAACTCAGGGAGGGATGTGGAAGTGGAGTCCACGGAAGCCCAAGGTCACTGTGAAATGGTCTTTCAATTCCCATAAATTGCTTCGTAACAATGGAACGGTCCCATTAGTTATTAAGGAATCTTGTTATAAAACGTCATTAAAAGGTTCTTGGGCACACAACTCCCCCCGGCGTAGATTTCTCTGTTATCTTTTGTACGGTAAAATCTCTTACTTGTTATGAAGGCATTTATGGAAAAGCCTTTGGCTCTGCTTTGTAATAAGGTCTCACCAGGAGGGTCCCGCACAGTTCCACGATTAAAGGGATCTTTTTACGAGTTCTTTCTTATAAAATAATAGCATCATCCCTACCACTGCTACTACTAATAACAATCATGCTAGTAATATCTCCCACAGTACACTAAGAACAACAACAACAACAACAAAAAACAGAATAAAACACACATTACGAAGCCCAATAAAAATAAAAGAGGAAAATAAGCGACAGAACAAAAGACCCGTGACCTGACTATTGAGCCTCTGTTATTGCTATCATACAGCAAAATAAAATATATATTTTTTTGTGGAGTGGGATGCAAATAAATGTAAAAGCCAAAAAACAAAATGAGGAATAATCCCATAAATACTTCATATTCCACAAACTGTCCTCGTCATATCTACCAACTGGGCTACAGATCTGCGTCATAGCCAGGGGAACATTTACTCGTCTTGGTGTAATTAGATGTATTTTTCCAGGACTTTGATGAGCCATAACGGACAAGACTGTGAAATTATATTAATAAGCAACTAATTTGCAGCAGTAAACACATTTTGAAGGAAATGTAATGCCGCATGGATTACTTGGTTTCCAATTTCTTTCAACATAATGAGGGAATGTTAATTAATGTATCCATAAAAAATATTTACTGAGGACATCTTTCTTTTGTCTTCTGCTAAAAGATCTGTCTTGCTATACAATACCTGCTCGCTACAGGATGATTAAACTATTCTATGGTTACGTTTACACCTCTAACACTTGATACAGATATTAAAATGTCATTAAAATTGAATCTTACTCTGATATCAGCTGTCAAAGTGGTTT